>NC_042631.1:53348877-54091845 GCF_901001135.1 Rhinatrema bivittatum
CTGCCACCATGCTGGCACGTCTTCCTCTTCTAATTCCATGGATTCAGCTGTGTCAGAATCATTACCTCTCAATTCTGACACCTGTTTCAGCTCCTGCTCAGCCCACGGGTCAGGTGGTGGCTCTAGAAACCTGGAGTTGTAGTTCTCCCTGCCTTTCGTATCACCCTCTGCTGTTTGTCTCTGGTACAGCTTGGTTTTTTCTTACTACACCCAGGCTTTTCTCGCCCCTGGCTGGGTTGTGCTGCATCACACTAGAGATTACAGGCATTTTCGTCCTTATAGGGGAGCAATCTCTCAAAGGTCTCATCCCTTTGGTAGAGCTCAGTCCTTTTGGCCCAGAAAGCCTCGGAAGGATTTTGGCTCTGGGAGTGGAGCACCTTCATCTTCACAATGAAGGTGTGCGGACTCACCTACTGGTACAGGAGATAAGAACATAAGAAAATGCCATACTGGGTCAGACCAAGGGTCCATGAATCCCAGCATCCTGTTTCCAACAGTGGCCAATCCAGGCCATAAGAACCTGGCAAGTACCTAAAAACTAAGTCTAATCCATGTTACCATTGCTAATGGCAGTGGCTATTCTCTAATGGGCGGATTTTAAAAGCCCTGCTCGCGTAAATCCGCCCAGATTACGCAAGCAGGGCCCTCGTGCACCCATTTGCATAGGCCGCCGGCGCGCGCAGAGCCCCGGGACGCGCGTAAGTCCCGGGGTTTTTTGAAGGGGGCGGGGCTGAGTGACATGGCGTTTTGGGGGCGGGACGCGGCGTTTCGGGGACGGGACCGGGGGCGTGGTGCCAGACCGGGGGCGTGGTCCAGGCCTCCGGACCAGCCCCCGGGTCGGATGACGGCGCGCCAGCAGTCCACTGGCGCACGTAGATTTACGTCTGCTTCTAGCAGGCGTAAATCTAGGGACAAAGGTAAGGGGGGGTTTAGATAGGGCCGGGGGGGTGGGTTAGGTAGGGGAAGGGAGGGGAAGGTGAGGGGAGGTGAAAGAAAGATAGACGGGCATCTATCTTGCTTTTATCAGAGGTGGGGCCAGATCATGTCGGACCAATGAGTCCTGGAAGTGGTAAGGGACTGCTATGCTCTAGAGTTTCTTCACATTCCTCCAGATGCTTTATGGTCTCTCCCTGCAACTCTCTACAGAAGAGGGTGGCAGTGACTACCTTATGGAGGTTGTTGGATTTGAAGGCTGTGATTCCTGTTCCCAAATCACAAGAAAATATGGGCTGCTATTCCATTTATTTTGTCATACACAAAAAGGAGAGGTCCTCTTGGCCCATCCTGGATCTCAAAAGTGTCAATCAGCATTTATGGGTGACTCATTTCCAAATGGAAATTTTGCGCTTCGTAATAATGGTAGTACAATCAGGGTAATTTTCTCACATCTCTGGACCTGACAAAGGCATATCTGCATATTTCCATTCGCAGCGAACATAAGAACATGCCATACTGGGTCAGACCAAGGGTCCATCAAGCCCAGCATCCTGTTTCCAACAGTGGCCAATCCAGGCCATAAGAACCTGGCAAGTACCCAAAAACTAAGTCTATTCCATGTTACTGTTGCTGGAATAGCAAAGGCTATTTTCTAAGTCAACTTAATAGCAGGTAATGGACTTCTCCTCCAAGAACTTATCCAATCCTTTTTTAAACACAGCTACACTAACTGCACTAACCACATCCTCTGGCAACAAATTCTAGAGTTTAATTGTGCGTTGAGTAAAAAAGAACTTTCTCCTATTAGTTTTAAATGTGCCACATGCTAACTTCATGGAGTGCCCCCTAGTCTTTCTATTATCCGAAAGAGTAAATAACCGATTCACATCTACCCGTTCTAGACCTCTCATAATTTTAAACACCTCTATCATATCCCCCCTCAGTCGTCTCTTCTCCAAGCTGAAAAGTCCTAACCTCTTTAGTCTTTCCTCATAGGGGAGCTGTTCCATTCCCCTTATCATTTTGGTAGCCCTTCTCTGTACCTTCTCCATCACAATTGTATCTTTTTTGAGATGCAGCGACCAGAATTGTACACAGTATTCAAGGTGCGGTCTCACCATGGAGCGATACAGAGGCATTACGACATTTTCCGTTTTATTCACCATTCCCTTCTAATAATTCCCAACATTCTGTTTTGCTTTTTTGACTGCCGCAGCACACTGAACCGACGATTTCAATGTGTTATCCACTATGACGCCTAGATCTCTTTCTTGGGTGGTAGCACATAATATGGAACCTAACATTGTATAACTATAGCATGGGTTATTTTTCCCTATATGCATCACCTTGCACTTATCCACATTAAATTCATCTGCCAATTTGATGCCCAGTTTTCCAGTCTTACAAGGTCTTCCTGAAATTTATCACAATCTGCTTGTGATTTAACTACTCTGAACAACTTTGTATCATCTGCAAATTTGATTATCTCACTCGTCGTATTTCTTTCCAGATCATTTATAAACATACAAGCCGTTAAGCCCGTTAAACGGGCTACATTAACATTTTTTTGATAATCCTTCCCCCTAATATCACTTCCCAAATCCCACACTCTCTCCCCTCAGTCACTCCTCTCTCTTCCCCCCCTCCCTCAGTCACTCCTATCTCCCCCTGCCCCCAGTCACTCCCCTCAGTCACTCCCCCCTCCCCCAGTTACTCCTCTCTCCCCCCTCCCTCCTCCCCTGAGTCACTCCTCCCTCCCCCCCTCCCCCTCAGTCACTCCCCCCCTCCTCCCTCCCCTCACACTCCCCCCTCCCCTCAGTCACTCCCCCCTCCCTCAGTCACTCCTCCCTCCCCCCTCCCCCCAAGTCAGTCACTCCCCCCTCCCCTCAGTCACTCCTCCCTCCCCCCCTCCCCTCAGTCAGTCACTCCCCCCCCCCCCCCAGTCAGTCCCTCCCCGCTCCCCCCAGTCACTCCCCCCTCCTCCCTCCCCTCAGTCACTCCTCCCTCCCCCCTCCCCTCAGTCACTCCCCCCTCCCCTCAGTCACCTCCTCCCTCCCCCCCTCCCCTCAGTCAGTCACTCCCCCCTCCCCCCCAGTCACTCCCCCCTCCTCCCTCCCTCCCTTGAGTCACTCCTCCCTCCTCCCCTCAGTCACTCCTCTCTCCCCCCTCCCTCCTCCCCTCAGTCACTCCCCCTTCCCTCCTCCTCCCTCCCCCCTTCAGTCGATCTCCGCCGAAGACCCGGAGCGGCGGCGGCATGCGCGCGAGGGAGGGACAGACTTCCAAGTCTGTCCCTCCCTCGTGCGCATGCCGCCGCCGCTCCGGGTCTTCGGGCCGCCGCTGCCGCCGCTCCTGCCCAGGTCTTCGGGCCGGGGCCACCGCTGCCGCTCCCGCCGCTCCGGGTCTTCGGGCCGCCGCTCCGGGTCTTCGGGCCGCCGCCGCCGCTCCGGGTCTTCGGGCCGGTGCCGCCGCCGCCGCTCCCGCCGCTCCGGGTCTTCGGGCCGCCGCTCCTACAGCGCCATTTTTATTTTTAAGAGGCACACTGTGACCGACGTGCTCGCATGCACGGTAGAGCTGCTCTCTACTGCGCATTTGCGGCACGTCGGTCAAGCTTCATTTATTAGGTAGGATTGAAAAGTAAGGGTCCCAATACAGATCCCTGAGGCACTCCACTGCCCACTCCCTTCCACTGAGAAAATTGTCCATTTAATCCTACTCTCTGTTTCCTGTCTTTTAGCCAGTTTGCAATCCACGAAAGGACATCACCACCTATCCCATGACTTTTTACTTTTCCTAGAAGCCTCTCATGAGGAACTTTGTCAAACGCCTTCTGAAAATCCAAGTATACTATATCTACCGGTTCACCTTTATCCACATGTTTATTAACTCCTTCAAAAAAGTGAAGCAGATTTGTGAGGCAAGACTTGCCCTGGGTAAAGCCATGCTGACTTTGTTCCATTAAACCACGTCTTTCTATATGTCTGTGATTTTGATGTTTAGAACACTTTCCACTATTTTTCCTGGCACTGAAGTCAGGCTAACCGTTCTGTAGTTTCCTCGATCGCCCCTGGTGCCCTTTTTAAATATTGGGGTTGCATTAGCTATTCTCCAGTCTTCAGGTACAATGGATGATTTTTATGATAGGTTACAAATTTTTACTAATAGGTCTGAAATTTCATTTTTTAGTTCCTTCAGAACTCTGGGGTGTATACCATCCGGTCCAGGTGATTTACTACTCTTCAGTTTGTCAATCAGGTCTACCACATCTTCTAGGTTCACCATGATTTGATTCAGTCCATCTGAATCATTGCCCATGAAAACCTTCTCCAGTACAGGTTCCTCCCCCAACATCCTCCTCAGTAAACACCGAAGCATCAACGGTTCCTGTGGTTTGCCATTCTGGGATGTCATCAGTTTCAGAACCTTCCCTTTGAGCTGGCCACAGCACCTAGAAGCTTCTCCAAATCATGGTGGTGATGGCGGCATCCTTGCACAGGGACAACATCCTGGTTTATCAATATCTGGACAACTGGTTGATTTGGGTCAAGCACATGGAAGAAAGTCACCTAGCTTCTTGCAAGGTGGTCGTCTTACTGCAAGATCTAGGCTGGGTGGTGAACTTGGCCAAGAGCAGCTTACAACCATCTCAGACACTGGAATATCTTGGTGTTTGTTTCAATATAAAGCAGGGCAGAGTGTTTCTGCCAGAGAGTCACATTCAGAAGTTGATTTCTCAGGTTCAAACCCTAAGGACTATTTGCTCAACCATGTGGTCTTATTTACAGGTCCTGGGTTTGATGACAACCAGGTTGTTCCCTGGGCAAGGGCACACAAGCGGCCTTCTTCAGTGCTTGTTGCTTTTCTGGTGGAGTCCGCAGTTCCAGGAGTACACAGTGAGGTTTCACACTTGCCATTGGAGGTGAGCATCCAATTGCAATGATGGTTACAGGTGGATCATCTCAGGAAGGGAGTTTCTTTGGAGACACCAGATTGGTTAGAGCTCATGACAGATGCAAGCCTCTGGGTTGAGGCCTCACTGTCAGGATTTGGTGGTGCAAGGCTGCTGGAGTGCCGAGGAGCGTCACTAGAGTATCAATCAATTGGAAGCATGTGCAGTTCAGCTGGCGTGCCTGAAGTTCACCGAGCGTCTAGAGGCTCAGGCAGTCTGGATAATGTCAGACAATGGTTGCTCCCAAAATTCCGTGCTCTCACCCACTAAAAATGTGTTCAATTGAACTATCTTATTTTTATTTATATTACCAATCAGTTTTAATAAAATATATTGAAGAACGAGGTAAGTTTCATATTACTGGTGCATGCCTCCACGGCCTTGCGCCCTTCTCGTAGTATAATCATTAACTTGCCTCCTTCCTCCTTTTGTGATTTTTGTGTGTTTTATAAATAATTTTAATATAATATTTATGTCAAAAAATTTTTTTTTAAATCAAAAAGATTTTTAAATCAATTATAATCTCCACTTTGCATGATCGGGGTAAAACAACTTATATTTTTTCTGTTGCTTACAATGTCATCTTAACTTTCATTGAATAGCTAAAATTCATGTATCCCTTATGCTCATGGACAATTATATTTCAATCTCCATTAAATTTATGCGCCATCTATCTTAAATGTCCCTACAAGGGTTTTGTGAACGCCGAGTTCCTATATATTAAACTGCCACTGTCCAAATGAAACTGTTAGAGACTTATCTCCCGACACAGCTGCGTTTCGGTCTTTCTTCGTCAGGGGAGAATGTCCATTCCTGTTGTCCTTAGTTCATGGTTGATCCAAAATTCATGGCGTTTTTTCAGGCTGTCCGTTCTCTCTCTCCGGCTTACAAGCTCCGAGTGACGGCGTTATTCTTAGCGCTTTCTCTATGCTTTAAAAGCTAGTCAGCAGATCGCTACTCGACCAATGGCGTTGGATACGTGTTGCGTGTTACGTCAAATTCACCAGCAAATGCTGATTGGTGGTCTCAAAATTAAAGGGCCGCTTATCCCACATAAACATACGTCAATACCCATTCTGTTTCAAATTAGACTCGCCCACTCTATCTCTTCGTTTAGTCCATGTGGAACCACAGTATTCAGCCTGAAAATCCATTGCTGTTCAATATAATTCAATTTCTTCTTTTCATCTCCACCGATGTTGTTACTTTCAACCTTGTCTATGACCGTCCATCTGAGTTGATCAAAAACATGATCGTGTTCCATACAATGCTGCACCATAGGTGCTTCCACAGTTTTTGTGTTTAATTTCGATCTATGCTCGATCAACCGAATTCTTATGGCTCTTGATGTCCTGCCCACATAATTCTTAGGACAAGGACACTGGATCAAGTAGATCACATTTTTTGATGTACAATCCGTGTCTCTACTCCTCTTTGTACAGTATCCTGTAATGGGATCCTTCCATTCATTGCCCTCAATGGTGGTTTTACACATGTCACAACGTTGACATGCCTTATGATTGCCACCTCGAATTTTCTCTTCCGTTTCTCTAACGATGTCCGCATGTACCACCATATCTTTTATATTAGAACCTCTCGTTGTTGCTATTAATGGAAGTTCTCCAAACACTTCATGCACAGATAAAATGGGCCAATGTCTTCTTATGGAAGCTGTAATGGATGCCGTTGCTGTACTTTGTGGAATAATACAGGTGAGTCTACCTTGCTCCTTCTTGCTTCGATATTGGAGCAGTTGGTTGCGATCAGCATATTTTGCTCTTTTGTATGCTCTATTTATGATTTTATTAGGATATCCTCTATCCTTAAATTTATTCTTTAAATATTCCGCTTGTTTTTCAAATTCTTCTTTGGTGGAGCAGATTCTTTTATATCTGAAGAATTGGCTTGCTGGTAATCCTTGCTTCAAGGATACTGCATGATGACTGTGATATTTAAGTAGTGTATTCCTCTCTGTTTTTTTATGATGTACAATTGTCTCTAATATTTGTTCTTTTCTTTCTGTTACTACATCCAAATAGGATATTCTTTGTTGGCTACTTTCTGCTGTGAACTTTAAATTCTCATCCACTGTGTTAATCCACAGTACAAATTTATCCAATTCTTCTTTAGATGACATCCAAATCAAAAAGACGTCATCAATGTAGCGACGCCAATATATAATCTTCGACCACCATTGAAATTTATATACATGCAATTCCTCGAATTGTGTCACATAAATGTTAGCAACTGAAGGTGCTAACGATGACCCCATAGCAATTCCATGGGATTGGTGATAAAACTTGTCACCAAATCTGAAATAATTATTAGTCAATACCAATTCCAAGAGTTGTTGCAAAAATTGTAGGGGTATAAGTCTCTAACAGTTTCATTTGGACAGTGGCAGTTTAATATATAGGAACTCGGCGTTCACAAAACCCTTGTAGGGACATTTAAGATAGATGGCGCATAAATTTAATGGAGATTGAAATATAATTGTCCATGAGCATAAGGGATACATGAATTTTAGCTATTCAATGAAAGTTAAGATGACATTGTAAGCAACAGAAAAAATATAAGTTGTTTTACCCCGATCATGCAAAGTGGAGATTATAATTGATTTAAAAATCTTTTTGATTTAAAAAAATTTTTTTTGACATAAATATTATATTAAAATTATTTATAAAACACACAAAAATCACAAAAGGAGGAAGGAGGCAAGTTAATGATTATACTACGAGAAGGGCGCAAGGCCGTGGAGGCATGCACCAGTAATATGAAACTTACCTCGTTCTTCAATATATTTTATTAAAACTGATTGGTAATATAAATAAAAATAAGATAGTTCAATTGAACACATTTTTAGTGGGTGAGAGCACGGAATTTTGGGAGTACATTTATTTGGATTTCTCATCACAAGCGGAAAGAGATATTGATCAGACAATGGTTGCTTACATCAAACATCAGGGTGGAACTAGAAACCAACAGATGTTAGAGGAAATAGATGTGCTTATGGTATGGGTAGAGCAACATCTTCAAAACATATCCACCTCCCACATTGCCAGAAAGGACAATGTAAGGGCCGACTTTCTCAGCATGCAGAGCTTGGATCTAGGAGAGTGGGAGTTAGTGGATGAAGCTTTTCAACTCATGGGCAAACCCAGTGCGCCACTTTATCTGAATTTACTGGTGACCTCCGGCAACGTGAAGGTTCCGTGGTTCTTCAGTCTCAGAAGGGATTCAAGAGCATTGGGTATCAATGCTATCATTCAGGTGGGGCAGGGTGATTTTTGCCTTCCCACCATGGCCACTAATAGGTAGGATCATTCGAAAGATTGCAAGCCAGACTGAAACCATCCTTTTGGTGCCTCCAGATTGGCTACAGAGGCCATAGGAATACCAATATGCAGAGGCTGCTGGTGAGCAATCCTCTGACTACCACTCAGAAAGGATCTGTTGCATCAGGGATCTAGTCTGCATGATGATCCAGGTCGGTTTTGTCTTACAGTTTGGCCCTTGAGAAGGCTCACTTGTTGAAGCGTGGTCATTTTTCTGCAGTAATTTCCACTTTGCTTTGAGCCAGAAAAGTTTCTATGTCTCTGGCTTATGTTAGAGTTTGGAGAGTTTTTGAGGCCTGGTTTGTTCCAGTTCTTGTGGAGAGTTACAGTACATCCTACTCATGTGGATTGGCCTGTTTGAGTGCAGAGGAAGAAAAAATTACTACTTATCTAATAATTTCCTTTCCTCTAAGGAAGGCAGGCCAATCCATCTTTAGTTCGTCCTTTATGTGTGGACAATGCAGATTGTTTTCCTGTTTCTTCATTGAAGGACTCTTAAGTGTCATACCCAGCCTCTCAGTTTAATGAATATTCATTCTTTTGTCTGAGCTCAGTGTTCCCAATTAGTTGGAAGCATGAGTGATTGACTGTTAATAGTCATGTTCAGGTATAATCAATTTGTCCACAGTTTGGCTTTTCCAGAGAAAACTGGCAGGCTGATGTGTGGGCAGTTCAATATATCTGTGACATCAACTTTACTCTGTCTCCATCTGCTGGTGGAGGTGCATAACCCATTCGTGTGGACTGGCCTGCCTTCCTTAGAGGAAAGGAAATTATCAGGCAAGTAGTGATTTCTCCTTAGAAAACAGAACAAGCCAGGATGCTATTGATCCTTCCACAGAAACTACACGCTAGGAAAATACCTCACCTCAATCACACATGCAGAATTCTCATCAAATACAGAATAAAGAGACCATAAAGTTTAAATAGAAACTATTAAGCAAACTGGAAACCACAACAAACCAGGTTGTATACAGTGCAACAATGGAAAAACAAACCTCATAAAACAAACAAAATCAAGAAATATAAAACATCAATCATAGAGAGACTGCACTAATAAAAAATAAATATTTCTAAACAACTGATGTATACAATAATATCCAATAATTAGTCATATTTTTTTTTTAATTTACCAAAACACAAAATATCTCAAAACAGCAGATGCATCAAATAACATCCAATAATTTAAACTAATAAGGTTTTTAAAAATTCCTCAGTCCCCATACCTGGGAAATTTTGATTTCCATTCACCCTGAGATCATTGTAGATTAGTGGTAGTGAGAGGACTGTGCACAAACTTTTGTTCTGTCTCATATACACACACCCATGCTCTCTCACATGCTCAATCATACACACTCTCACACATGCTTTGACTCATTCACTCACACACATGTTCACAAGCTTACTCTTCTCATCCGGAAGATACAAATGGCGTGGCACATACCAGGAACTCCATTTCCCTCCCTGGTAATGCTCCAATCTTCTGTTAGCTATGTGATCTGGGGTCATCTTCTTCCTGCTGGCGAGATGTGAGAACCTGCTACTGTGTCATGTGGCACCACTGCAGGGTGCACCAGTTTCTTTTTTCTGCTAGCAGGGTGTGGGAATCCCAACAGCATATTATCGCAGCTGATGCGGGTCTTCTTCCTGCTTGCACGTCACTATCTAGTGCTGCCACAGCCCACACAAATCTTCCAGCCTTCAGAGTGTGGGAACCCCACTGGCATCTGGCTGGAAAATAAGGCGGATGTCGCTTCGGGGGACACTTGCTGCCAGTCTAAAATGTTGCCAATTGAGGCAGCCACCTGATAGAACCCCCATGGCATATTCAGTGACGGAAACACATGGATGCTGTGCATATAGTTACAGATTTATACACAGACACTGCACACAGTAACAGAGAGACAGACATACAAATTCTCTATACATAAGAGACAAATCTACACAATAAGAGACTCATACACATGCACTGTATATACAGAGATAGACAAACTGACATGTGAGCTGTTTACAAAGTGACAGAGACTGATAGACAGTAGTTATAGTTTTGCCTGCTATGTAGCCTCCCCATGCCACGGTTCAGCCTGCTGCATAGCCTCCCTTCCACCAGGGATCCTTAGCAAGCCCCGGTCACAGCTACACAAGTCACTTCCTCACCGATCACCTGATGCCTCAGCCCTACTTAACCCAGCCTGTCCATTCTCTTGGTACCTCTTCATGGAGTCTCCTCAGCTCTTTGACCTGGCCAACCTTGTCTTGCTGTATTTTGCCTGCAGCCTACAAAGGCCTTCTGCCTTACCTAGTGGCCTACCCAGTCCTCCCTGTCTTGCCTTGTTGTTTGCCCAGATCACCTGTCTTGCCTTGTTGCTTATCTGGGCCCCCTGTCTTGCTCTGCAGCGTACCTTGGCTCCCTACCTTGCTCTTTTTGTCTTCCAGGCTTCCTTGCTTTGCTCTGCAGCTTTCTAGGCACTCCTGCACAGTGGACCTCTGAGCTTACCTGTCCTGCCTTGTGGCCTTAAAGCCTATTAGGGTTCCCTCACCCTTTCGGGCTATCTTGTTTACAGTTGCATGTCCTAATTCTGTCGTTGTCAAGTCTTTCTTGAGTCCTGTCCTTATCTAGTCCAGTCCTTGACCTTGTCTAGTTCAGTCCCTTGTCTGTTTCCCAGATTCGGTCCCTGCCTGTCCTCAGTACCTTGCATTCAGCCGTGCCTGGTTCCAGCCCCCAGCCCGTATCCAGTTTCCAATATACTAGTTATGATGTTCGCCAGGAGGAAATTCCTACTAGCCCCCAGAAACCAAGGGCTCAACTTGCAGGGGAGGGGATTGGTTAGGCAGAAGACCATCTCCAGTATTGCCTTGCAGTTCTGTGTCACTTCTGTGGGGGTGCTTCCTGATTCCTGCCTGCCAGGCCGTGATTATAAACACTGACCAATATAGCACTGTAACTCACATAGTTTTAGATGTTGTTACAGGTTTCACTCTCAGGCACACAAATTAAATTTTGGAATTTCTTAACTCATGGTGGAACACTCAGAACAGCAGTCTACTTTCAGAAAACAGAACTCCCATGCTAATTTAGTGATTCCAAATATCTTTTGATTTTATTAACTGAATACAAAAAATTAATGCCCAAAACTGCATTATAAAAATTAGTTTGTTTTCAAATCAATTAGCAGTACTCACAAGAGTTGACTTTAAAGTAATTTAAAGCTTGAAACAACACTCAAAAATGACATACAACATTCCTCCTGGAGACTTCCTGAGCCTTTAGACATTTTTCCAATAAAGCCATCAGAAAGAGTGGGCACAGGAGTCATGTGATGCTCACCTAGGAGACAGAGATGTTTCTGGCTTAGCTCCCTTGGCCTGAATCATTTTTGCTCATTATTTTACCGTTTTCCCATGCTATATCAACGCAGAAATATTGTTAACTAGCGGTACCCGGCCACGCGTTGCAGTGGCAGAGTCAGGTTCTTTTCCCTCCCTCCCCCTTGGTCACTCACCCCCCCCCCCTTCCCTCCCCTGTCCCCACTCCAACTCTCTCCCCTCACACTCACCTCTCCCCTCATTCTCCCTCCCCTGACACTCACCTCCCCCCTCATTCTCCCTCCCCTCACTGTCACCTCCCCCCGCCTACTGCCTACCCTTCAGATCAGAAAACTTTTGTCTTTCTATTTGTGTGGGAACCCCACCACCCCCAAAAAAACACCCCCAATCCCAACCCTTTAAATCAAATAATAACCCCCCCTCTCCTGCCCTCCCCCCAAGACCTGGGAAATTAAAATTGTTGGTTCTACATCTGGTCTGTCCCTGGGCATCTGTGAGCGTTATGTAGCCAAATAGGGGAGTGCCTAACCAAATTTGCACTCCCAAATTTGTTTTGTGGTCTGGGGAGGGCTATTTTGGTGCGTTCCCGAGATTGTGCAAGTTTAGTGTATGTATTTGTGTGTGAACCTCCCCCTTCCCCCAAAAAACAACCCTATGAGAAACATTCTCTTAAACTAACCACCCCACACTCTCCTGCCCTCCTCCCCCAGCCCTGCGAAAAACAGTAGCCCCCCCCCCTGCCCCCCACCAGAGTTGCTGAATGAATGAAACCTGCCCCCCCTTGTGACCCCTCCCCAAGATGTTCGCAATAAATTCATTACCACCCCCCACCCTCCAGACCCCCCGAGACCTGATAAAAATGTCAGTCGGTGGAGCGGGCGTTCAGGAGCGGTCCGGGAGCGATGTATTGATGTTGGTCCGTTGGCTGTGAGCACTGAAACGGGTTCCAACGGCCCTTTGCCCTTACTATGTCAGTGGGGTGGAGCAATGGCAGCGGTAGGTCCTCTGACATAGTAAGGGCAAAGGTCCGCCAGCTGCCAGTCCTGAAAATGGCGCCGAGGGGCCCTCGCCCTTACTATGTCACATGGGCTACTGCTGCCATTGGTGTCCCCGAGTGGCATAGTAAGGGAAAGGGCCGTCGGCGCCATGTTGATTGCTGGCAGCCGACGGCCGTAGTGCAGGAGATGTGTCCCGGACCGGTCCTGGCCCCCTGCTGGAGCCTCCCGGACGTCTGTCAGGTTTTGTGTGTGTTGTGAGGGCCTGGGAAGTAAATAAATTTGGCATGTGTGTGGGGGGTGTGAGGAGGGTGGTTTTGTGTGTGTTGGGAGGCTGTGGGAAGTAAATCAATTTGGCATGTGTGTGGGGGGTGTGAGGAGGGTGGTGGGTGTATTTTATCTGTAAAGGAAATAGTTATCTTCCGGGGAAAAAAGTGCGCGAATGTGTTAAAATGGAAGTGAAACGTGGACCTGGACTGGCGAAATGATTAGTGTAGCGTGTGTTAGTGTAAGGTGTAACAGGTGGCGCTTACGTCCAGCAGATGTCGCTGTTTTCTGGAAAAAATCTTTAAACCTATTTTACCTGTCACAGGTGTGACATATCTGTAATGTAAGTTCAGAAGAACCTTCCTGTATGTGAAATGAAGGTTGTGTCCAAATTTGAAAGCAATCGGTTCAGTGGTTTCTGAGATTAGCGATTTTGTCCAAACTATTTAACATTTTTATTTATATAGATATGTCTAAGAAGTCAATACCAGAAATGTGGGCTGAGAAACTGGGTGAGTTTCAGCGTGTTTTGCAACAAACAACAGCAGATAAGGAGAGTCAGACAGAGGACTCAGGCTCGGAAGAGGACTGGCCAGTTTTGACAACCCCAATTGATAACACGGATTTTCACTTGAATCAGTCCACTTTCCTGCCGGCTCTGGACAGAGAAACAGATGCGGAGAATATCGTCTGTAGCAGCCCTTGGATGTCAAGAGACATATCGTGAGGTATCTGGAGGTTTCTAAGCCTTTCAGAATGGAGAAATTACTTACCTGATAATTTAATTTTCCTTAGTATAGACAGAAGGACTCAGGACCAGTGAGTTTATGCTCCCCTGCCAGCATATGGAGATGGAGCAAGCTGATGTCACAGTATATATATCCTTGCAGTGACCCCAGCCTGCCAGTTTTCTCTTCAAAAACAACTGTGGACAGACTGGCAAAACAACTTGAATAAAAACATGACTAAAAACAGATAACAGAACTGTACTCAACCAATCATAAACACTGAACTCGCATAAGATTCTAGGTACCCCAAGCTACGGACTGGATGAACACTTAGCAGTAATCCCTTGGAACCCAGAGCCTCACAGGAGGAGTATAGACACACTCTTGCAACAGCTGAGGGCGGAAAGCTGAATCCATCTGTCTACACAAAGGAAAATGAAATTATCAGGTAAGTAATTTCTCCATTTCCTAGCAAATAGACAGATGGATTCGGTCCAGTCAACACTGCACTTGCAAAGGCTGCATCCTCCTGGGCCTGCACATCCAGATGATAAAACCTGGAAAAAGTGTGTAAAGAGGACAACGTCGCACTCGATAGATACAAACTAACCTCCGCCTATGACACTGCCTGAACCCTAGTGGAATGAGCCCTAACCTGAGTAGGCAACAGCTTTCCAGCATCCACATGCATGGTCGTGACTACCTTCTTAATCCAGCGAGCTATGGTAGCTCAAAGTTGGAGTGCCCTGCTTACTCCATGGTGGTCCGTCTTTCGAAAAGGTTCAGAAACCTCCAAATACTGCACAACAAGGCATTTGACATCCAAAGAGCGCAAGAGGTGATACTCCTCTGCATCCCTGACCTTATCCAGAGATGGCAAAGAAACAGACTGATTCAAATGAAAGTCAGAGACCACCTTGGGCAAAAAGGATAGAACAGTATGCAATTGTAACATCCCTGGAGTCACCCGAAGGAACGGCTCCCGACAAGGCAAGGCCTGCAGCTCAGAAATTGGACGCACTGAGCAAATAGCCACCAGGAACACAGTTTTCAAGGTCAACAACCACAAGTAAAGGCTACGCAGTGGTCAGAACGTAGGGCCCGCCAAAATATCCAGCACCAAGTTAAGACTCCACAAGGGAACCGGTAACCTCAAGGGAGGCCGAAGGAAGGAAGGCTTTACTCCCTTCAGAAAATGGGCCACATCAGGATGAGATGAAAAGGAAACACCATTCACCAGGCCTCTGAAACAAATGAGAGCCACAACCTGCACCTTTAGTCAACTCATCCTGCAAAAATTCCAGAATGAGAGGGATCTTAACTGAATGAGGAAGAACATCCCACTCCTCATACCATAAGAACATGAGAACATAAGAAATTGCCATGCTGGGTCAGACCAAGGGTCCATCAAGCCCAGCATCCTGTTTCCAACAGAGGCCAAAACCAGGCCACAAGAACCTGGCAATTACCCAAACACTAATGCAATTAATAGCAGTGGCTATTCCCTAAGTATAATTGATTAATAGCCATTAATGGACTTCTCCTCCAAGAACTTATCCAAACCTTTTTTGAACCCAGCTACACTAACTGCACTAACCACATCCTCTGGCAACAAATTCCAGAGCTTTATTGTGCGTTGAGTGAAAAAGAATTTTCTCCGATTAGTCTTAAATGTGCTACTTGCTAACTTCATGGAATGCCCCCTAGTTCTTCTATTATTCGAAAGTGAAAATAACTGAGTCACATCTACTCGTTCAAGACCTCTCATGATCTTAAAGACCTCTATCATATCCCCCTCAGCCGTCTCTTCTCCAAGCTGAACAGCCCTAACCTCTTCAGCCTTTCCTCATAGGGAAGCTGTTCCATCCCCTTTATCATTTTGGTTGCCCTTCTCTGTACCTTCTCCATCACAACTATATCTTTTTTGAGATGTGGCGACCAGAATTGTACACAGTATTCAAGGTGTGGTCTCACCATGGAGCGATATAGAGGCATTATGACATTTTCTGTTCTATTAACCATTCCCTTCCTAATAATTCCTAACATTCTATTTGCTTTTTTGACTGCTGCAGCACACTGAGCTGACGATTTTAAAGTATTATCCACTATGATGCCTAGATCTTTTTCCTGGGTGGTAGCTCCTTCTATGGAACCTAACATTGTGTAACTACAGCAACGGTTATTTTTCCCTATATGCAACACCTTGCACTTGTCCACATTAAATTTCATCTGTCATTTGGATGCCCAATCTTCAAGTCTTGCAAGGTCCTCCTGCAATGTATCACAGTCTGCTTGTGATTTAACTACTCTGAATAATTTTGTATCATCTGCAAATTTGATAACCTCACTCGTCGTATTCCTTTCCAGATCATTTATATATATATTGAAAAGCACCGGTCCAAGTACAGATCCCTGAGGCACTCCACTGTTTACCCTTTTCCACTGAGAAAATTGACCATTTAATCCTACTTTCTGTTTCCTGTCTTTTAACCAGCTTGTAATCCACGAAAGGACATAGCCTCCTAGCCCATGACTTTTTAGTTTTCATAGAAGCCTCTCATGAGGGACTTTGTCAAACGCCTTCTGAAAATCCAAATACACTACATCTACTGGTTCACCTTTATCCACATGTTTATTAACCCCTTCAAAAAAATGAATCAGATTTGTTAGGCAAGACTTCCCTTGGGTAAATCCATGTTGACTATGTTCCATTAAATCATGTCTTTCTATATGCTTTACAATTTTGTTCTTGAGAATAGTTTCCATTTTTCCCGGCACTGAAGTCAGGCTCACTAGTCTATAGTTACCCGGATCGCCCCTGGAGCCTTTTTTAAATATTGGGGTTACATTGGCCACCCTCCAATCTTCAGGTACAATGGATGATTTTAATGATAGGTTACAAATTTTAACTAATAGATCAGAAATGTCATTTTATAGTTCCTTCAGAACCCTAGGATGCATACCATCCAGTCCAGGTGATTTGCTACTCTTTAGTTTGTCAATCTGGCCTACTACATCTTCCAGGTTCACAGTGATTTCGTTCAGTTCGTCTGACTCATCACCCCTGAAAACCGTCTCCGGAACTGGTTTCTTCCCAACATCCTCATTAGTAAACAAGGAGGCAAAGAATTCATTTAGTCTTCTGCAATGGCCTTATCTTCCCTAAGAGCCCCTTTAACCCCTCTGTCATCTAATGGTCCAACCGACTCCCTCACAGGTTTCTTGCTTTGGATATATTTAAAAAAGTTTTTATTATGAGTTTTTGCCTCTATGGCCAATTTCAATTCAAATTCTCTCTTCGCCTGTCTTATCAATGTTTTACACTTAGCTTGACAATGCTTATGTTTTATCCTATTTTCTTCAGATGGATCCTTATTCCAATTTTTGAAGGATGTTTTTTTGGCTAAAATAGCCTCTTTCACCTCACCTTTTAACCATGACGGTAATCCTTTTGCCTTCCTTCCACCTTTCTTAATGCGCGGAATACATATGGACTGCGCCTCTAGGATTGTATTTTTAAACAGGAGAAGTCCGAAGAGCAGTGACTCAGGAGAGTGAATCTCATTGCAAGGTGAGGTTTAGGCCAAGCTGCAGGGTTTAAATACCCTGAGCATCTGACGTCATCCGAGGGCTGTCCTCCATCTTTCCGTGCTGGCCCCTTTAAAAGTTCGAGCCTCCGCTTGCGCGCCTAGGGGGCGGGGCCAAGCACGTCGGGTCGGCGGCGTCTCCCTCATGAAGGGAGAGCCGCGGCAGGAGCCAGGTCGGGCCTAGACAGCTGAAGAGAAGTTCCTGTGGCCCGGGCCGGCCCCGAGGTAGGTGGAGGGAACGGGGCATGGCCCGGGACCGTAACAAGATTATCCTATACCCAAACCAATTTGGATTCAGAAAACATCACTCAGCAGAAACCCTACTCATTTCCTTAACTGACCCTGTACTACAGGGGTTTGATGATGATGAATCCTATATCCTGGTACTAATTGATCTAACAGCAGCCTTTGACACCGCAGACCATACCCTGCTATGCCATCAGTTGAAAAAAATTGGAGTAGATGGAAATGTTATCAGATGGTTCACTTCCTTCCTAGCAGATAGGTCATTTCAAGTCAAACTGAGCAATCACATATTTGACACCTTCCCAATAGATAAAGGTGTCCCCAGGATTCAGCACTCTCGGCAACACTATTCAACATTTACATGCTGCCTCTGTGTACATTACTAGCAGAGCTAGGAATCAACTTCTTTCTATTTGCTGACAACCTACAATTCTACATTCCATTCGAAAAATCAATTGAAAAAATTGCATCGACACTGTCAACTTACACGAAGGCAATACAATAAAAACTCTCTCTGCTGAAGCTAACACTAAATACAAAAAAACCCTGAAATTATGTGGTTAAGGAGAAATTCCTCGATAATCAAATCACCAACCCTAGACCTGGGAATTTTTAACATTACACCCTCAGATCAAGTACGGGACCTAGGAATACAGATCAATGAGAACTTCACAATAAAAAAAGCACATAAGCAAATTAATTAAAACAGGATACTCCAAGCTAAGAATACATTGGCTGAAACCATTATTAACAATACAGGACTTCCTCCCTGTTTTACAAACATTAATATTTTCAAACATTGACTACTGCAACTCCCTTTTACTAAGCCTACATTCAGGACTATTAAAACCAGTACAAATTACTACAAATTACCTCAGCTAGAGTCTTACTAGGGACAAGGAAATTTGAACACATCATCCTCTCGCTGATAGCATTGCACTGGCTTCCTGTACAATACCAAATTCATTATAAAATATTAACCCTAATTTTTAATATCATCAACAACATTAACCCATGCTTAATAGGAGTGACACTTCAACCATACACACCGCAGAGAGCTCTAAGATCACAAAACAAAGGACTTCTAAATGTGCCTACAACACGGAACACACACCTAACACAAATAAGAGACCAAGCTGCGGAACTCTCTTCCTGAGTCAATACGCCTGATAACAGAAAAAAAGAGTTTCAAATGTGAACTGAAAATATGGCTCTTTAAACCCTGTAAACCGTTGTGAAGGCACGTCTGATGTGACGGTATAGAAATACAATAAACTAAAAGCATATGATTTAACGTAAAACACCAATATGCCAATAACTTCACTGTCAATACCATAGATATTGTTAGAAGAATGAGCAATACATTTTGAACGATGTAAAGCGTAACATGACAACTTATGATTAACACAGGAAGGATAATGAAATAGAAATTATGAATTACAAACCCCTAGTTAACTTGGACCAGATGTTGATGAGTTAACCTATGCGTTGACATAGTATATTTCCATTTCCATTTATTATGATTTATAAACAGCCTAACACTTAAAAAGGTCTAGGCGGTAAACAAAATGATATACATGTTAAAAAAAAGTGTAAAACACAAAAAACGTATATTAAATCAGGAGAATTAAAAAATTAAAAATGTTACTGAAATAAAAAAAAATAAAAATTTATTTATTTATTTATTTGACAATTTTTCTATACCGTCGTTTGGGATGCCATCATAATGGTTCACAGTTCACATAAAATAGAAAACAGTTAATCATAAAAATCAAAACAAGCAAGTTTAAACATAAACTAACGTAAATAAAAAGATATTGATACATTTTCTAAATTGGGTGAGTGAATCACAAAGTCTGATTTCTATCAGAAATTAGTTCCATAGAGCTGGTGCTGCAACTGAAAAGGCGCATTCACGGGTCATGTGAAGCTTTGCGAATTTAGACAATGGAACTTCCAGTAAGCCTCTTTGTGATGAGTGAAGTAATCTGGTTGGTTGATAGAATTTGAAAATGGCATTTGCCCAGTGACATGTTTAGTCATTGAGAAGTTTGTGTACCAGCATTCCTATTTTGTATTTGATGCGTTCATTAATTGATAACCAATGTAGCTCTATTAAAGTGGGGGTAATGTGTTCGTATCGTTTGGTACCAGATATGAGATGAGCGGCAGAATTCAACAAGAGTTGTAGTGATTTCATGTGAATTTGTGAAATGCCAATATATAAGCTATTGCAGTAATCGAGAAATGGAAAAACGGATGCTTGAAGTACAGTGTGGAAGTCTGATGGATGTAGGAGTTGATTTTTTTTTTTGTAATTGAAATGTTATTAATCAGCTCAGTAAAAAATACAAAACAACAGGCTATTGAAAAAGCCCAAGTGTAACAAAATCACATGCAAACATCATCTGCAATGTATATAATAATAAAATGTAAACAAAAATCTGAGTATGAGTTTTGTTTTTAATTTTGTACCTCTCTTTAACGCCCCCCCACCCCCCCCGGTTATCTGAGCGTAATCCAGCACGTGGTTATTAATGAGAGCGATGAATCATTGGTAATTTCTGATATCATCAGTTGTGGCCTAAAATGCAGGGTGTGACACAGGTAATTCCACCTAACCTAAAACCACAAGTTATGCATGGGAGGTAAAAGATATCTAGAGAGTGGCGGAACTGGTGATATTAAACTAGAAAGAGACAGCAATAGACCCCAAGGGTTGAATAACAACTAGTGAGCTAAAGGCTTAAATGCATCTACTCATATGTGAGAATGGTCATCAGGGGGTAGACATATATTTGTTATGTTTTTGTAAGGATTTGAACCCTGGGCCGAGGTGAGAGGTGTCTCTGCCCACAGGGAGGAGTCCTGTGAGCCTCACCGCCGGCAGGCGTGGTCTCAGACACAGCTGTATGGTAGAGACTTTATTATACAGGAAGGAAGGCAAACCTGAAGCGGGAGTAGAAGAGAAAGTACAGTTCTGAGCTGAGGGGGAAGATCCCAATGTGAATATCCGGTAGTGGCCCACAGACCGTGGTACGCCAGGAAGTCTCTTCAGAACTGAGAAAATACCTCAGATGTGTAGATCCGGTAGTGGCTCGCAGAGCGGGGTATGCCGAAGATGTCCATGCTGTGGAGGGTGACGAGAAGATAGTCTGAGGTGCAGGATCCTGGATGAGGATCCTGTGGAAGGTGATGGTAATACCCTGCAGTGCAGGGTATTCTGGAGCGACTCCTACTGGAGAGGACACGGTAGTGGCCCGAGGCACGGGGTACGCCATAGAGGATTCCTCAGTAGGATAGGTATTGTTGAAGTCTGAAGTCTAGTTCTCACAAAGGTAGTTCCAGGAGACTGTCCCGGGGAGCGGGACAGGTGTAGTCCAAGGCAGAAAGGCTCTCCAAGGAGTGGATAGCCAGGAACATGGAAGGGTCCCTGAGGAGCAGGTACCCAGAGCGTCACATGCCAGGGCAGAGATCTGGAACCGGAAGTCCAAGGATGGAGCGAATTCAGCAACGAGGGAACTCCTTGCTAACTTGTCGAATCATAGGGCCAGTCAGCTTAAGTACTGTAGCGAGATGATGTCATACAAAGGGGACGCCCCCGAGGTTCCCGCCATGACGTGTACAAAGGTGGCCCTTGCGCGCCCACACAGGGCTTATGAGATACCAGGAACAAGATGGTAGTCGGGAACGCCAGACAGATCGATGGTGGCTGGAGGAGGCTGCCATTCTTCCTAGAATTGACGATGCAGCAAAGAGAAAGGTGAGCATGAGAGGTCGCAGCCATCTGCAACCGACGGGCATAGCATTACCCCCCTTCTTAGTGCCCCTCCCCGGGGGTTTTGGTTTCCTAGGATGAGAAATGTGGAATTGTCTGATCAACTCTTTGTCGAGGATGTTGCTTGTGGGCTCCCAACTATTCTCCTCAGGACCAAATCCTTCCCATGCAATGAGATACTCCCAGCGCCTTCTGTGTTTCCTTACATCAAGTATATCCTCGACCTGGTAGGTGATGTCCTCTTCTGCAGTAAGAGGTTGAGATTCAGGTGTCTTCTTTGAGAATTCTGACAAGATGAGCGGTTTTAGAAGGGATATGTGAAAGGCATTGTGGATCCTCAGTGAAGAGGGTAATTGCAGGCTGTAAGTGACTGGGCCCAGACGGCAGAGCACAGCAAAGGGCCCTATGTATCTGGGCACAAATCGTACAGAAGGCAGCTTTAGGCGGATGAAGCGGGTACTGAGCCATACCTTATCTCCGGGTTGCAACTGCGGAGCTGTTCGGTGATGGACATCATAAAACTTCTTGGCCTTTTGCAGTCTTTTGGAGAAGTTATTTAGTATGCTCCCAGAGTTGGTACAGTTCTTGTGCTGAGGCCTGTGCTGCAGGTAATGTTACCGTCAAAGGCACTGGTAAAGGAGGTAGACGATTTGAAATGATGCCGAACTGGTTGAAGCTGACTGGTGAGAATTTAGCGCAAATTTGGCCCAAGGGAGCAACTCGGACCAGTCACTTTGTCTGGAGTTAACATAAGCCCAGAGAAACTGTTTTAGCATCTGATTCATCCTTTCTCTCTGTCCATTGGCCTACGGATGGTAAGCTGATGTGAGATCTAAAGAAATGTCAAATTTCTTGCAGAGAGATCTCCAGAATTTCACTGTGAATTGGACCTCTCAGTCAGAGAGAATGTGTCTTGGCAGTCCATGAAAGCGAAAGACATGACGGATGAATAGATTTGCCATTTCTGGGGCTGAAGGTAACCAGGTAGTGCCACAAAATGAGCCATTTTTAAAAAGCGGTCAACAGTGACCCAGATGGTATTATTGCCGTTGGACAACAATAAAATCCGTGGCTATATGTGTCCATAGTTCACTCCGGAGCAGGCAGCGGTTGGAGAAGTCCCCAGGGATGACCGACCGGTGGTTTCTGTCGAGCACATGTAGGGCACGACACTACGTAGGCCTGGACATCTTTTTTCATGGTGGGCCACCAGTAATATCTTTGCAGTGTGGCAAGGGTTCTGGATTGTCCAGGATGGCCTGCGAGCAGAGAGTCGTGTGCCCATCTGAGAATCTTTTTCCTGAGTGTCTGAGGGACCACCGTCTTCCCGGCTGGAGCTGTGTGGTTAGCAGAAAGAAGTACCTTAGAAGGATCAATGACATGACGTGGAGTGTCAGGGACATCTTCCTTTGAGAAGGAACAGGAGAGTATGTCAGCACGGGTGTTCTTGTCTGCTGGGTGATACTTCAAAAGGAAGTCGAAGTGGATGAAAAATAGGGACCATCGAGCTTGTCTGTGGTTCAGACGTTGTGCATGACGTAGGTATTCAAGATTCTTGTGGTCGGTGTAAACCATAATTTGATGTTGTGCACCTTCGAGCCATGGGCGCCATTTCTCAAATGCCAATTTAATTGCTAGTAGCTCCTTGTCTCCAAACCCGTAGTTTCGCTCTGCAGGGGAGAAGCATTGAGAAAAAAATGAGCAAGGATGTAAGGTGTGGTTGTCCGAGTGTTGACTAAGGACAGCACCAACCCCGACGTCAGAGGCATCCACCTCAACGATGAAGGGTCATCGAGGATCTGGGTGGTGTAGGCACAGCTCTAGAAGAAATGCCTTCTTGAGTTCCTGGAAGGCGGTTATAGCTTCAGGAGACCATTGAGAGGGGTTGGCTCCCTTTCTCATCATGGCAGTAAGAGGCACGGTCAAGGTGGAATACTGATGAATGAAGGATCTGTTGTAGTTGGTGAAACTGAGGAATCTTTACAGATCTTTAAGACCAGTAGGTTGGGGCCAGTCCTGAATACTCTTGGTTTTCTGCTGATCCATCTGGAACCCCTGACTGGATACCACGTAGCCTAAAAAGGGGACAGATTCCTGGTGAAAGGAGCATTTTTCCAATTTGGTGTATAAGTAGTTATCTCTTAGTCTCATCAGAACCTTAGTGACGTCCACTTGATGGGTATGGAAGTCTTGAGAAAAGACCAATATGTCGTCTAGATATATTACTACACAACTGTACAGCATGTCCGTGAAGATTTCATTCATCATGTTTTGAAATACGGCTGGGGCATTGCAAAGGCCAACGGGCATGACTAAATATTCAAAATGGCCCTCGTATTAAATGCTGTCTTCCATTCATCGCCCTGCATATTCGTATCAAATTGTATGCCCCTCTGAGGTCCAGTTTAGTGAATATTTTGGCTCCTTGGAGCCTATCAAAGAGTTCAGAGATCAATGGCAATGGGTAGTGGTCCTTCATAGTGATCTCATTCAGGCCACGGTAGCTTATGCATGGGCAAAGGGAACCGTCCTTCTTACCGACAAAAAAGAACCCGGCCCCAGCAGGAGATTTAGAAGGCCGAATTAAGCCCTTTGCCAAGTTCTCTTGAATATAGGTAGACATAGCCTTGGTTTCCGACAAAGAAAGTGGGTATACCCTTTCTCTGGGAGGCTCGGTATTGGGTAATAGGTTTATGATGCAGTCAAAGGATCGATGAGGTGGTAGAACGTCTGCTGCTTTTTTCGAGAATATGTCTTGAAAGGACAAGTACTTCAGCGGTAGGCCTGGAAGAGAGGTGGTAGTGGTCAGGCAAGGCATAGGAGTCACCACTTCAAGGCACTTTCCATGGCAAGACTTACCCCATTGGGACAGTTGCAAGGTGCTCCATTCGAATTGGGGTGTGTGCATTTGTAACCATGGCAGTCTGAGTACCACCGGGTGTATCGCCTTGTCTAGGACCAAAAACAAAATGGTCTCCGTGAGTAGAGATCCCATGTGGAGTTGAATAGGTGACCTCACCAGGTAATGGCTCGCCAAGAATTGATGATAGTAGCAGTGGCGTGGGTGTCCGAACAGTGGGGATTCGCAAGTGCTTTACGAGTTGTCTGAGTATGAAGTTCCCACCGGCACCAGAGTCCACTAGCGCTAAAGTGTGGAATTCAAGGGCCTCCGAGTTAATGGAGACTGGAAGTGTCAGTGAAGGAGATGGAGAAGTTAGACCTAGGAGGAGTCCTCCGGCAGATCCTAAGTCTGAAAGTTTCCCGGACAGATAGGACAGGAGGGCACAGCGTGATCAGTTTGTCCGTGGTACATGCAGAGGCCTAATCTTTTTCGGTGACTCCTCTCTTTAGTTGATAGGTGGCTGCGGCCTAGTTGCATGGTTTCTTCCTCCTTGATAGTGGGTGCGGGAGTAGTTTGGGTAACAGGCGCTGGACGAGAGCGCGGAATCCCCGATGGCTTCTTCTTAGGACCCTTAATCTCCTGAGATCGCCCACGCAGGCGACGATCAACACGCCCAGCTAGGTCAATGAGAGAGTACAGAGTTTCAGGGAGCTCATGTGCCGCTAGTTCATCTTTGATGCATGACTTAAGGCCTTCCAGGAAAATAGCCCACAGACACCCTAAGTCCCAATGTAATTCCGAAGACAAGGTTTTGAACTCAATAACATACTCAGTCAGAGGTCTGGTACCTTGTTGTAGATGCAGGAGTGCAGATCCAGCAACAGTCTTGCGAGCAGGGTCATCAAATACAGAACAAAATAGCGCAAGGAAGCCTGTCAAGTAATTGAGAATAGGATCATTAAGCTCTCAGAGAGGTGATGCCCAGGCCAGGGTTTTCCCGTCCAAGAGGGTCAATATATATGTAGTTTTGGACACTACGTCTGGAAAGTAGGTAGGTTGCAGTGAAAAGTGCATACAGTACTGATTCAGAAAGCCCCTACATAACAGGGGATCACCTGTAAAACACATAGGTGCTGGAAATGGCACGGAGAGTTTCAGAGGCAATGCATGTGAAGCGGAAGTGGGCTTGACAGGTGTCGAGGCAGAGTCCAGCCGAGAACTTAACTGATTGAAGGCATTAGCCAAAGTCTCTAATGTCCTTTGCTGCTCGGAGAGTTGTTAGGCTGAGCCAGGCCAGGGATGGCCTGAATGGCTGAGACCTGATCCGGGTCCATGGAGTTAGCAATCTGTTATGTTTTTGTAAGGATGTGAACCCTGGGCCAAGGTATCTCCGCTCACAGGGAGGAGCCCTGTGAGCCTCACCGCCAGCAAACATGGCCTCAGTGGTCTCGGACAAAGCTGTATGATAGTCTTTATTATACAGGAAGGAAGGCAAACCCGCAGAGTGGGAGTAGAAGAGAAAGTACAGTTCTGAGCTGAGGGGAAGAACCCCAATGTGAATATCCGGTAGTGGCCCTCAGAGCGGGGTACACCAGGAAGTCTCTTCAGAACTGTAGTAAATACCTCAGATGTGCAGATCCAGTAGTGGCCTGCAGAGCGGGATATGCCGAAGATGTCCGTGCTTCCAACAGAGGTTACTGTCTCCCCCATGGATCTTGTTCAATTTGTCAGGAGTGATATACCATCTATATAATACTTTATATGCATTTTCTTCGCTGCAGATATTGAGCTTTGACTGGTAGTGAGAAAGGATTGATCCCAGTCACTGCCTTCAAGGGCCTTCCCAATATCACATTCCCATGATATTTGAAACGTCAACTTGCCTTGGGGGACCCCTTTAATGAGAGCCATAAGTTTAGAAATGGGTTTGGATACCTTGTCTGCATGCGAACAATAGTTTTCAAATAGCGATTTGCCCGGCTGCATACTTCGAGGGTCCCGCTGGTGAGAGGCCCCGTATTCCTGCTTGCTTCCGGGTTCCTGTGCCTGCTGGTGACGTCTGAGGAGGAGGTGCCGGGTAGGCAATAAAACTCAGCCTACCCCGGCGCGACGCTGCCGCTGCATACTTCGAGGGTCCAGCTGGTGAGAGGCCCTGTATTCCTGCTTGCTTCCGGGTTCCTGTGCCTGCTGGTGACGTCTGAGGAGGAGGTGCTGGGTAGGCAATAAAACTCAGCCTACCCCGGCGCGACGCTGCCGCTGCATACTTTGAGGGTCCCGCTGGTGAGAGGCCCCGTATTCCTGCTTGCTTCCGGGTTCCTGTGCCTGCTGGTGACGTCTGAGGAGGAGGTGCCGGGTAGGCAATAAAACTCAGCCCACCCCGGCGCAACGCCACCGGTGCAACGGCTAAGCTGCGCGCGGCCAAGGGGCGCGTGGCTTTGCCCGGCTTAGCCCGGAGTGGAACGGAGTGGAGCGGATTCTTTACCTTTTGCAGCCTTAGAGAACAATATAAGTTAAGTACATTATTATTTGTCTAAAATTTGAAGCATTTCTGCTAGAGAAATTATAGTGCGAAATATTTGGTTAAAATTATAGTGCTGATTGCTATGCCTCATACTAAGAGGAAAGCAAAATTAAGGGAATTTTCTTCAACTTCAACACCTGTTAAAATGTTTCAGCTAACTATAGCAGACTGCAAGAGATGGCCCACTTGGCCAGTGAAACATCATTAACCCCCGGTGCCCCAGAGAAACCGGCGCCTCCATCAGTAAGCTCTGGAAAATTAAATCTATCCTTAAAAGACTCCCTTAGCCCCCACGGAGAGGTCGAGAACTCGACACAAATCTCAGAGGGCACTGAAGAACAAAGGCCTGGGGGAGCTAAGGATGGGTCCTTATGTTGCGGTCCCGGTCGCCAGGCTAGCGACCGGGTCCTTACCTTTCTGCCGGCTCCCCCGGGGCTGCTGCGATCCGCCGCGTCTGGGGCCTGTAGGGCCGCATGGCAGCGTCTCCCTCCACGTGGAGACGCCGCCGAAGGCCGAGCCTGACTCCTCCCACTGCCTGGGCACGCGCGCGCGCTCGAGGAGGGGGCTCTTAAAGGTCCAGCACCCGGAAGTGCTGAAACGCCCCGTTCCTGACGTCAGACGCTGGCTGGCTATTTAAACCAGCGTCTGACTGCCTTACCTTGCCTTTGCAACGTGGTCGCTCTTTGAGTGGTTAGTTGCCTTGTTCCTGCTTGTTCCAGCCGTGCCTTGCTTCCAGCTCTGGTTCCTGCTTGTTCCAGCCGTGCCTTGCTTCCAGCTCTGGTTCCTGCTTGTTCCAGCCGTGCCTTGCTTCCAGCTCTGGTTCCTGCTTGTTCCAGCCGTGCCTTGCTTCCAGCTCTGGTTCCTGCTTGTTCCAGCCGTGCCTTGCTTCCAGCTCTGGTTCCTGCTTGTTCCAGCCGTGCCTTGCTTCCAGCTCAGGTTCCAGCTCATTCCTGCTGCGCCTTGACTCCAGCTCCGACTTCACGATTCTCCTTGTCTTCAGCCAGCCACGACCCTCGGACTTCTTCACGATTCTCCTTGCCTTCAGCCAGCCACGACCCTCGGATTTCTTCACGATTCTCCTTGCCTTCAGCCAGCCACGATCCTCGGACTTCTTCACGATTCTCCTTGCCTTCAGCCAGCCACGATCCTCGGACTTCTTCACGATTCTCCTTACCCTCAGCCAGCTACGATCCTCGGATTTCTTCACGATTCTCCTAAGTCCCAGCGACTCGGACCCCTACGGGCCCCTCCTGGGGGGGTCTCGGGTTTCCAGGGTGAAGACGTCATCCTTCAGCTCCAGCTAAGCTCCGCCTCCCGGCTCATTACCAACTGTGGACGTCGTCCATATCAGCCGGCCCTAGGGTCCACTATTGACTTTCTTCACAACATAACACCTTATTGGTGGTAGAAGGAACAAGTGGGACTTGTCAACAGTTAAGAGATGATGTACATGATGATGTACAAATGATAGGTTTACAGGATATTCCTATTATCATACCTAAGAAGTTCTCAATGGAGGAATTAGGTTTGATGATGGTCAGTATCCAAAAGTCAATAAATAATTTGAATATGAATGTTCAAGAAGCCTTGAAAAATGTATATGTTCAAGAAAAAGTAGATATCTTGGAAAAAAATGTTAATATACTTGATGGGAAATTGGGAGAAATTCAAAAAATTCAAGGGAATTTGGTAAAATCAGCACAAGAGTATGAGGGAAAAATTGAAATGTTAGAAAATCAAAATAGGAAATTGAATTTAAGATTACTGAATTTTCAAAAAATTCATTTGGTAACCCCAATAGATCTATTTAATAGTTACCTGAAAAATATCTTAAAGTATTCAGAAATCTCATTACCCAAATTATCTAAAATGTATTATTTACAACAATCCCAAGATGAGGGAAATCAGAAAAGTATGGAAAATCTAAATTTAACAGATTTCCTGGAAAAATCATATGAGTCAAAGATTGACACAAGGGCTACCTGGTTGGTTCAATTTATATCTTCTTCCGAGAGAGATGCAGTGTTAAAATTGCATTTCAGACAACAAAAGCAAGACTTCTATGGAGCACCTATAAGAATATTCCCTGATGTTGTTCGAACAATACAGATAAAACGTAAGAATTTCATTGCACTACGTAAGGTAGTGCAAGAAAGAGGTGCAAAATTTTCCTTAAGATACCCTTGTAGGTGCCATATAAAGCATTTGGATACTAGATACAACTTCAACCATCCAGACCAATTGCGAGCATATTTAGTTACACACTCTTAAGTACTGTTTGCGAGGTATAGTAAATTAATTGTGGGAAATAGATATGAGGAAGGTGTTAAGGAATTCTTTGTGACGATGCTCCAAGTTACTTAACTTTAAAAGTTCTCTAATTTTCCTGTTGATTTTCCTATAAATCAGGGTAAGAAGAAAAACTATTGTACTGAATTAGAAATTCTTGATAATGTACATCGATTACACAAACCTGATTGTTTGTTTTTAAAAATACTGAAATGCAATAAAAATAAAATTAAAAAAAAAAAATAGGGATTTGCCCTGTTTTAGTGCCCTCCCAATTCGAGCTGTAGTGAAAAAAATGGAGAATCTGATTGTAAGCGAATGAATCCTTATCTGATAGATGGTATGTGTGTTGCATATCACTAAAAAGTATGAATTTCTGACCATTCCATAAGTGCTCCCAAGTATATATCTCTCTCCCTCGTCAGTGTTAGAATCGTGGACCCTTGGGCCAGTTGCAACTGCAGGTGTTGCACTGTGGGGACCCACAGTGAGCGTCGCAGCCGGGAAGTGGCGCTGAAGAAGACTTCACCACTGGAAGTCCAAGGTACCCCAGGAGGAGCCCGTAGGGACCCGGACCTCTTGGACTTAGGCGGGACCTTATGCGACCAAGAATCCAGGAAGTGGCTGAAGAGATGGAAGATGAGGATGGCAGGGCCCAGGAGGCTAGAAGAGTCTTCACCCTCGGAAGCCTGCGGCTCCCCCGGGACGAGCCCAAGCTGCTGGGACTTAGGAGAATCCTCTAGGCCAACAAGAACCAGATACCTGTGGACGAAGGGGAAGCTGAAGACGGAGTCGAAGAATGAAGCCTGGGTCAGAAGTCAGAAGTCCGAAGCCAAAACCAGGGGCAGAAGCTGGAGTCACAGTCAGTGGACGAAGCCGGGTCAGAAGCCAGAAGTCAGACGTCAAAGCCAAATCGGGGGACAGGAGCAGAAGCCGGAGTCAAAGAACGAAGCAAAGTCAGGAGCCAGAAGTCAGACGTCGCAAGTAGTCAGGAACCGGGAAGCAGGAAGCACAACTAGATCCTCCAAAGAATAAACCTCGTTGCAAGGCCCCATCCTAGTCAAGCTGCAGGGTTTAAATACCCTGCAGCATCTGACGTCATCCGGGGCGTCCTCTTCGTTTTTCCAACGCTGGCCCCTTTAAGGCTCCTGTCCCCGGGCGCGAGCGCCTAGGGGGCGGGGCCAAGCGCGTCGGGAGAGCTGTGGCAGGACACTGGTCGGGCCTACCCGGCCGAAGAGGAGTCCGTGTGGGCCGGGCCGGCCCCGAGGTAGGAGGAGGGACTGGGGCACGGCCCGGTCCCATAACAGTCAGAGCCTTATCATTCTTGGATTCACACCTGGGGCAAAAGATTTATCATAAAGAAATGACATTAGATAATAGGTGTTTTTATCACCAGCCAGCTGAGACCGCCATTTCCCCCACATGGTTAATAGGGATGTGAATCGTGTCCTCGATCGTCTTAACGATCGATTTCGGCTGGGAGGGGGAGGGAATCGTATTGTTGCCGTTTGGGGGGGTAAAATATCGTGAAAAATCGTGAAAATCGTTAAAAAATCGAAAAATCGAAAAATCGAAAAACCGGCACATTAAAACCCCCTAAAACCCACCCCCGACCCTTTAAATTAAATCCCCCACCCCCAAATAACTTAAATAACCTGCGGGTCCAGCGGCGGTCCGGAACGGCAGCGGTCCGGAACGGGCTCCTGCATCTTGTCGTCTTCGGCCGGCGCCATTTTCCAAAATGGCGCCGAAAAATGGCGGTGGCCATAGACGAAAAAGATTGGACGGCAGGAGGTCCTTCCGGACCCCCGCTGGACTTTTGGCAAGTCTCGTGGGGGTCAGGAGGCCCCCCACAAGCTGGCCAAAAGTTCCTGGAGGTCCAGCGGGGGTCAGGGAGTGATTTCCCGCCGCGAATCGTTTTCGTACGGAAAATGGCGCCGGCAGGAGATCGACTGCAGGAGGTCGTTCAGCGAGGGTTCCGGCGCCTCGCTGAACGACCTCCTGCAGTCGATCTCCTGCCGGCGCCATTTTCCGTACAAAAACGATTCGCGGCGGGAAATCGCTCCCTGACCCCCGCTGGACCTCCAGGAACTTTTGGCCAGCTTGTGGGGGGCCTCCTGACCCCCACGAGACTTGCCAAAAGTCCAGCGGGGGTCCGGAAGGACCTCCTGCCGTCCAATCTTTTTTGTCTATGGCCGCCGCCATTTTTCGGCGCCATTTTGGAAAATGGCGCCGGCCGAAGACGACAAGATGCAGGAGCAGGAGCCCGTTCCGGACCGCTGCCGTTCCGGACCGCCGCTGGACCCGCAGGTTATTTAAGTTATTTGGGGGGGGTTCGGGAGGGTGGGGGATTTAATTTAAAGGGTCGGGGGTGGGTTTTAGGGGGTTTTAGTGTGCCGGCTCATGATTCTAACGATTTATAACGATAAATCGTTAGAATCTGTATTGTATTGTGTTCCATAACGGTTTAAGACGATATTAAAATTATCGGACGATAATTTTAATCGTCCTAAAACGATTCACATCCCTAATGGTTAAGATCAATTGGGAGAAAGGGGACAAGCCTACATGACCCATCCTACCCCTTTGCCAAGTTCTGATACGTAGAGGGGGGTCACTCGCACCTGAAGAAGCTATTCTAACCCAGGGTTTTGGGACTCCCCGAAGGTGCCATTGGATAAGCGCACTAAGCTGGGAGGCACTAAAATACGTCAGATTTGGTACCTGAAGGCCACCCCAAGACTTATCCAGATGTAAAGTGGATCGAGCCACCCTGGGCGGCCTGCACCTCCAGATAAACCAAAAGAATTTACGCTGCCAGAGGCATAGTAAGGCATCTGGGACTAGTACTGGTAGAGTCTGAAAATAATTACATAGGCGGGGTAGTATATTCATTTTAACTATAACTATCATCCCAAACCAGGAGAAATCCCCGATGTTCCAGCGGTCCAGGTCTTTTTGAATGCTGAGGAAAAGAGGGCCATAATTGAAGTGAAATAGCTCATGATCCTCAGGGCCAATATTAACACCCAAATATTGTACCCAGTCTTTTGCGGTGTTGAATGGCAGGGTAGCCCTGATAGATTCAAAATGTTCGGGGGGCATTGATATATTAAGGAGTTCTGACTTATCTTCATTTACTTTAAAGCCAGAAATGTTGCCATAGGCTCTCATCTCCTGCAGCAAAAGCTGGAGGGAGGAATCCGGGACAGTCATGGTGAAAAGTAGATCATCTGTAAACATGGAAAGTTTGTAAGTGGAGGACCCAACCTATAACCCACTTAAGATCCTTATCCCTCCCCTTGCCTAACAGCTTCGAGTATTTCTTTCCTTTCATCCCTTTAATTACGCAATAATTATTAACATGTTTATACAATAATTCATTTTTCATCTAAGCTCCAAATACCCCAATCTAACATACCTTTTTGTATATAGTTTTTGTATATAATTTTTTGTATATAATTTGGTGTATATTATGTATTTATAACTCCCTCAATTCTCCTATGTAATCTCATGTACGCTCAGTTATCTTCCCCTGTTCCTCTCACCCCCTCCCCCCCTCTTAATTTGTTTTCTCCCTCAGTTAATGTTATCTGTAAAGCTCCGTTGCTTCCCCGTTTGTGTTGCACGGTTGCAAATTTATGTTCTATGTAAACCGATGTGAAGTTACTAAACAAATGTCGGTATATAAAAATTGCAAATAAATAAATAAAATAAAATAAAATAACCCTTGAATTGAGGAGTTAGATCTTACTAGAACTGCAAATGGTTCTTACTAGGGCCGCAAATGGTCCTAAGGATAGCACGAAAAGAAAGGGTGATAGTGGACATTCATGCCTAGTTCCCCGCTTTACGGGGAATGGCTGGGTATATTTCCCATTAAATTTTAGACAACCCCTAGGATCTTCATATAGGTGCTGGACCTATCTGATATAGTTATTTCCCAGGTTGAATTTTTCAAGGACTTTAAAAAGATATGGCCAGTGAACTCTGTCAAAAGCCTTTTCAGCATCCACCCCTAAATGCAGAAGGGGTATGCTCTCCTGTTTCGACGTCCAGATTAATTCTAACACTCTCCGCACATTGACTGAAGCCAGGCGACCGGGACAAACTCCAACTGATCTTCATGGCCACCTTTCCCAATCTGATTGCTAGTATCTTAGCCAGGAGTTTTAGATCAATGTTAATCAAGGATATGGAGTGATATGACCCGCAAAGTGAGGGGTCATAGAAACATAGAAATGACGGCAGAAGAAGACCAAACGGCCCATCCAGTCTACCCAGCAAGCTTTCACACTTGGGTTTTTTTCTCATACTTATCTGTTACTCTTGGCCCTTATTAGTAACTTTTTGGTTCTAGTTACCTTCCACCCCCGCCATTGATGTAGAAAGCAGTGCTGGAGCAGCATCTAAGTGAAGTATCTATCTTAATTGGTTAGGGGTAGTAAGCAAGCTACTCCCACTCTTATTTGTTTACCCAGCCTGTGCAATTCAGTCCTTGTTGGTTGTTATCTGAATATAAATCCTCTTTTCTTTATTCCCCACTGCCGTTGAAGCAGTGAGCCATGGATATTTATTCCAAGTGAAATACCAAGCTTAATTGATTCGGGGTAGTAACTGCCGCAACAAGCAAGCTACTCCCCCGCTTTTTTGTGAATACAAATCCTTTTATCCACATTTCTTCTTGCCTTGAAGCATAGAGCAATGTTGGAGACGCATTAACAGTGAGTATGTTTATTGAATAAGCGTATTAATCTCCAGGTAGTAGCTGTCATTCTTGCAAGCCACCCCCATGCCTCTTCTCTTCATTCACATCCTCTAGACTTTATGGATCCACAGTATTTATCTCACGCCCCTTTGAAATCCTTCACAGTTTTGGTCTTCACCACTTCCTCCGGAAGGGCGTTCTAGGCATCCACCACCCTCTCCGTGAAGAAATACTTCCTGACATTGGTTCTGAGTCTTCCTCCCTGGAGCTTCAAATCGTGACCCCTGGTTCTGCTGATTTTTTTCCAACGGAAAAAGTTTGTCATTGTCTTTGGATCATTAAAACCTTTCAAGTATCTGAAAGTCTGTATCATATCACCTCTGTTCCTCCATTCCTCCAGGGTGTATATATTTAGCTTAAGAACATAAGAACATGCCATACTGGGTCAGACCAAGGGTCCATCAAGCCCAGCATCCTGTTTCCAACAGTGGCCAATCCAGGCCATAAGAACCTTATCCAATCCTTTTTTAAACACAGCTATACTAACTGCACTAACCACATCCTCTGGCAACAAATTCCAGAGTTTAATTGTGTGTTGAGTGAAAAAGAACTTTCTCCGATTAGTTTTAAATGTGCCACACACTAACTTCATGGAGTGCCCCCTAGTCTTTCTATTATCCGAAAGAGTAAAAAAATGATTCACATCTACCCGTTCTAGACCTCTCATGATTTTAAACACCTCTATCATATCCCCCCTCAGCCGTCTCTTCTCCAAGTTGAAAAGTCCTAACCTCTTTAGTCTTTCCTCATAGGAGAGCTGTTCCATTCCCCTTATCATTTTGGTAGCCCTTCTCTGTGCCTTCTCCATCACAATTATATCTTTTATGAGATGCGGCGACCAGAATTGTACACAATATTCAAGGTGCGGTCTCACCATGGAGCTATACAGAGGCATTATGACATTTTCCGTTTTATTCACGATTCCCTTTCTAATAATTCTCAACATTCTGTTTGCTTTTTTGACTGCCACAGCACACTGAACCGATGATTTCAATGTGTTATCCACTATGACGCCTAGATCTCATTCTTGGGTAGTAGCACCTAATATGGAACCTAACATTGAGTAACTATAGCATGGGTTATTTTTCCCTATATGCATCACCTTGCACTTGTCCACATTAAATTTCATCTGTCATTTAGATGCCCAATTTTCCAGCCTCACAAGGTCTTCCTGCAATTTATCACAATCTGCTTGTGATTTATCTACTCTGAACAACTTTGTATCATCTGCAAATTTGATTAACTCACTCATCGTATTTCTTTCCAGATCATTTATAAATATATTGAAAAGTAAGGGTCCCAGTACAGATCCCTGAGGCACTCCACTGCCCACTCCCTTCCACTGAGAAAATTGTCCATTTAATCCTACTCTCTGTTTCCTGTCTTTTAGCCACTTTGTAATCCATGAAAGGACATCGCCACCTATCCCATGAATTTTTACTTTTCCTAGAAGCCTCTCATGCGGAACTTTGTCAAATGCCTTCTGAAAATCCAAGTACACTACATCTACTGGTTCACCTTTATCCACATGTTTATTAACTCCTTCAAAAAGTGAAGCAGATTTGTAAGGCAAGACTTGCCTTGGGTAAAGCCATGCCGACTTTGTTCCATTAAACCATGTCTTTCTATATGTTCTGTGATTTTGATGTTTAGAACACTTTCCACTATTTTTCCTGGCACTGAAGTCAGGCTAACCAGTCTGTAATTTCCCGGATCTCCCCGCCCTTTTAAAATATGGGGATTACATTAGCTATCCTCCAATCTTCAGGTACAATGGATGATTTTAATGATAGGTTACAAATTTTTACTAATAGGTCTGAAATTTCATTTTTTAGTTCCTTCAGAACTCTGGGGTGTATACCATCCGGTCCAGGTGATTTACTACTCTTCAGTTTATCAATCAGGTCTACCACATCTTCTAGGTTCACCGTGATTTGGTTCAGTCCATCTGAATCATTACCCATGAAAACCTTCTCCAGTACGGGTACCTCCTCAACATCCTCTTCAGTAAACACCAAAGAAAAGAAATCATTTAATCTTTCCGCAATGGTCTTATCTTCTCTAAGTGCCCCTTTAATCCCTCGATCATCTAACGGTCCAACTGAATCCCTCACAGGCTTTCTGCTTCGGATATCTTTAAAAAAGTTTTTACTGTGAGTTTTTGCCTCTGGCCAATTTCTTTTCAAATTCTCTCTTAGCTTGTCTTATCAGTGTCTTACATTTAACTTGCCAAAGTTTATGCATTTTCCTATTTTCCTCTGTTGGATCCTTCTTCCAGTTTTTGAATGAAGATCTTTTGGCTAAAATAGCTTCTTTCACCTCCCCTTTTAACCATGCCGGTAATTGTTTTGCCTTCTTTCCACCTTTTTTAATGTGTGGAATACATCTGGATTGTGCTTCTAGGATGGTATTTTTTAACAATGACCATGCCTCTTGCACACTTTTTACTTTTGTAGCTGCTCCTTTCAGTTTTTTTCTAACTATTTTTCTCATTTTATCAGTTTCCCTTTTGAAAGTTTAGCACGAGAGCCGTGGATTTGCTTACTGTCCCCCTTCCAGTCGTTAATTCAAATTTGATCATATTATGATTACTATTGCCAAGTGGCCCCACCACCGTTACCTCTCTCACCAAATCTTGTGCTCACTGAGAGTTAGATCTAAAATTGCTCCCTCTCTCGTCGGTTCCTGAACCAATTGCTCCATAAAGCTATCATTTATTCCATCCAGGAACTTTATCTCTGTAGCGTGTCCCGATGATACATTTATCCAGTCAATTTTGGGGTAATTGAAGTCTCCCATTATTACCGCACTACCAATCTCTCCTCATAAGTCATTCGATGAAGATCATCCACCTTTTTGGTCGCCCTTCTATGGACCGCCTCCATCCTGACTCTGTCCCTTCGGAGATACGGTCTCCAGAACTGAGCAGGGTACTCCAGGTGAGGCCTCACCAAGGCCCTGTGTACATGGGGATCATCACTTCCTTTCTCTTACTAGATATTCCTCTTTTCATGCAGCCCAGCATTTAGACACATCACCCAAAGGTCTCTCTCCTGCTCTGTGCACATCAACCCTTCACCCCCCATCGAATACAGTTCTTTTGGATTTCCACATCCCATATGCATGACTCTACACTTCTTGGCATTGAATCTCAGCTGCCATATCTTCGACCACTCTTTCAGCTTCTTTAAATCCCATCTCATTCTCTCCACTCCATCCGGCGTGTCCACTCTGTTGCAGATCTTAGTGTCATCCGCAAAAAGACAAACCTTACCTTCTATCCCGTCCGCAATGTCGCTCACAAAGATATTGAACAGGACCAGTCCCAACATCGATCCTTGCGGCACTCCGCTTAACACCTCTCTTTCTTCATAGTAAGTTCCATTTACCATCACACATTGTCTTCTGTCCGTCAACCAGTTTGCAATCCAGGCCACCACCTCGGCACTCACTTCTAAGTTTCTCATTTTATTCACCAGCCTCCTGTGCGGGACCTATCAAAAGCTTTGCTGAAATCCAAGTAGATGACATCGAGCGCTCTTCCTTGATCCAATTCCCTAGTCACCCAGTCAAAAAAGTCAATCAGATTTGTCTGACAGGATCTTCACCTGGTGAATCCATGCTGCCTCTGGTCCAGCAATTCTTCCGACTGTAGATAGTTCACTATTCTTTCTTTCAGCAGCGACTCCATTACTTTTCCCACCACCGAGGTGAGGCTAACTGGTCTGTAGTTACCAGCCTCCTCTCTGCTCCCACTCTTGTGAAGCGGGACCACTACCGCACTTCTCCAATCACTTGGCACCACTCCCGTTTCTAGGGATCTATTGAACAGGTCACACAGCGGACCCGCCAGCACATCTCTGAGCTCCCTCAGTATCCTGGGATGAACCTCATCAGGCCCCATGGCTTTGTCCACTTTCAGTTTCCCCAGCTCTTCCCATACATTCTCTACTGTAAATGGAGTTACATCTACTCCACTCCCCTCCAGTTTCTTGTTAACTAGGGATGGTCCTTCTCCAGGGTCCTCTTTAGTGAACTCTGAACTGAAGTATTCATTTAATATTTCTGCCATTTCTTTATCTTTCTCCACACATTGATCCTTTCCACCTTTCAATTTCACTATACCACTTTGAACTTTTCTCCTTTCTCTGATGTATCTGAAAAATGTTTTGTCACCTCGCTTTACCTCTCTGGCAATTCTTTCTTCTGCTTGACTTTTTGCCATCTTGAATACTTTCTTTGTCTCCCTCAGTTCTACCAAATATTCTTCTTTGTGCTCCTCCCTTTGGGATCCTTTATATTTCTTGAACGCTATTCTTTTAGTCTTTATTTTGTCAGCCACCTCCTTTGAGAACCAGATAGGTTTCATTTTTCTTTTGCTTTTCTTTTCTTTACTTTTCTAACATATAGATTAGTTGCCTTGGTAATTGCTCCTTTTAGTTTTGTCCAGTGTTGTTCCACATCTCTCTTGCTCTCCCAGCCTTCTAGTTCTTCCTCAAGGTACTTCCCCATTTCATGAAAGTCTGTGTTTTTGAACTGCAAAACTCGGGTCTTCATGTTTCTTCTCTGTATCTTTTTGTGATATGAAACCATATCGTTTGATGATCACTGGTGTTGAGGTGGGCACCCACTTGTACATCAGAGACATTATCTCCATTAGTGAGCACTAAATCGAGTATAGCTCCCACCCTTGTGGGTTCCATTACCATTTGTTTGAACAGAGCAGGGCACCCATATTTCTCTACTATTGTTAGATTCTGCAGAAGGGATTCTCCAGTCTACATCCGGCAGATTAAAGTCTTCAACGATCACCACTTCGCCCTTCTTTCCCTTCTTTTGGATGTCTTCAACCAGATCTCTGTCAAGCTCTTCCTTTTGTTTTGGAGGCCTGTAAACCACTCCAATAAAAATGGATGCCCCATCATCTTTTTTTAGGTCGGCCCATAGTGCTTCTTCATTGCCCCATCTTCCTTGCAGCTCAGATGCTTGGATATTGTTTCTGACATAAAGAGCCCCTCCTCCCCCTTTCCTATCCTCTCTGTCCTTCCTTAACAAGTTATAGCCTGGTATTGCCGTATCCCAATCATGAGATTCCCTGAACTACTTCTCCGAGACAGCAACAACGTCCAAGTCCGCCTCCACCATTAGGGCTTGCAGATTTGGGATTTTATTGCCCAAACTATGAGCATTTGTGCTCATAGCTTTCCAGCTTTTCTCGTTCAGGTAACTGCTTTTCCTGGACTCGTTTTGTGACTTATTTAGTTGAGTTTTGTTATCCACGTCACCCTTTCCATTTGCTTTTTCCTTTGGTTACTGATCGTTTTATGGAATTTCTGTATGCATTGGGTTTCTTTTCAGGTAACACTTCAATCTCTTTCTCAAGAACTTCTTTAGTATTTAATACAGAGAAGGCTTTTTGTACTTGTTGCACTTGATACAGTGTGTGTCTCTGCATCACAGGTCTAATTGTACGAGAGCCCACTGTAATCCTGTTGTTTTTTGAGTTCCTTAATATCCTGTGTGTGTGTGTGTGTGTGGGGGGGGGGGGGGGGGTAGACTTGTGGGCAGCACAGCTGTCAAGAACAGGTTTCTGTGGGTCACAGGTCTTATCCTACCTGAGCCCACTGTAAATCATTTTCCTTGACTTTTGGTTTTTCTGTGGTAATGGGAAATTAATTCCTGAATAATATAAAATGGGTGAGACTTTCTTTATTGAAGCTAATTCAGCTTTAAATTCAGCCAGGAAGAGAGTTCTGAACAAATGGGGCAAGCCCTAAGTTTGCAGATGATTTACATATATCGGCCCGAATATCGGCCGATATATGTAACGGAATATCGGCCGTTAACAATCCATCATGCCTACAGGTCCCATGGACGGACCACTGAATCATATCCATGGCTCTAGAGATCATGGAACAGCCTCCCCAATCTACTCATGCAACCTCAGTCGCCATCAGAAAACCTTGTTCTGGAGAAATCCTCAGCTCTCATTTATCCAAAGAACTAGACCAACTAAACCTCTCTGACATCAACACAGCCACTTCTTCGTGGATCAACATCACTAACAGGGTGGCTGATCAAGTATGCCCCATGATCACAAAAACGATCCATCCAGAAAAGGACAACAGGAAACCCTGGTTCACTCTGGAGTTGAAGTCGCTCAAACAAGAGCTCAGATGTAAGGAACACAGGTGGCGAAAAAAACCGTCCACAACGACCCTACTGGCGTACAAATCTTGCCTAAACTCTTACAGAAATGTCATCAACAGAACCAAGAAAGAATTCTTCTCGAAAAAGATCCACCACTTTATCTTCGACTCTAGAGCTCTGTTCTCCTATGTATCTGCCCTTACTAAACCAATTACTCCCCTTATTCCAGACGCACAAGCATCCAACAAAGCCAATGAACTGGCGCTCTACTTCGAGAAAAAAATAGACACCCTCCTCGCCCCTCTCAAAGGGCCCTCTCATCAACCAAACTACTCACCCACCACCAGCCCACATCAAGCACACCATATCCCCCAGCAACAAAAAATAACTACAGCTTCGATGGCCTCCCTCGAGCAGACGTCTGCCTTAGAAATCGAAAACATACTAAGGAAGATGAAGCCCTCGTCCCACCCACTAGACCACATCCCTTCCAATCTACTGTTCTCCATTCCTAATATCATCGCCAAACCGATAGCAGACATCATAAACTGCTCGCTTTCACAAGGCCAAGTCCCGGACCAACTCAAACTTGCAATTCTCAAACCCCTACTTAAAAAACCTAACCTTCCACCAACTGACCCAGCTAACTTCAGACCAATCGCCAACCTCCCAATGATTGCTAAAATCATGGAGAAGGTTGTAAACAGACAACTATCTGAATTCTTAGAAGAAAATGACATTCTAACTTCAAACCAATTTGGTTTTCGAAAATCTCTGAACACGGAATCGCTACTAGCCTCGCTTACTGATAACATACTCATCAATCAGGAAAAAGGTCAACCTTTCCTTCTCGCCTTATTGGACCTCTCCTCAGCGTTCGACACCGTGAACCATTCCTGCCTCCTTCAGCGTCTAGCAGATATTGGTATAAAAGGTACAGCCCTCAACTGGTTCAATTCCTTCCTTGAAAACAGGCAATACAAGGTTAGGATTAACAACAAAGAGTCACTCCCCATCAGATCAAAACTGGGAATACCCCAAGGATCATCCCTCTCACCGACACTATTTAATTATCTATCTCCTTCCACTCTGCCATCTACTATCCAGCCTCAAGCTGACACACTTCCTATACGCGGATGACATTCAGATCCTCATCCCGATGGTAGAATCCCTCCACAAGACGTGGTCGTACTGGAACAGCTGCCTTTCAGCAATTAAAAACCTGCTAACAAGCCTCAACCTCGTGTTAAATACTAGCAAAACCGAAATCCTCATAATTGGTCCAGACAATTGCACTATGCTCAACCCCCCCGAGTTCCTCCCAACTCTCCTTCACATCAATCGACCACATGCCGCAAGTAAGAGATCTCGGGGTGCTTTTAGACAACCAACTCAACTTCACCAAATTCATAAATAATACTACCAAGGACTGCTTCTTCAAATTGCAAGTCTTAAAGAAATTAAAACCTCTTCTTCATTTCCGAGACTTCTGCCTGGTCCTACAATCTATCATCCTCCCCAAACTGGACTATTGCAACTCTCTCCTCCTGGGCCTGCCCACCAGCTCCATTAAACCACTTCAGATGGTACAGAATGCGACAGCCAGAATCCTCACTAACACCAAAAAATGGGACCACATCACACCTATCCTCCAAAACCTTCACTGGCTGCCGATAAAATTTAGGATACAATTCAAAACCCTCATGATGATACACAAGGCTCTGCACAACATCTCCCCCCTCAACCTTTCCTTCCAACTACAGCAACACATTTCCAAGAGACCAATCAGAAGTGCATACCAGAATATGCTTCATACCCAGCCAGCGAAAACCTCACTGAGGAAACGAGCTCTGTCAACGGCAGGTCCCCCTCTCTGGAACTTGCTCCCACCGGACCTCCGCCAAGAACAGTGCATTCTGACATTCAAAAAGAAGCTAAAGACTTGGCTATTCACCCAAGCTTTCCCTGAGAGCTAAATACCACTGTACGTATGTTTCAGAGTTTGGCACCCAGTTTCATTTAATCGAGTTTATGAATGTCTCCCCAAAAGTTTTCCTGTCTACCTATGTTAAGGTATTTCGCCCCTATGGCGACTGTGTTAAGGTATCCTGCCCCTGAGGCGACTGTTTTAATGTATTCCGCCCCTGAGGCGACTGTTTAATGTATTCCGCCCCTGAGGCGACTGTTTTAATGTTTCCCGCCCCTGAGGCATCTGTTTTATTGTATTCCGTCCCTGAGGCGACTGTTCAGTTCCTTGTAAACCGGTGCAATATGTATACTATACAGGAACATCGGTATATAAAAATTAAAAATAAATAAATAAATAAATGATTTCCCTCAGAATAAAGGCTCCTCTTGGCCAGGATAGTAATGCCAGCTATATTAGCTTCAGGGGATATAGAACCCTCAGACTTCAAGGCATTGATCATCTGGAGTTGAGGTGGAAACACCACAGCCTGGAAGACTTTGTAAAATTTAGCTGTGAAGCCATCGAGGCCTGGGGATTTCCCTAGCTTCAGGCCTTGAATCGCCTGGTAGAGTTCATTATGGGTTATTTCAGCATTTAAAAACTCATAAGCTTCATCAGAGAGAGATGGTAATTCCACCCTTTGTAAATAATCATCAATAATTGTATTTCCTCCTAGGTCATCTGATGCATAAAGTTCTTCATAGAAGTGGGTGAATCGGGTGCAATTCTCACCAGCTTCATATAGCATATCCCTGTGGAATCCTTAATTTTGGTGATAAGGGATTCTGCATGCGCCCTGCTTTATTGCCAAATTCAAAATGTTTCTGATGCAGCAAATCAAGATGGAATGCTATTTTCTCTAGGTCGAGGGCTTGCAATTCTCTTAGCGGACTGAAGTTCATCAAACTTTTTAAGATCTAGGGATCGTTTATGACTTAAAGTTAATTTATTAATAAGGCGTAAGTGTTTGGCATTCCTCTCTATTTTAAGGAAGCTAGCCCGAGCTATTAATTTCCCCCGAACTATTGCTTTTAAACAGTCCCATACTGTTTCGGGGGCTAGTTCCCCTGTGCAATTTAGTAGCAAATACTCCTGGATATCACCAGTCAAGGATTCCACACAGGTTTTATCATTTAATAAACTGTCATTTAGGCGTCAATGATGTCTACCAATGGATCTGATAGGTAACCAAATCTCTAACCAAATGGGAGCATGGTCCAACTAGATGATAAGGCCTACATCTGACTCAATTACCAATTCTGATATATCCTTATTGATTAAAAACATATCGATATGGGAGTATGATTGATGGGAGTTGGAACAGAAGGTGTAATTACAATGAGTGGGGTTATGCAAGCGCCAGATGTCAACCAATCCTCTTTTGGTGATTAAAGTTTTTAAAGCCTGTATATGAATCCGACCTCCCCCTCCTGTTGGACCCGAGTTGACTAGATAAGTGTTATGGTTAATGGTGCTTGGGTGGATCCTTGGACACTATGGCAGCTGACCACGCCCACGGGGGGCAGTCCCGTGAGGGACCACGGTGTCAGGCTAGACTCCGGACAGACAAACACAGATTTGAATCTTTTATTAAACAGTTTGAATGGTCACCAGAGGTGGCAGTAGTGAGCAGTGATGTAGAGCCCGGCTGGGCGCATCTCACACAGAATGCTGGAACAGCTGATCCTCTGCAAGGCAGTGCTGTAGTGGAAAGAGACAGAGTTATGAGCACACATTAAGATTAACATTCAGAGTCCCAATGTAGAAATAGGAGAAACCTTTCTTCAAGTTTTCCTCAATGTACTCAGACATGGCTTTGTTCTCCACCACTGACAAGGGGTAGACACGTCCCTTGGGAGGTTCAGCATTAGGTTTCAGTCTTATGGCACAGTCACAAGTTCTGTGTGGCAGAAGGATGTCCGCAGCTTCTTTGGAGAAAACATCATGAAATGATGCATACTGAGGTGGCAGTCCTGGCATCACTGGAGTTGTAGGCATACAGAGAATAGGAGTGACCTCCTTTAGGCATTTGCCATGGCATTCTGGGCTCCAACAGGAGAGTTCCAACGTGGCCCAATTAAATTGCAGCATATGCAGCTGCAACCAGGGTAACCCCAGAACGATAGGGTGCATGGCCTTCTCCAAAACAAAGAAGGAAATTAATTTGGTATGGAGAGCTCCGGTGCGGAGGGATACTAGTTCGGTAAAGGCTCCCCGTGTATAGATGATAAGAGTAGTGGAGTTTTCATAGTGGTGAGGAGAATCCTCAAATGTTCCACTAGATGTTGAAGAATAAAATTACCTCCTGCCCCTGAGTCCACCAGGGCAAGAGTTTGAAATTCCAGAGGTCCGCAGATCAGAGGGACAGGGAGAGAGAGCGGAGGAGAGGACATAGTGAGGCCTAAGAGATGTCCTCCCGCAGGACTTAGGCCCGTCCGTTTTCCGGACATATCTAGCATGTTTGGACTGCATGACCAGCTTGTCCACAGTACATGTACAATCCATTCCTCTTCTGAAGTCTTCTCTCTTTGGATGTCAGGTGACTGCGACCAAGTTGCATCGGTTTTTCCCCACTGGCAACAGGAGTCAAAGGAACCATCCTGAGTGGAGATTTAGCACAAACTTCCTTCTGAACAGGTCCTTTACAAAGCTTGATTTCTTGCACCTTATCACGAAGCCGGTGATCAATTCTAGTAGCTAAAGCTCATCCAGCGAATCAGGTGTTTCACGAGCAGCCAGCTCGTCCTTCAAGTGGGAATCCAAACCTTTGAAGAAGAGAGTTTTCAGGCATCTAGGGTCCCAATGTAATTCAGCTGAAGAGTCTTGAACTCTATAGCGAAATCAGCCAGTGGTCGGTTGCCTTGCTTCAGGTCCACCAATGCAGAACCAGCAACAATGTATCGGGCAGGATCATCAAAAACGGATTTAAACAAGTCCATAAATCTGTCAATATCCTGAAGTATGGGGTCTTTGCATTCCCACAGCATGGAAGCCCAAGTCAAAGCCCTTCCACCCAGGTAGGATAGAATATAAGTAGTCTTGGCGTAGGCTGTGGGGAAATGCGTGGGTTGTAATGCAAAATGCATACAACACTTGTTTAAGAAGCCTCTAGTTCTCTGAATCTCCCCAGAAAAACGTACTGGAGCAGCAAGAGGCACAATAGTCTTTACAGTTACTTCAGGTAACTGACCTTCATTACTGGAAGTAGAACCTTGATTCCTCTGTGCGTGCAGCTGATTAAACGCAGTAGTCAATTTCACCAATGCGTCTTGTTGTTCAGCAAGGCGCAAGGCCATCTGTTAGCAATCTGTTATGGTTAATGGTGTTTGGGTGGATCCTTGGACACTGTGGCAGCTGACCACGCCCACGGGGGGCAGTCCCGTGCGAGACCACGGTGTCAGGCTGGACTCCAGACAGACAAACACAGATTTGAATCTTTTATTAAACAGTTTGAATGGCCACCAGAGGTAGCAGTAGTGAGTAGTGGTGTAGAGCCCAGCTGGGCGCGTCTCAAACAGAATGCTGGAACAACGGATCCTCTGCAAGGCAGTGCTGTAGTGGAATGAGACTGAGAGTTATGAGCACACAATAAGATTAACATTCAGAGTCCCAATGTAGAAATAGGAGAAGCTCCGAGACAGGGAGAGCAGGCCCTTGAGGAGCGAGTCCCTGATCCCTTAGAGCAGAGAGACTCAGTAGCGTTGTACTCACTTAGCAGTAACAGAGATTCCACTAGACGAGAGGTCTGGCACCGGAGCAGAGAGCAGGCCCTCAAGGAGCAAGTACCAGGTTCCAGTGAAGCAGTACTGTGGAAAGAGATGGTATCCTTACTCACTGATGGTAACTGTAAGGTAGTTCTTCCAAGTAGAAGGTTAGAGGTTGCAGGCAGCGACTCAGGGAACAAGGCCCTCGAGGAGCAAGTACTGGTTTCCTGATAGCACCTGAAAGAAGCAAAGAGTCCCCTGAGGAGCGGGTACCCCGTTAGAGACCCCCGAAGGGTAGTAAGAGTTCCAGATAACGCTGGAGTGGCAGAGTAGCTTAGGAACGGAGAGCGAATCTCATCCGTAAGATTCCTCTTGCTAACTCAACAAGCTAGCAAATACTGTAGGCAGATATACCCGGAAGTCGTGACGTCAGAACAGGGGGACACCCCTGAGGTTCGTGCCAATGTAGAGTTAAAGATGAGGGTGGCGTGCGCGCCCTAGAGGTACCTTGAAGGAGAATTGCGGGAGGCAGCACCAAAGCCGATCCGGAGACGCCGGAAAGAATGGCAGGCAGATGCCGCGGCGGCCATCAGTCCAAGGTGAGCAGGAGGAGCCGAGAGGTAGGCGGGGTGAAGCCGTCGTAGACCGACGGACGCAACAATAAGAATACCTAGTGAGATTAAAATTGCTTCCAACTATTACTTTACCCTCTGCCCATGTCTCCAACAAGGTATAGATGTGGTGGAAAAAAGATTGCTGATTGGAGTTAGGACCATATAATGTGAGAAGTGTAAACAGGGTGTTGTCAATTAAGACTTTTAGGGCTATATATCTACCTTCGGGATCCTGCTGGATGTCTTTAACATCTATAACAAGGGAATTTGAAAATAAAATCCCCACTCCGCAATACTTCCGATGAAAGAAGCAGAGGCCAGAAATTGTTGAGGAAAAGATCTATTCCAAAGGAGGCGCTCTGCCCGTTTTAATAAATGAGTCTCCTGGCAAAAAATGCCCCCTTTTCGCCTCCTGAAAGAGTAATTTCCTCTTGGTTGGGGAATTTAGGCCCTTCACATTGATAGAAATTATGTATAGCCCTGCCATCTAGTATCAGTAAGATAGATAAATATGCTTACTCCTGTGAGCCACCACCCACACACTTGTCGCCAATAGTTTTGCATTTTTGCACAACCAGTAAACATGTGACATAAGGTTCCAATCTGAGCATTGCATTTTATAGTGTTCGGAGTCCCAAAGATTCATGTTTTTTTGCCAGCGTCACGGGTGAGGTACGTTCTGTGTATTAGTTTACATTGTATTTCATGTAAATTAACAGAACAAAGTTGCCTATAAATGCTCATGAAAGCCATTTTTAAGTCAGACTCTGTAACAGACAAACCTAAGTCTTCAGACCACTTATTCGCCAAACTTAAGAGATGGCCCTTGGCCAATGTAGCTCTAAGATGCATGGTCCATATCGCCACTTTATTAAATTTGGGGGTGGTATCAAAGAATGAGTCCTTATCATCCATGAGTGTAAGTAAGCCCAAATCACCCTTAGCCAAATCAAGGCAGTAGTGTTTGGCCTGCAGATAGGCAAAAAACTGTTCACGTGGAAAGCCTCACTCCTCCTGCAACTGTTGAAAAGAAAACAGTCCTCCTCCACTCACTGGTGGACCACGTAAAAACCACAAGACTCCCAGTCAGAAAAGACTCGCAAATCCATCCCTGGAGGGAAATCAGGATTCACTACCATGATTAGAAAGGGGGATATTGTCTATGAGCGACATATACTTTTCCGCCACCATAACCATGCCTTTTGCAGTGCCTTAAACCAGGAGGGGAGTGAAACCAGGGATGCTAATCTGCGATCAGACATGTGTAATAGATTTACAGGATAAAATGGCGTGAATACATCCTTCATTAATTTCTCAGTATCAAACTTATTATTGCCTGCCACCCAGTCCTGAATGTGTCTCAATAGGCAAGTGACATTGTAGACCCGTAGGTCTGGGACTCCCAGTCCTCCTTCCAACTTATCTAAGCAAAGAGTAACTAGCTTAATACGTGCCTTTTGCCTTCCCAAATGAAAGAAACCAGGATAGAATGGAAAGCTCACAAGTAGAAACATATAGAAACATAGAAATGACGGCAGAAGAAGACCAAACAGCCCATCCAGTCTGCCCAGCAAGCTTCACACATTTTTTCTCTCATACTTATCTGTTTCTCTTAGCTCTTTGGTTCTATTTCCCTTCCACCCCCACCATTAATGTAGAGAGCAGTGATGGAGCTGCAACCAAGTGAAATATCAAGCTTGATTAGTTATGGGTAGTAGGGGAAGTAACCGCCGCAATAAGCAAGCTACACCCATGCTTATTTGTTTTACCCAGACTGTGTTATTCAGCCCTTATTGGTTGTTTTTCTTCTCCCCTGCCGTTGAAGCAGGGAGCTATGCTGGATATGCGTGTAGTATCAGTTTTTCTTCTCCCCTGCCGTTGAAGCAGAGAGCTATGCTGGATATGCGTGAAGTATCAGTTTTTCTTCTCCCCTGCCGTTGAAGCAGGATATGCATTGAAAGTGAAGTATCAGGCTTATTTGGTTTGGGGTAGTAACCGCCGTAACAAGCCAGCTACTCCCCGCTTTGTGAGTGCGAATCCTTTTTTCTTCTCCCCTGCTGTTGAAGCAGAGAGCTATGCTGGATATGCGTGAAGTATCAGTTTTTCTTCTCCCCTGCCGTTGAAGCAGAGAGCTATGCTGGATATGCGTGAAGTATCAGTTTTTCTTCTCCCCTGCCGTTGAAGCAGAGAGCTATGCTGGATATGCGTGAAGTATCAGTTTTTCTTCTCCCCTGCCGTTGAAGCAGAGAGCTATGCTGGATATGCGTGAAGTATCAGTTTTTCTTCTCCCCTGCCGTTGAAGCAGAGAGCTATGCTGGATATGCGTGAAGTATCAGTTTTTCTTCTCCCCTGCCGTTGAAGCAGAGAGCTATGCTGGATGTGCATTGAAAGTGAAGTATCACTTTCTTTCTTTATCTTTCTTTCAAGTCTTTATCTTTGATCCAAATAGATAGCATTTATAAATAATATAATACTTTAGGGAGTATAACCATTTTTATTCGAGCATAGCACTCCATCAGTGACAGTGGAAGGCCTCTCCGCTTCTGCAGGAGCCTTTTTGTCTAGTATCCCTAGAAAGTTGATTGTATACATATCCCTGTCCCTTCCTGTGAGCTTTATGCCCAGGTATAAGAACATGCCATTCTGGGTCAGACCAAGAGTCCATCAAGCCCAGCATCCTGTTTCCAACAGAGACCAAACCAGGCCATAAGAACCTGGCAAGTATCCAAAAACTAAATCTATTCCATGTTACTGTTGCTAGTAATAGCAGTGGCTATTTGGGGCCCAGGAGAAGGGAAAAGATCCCTGCCAATTAGTCGGTAAAGAGGGATCTAGGGGGAGGGCCAGCAATTTATCAAAGTTAATCTTGAGGCCAGCAAAGGTCCCAAAATCTTCAAAAATATCTAGTATATAATTCAGACAGAACATGGGGTTATGCACAAAAAGCATCATATCATCTGCAAAAAGTGCAGGCTTTACTCTCTTGATACAAATTCCAATGCCTTGAAAATTTTCCAGCAGTCACAGTCGTATGGCCAGAGGTTCTAAAGTTAATATGAAAAGTAGTGGGGATAGCCGGCATCCCTGTTTCCAACAGTGGCCAAACAAGGCTACAAGAACCCAAACACGAAAAAGACCTCATGCTACTGATGCCAGTGGAATGTGACCGAAAGTCACTGAGCAGTGCATGGTGTGGAGGAATGTATCCTTGAAGGAATCTAATGAAACAGGAGAGTAAGGGCATCCCAACAGAGAGGTTCCAATAAAAGCAAAAGTAGTCCATGTCCATATAAGTAAAGAATCACCTGAACTAAAGAATTCCAAATTATCCCCATCAACTGAAAAGCAGGTTGTTAATACAAACAAAAAACACACTTTGAAATGTCTGTATGCCAAGGCCAGAAGTCTAAGAAGTAAGATGGGAGAGTTAAAATGTATAGCAGTGAATGATGAGCCAGACATGTTACGCTTGGGCTGAGTTCAGGGGTAGTGAACACCACCCAAAAGGGTGGCTCCAGGTGGAGAGAGACAGGGATGGATGGAAACCGTGTCTGGGTCTAGGCTGGGTCAGGGCAGGCGGCAGTTAGCAGGGTCTGGGTCAGGGCAGGAGGCAGATAGCAGTGTCTAGGTTCAGGCTGGGTCAGGGCAGGCGGCAGATAGCAGTGTCTAGGTTCAGGCTGGATCAGGGCAGGCGGCAGATAGCAGTGTCTAGGTTCAGGCTGGGTCAGGGCAGGAGGCAGAGCAAGGCAGGTCAGAAGGCCCGTAGGCCACACACACACAGAAGGCCCGTAGGCCAGACACCGTAAGCGGGGCAAGGCAGGTCAGAAGGCCCGTAGGCCACACACCGTAAGCGGGGCAAGGCAGGTCAGAAGGCCCGTAGGCCACACACACACAGAAGGCCCGTAGGCCACACACCGTAAGCGGGGCAAGGCAGGTCAGAAAGCCCGTAGGCCACACACACACAGAAGGCCCGTAGGCCACACACCGTAAGCGGGGCAAGGCAGGTCAGAAAGCCCGTAGGCCACACACACACAGAAGGCCCGTAGGCCACACACAGTAAGCAGGGCAGAGAGCCCGTAGGACTGCACGCACAGTAAGCAAGGCAGGGCAGGGCAGAAGGTCCGAAGACCATACACAAGGCAAGGCAAGACCATACGCAAGGCAAGGCAAGGCAAGACAAGACAAGACAAGGTAGAAGGCCCGAAGGCCGCGCAAGGCAAGGCAAGACAGAAGGCCCAAAGGCCGCGCAAGGCAAGGCAAGGCAAGACAAGACAGAAGGCCCGAAGGCAAGGCAAGGCAAGACAAAGTAGAAGGCCCGAAGGCCACGCAAGGCAAGGCAAGACAGACAAGGTAGAAGGCCTGAAGGCCGCGCAAGGCAAGGCAAGACAGACAAGGTAGAAGGCCCGAAGGCCGCGCAAGGCAAGGCAAGGCAAGACAGAAGGCCCGAAGGCCACGCAAGGCAAGGCAAGGCAAGACAGAAGGCCCGAAGGCCACGCAAGGCAAGGCAAGACAGAAGGCCCGAAGGCCACGCAAGGCAAGGCAAGACAGAGCAAGGTCAAAGGACTACACGCACAGCAAGCAAGGAAGGCTAGAGCAGGGAGCCCAGGCGAGCTCGATGCCGAAGCCCTGAGGGGACTGTCAGGCAGGGTTATAAGGGAAAGCCCAGAACATAGAGAGGAGAAGGGAGATAGACTGGGCCTGTCAGGAGAGCCAGCTCTAGAGGGACCCCTGGTGGTGAGGCAGTTGCACAGCAGCCATAGCCGTAACAAGACATAATTGGTATCTCAGAGACCTGGTGGAAGGAGGTTAACCAATGGGACAGTGCTATATCAGGGAACAAATTATATCACAATGATAGGGAGGATCAGTTTGGAGGAGGTGTGGCACTTTATGTCCAGGAGGGAATAGAATCCAACGGTATAAAGATCATAGAAGAGACTAAATGCTCAGTAGAATCTATATGGGTAGAAATCCCATGTGAGATGATGGGTAAGAGTATAGTGATAGGAGAATTCTATCATCCACCTAGCCAAAATGATGAGACAGATGATGAAATGCTAACCAATTTGGCAGTGCAGTAATAATAGGAGATTTCAATTACTGCAATATTGACTGGGTAAATGTAATATCAGGACATGCTAGAGATATAACATTCCTGGATGGAATAAATGACTGCTTCATGGAGCAATTACTTCAGGAACCAACGAAAGAGGGAGCAATTTTAGATTTAATTATTAGTACAACGCAGGATTTGGTGATATGGGTAACGGTAGTGGGGCCACTTGGCAATAGTGATCATAACATGATCAAATCTGAATTAATGACTGAAAGTGGTGTCAATAATATGTAAATCTACAGTGCTAACCCTAAATGTTTGTATGTTCAAAAGGGAACATATAAACATAAGAAATTGCCATAATGGATCAGACCAAGGGTCCATCAAGCCCAGCATCCTGTTTCCAACAGTGGCCAAACAAGGCTACAAGAACCTGGTAATTACCCAAACACCAAGAAGATCCCATGCTACTGATGCAATTAATAGCAGTGGCTATTCCCTAAGTAAAATTGATTAATAGCCGTTAATGGACTTCACCTCCAAGAACTTATCCAAAACAACTACACTAACTGCACTAACCACATGGGACAGGAGGCGATGGCCTTTCATGGATTACAAACTGGTTAAAAGACAGGAAACATTATAGGATTAAATGATCAATTTTCTCAGTAGAAAAGAGTAAACAGTGAAGTACCTCAGGGATCTGTACTTGTGCTTTTCAATATTTTTATAAATTATCTGGAAAGGAATACGACGAGTGAGGTAATCAATTTTGCATATGATACAAAATTATTCAGAGCAGTTAAATTACAAGCAGATTGAGATAAATTGCAGGAGGACCTTGCGAGACTGGAAGATTGGGCATCCAAATGTCAGATGAAATTTAATTTGGATAAGTGCAAAGTGATGTAAACAGAAAAAAATAAGCCATGCAGTAGTTACATGATGTTAGGTTGCATATGTAAAAAATTCAGCATTTCGCTAGATTTCACCACAGCCTATCATCCACAGGCAAATGTCAAGCAGAAAGGACCCATCGAACCCTAAAACAATTCCTTCACAGCTATGTGAACGCCCGGCAGAGCGATTAGATGACCCTCCTGCCCTGGGCCGAATTCACCTTAAATTCTCATGTCTCCTCAGCCACCAAGACTTCCCCCTTCCATCTCATATATGGCAGGCAACCTCTTCCTCTACTTCCGGTACCGTCGTCAGTACCATCTCCAGCAACTCAGCTAAAAGCCCAGGAGTTACACCTTCTTTGGAAAGATACCCAACGGCTCCTACAAGAGGCCAACCACAGAGCCAAGAGGGTTACAGATACCCATCGAAGACTGGTGTCTCAGTTCAGGCCTGGCGAAAAGGTCTGGCTCAGCACTCAATATATCTGCCTTAGACTTCCATCTATGCGCCTAGCTCTACGATATATTGGGCCATTCCCAGTCCTCCGACACTTGGGACCTGTCACCTACCAGCTTCACCTACCCCCAGCGCTGAGGATCCATAATTCCTTTCACGTCTCGCTCCTGAAACCTTTGGTGCTCTCCTGGCCCACCAAGAAGCAACCTGAACCCCGGCCAGTAGTATCAGACAACAACGCAACCTATCAAGTTCGGAAGATGTTGGACAAAAGGAAACGAGGTCAGAGATGGGAATATCTTCTCGCTTGGGAAGGTTTTGGCCGAGAGAACTCCTGGGAGCCCGCCACCAACATCAACAATTCCATGCTTCCCATCCCAAGAAGCCAAAACTTCCTGGAGGGGAGCCTAGGAGGGGGGGGGAATGTTGTATTCATGGCCCCGCATCCTGTCGCCCGGCTCTGTGCCGCGAGGCCGCGGGGGTCCTCCTTGCTGTCGGCACCGGCATAGCCCTCCCGGCATGCGGGCCGCGTGCGCCTGCGGAGAAAATTTAAAGGGCCTGTGGCGGGAAATTGCCGCCGGCCTCCTTCTCTGGCGTCAGGGCTCTGCCCTTTATAACTGGGCTGCAGTTGCTTCCTCAACGACTTGGCAACAAGTTCCTTTCTTGCTACGTTCCTTGTTGGATCCTGAATCTCTCGCCTTCCATTTCCAGTTCCTGCTCCAACTTCTCCGTTCCAGTTCCTGCCTTCCTCTGTCCGCTTCTGCTCTCCGCTTCCATTCCAGCCTCCTGCTCCTCCTTCCCTCAGACGGACCTCCCTGGCTCCAGACTTCGGATCGGACCTCACGCTGTTTACTTGTCGCCTGTCCAGGACTTCGGATCGAACCACACACCATTGCTTGCTGCCTGCAGAGGACTTTGGACCAGAGGTCCTTCTGTCTGGCTACTTCCGCTTCTTGGATCTCACTCCTGATACACCTTCAGAGCTTTGACGCAGGAGCTCACCTAAGTCCAGCCAGCCCTGGCACCCAAGGGCTCAACCTGCGGGAAACGGGGTTGGTAGTGGCGAGGTTCCAGCTGGCCCCTGCCGTCCGCCAGCCTTGCCTCCTGACGTTGGGAACCTGCAGTAGGTCATTCTTCCAGGTTGCGCCAATCCCAACTCAGGCCAAGGGTCCACATCCCACGTCCAGGTGCTAACAGCAGGCAAGCGGCCTGTGCCGTCGACTGACCTCTATTCGTCGGTGGCTGGCTCCTCCGGCCTCACCCTTTGGCACGGCATGCACTGCCACATGCTGGCCACTCTGGACCCCCTTCGCTATTCAGCCGCTCTGGCAAAACTGGTCAGGCCCAGAGAGGTCATGGTGACGGGGAGGATGCACAGCAAGGCCGTGCTTTTCGTCTGGTCCCTCGCGTCGGTCCACAAGGCCGTCGTGGAGGGACTTGTCATGAAAGGGGTCTACCATCAGGTGGACCCCATCGTGGGGCAGGAAACGTGGGTCACCTTCTCCGACGTCCCACCTCACCTACGGGACACCTTCCTGAAGCTCCGGTGGCTTGGGGGCCTTCACGAGCCCCAGCACGACCATCCCAGCGGGCCACCAGGAGCTGCGGCACGTCTCCTCCTTCTGATGGCAGGAGTGGGTGCATCTGCCAGAGGAAGGGGGGGGATACCGAGGGGTGGAAGGTGGTCACCTTCCAGGGGTACCCTTCAAGATCATCTGGACCAGGGAGGAAGCGCGATGTCACCACTGCCGTGGGCTGGGACACTCCCATAGGCTGGGCCCCAGCCTCCTCTCCCAGCAGCAGTGGAAGAGGGTAGCACGCCTCCTCCAGGGTGGACCCCCTGGTGCCTCCACCCCCTCGGAACCGGACCCTTCTGCCGTCCAGAGGTCCAAGGCCGCGGCTCCCCCGAGGGCGTCTCGGTGCGGGACAGTGCCCGCGCCTGCCCCGTGGAAACACCAAGGCTCAACTGCGCCCCCGGCGCTGGCCGCCGCCCTCCCCTCATTGGGAGACGCCAGACCTGAGCCTGCCCCCCTCTCTCCGTGACTGTGCCCCTCACCAAGAGGCAGCGCAAGAGGGAGATGGAGCGAGCCAGGGCCAGGAAGGCAGCCGCTCCAGGAGGAGGATCAACCGGGCAAGGTGGTCAGCATGGGGTTGCCGACACCCCCGGCCCCTTTGGCTCCTGTGCCGGCGCTCTCCATAGGGGGCGCCAATGAAGCCGTGGTTGCCCCTAAACCGCGGTCCCTTGTTTTTCCGGAGCTCCCTGTCAAGGGGAGCTCTGAGCCCATCGTTGTAGATCAAGGACACCTTGAGGTGAGGGAGATGGGTCCTGCAGATAGGGAAATAGGGCCGTCCCTCACCTCTGACTTCCTGCCACCCCCTCACCTGTTCTTTTCATGGAGGTGGGAGACGGGGACGAAGAGGCACCCTTGCCCCTTGTGGGTGAGGTCCCTGCGAGCGTGCCAGAGGAGATGGAGGCCCTTTCTTCGCCTCCTCTCCCCGCTTTGCAGCTGGAGCATGTCGACCCCTCCCTTCTGAGTAAGAAGAGTAGGAAACTCGTGCAGGGAGAGGCCCAGGGCGACGATCCTCTGGCCGCCTCCTCCTTGAATGAGGGGCCCGGCTGGGGATGGAAGCCCTCCCTCTCCCCTCCACCATCAGCTAGAGTCAGGGATTCACTCCCTGCCTGCGAGGCACCTGAGGCACCCCTTCCTCCTTTCCCGACTTCACCGCCGGCCGAAGAAGCAGTCATCGCCGTGGAGGCAGTGGGCAGGGGGGGACGGGCCTTCGGAGGCTCAGCCTGGCGATACGGGCGGGGAGCCGGACTTGGACCCGGGGATTAGCCCCAAGGTCCTGTGCGAGCACTCCCCACGAGGCGGGGAATCATGGGATCCGTCTGGCGGGACCCAGGTGGGATCCTGGGGAGAGGGACAGGTAGCATCATCCCTGTCCCCCATGGAAAAAGTGGCCTCCTTTCCTGAGTTCTGCCCTTCCCCACCCCTGCCCGTACCCCGCCCCTACCCCGTCCTGATCAGGAGGCGGGCAACAGGGCCGGCGGAACCACTAGGCGAGCTAGGCCTGTGCCTAGGGCACCGAGACTTAGGGGGCGCCGCGTCAGGCAGCAGAATTTTGAAAGGGCAAAAAGTGCCCTTTCAAAATTCTGCCAGCCTTCGCTCGCCTAGATGGAGACCAAGCTTTGAGATTTAGGGGGCGCCACAGCAGGCAGCCAGCTCCCGACTCGCCCTGCCGCCCCGCCAGTTTCACCCTCCTGATACCCCCCCTAGTGGTCCAGCGGAGGTCCCGGGAGCGATCTGCCGCTCCCGGGGCCTCCGCTGCCACTAAGCAAAATGGCGCCGGTGACCTTTAGCCCCTATCATGTGACAGGGGCTGAAGGCCACCGGCGCCATTTTGCTTAGTGGCAGCCGAGGCCCCGGGAGTGGCAGATCACTCCCGGGCCCTCCGCTGGACCACCGGGGGGGTGTCGGGAGGGTGGCACTGGGGGGGAGGTAGGGAGAGTCGGGGGCTGGCTGCCTGCCGCGGCGCCCCTTAAGTCTCGGCGGCTGGTCTCCGGCTGCACCGATCTTCCTTTCTTCGGCCACGTGATCAGCTAGACCGGCTGCACCGATCTTCTTTCTGGTGTGTGTGTGTGTGTGTGTATGTGATGTGATGTGATGTATATGTAAGAAAGGAATGGAGCTTCTGGGTGTGTGTGTGTGTGTGTGTGTGTGTATGTGATGTGTATGTGAGAAAGGAATCTGCCAGTTTAAAAAAATGAAGTGTGATAATACATATACCTCAACTTTTGTGCTGATTTTGTTGAAAAGTTGGATGAAAGATGAAATTACTAAATTTTAAGAATCCCTCTGCTGGAAAATAAAATTTAACAAAGTGGGTAGAGACAAATACTAAAGTAAAAACAAAAAATTAAAGTATTTAAAATGTTCATCTCAGCAAAATCACAAATTAAGATACTGATGCCAGGTGGGGTTTTTTTTTTTTTAAAGCATAATTTAAGCATGAAGACTAGAATAGTTCCAATCTGAAACAGTTTTGCTTTTTTTTTTTTTTTTAAGCCTTTAGAAAATGTATATTTTTAAATGACTAAGACTGGAGTCTTCCCGTTTAAAAGGGAAGCTGACTAAGGATGTCTTTCTGTTCCATATCTCCCACATGAATAATCATACGACTGATAGTTTGAAGAAACACACTTGCTTTATTGCCTGAAAGCATAAAACAAGAGAAGGTGTAGGTGGCTGTCCCTTGGGAGGACAGAACCTGAAGGAAGGGTGTCATTTCGCCTTCTGATAGGAATGTGGTTCTCTTATTTAATGGTTGGGAGCATCACTTTCACTTTTAGTAAAAATGCTGTAAGTCTGAAAGCAAGGTGCTTCTGTGAGTGTAATGTGTATGTGAGACAGGGAGAGTGCTTCTGTATGTTTGTGGTGTATATGTGAGTCAGGGAGGGTGCTTGTGTGTGTCAGTGTGTGTGTGCGAGAGAGATGGAGCATGTTTTTGGCTGGCTTGTGGCTGTGAGAGAGGGCATGTGTGTGATTGAGCCTGTTTGTAAGTGAGATAGAACGTGTGTGATTGAGAGCTTGTGTGTAAGTGAAATAGAGAGAGCATGTGTGTGATTGAAAGCCTGTGTGTTAGTAAGAGAGAGCGAGAGCATTGTGTGATTGAGAGAGACTGGCCAGAGAGGTGACTGGTATGTGTGTGTGTGTGAGAGAAAGAGAGAGAGAGACTGGTTGGGGAGATGAGTGATGTGTGAGAGACAGAAACTGGTCCTGAGGGTGTGACTTGTGTGTGTGAGAGAGAGAGAGAGAGAAGAGACTGGTTGTGGTCCCTAAGGAAGAGGACTGTGAGGACAGCTTCAGCAGCTACTGCTGGTATGGCTTGCAAGAGAAAGGAGTAGGAGAACTGCTGGAGAGTGTAAGTAAAGGTGGCTTGTTAAGTTCATTTTTCTTGATTGACTACCATTTTAATTATTGGGTAGTATGTGATGTGTCTGCTGTTTGAAATATTTTATTGGTGTTTGGTAAAGCTTTCAAAATTTGCATTAATCTTTAATTATTGGATATTCTATTCATCAGCTGTTTTGAAATTATCTTATTTGTATGGTTTTATAATTATGATTAATGATTTATATATCTTTATATTACTGATTTGTTTCACAAGGAATAGTGAAATTTTTGTTTTTCCATTGTTACACTGTATAGAGTCTGGTGTGATGCGTTTTACAGTTCAGTTTTTGTCTGCACATTTCTGTTTATACTTTATGTGGCTTTATTCTGTATTTGATGAGAGGTCTGTCTCTGCTCTGTATGTGTGACCATGATGAGAGATTCTGCTTGCATATAGTGTCTGTATAGGGATCATTAGCAATCGGGTTTGTTTTGTTTCCTCAGTAGGTGGTGTATTGGTATTCTAGGACCCAGTGTAATATTTACCCTTGCTTTTTCAAAGGTAGGGTTATTGTTATTGGTGTTATTACTGTTATGTTACGATGGGATTGCAGTATAGATTTTGAGTGTCTTTTTTGCGGGGTTTTGTGTTAGTTCACAATGTGCCTGGCAGTGGAAGGTGTTTGTGCTGCTGTTACTGTGAGGTGACACCAGAATTTGAAAATATCTTTTAGTATGATGAGCTGTAAGGGAAACATCCAAGCTCCATTGTTTGGGGGAATTTCAGTGGATGCACAGAGTTAGAGAACTGAAGATGCAGGATTTGTATTGACATTCTGTTCCTTCCTATATATTCCTGACTTAGAAACATAGAAACATAGAAACATAGAAATGACGGCAGAAGAAGACCAAATGGCCCATCCAGTCTGCCCAGCAAGCTTCACACATTTTTTCTCTCATACTTATCTGTTTCTCTTAGATCTTGGTTCTATTTCCCTTCCACCCCCACCTTTAATGTAGAGAGCAGTGATGGAGCTGCATCCAAGTGAAATATCTAGCTTGATTCGTCACTCTCATAGCCCTATAGAATTAGTTGAATGAGGCTATCAAATAATTTTATAGTGTGAAACTGGCCAGCTTTTTAAAGTTACCCAGAAGAGCCTTTGGACTTTTTTATTAACATTTTTTTAATAACCAATTTGAAAGCACGATCCATGCTCTAGAGGTGGGTGTGATGAAGAAATGTCATTTTGGCTCCCCCCCCCCCCCCCCCAAATTCTTCTGTCTAGCGACACCACTGATTTTCTGTGACCTTAAGCGTTAGTACAAGAAAGATTAAGGGGGCGATGCTGGAGAGGCACACAAATGCATTGGCCCCTGGGTGCCGGAGACCCTTGGTGCGCCACTGGGTGCGAGTCATATGGGGCCGCAAGCGGTGGCAAAGAGGAGTGGAGATTTGGCGGGCCGCGAGCAGTGCCCAACCTGCTTGTGACCGGAAAACCACACAGTCAACGGGCGTGATCGAGAATGAGGTAGGAATCGGGGCCGAGACCGGGGGGTGGCGGCGCAACGGGGGGGCGCAAGGGAGAAGGCTCGCCTAGGGCGCCAAATCTCCTTGCACCGTCCCTGGCGGGCAAGCCACCACCACCACTCCCAGCCGAGGAGTGTCTCCCACTGCCGCACCCCGAGCCCACACCCTCCATCTTGGCTCCTCTTCTTTCAGTACCACCAGAGGGGGACAGCTCGGTGGGCTGGGAAGGTGAAGAACGGCCTCCTCATGCAGTGGGGGAACGAGATCCCCAACCTTCCCTTCCTCCTCTCCGTGGAAGTTAGCTCTGGCTGGGCTTCCACCTCCAGAAGGGGCCCCGTCTCCACAGGGTTCTGACCGGGGAACGGAGCCCACCGGCCTGCTCACGGAGGAATCCCTTCCTCTCCCCGACATGGAAGAGGGGGAGATCCCTTCCCCCCCTTCAGAGATGGCAGCTTTTTGCCCCGCTCCCTTCCTGTCTGCCCCTATTCCCCAGACCCCGCTTTCCAGCCCCCGCTCCTTTCCCCTCTCCCCGACTCCTGTCCTAATAACCCCGTTCCTCTTCCTCCTCCTTACCTTTCCCCTCTTCCGCCAACCCCCGTCCCCAAGACTCCTGTTCCTCCTTCTCCTCTCCCATCCCCTCCTGTCTTTGATTTGCCCTCCCCAACCCTCTACCCTTGCCCCAGGTGGCCCGGCACCCAGCAGAGCGGGCCAGAGCCCTGTCCGGGGGGGGGGGGGGGGGGAGTGAGGGTGGTCGATGCTCTAGGAGGAACCACCGGATGGGGCTCTTGACAATGGAGAGCCTGCTCCAATGAGGGCAGGAACAGGTTCGCGGTTTAGGATAAGAAAGTGGTATTTTGGTGTGATAACTTTGGTGTAATGGAGGTTATCAATAGGAGGGCTGTAAAATGTTTACTAGATTCTGAATTGTTGCGTGAATTTCTGATTCGATGCATGGAATTAAATGTGACTGCTTGGGCACGGCACATGCTTGGGGTCTCTAATATTTTGGCTGATTCTCTCTCTCGTTCTAAGTTGGACCTGTTCAGGAAGCTCGCTCAGGAGGCGGATCTGCAAGGAGCTTCAGTGCCTGCTTTCCAATGGTGAGTCGGTTCCCTGAAGCATGGAAGCTGCTCCAAGCATCGCTAACCCCTTCCACGTGGTTGGTTTACAAGAGAGGGGTTGATAAGGTCGTGTCCTTTCTTGATACTTTGGGCTGGACTGGGGGTCCGGTGCTTGACATGCATTTGCTGCGATTCATTGAAGACGCGAGAGCCGAAGGGGTCGTGAAGACGGTGGTTTATAGTCAGTTATTGGGTTTTTTCCTTTTTCATGTGCATCCATGGCTAGGGCTTTCCGGTTAGCGTTTTTAGTGCATCGTTTGCTGCTCGGGTGGTTCAGGGAGGCTATTAGGGTGGTGGATGGTCGCCTTCCCATTACTCATGATATATTGCTCCTTTTATGGTATGCCTTGCCTGGTATTTGTGTCTCACCAGATGAGTGTAGTTTGTTTCATACAGCCTTTCTGCTGGCATTTTTTGGGATGTTCCAGATTAGCGAGTTGGTGGCTAGAGCCACTAAAGCAGCGGCAACAACAGGTCTGTTAACCCAGAATGTAACTTTTGCTGAGGGTTCCATTATTATATATGTTTCCAGATCCAAAATAGATCAGTCGGGAAAAGGTTCATCCATGGTCCTTCGGGTGATTTCTGGTTTACAAACATGTCCCGTGACCAATGCCAGCAATTTCAATAATATTTGGCCTGCAGGCAATTCCAAACATGCTGACTCGCGTCCTCTAAATAAATACCAGATCGAGATGGTGCTGTGTCCAGGATTAGTCACCCTTGGTTTGGATACAAGGTGATTTGGAATGCATTCTTTTCAGATTGGTGCGGCTACTTCGGCACCGTGTTCGGGTCTGGCCGGTGGAGTCATTAGAATAGGGTGTTGGAAGTCTGACGCTTTCAAGGGATATGTGCATCCAGGCCTTCAATAACTTGGTCATGGTCCTTATGATCTTCTCTTTGCAGGTTCTGAAAGTGGAGGGAGAACCTTCTGGATCGTGGGACATTCTTAAGTCGTTTGGGCATTTAAGCATGCTTGCGAGTGCCCTTATGGAAGACACTTGGACTTATCCCGATATGTGAATGTTTGTTGGATGGGGAGGAGAGGGATGCTGTTATGCGTGCTGGCCACAGCAGACCCGTGGCTCGGCCCCCTCACCTATCTCAAGTGAATCCAGTGCCTGGTCCCTCGTCTCTGACAGCGGTAGGCCATCGGCTCCGTCCTTGGGCTGCCCCTGGTGCCTCCGGCTCAGCTACAGTTCCTGGTGCTCTGTGTCAGGCCTCTCTGGGTGGCCCACGGAGAGACACTGCTACTCTGTGCCACGCCCCTCCCTAGGCACGCACGTCACTGTGACTTAAGTAAGGCCTGCGGCGGGAACCGAGCCGCAGGCCCGGATGATGTCAGCGGAGCTCCAGTATATAAGCCCAGGCTTCACTTCCTAGTATTGCCTTTGCAACAGGTCTCTTCGCTGGTCGAGTACTCGTTGCCTCTTGGGAGATTCTCCTCATTCCTGTGTTCCTGATCCTCATTGACTCCTGTTCCTGGTTTCCTCGTTCCTGTTCTCCAAAATACCTTAGGATTGCCTTCTCAGATCTCGACCTCTGCTTTGCCTGACCACACCAATGACCTTCTCCAAGCCCGGATCTCTGCTCTGCCTGACCACGTCGTTGACTCTCTCCAAGCCCGGACCTCTGCTCTGCCTGACCATGTCGTTAACTCTCTCCAAGCCTGGATCTCTGCTTTGCCTGACCACGTCGTTGACTCTCTACAAGCCCTGTGCTCTGCTTTGCATGACCATGTCGTTGACTCTCTCCAAGCCTGGACCTCTGCTTTGCATGACCATGTCGTTGACTCTCTCCAAGCCTGGACCTCTGCTTTGCCTGACCATGTCATTGACTCTCTCCAAGCCTGGACCTCTGCTTTGCGTGACTACTCCATTGCCTCTCTCCAGACCTGGACCTCTGCTTTGCCTGACTACTCCATTGCCTCTCTCCAGACCCAGACCTCTGCATTGCCTGATTACTCCGTTGCCTCTCTCCAGACCCCATGCATTGCCTGATTACTCCGTTGCCTCTGTCCAGACCCAGACCTCTGCATTGCCTGACTACTCTGTTGCCTCTCTCCAGACCCAGACCTCTGCATTGCTTGCCACCGCTTCCAGATTGCTGCCAGCACTGACTCAAGCTTGCCCTATGATGCCTCTTCAGTCTACGTCCTGGACTTGGCCTACTCAGGTTTCAGCCTGTTCTTGCTTGGGCACCCCCTATCTGACTTTTGTTCCTTTGGCGCCCAGGTCTCTACCACATCCAGTACAGACTGTACTATTTCTCTGTTGCTGCCTTTGGACTGACCTTGATCCTTCCATCGACGAAACACGGAGGCCCACTTAAGTCCAGCTGGCCTCGTTAGCTAAAGGCTCAACCCGCGGGGAACGAGGGCTGGTATTGTTGAAGTGCCAGCCGGCCTTCGTCCATCAGCCCACTCTGCCTGCCGATGGTGGGGACCCATAAGACCCTTCCTATGGGTTGCGCCAATCCCACCTAGGCCCAAGGGCCCACCTCTGGTGCAACAGATGCGTTGGGATGAATTAATCCCTTTTCTGAGGTGGGATTTAATGCGGTTCAGTCAACGGCATGCTTTGATTATATACTTGGGAGGGGAACGACTGGGGTTCATTGTCAGGACGCAAATTCATCAGCATGGTTCAGAAGGATTTGATGTCCATTTAGATTTTGCTGGTCTGACATTATTCCAAGGCCAATCAACAGATTGATTCCTGGCTGGATTTGGATGCTAGTTTATTTCGGGATGATGGGGTGCATTTGTCATTCTTAGGCATGGATCTGTTCCTCAATACTTTTCAGGAGGCTTAGGAAGAATTGTTCTGCATCTTTGGGATGGTCACAGGAGAGTTCCTTCCTGTGCCTGTGGCAGGTTGCCTGAGACAGTCGAGTTTCAGCGCGATACTGAATGACTTGCTGACTTGACAGGTGTAAAGTCGGGATTTTAGCTGGGACAACTGTGTTCAGTTGTCCTGGGAGAGCTCCTTGCTGGATTGTGGCAGGGGCATTTCCTGCATAGTCAGAGTTCTAAATTGTTGTTAGAGGATTTTTGATCCTCAGTTCTTTAAGGATGATGTTGTTCTTACAGTGTTTGAGCAATATGACGGCCAACTACTTAATCCAAGACTAATACAACAGCAAAACGACTTTATCCATGGTTTCTACAGTGCTGCGGGCATGGAGTAATACTATAGAAGTGATAAGTAGTAATTGCCTCACTCTCCACCTCACTCTATTTACCTTTTCTCCCTTCCCAAAAACCACCAACAGTTCTCTAAATCTGTGCTCTGGTCTCTCTTTACTGCTCTCCAGCTCCAGCTGAGTTCCAGTCTTGGGATCCCAGAGGGCTGCTCAAGCCTTTTCCTTCCTGTTTTCCTGGACAAAGGGATAGGATGAGAGAAAAGAAGTTAGAATAGAATAGAGCACAGCTGAAATCAATTCCGTTGCTCCCTCCTGTTCGTTGTAGACTGGAGGAAAGAAGCTGGAGCAGCAAACAGGCAAGTCTGCAGTTTTTCCTTCCTAGTCTCTCCTCCTGTTTGCTTTGCTTGTTTTAGATTCTCCTTCCTCTCCCCGACTCCCTTCATTTCAGTTTTACGCTTGCTTGAACTCCCGCTTGTTCCAGTATCTCTCTCTCTCTGTTCTGGACTCTTTCCCCTTCTTCCCTCTTGCAATCCAACATGTAAAGCGAGTGACTGGTGAAGTTGGAAGCAGCTGGGGGGAGTGACCTTTACGTAGGCGGAAGTGTATCCGGGCCCTGTGGCGGCATGTGGGGCGTGGCGACGGGAAGGGCGTGGCCTGTGCTCGGGCGGAAGTGTATCCGGGCTCTGTCGAAGCATGCGGGGCGTGGCTTTTGGGCACGTAGCTTGTAATGCGGTGACAGCTGATTTATTGCAGTCACTGGCGGTTGTAGGCTTTTCTGGAGAGACCATAGTCGAAAACCCGAAGAGATCCCCGGGCCTCAGACTCTTCCTTGGCACGACTCCTTTTCCGAGTGCTCGTTCTCCTCTACCTCCTGCGTTTCTTAGTAAGTGAATTTCTGTATGTGTTTGATACTGTAGGAATCTATTGCTGGGTTCTGAGCTTAAAGGCACTACAAGTGAGATTGTCTTAGTCTGCTCTGCCCTTTGATCTGTCTTGTCAGATGATTTTACTTCTGGTGCCTGTTCTGCATCGGCTCTGTGCTGGCGCAGTGGTGTGAAGAAAATTTAGCTTTATATTTTCATAGGGATTTATTTCCATGGGTAAAAGAACTTTACTCGTGTAAATCATCTGTTTGGAAATTGCCCTCCTTTGTGTGGATAAAAGTACATTCATAACTCCACACTCTGCCTACTTTTATTTACGTTGCAGTGTGGGTGTTCGTTGGGAGGGGATAGGGCTGGTGGGGATTAAGAAAAATATGCGCATAGTTCTGATTTTGCAAAACTATGCATGTAGTCTGGGTTGGAAAAAGTTATCAGCAGAAAATCCTTTACCTCACTAAACTTTTTTTTCCTTTGAGAAATAATGAGAGAATAGCCTTAATCAACAGGCCTATAGATATAAATACAAATATTATTTCATGAAAAAGTCACATAAAGTGGAATATAAATCTAAATAAAAAAAAATAAATGAAGTTCTATTAGGAAAATAACTGGAACAGATAAAGGAAGCAATCTCTTGGCACAAATTCTATTCCATATTTTTATAATAACCTTTGCTCTATGCTTTGCTTTGTTGTAAATTAATTTTAATAATGCCATAGATGTTAAACTGTCACAACATTAATTAACAAAAGTTCTGATATGATATATTATGTAGATTAGAATCTTAAGTTATTAAATTTTTACACTTAAAATTTTGATAGCCTGTTACAGAGTGGGCTTCCTGTGTCAATTCTTCAGGGCATTGCCCCTTCCTAGAGAGGAGGCAAGGTGCTTATGCACCATTTATATGCTTTACTTCCGGTCATCACTGCACACTTCATAACTGGCGCTTAGTTTTGAGTTTTTGCCACCAGCTGCGGAATCCCATTTGTGGCGTAATACGGCAAGGCACTTTAAACAAGCAGTTAAACATAAGAACATAAGAAATTGCCATGCTGGGTCAGACCAAGGGTCCATCAAGCCCAGCATCCTGTTTCCAACAGTGGCCAATCCAGGCCACAAGAATCTGGCAATTACCCAAACACTAAGAAGATCCCATGCTACTGATGCAATTAATAGCAGTGGCTATTCCCTAAAGACCAGTCCGAGTTCCATATTGCAAAAACTCAGTCCATACACTTTAACCTGCCCCTCATAAACTTTTCCATAGCTGGCTGCCAAATGAACACTGCTCCTGCAGGTGAGGTTCACCTTAAGGCCCCCTAGCAATGCCCAGAGCCCTCTCCTCCTTTGCCTCTACGCTACAAACTTCATCTTTTACTTCAGCTGCAGCTTCCCTGATTGGCTTAGGCTAGCGCAGGATTTGTGTCCAGAAGAAGGTCATTGAGTATTAGCGTTTTCTTGGTGAGAGATTGTGCGTTAAATAAAATCAGTGAGAAAAGGGCTAGGCCTAAAATCTATGTGAAAGGGGAAATCTTGATAGGGATGAGAGATTTGTAGGTGAGTGGACGTGAAATCAAGGAAGATTTTCCTGTGAGTATGGTCCTGTGATGGAGAATTGGAATTGGGAGACCAGTAGGCATTGTGGCTTGATGTAACTGGTGAGCTGGATTTATAGAGTATCGAGTCTTTATTTATTGGATGAAGGGTGGGGTGAGAGTATTATTTATTTATTATTTATTTATTTAAGGCTTTTCTATACCGGCATTCATGATACAATCATATCATGCCGGTTTACAGATAACAGGGGAGTGAAAACTTTGTTCATTTAACCAGTGCAGAAGAAGCAAAAAGTTACAATATAACAAGGTTGTTGAAACTGGGGAATGAAGGAGAATAAGAATAGATAGGAATAAATATAAACTTTACAGAGGTAGAATAAATATCTACCTCTGTAAAGTAGATATTTATTCTGTAAAGTACTCTGTAGAGTAGGATGAAGGAGTTTGATGAGAGATTGAAACTGGTAGTAAGAGTGCTGGAGATTGGTTTGTTGGTAGATGGAGAGTGTATGGGTGGCTGCTGAATGAGAATAGGATGAGTGCTGGAAATTTGTTGGCTGGATGCTGAATGAAGATTGGATGAGTGCTGGAGATTTGTTGGCTGGATGCTGAATGAAGATTGGATGTGTGCTGGAGCCTGGAAGGATGAGTGCTGGAGATTTGTTGGCTGGATGCTGAATGTTCTTTGTTACAATGTAAATCACTTGTTGCTGATTTCTGTTTGAATGTGAACCGATGAGATGTTCCCAACGTTCATCGGTATATAAAAGCAAGTTTGCTTACCGTAAACGATGTTTCCGTAGATAGCAGGATGAATTAGCCATGCTGTCATGGGATCTGTCAATCAGGCCCGGGAGGCGGAGCTTGTCAAAGCAGAGAACAGAGCTTTGCTCTCTGTGGCTGCGCGTGTGTTCCCGCGCAGGAAAGCAACGGAATCTCCCCAGTCTGTAATAAAGCTGTAGTGTAGTCGAAGACTTGGTGACTGCCAGGGAGGAGGGTGGGTCAGCATGGCTAATTCATCCTGCTATCTACGGAAACATCGTTTACGGTAAGCAAACTTGCTTTTTCCCGTCGATAGCAGGGCTGAATTAGCCATGCTGTCATGGGAGTCCAAAGCTCCCGATCACGTCATATGATATACATGGACGGACGTGATCTTTGACAGTGTGGCAGTCACCGTGGACAGGAGGATAGAGATTGCAATATTGTTTGCCCTATCTTCGCATCCATGGCTGGTTGCTGGTCAAGGCAGTAATGAGATGTGAAGGTATGCAGTGATGACCATATAGCTGCCTTGCAAATGTCTATAGTTTGCACATTCTTTAGGTGTGCTAAGGAGGTTGCTACTGCTCTAATTTGGTGAGCTTTAGGAGTAGACTGTAAATGCAAACTCTGTTTTTCATAGTAGAATTTGATGCACTGCGCTATCCAACTGGAGATGGTGCGTTTAGCCACTGGTAGTCCAGGTGTCTGTGGGTCACAGGAGACAAAGAGTTGAGAGACACGGGGGTCCGAGTTCGTTCTCTCTTTATAGTGTGTTAACGCTCTTTGCAATCCAGTGTGTGCAGTAGTTTTTCCCCCTCGTCTGCATGGGGTTTAGGAAAAAAGGTTGGTAATTCCATTGTCTGATTGAGATGGAATGGGTAACTACGTTCGTTAGAACTACCTTCTGGTGATGAAATTGCAAGTATGGAGGATAATGGACCAAAGCTTGTAACTCATTAACTCTTCGTGCTGATGTTACTGCAACCAGGAATATCACCTTCCAGGTGAGGTATTTAACGTGTGCCGAGTTCATGGGTTCAAAGGATAAAGCATGAGCTGTTCCAGAACTATGTTGAGGTTCCATGGAACTGGAGGTTTGGATACCAGAGGACGAATGTGTGTTAAAACCCTTCATGAAACGAGTCAGTAATGGGTGATTGGATATAGGAATGTCATTGATTGGTCTATGATAAGCGCCTATGGCGCTGAGGTGAACTCTGATGGATGATGTTGCTAGACCAGCGACATATAGGGGGTCATTTTCAAAGGAGTTACGCATGTAAATGTGACATACTATCGTAGCAATTTTCAAAAGCTATTTACTCGAGTAAAGTGCACTTACTTGAGTAAATCCTATGGACAATTCAATGGCATATATTGTAGCAATTTTGAAAAGCCCACTTACTTGAGTAAAGTGTATTTACTCGAGCAAAAACCAGTTTTGCTCGAGTAAATGCTTTTTAAAATCTACCCCATAGTGTATGGAGATAATCAATGAGCACTTCTGGGAAGCAGTGCAATGGTAGTACATCGTTGGAATTGCACCAGGCAGAGTAGCGTTTCCATTTATAGCTATAATTTTCCCTAATTGAGAGTTTCCTTGATTGTAACAAAAAAGAATTGTGCTGAAGAGGAAACTCCTTGTTCTGTCAGAAGGAGCCTTTCAATCTCTACGCTGTCAAGTGTAGAGATGAATGTAGTGGGTGTAGTATTGTTCCTTGATCTTGGCTGAGAAGATCTTGACGATTCGGCAATAGAATTGGATCCTTGATGGATAGTTGAAGCAGGAACTGTACCATGGCTGCCTCGGCCAGGCCGGGGCTATGAGTATCAGTTGAACTTTGTCCGTTATACACTTCTGAATTGTTCTTGTTATGAGAGATATGGGAGGAAAGGCATACAGAAGGCCTGTCGTCCACGGAATGAGGAAGGCATCTTGGGCGATGCTGAGTTGGCTTGGTCGTATCAAGCAGAAGTTGGAAACTTGTGCATTGATATCTGTTGCAAAGAGATCTATCAAAGGTGTTCCCCACTGTAGAAATATGTCCTGGACTATTTCTGTATTGAGTGTCCATTCATGGGGATGAAAGATGCGACTTAGTCTGTCCGCTCTTGTGTTTGCAACTCCCTGTAGGTAAGTTGCTTGGAGGTGTATGCAATTCTTGTGAGCGTGTTCGAAGATTGTCAGGGTCTCCTTGCAGAGGGACCATGAACCGGACCCTCCTTGTTTGTTGATGTGAAACATCGCTACTTGGTTGTCTGTGTAGATCATGACCCTGTGTCCCTTCAGGTGGTCTTGGAAGACTCGCAATGCATTGCGAATCGCTCTCAGTTCCAATAGATTTATTTGTAGATTCTGTTCTGAGGGTGACCATAACCCTTGGGTTTCGTAAATCTCGAGATGAGCACCCATCCCTTGCGAGACGCATCTGTGGTTAGGACTGCATTGTGAGATGGGGGGCTGAATAACACTCCTTTTGACAGGGTGGAATCTAGGAGCCACCATGCTATATCTTTTTTCATTTCTGCGGTCAGCAATACCCTCTGCGTCAATGGTTGTGAATGCTGTTTCCATTGGCGTTTTAGACCCTATTGTAGGCGTCTCATGTGTAACCTGGTGTTGGGAACCGTGAAGTTCGCCGCTGCCATGTGGCCCAGAATTACCAAGACTTGTCTTGCTGACGGGCCTCTGAGTATGTTTCGAGGTGTGTAGAAGTTGACGGAAATGTGATATTCTGTCGACTGGAAGGTATGCTCTGTTGCACGTAGTGTCCAGGCATGCGCCTATGAACTGCAACTGTTAAGTTGGTTGTATGTGTGATTCCTGAAAGTTGATCACTAACCCTAGTTCTTGCAGTGTATCACCCGATGGAGGTGATCCAGTAAGACGTTTGGAGTTGAGGCTATTATGAGCCAATCGTCCAGATATGGAAAAATGGTTATACCTTGTTTCCTGAGATGAGCCACCACCACTATCATGCATTTGGTGAATACCCTGGGTGCAGCAGATAGCCCAAAGGGAAGAACTTTGTACTGGTAGTGTTGATGTCTGTAGCGAAAGCACAGGTAACGCCACGAGGATGGATGGATTGGGATGTGTGTGTAAGCATCCTTCAGGTCGATGGAACACATCCAATCGTTGGTTTGAATGAGTGGAAGAATTGACTTCAACGATACCATTTTGAATTTCTCTTTGGTGAGAAATTGTTCAACTCCCTTAGGTCTATTATGGGTCGAAGGCCCCCCGACTTCTTGGGTATGAGGAAGTACGGGGAATAAAATGCTGCGAATTTGGAGTGTGGGTGGATTTGTCGAATTGCTTGTTTGCGAAGTAAGCAATTTCGTCCCCCAATTGTGGATGGAAATTGAAAATTCTGAGTGTGGAAAGATGAGGCAATGTGGGTTTCGTTACAAATTGGAGTTGGTAGCCTTGACGTACTATCTCCAGAACCCATTGATCCGTTGTTATTCTTTCCCAGGCTTTCAGGCAAGCATGAATTCTGCCTGGAGGAGCTTGATGTTGTGGTGGTGTCTGAGTAACTAAAAGATGACGTCGCTGTTGTTACAGCAGTTGGCTGTTGTGCCTGCTGTCTCTGATTACATGGTTTACCTCTTCGTTGATGTGAAGTATTGTTTTGTGGAGCAGGACGCTGGTCGGCAGGGTATGACTGCGTACGAAAGATTGATAAGATATGTAGGGTCTTCTGGCATATGGTTGCCTACTATTAGATCCCACATAACGACGTGTAGTCGAGTAATAGGATTTGATGCTAGCGATTGTACTGCTAGAGCTTCGTCTTTTAATCTAGTTACTGCATCCTGGAATTTCTCTCCGAACAGGTTATCTCCTGTACATGGGAGGTTTGTTAGTTTCTCGTGCAATTCTTCTCGAACTTGAACGTAACCATGGTAGTCTGCGGGCTGCAATGGCTGTTGCAGATGCTCTGGATGATGTTTCATGTGCTTCATAGATTGACCTCAAGAGGTGTCGAGAATACTCTTCCATGTCATGAAGAGGTTGAGGTATATGTTCCGCAACGGAGGAATGTATACCTTCATAGCTTGCATGCACTCATAGAGGTATTGCACCATGTAGAACTGATGTTGCATAATTCGTGCAGTTAACATCGAGTTATGGTATATTTTCCTGCCAAACTCATCTAAATATTTGTTGTCTTTCCCCGTTGGGAAAGTGGTATGCAACTTTGTTTTCTTTAACCTTTGCATCGTCGACTCTACTACACTCGAAGCGTGAGGCAAATGTGGTAGAGTGTATAGTGATTTTTTTTTTTTTTTTTTTTTTTACGAAATTTATGTCAGTTTCCCTGGAAATGGCTGTTATTGTATAAGGAGCCTCCCAGGATTTTGTGAGACTGAATGCAGGATATCTTGTGGTGGAAGAAAATTAGTTCCACCTGAGTAGCAAAATCTTTAGAAGACCAGGGGTTTCTGCCCTAAGGTCTGTTTCTTTTTGGACCTCTAGATGTAGAATGGTACCCGTTTTCCCTAGGAATTTTGGGTAGGTAAGGTCTTCAGGAGGGGAATACGACTCCTGTATGTGGTCGTGCAGGTCTAAGAGCTATCCCACCGATGATGATGGGGATGTTTGTATTGAAGGAGAATCTAAAGATGTCTCCTGTGTACGAGAAGGCATACCATGCGACTGTCTCGTTGTTGTGTGCTACCTGCTTCAGGTGAAGATGTAAGAACTTCACTGTTTCCTTATAGTCTATTGTCTGAAGTATTCCTTAGAACCTTTTCGAATTGAAGAAGTGTTCGAGGAAGAATTTCACTATTTTCCTTTTTGAGCAGGTATTAGCTGTACGAGATGATATAGAAGTCGAAGGACTTATCTCCCATGTTGTACTCCTCTTTGGTAATTTAGTACGGTGGGAGTGACTGGAATACTTATGATAGTCAGATGATTTACCAGTATCTGTGACTCCAGTCTCTGGAAAAGAGCTGTGTGAAGGGTATCGTTTCCGCTTCAAGCTCGTGTTTAATTTCCTAGTGAAATAATTATGGTTTCCACGCGCCGATTGTGGTTTATGCGCTAAGTTAGCTTTATGCGCGTATATATGCTTATGCGCGGATATGCGTGTATGCGCGACTGTGAACTTATGCGCACTTATATATCTGTGCGCGGAAGTAGATTTCTGCGCAGTTGTAGTTGTATGCACATATCTTCCTGATGTGGCGCGCACATGGGTTATCGGCGCCGATGTTCGGCGCCGTGCGCATAAGCCTTTTGTAGTCGGCGCCGTGTGCATAAGCCTCTGTAGTCGGCGCTGTGCGCGCAGGTTGTTCTGGCACCGTGCGTGCAGGTTCTTCCGGCGCCGTACGCGCAGGTTCTTCCGGCGCCATACATTTCCTCTGCGCTATGCGCGCCGGAAGCTGTAGGCTGCGCGCAGACTCCGTTTTCGGCGCCGGTATGTCAGTCTGCGCAGACGGTACCGTAGGCGCATGAATCATCGGCGCCGAGGATTTGACCTCCGATGAGGTATTTTGCGGCTCTTTAGGCACTGGGGATTTTCAAGAACCCACTGGCCTTTGTCTTTTGCCTTTCCCTTACCTCCTAGAATGGAGGACTTAGGATCCGACGGCAAAGTTTCCTTCTCTGGTGGAGCCGATGAAGTTAGCGGGCCCGGCGATGTCCTGAAGCCTGTCGGCCCTTTGTTTTAATACTCTCTGTGATTAAAGCAACTTACAAATTGTCTCGATTGTGACTCGGTCCGAGACATTTGTAATCGCGGTCGTATCCGATCTTAATTTTAAAGGTGACAGGGTTTGAACCCCGTTTTGATATTTAATTCTGTTTTTAAAACTGAGGAGAGATCAGCTCCGCGTGCGATCCCGCTCGCGGAAAAAACAGACTGGGGAGATTCCGATGCTTTCCTGCGCGGGAACACACGCGCAGCCGCAGAGAGCAAAGCTCTGTTCTCTGCTTTGACAAGCTCCGCCTCCCGGGCCTGATTGACAGATCCCATGACAGCATGGCTAATTCATCCTGCTATCTACGGGAAAAAAACTGCTAAATAAATCTCCCGCCGCATTTATCCCCTGAAAAGTTAGCCCCTGAGGGGAGTGATTCGGGAGTGCTTGGGCCTCATGGTGTAGGGGAGGTCCCGGCAGGAGATGCTGCGGATTCTTCCTCTGATTAGTCATTTAATTCTGATTTTGTGCTTCTGATGCACAAAGATTTTAAAGCCAGACGGTCAGGGGAAAAGAGGCCATGGGATTTTCGGACCCTACGACCCAGCCACACAAGAAGGCAAAGCATGTGGAGGAGACGGTCCGCCCACAGGGGCAGAGACCTCTGCGGTTTGAGGCCCCCTCAGGAGGTCTCATCTACTTCTTTGGAGTCTGAGGGGGGTCGAAGGGGAGATGGACCCCATGCAAGGGAGTCTGCACAGAGCTCATGGAATGAATGGCGATGAGCCTAAAGTCATCAGGCTTTTTCGTCGAGATGAGTTAGGCCCTCTCATCCCTGTCATATTACAAGAATTGGGTATTGAGAACCCCCAGGCGGAGTCTCGGCTGGGGGCTACGGACCCGGTTGTGTTGGGCTTGCGGGGGCTGCCTTCCTCCTTTCCATTTCATTTTTCAGCTTCGGACTTACTCTTTCGGGAATGGGATACCCCGGGTTTGGGGCTGAAGGTAGCCAAAGCTATGGATAAACTGTATCCTCTGCCGGAGGAGGCCTTGGAACTTCTCAGACTTCCCAAAGTGGATTCTGTTGTGCTTCCCCCGCCAGGAACGCGGGGTTAGCAATCTGTTATGCTCTCCTTCTCCAAAGGGGAGGAGTTAGCAATCTGCTATTGCTCACTCTGCCAGGAGGGCGGAGTTGGCAAGCTGTTCTGCTGTACTCCTCAAAGGGGACGGAGTAGCGATATGACATAACCTGCTCCTCCAGATGGAGGAGTTAGTTATCTGTAGATCTGTTAGCGAACTGCTGTTAGATACTCCTGTAAGGAAAGGAAGTAGCAAGCTGTTACCAATCTGCTAAGGGGTAGCAATCTGTTATGGATCAACTCTCCAAGGAAGAGGAGTTGGCAATAGGTATATAGTACTTCACTACTGAGATAGCAATCTATCATGCCCCCGCTATATATATATATATATACACACACAGATTGCTACTCCGTAGCGGGGGGCATGATAGATTGCTATCTCAGTAGCGAAGTACTATATGCACCTTGAAGACTGCAATTCTGATCATTGCATCTCAAATAAGATACAGTTGCACTGGCGAAAGTACAGAGAAGCTCCTCTATGAGGAAAGGCTTCAGCCTTCTGATACTATATCTAGTATCAGAAGGCTGAAGTCCTTCTGATACTAGAATATAATCTCTGGGTCGCTGAGCTGTAGAGAGAGACTAGAAGTAGTGAGTAGACAGGGTATACTGGATACAAGATGGTACACTCACAATAGTAGATGTCTCCAATGGTCTCTGTGCCACAGAGAGTCTTCAGTACATTCAGGAACAGGAGCCGTAGACAAGCACTGGTTCCTCTAAACAGTCTGTAATAAGAACTCACAATTGCTGTATATGAAATGGCTTCTAGAGTAGAAGAGAGAGTCTGTATAAGATTCTAGGAACATGGGCCCTCGTGGAGCGAGTACCGGTTCCTCTCTGTAATCTTGCCAATGTAACTCTTGATCTCTGTACCTGCGATAACGTCTTGGACGGAAGGGAGTCTTCAGAGCAATAGGAATGTAGGCCCTCGTGGAGCAAGTACTGATTCCTATGTAATAGAACTCACTGTGTTCACATCCGCGATCGCTTCCAGGAAATGAGGAGTCTTCTGACTGTTCTGGCTATCTGAAATCAAGAAGAGAGAGCAGAGTCCCTGTGGAGCGGGTACTCCTGGTGAGTTTGAAAAGGCCGAGCAGTGGGGACGGGTTCCCCGGCTGACTTGGATCGTTGTTGCAAGTATCGTGGACTACCGAAGCAAGTCCCGTTGGAGTTCCTTGCTAATTCGTTAGAGGTTAGCAAACAAAGACCTTTTAAAGTACAATGGGATGACGTCACTATGGGGGATGCCCCGAGGTTCGCGCCCTTGCTGGTACAAGGGCGCGAACCTCAGATGCGGAGTATATTGTCTGATAGTTTTTACGAAAGACCTGAGAGATATCTTTTAGAAGCAGATTTAAGTTCACCTGCAAAATTTCAAATGGAGGAAATAAAACTTGGGGGATCTTGATTTTTCACTCTACCCAGTTTATTTCCAAATTTGTGGAATGGATTGTAGAGTCATCATAACCCTCTGATGCAGTAAATCATTAAGGACCTATTGGATAGATTCCAAGTTCACTACAACACGTGGACTTGGATTATTCAGCAGGGCCTTTTTTCAGGATGTTAACTCTATCCAATTGTAAGATGGCAGCATTAATCTTCCTATGCTTAGATATTCTTATAGCTGCTTATCTCCACACGCATAACTGCTTTTGTAGTCTCCCATTACAAAATCGGGACTTCCTTTATGATTCCCACTCATGGATTCATATAACTGACATTTCTCCACTAGAAATGAAGGGAAGACCTCATTAACTAAATCAGGAGGCATTTTCCACTATTTGTCTCCCCAATGTCAAGTATTCAAATTACTGGACAATGATCTGAGATTAATAAGCTTTCAGTTTTAACCCTCCATAATAGCATCCATCAGTTTTTCAGAAATTAAAATATAATCAGTTCTTGTACTAGTGTCATGGGCTTTTTAATAAAGGGATTAAGGACTTGCCAGAGGTCCACGAAATTAAGGTGTTTGTTTAAAAAAAAAATTCACCACTTTCTTTTCACTCATAGGTAACTGTTTTACACATGGTTGTCTATCTCACGCAGGGTCCACGACAGTTCAGATCACCTCCAAACACAGTGGGTAATTTTCCTTTTCCAAACATTGGCGATCTGGGTGGAGAAGCAAATATGGTCATATGTATTGGAGCGCATGCAGACATTAAATAATTAATTTCCCCATCAGGGCACTCAACAAGATGATATATCATCCTTTAGGATCAACCTTTGCATTTACCAGTTTAAAAGACATATTTTTATGAATCAGCACAACCACCCCACAACTTTTGGGTGTTCTGTAGCTGAAAACACTTGAGCAACCCATTCTTTCCTCAGTATTTTGTGTTCTTTCCAATAAGTGGGTTTCTTAATCTATTAAGATGACAGAGTACTCTCTCCTGCTTTATCGACATTCCTAAACCTGCTACATTCCATGTCACAAAATTTACTTTTTATATGTTAGGTGATAAGTTAGTGTAGAAACTCTGCCAAAGCTCCTTAAATTCAGACTGGTCTGTCCTAGTTCAAGCTTCAAACCCCCTCTGTATAATCTGAGAGGAGAGGATCACCTTGCTGGTGGCTGAAAGGAATCAGTAAGGTTTTGCTTGGGACATTGTCTTTTTTTAAAAGTATTGGGGCAAAGTTAACTATTTGGTAATAGTGTGTTTGTGCTTTTAATAGTCAGTAAGGCAGCAAATAAACAGAAGTTAGTGTTTGTATACTAAAAAAAAAAATTAGCCAGAAACTAGAAATAAGCTAGGAGCAGTGTATACCTAAGTAAAAAGGTTGAAAAGTTCAGTTAAGTTACTCAACTTGGAAAAGTGTTGAGGTAGTGCGATTTGGTTTGATTAGGTACCAACATTTATTAATCAAGAGAGCAGTGAGTCACTCTGGCTGACTAACTGAAGTTAGATCTGCTGCTGGATACTCCTGTAAGGGGAGGAGATAGCAATCTAATGTACTTCTGCTAGCGGGTTGGCAATCTGTAGCAAATCTGCAAAGGAGTAGCAATCTGTTGTGGGATATGCTATGCGGATGGAAGGAGCTAGCAGATGAGAATAGCTGTCTGATTGCTACTCCTTCCCTTTGGGGAGAGGATTCTATATGTAGTGAACTGCCTCCTATGGGTCTGCTAAGGACTGGCAATATGTTATGATGTAGACTGCAGAGTTGGTAATCTGTACCAGCGGAGTATTGGAGATGGTGCTCAGCTTGACAGAAGGTAATTAGGTGAATCCTTGGGCCGATGGCAGATGACAGCGCCCCCAGGAGGAAGTCCCGAGAGGGACCACCGGCTAGGCTGGAGTATGGAGACAGACACAGATAGCTCTTTTATTAGATAAGTAGTATAACCACCAGAGGTGGCAGTAGTGAGTTGGTATGCCCGGCAGGGCTGAAGTCCCTCAGATACTGGAACTGCGATTCCAAGGTTGCTGAGCTGCAAAGAGACTGTAGATAGTGAATAGACAGGATATGCAGTTATACATAGCCAGTACTAAATGATAACTCACATAAGGTCTTGAGATAGCTCAGTAGCTGGAAAGGGTTAGGCCGTCAAGGAACGAGTACCTGGTTCCAGGGACCGCTCTGAGAGAGCGGTGGTCACTCACAATCTTTATCTGGAGTAGCTTCTTAATCAATAGAGAATCTTCAGAGTGTTAAGGAACATCGGTACTCGCTCCTTGAGGGCCTGTTCCTTTCTGTAATCTGAAATAGAGAAAGAATGAGGCCCCCGAGGAGCGGGTACCCCTAGTAGGTCCGGAGAGGCAATGTTGCAAGAGTGAAGCGGGTCCGGAGGAATCTCGCAAACAATCCTTCGAGTGCAAGTAGTCTTGGATAGTCGAAGCTAGTCCAATCGGAGTCCTTGCTAACTCGATCTGTTAGCAAAAGTAAAGACCTTTTATGTTGGAAGCGAATGACGCCAAAGCAGGGGGACTGAGGTTCGCACCCTTACTGGTACTTACTTCGGCGAGCGCACGCCCTATGTCATCAGGAACATGGCGGATCCGTAGTGTCGAGCCGGCCCGGGGACGCCGGGGAGAAGCGGCATTGCAACGCCGTGGCATCAAGCTGTCCATAAGGCACGGAGGGAGTCACCACACAGGTAGAGCGGGTGGAGCGAGGGCGAAAGCAGGCATGAACGCAACACCCCAATATTGACTGTGTAAATGTATCATCAGTACATGCTAGAAATATAAAGTTCCTGGATGGAATAAATGACACTTTTATGGAGTAATTGGTCCAGGAACTGACAAGAGAGGGAGCAATTTTAGATCTAATTCTCAGAGGAGGACAGGATTTGGTGAGAGAGGTAATGGTGGTGGGGCCGCTTGGCAGTAGTGGTTATAATATGATCAAATTTGAATTAATGTCTGCAAGGGGGACAGTAAGCAAATCCACGGCTCTCGTGCTAAGCTTCAAAAGGGAAACTTTGATAAAATGAGAAACATTGTAAGAAAAAAACTGAAAGGAGGCAGTTACAAAGGTAAAAAGTGTGCAAGAGGTGTGGTCATTGTTAAAAAAAAAAAATACCATCCTAGAAGCACAGTCCAGATGTAATCCACACATTAAAAAAAGGTGGAAAGAAGGCACAACAATTATCGGCATGGTTAAAAGGGGAGGTGAAAGAAGCTATTTAGCCAAAAGATCTTCATTCAAATATTGGAAGAAGGATCCAACAGAAGAAAATAGGATAATGCATAAGTGTTGGCAAGTTAAATGTAGACATAAGACAGGCTAAGTAAGAGAATTTGAAAAGAAGTTGGCCGTAGAGGCAAAAACTCACAAAAAAAGCTTTTTAAAAATATATCCGAAGCAGAAAGCCTGTGAGGGAGTCAGTTGGACCATTAGATGATTGAGGGGGTTAAAGGGGCACAGAGAAGATAAGGCCATCGTGGAAAGATTAAATGATTTCTTTGCTTCGGTGTTTACTGAAGAGGATGTTGGGGAGGTACCCGTAATGGAGAAGGTTTTCATGGGTAATGATTCAGATGGACTGAACCAAATCACGGTGAACCTAGAAGATGTGGTAGGCCCTGATTGACAAACTGAGAGTAGTAAATCACCTGGACCGGATGGTATAAACCCCAGTGTTCTAAAGGAAACTCAAAAATGAAATTTCAGACCTATTAGTAAAAATTTGTAACCTATCATTAAAATCATCCATTGTACCTGAAGACTGGAGGATAGCTAATGTAACCCCAATATTTAAAAAGGGCTCCAGGGGCAATCTGGGAAACTACAGACCACTTAGCCTGACTTCAGTGCCAGGAAAAATAGTGGAAAGTATTCTAAGCATCAAAACTACAGAACATATGGAAAGACATGGTTTAATGGAACAAAGTTAGCATGGCTTTACCCAAGGCAAGTCTTGCCTCACAAATCTGCTTCACTTTTTTGAAGGAGTTAATAAACATGTGGATAAAGGTGAACCGGTAGATGTAGTGTACTTGGATTTTCAGAAGGCGTTTGATAAAGTTCCTCCTGAGAGGCTTCTAGGAAAAGTAAAAAGTCATGGTATAGGTGGCGATGTCCTTTTGTGGATTACAAACTGGCTAAAAGACAGGAAACAGAGAGTAGGATTAAATGGACAATTTTCTCAGTGGAAAGGGGTGGTCAGAGGAGTGCCTCAGGGATCTGTATTGGGACCCTTACTTTTCAATATATTTATAAATGATCTGGAAAAAAATACGACTAGTGAGGTAATCAAATTTGCAGATTCAAAATTGTTCAGAGTAGTTAAATCACAAGCAGATTGTGATAAATTGCAGGAAGACCTTGTGAGACTGGAAAATTGGGGCATTGAAATGGCAGATGAAATTTAATGTGGATAAGTGCAGGGTGATTCATATAGGGAAAAATAACCCATGCTATAAGTGTAACAATGTTAGGTTCCATATTAGGTGCTACCACCCAAGAAAGAGATTCTAGGCGTCATAGTGGATAACACATTGAAATCGTCGGTTTCAGTGTGCTGTGGCAGATAATTCCCAACATTCTGTTTGCTTTTCCATTAGAAAAGGGAATGGTGAATAAAACGGAAAATGTCATAATACCTCTGTATCACTCCATGATGAGACCCCACCTTGAATACTGTGTACAATTCTGGTTGCCACATCTCAAAAAAGATATAATTGAGATGGAGAAGGTACAGAGAAGGGCGACCAAAATAAGGGGAATGGAACAGCTCCCCTATGAGGAAGACTAAAAGAGGTTAGGACTTTTCAGCTTGGAGAAGAGACAGCTGAGGGGGGATATGATAGAGGTGGTTTAAAATCATGAGAGGTCTAGAACGGTAGATGTGAATCGGTTATTTACACTTTCGAATAATAGAAGGACTAGGGGGCACTCCATGAAGTTAGCATGTGGCACATTTAAAAACTAATCGGAGAAAGTTCTTTTTACTCAACGCACAATTAAACTCTGGAATTTGTTGCCAGAGGATGTGGTTAGTGCAGTTAGTATAGCTGTGTTTAAAAAAGGATTGGATAAGTTCTTGGAGGAGAAGTCCATTACCTGTTATTAAGTTCACTTAGAGAATAGCCACTGCCATTAGCAATGGTAACATGAAATTGACAGTTTTTGGGTACTTGCCAGATTCTTATGGCCTGGATTGGCCACTGTTGGCCAATCCAGGCCATAAGGATGCTGGGTCCATCAAGGACCAAGGGTCCTTGATGGACCCTGGGCTTGATGGACCCTTGGTCTGACCCAGTATGGCATGTTCTTATGGATACAATAATCACATGAATTTAAACAGTCAGCCATCATAAGCACTGAAAAAGACAAACTTCCCACCCATACCCACCTCATGTTCCCCTCACCTTCCATCCTTCTCAAAACTACCCTAAACCCTCCCAACCATCCCCTCTTCTAATATTAGAGCCCCCAAAATAAAAATGCCTAGATTTGAATTTGCCCCCAGGAAAGCTCAAGGTAATTTCTGTGTGGGTTTGGGTGGTCACCCCCCCCCCCCCCAACCAAGTTTCACTAAATCCGGAAATAAACTTTCCTGTAGCAAAAGGTAAAGCTGAGTGAGAAACCAATAAACCATTGAATTGCTAATAAGCAAATGGAAAATTGGTTGACAATAATAAGTGAGAGAGTTCATTGAACAAGTGTGAAAAAACCCAAACATAGTGAACGCAGTACTAGTCTGCTGCATCATCGGTTGTTTATAGTCTCCTACAATACCTATGTAACCAGTCCCCTAGTTGTGTGCTTTATCCTTCTCTTTGGGGTGGTCTGGGTTCGAGCCCAGATGTGGGGGAGAAGTTACTCTCCAGGGCCTCTGGCACATTCACCAAAAAGAGCAAAAATGTGCGTACCTGAAGTACTGTGTCCAGTTCTGGAGCCCGTATCTCAAAAATGATAGAGACAGGATGGAGCTGTATGGAGACTTATGAGGAGAGACTTGAAGGATCTGAATATGTATCCCTTGGAAGAGAGAAGGTGCAGGGAAGATGTGATACAGACTTTCAGGTATCTGAAAGTTTTTTTGTTTTTTTTAATGATGCATGATCCTTGAGCCTTTTCTGTTGGAAAGGAAACAAAACTAGGAGTTGCGAAATGAAACTCAAGGGGGGATGACTCAGAACCAACATCAGGAAATATTTCTTCATGGCGAAAACGGTGGATGCCTGGAATTCCCTGCCAGCAGAGGTGGTGAATATGAAAACAGTAAACGAATTAAAAAAGGCATTGGATAAACTCTGTGGATCCCTAAAGGCTAGAGGTGGAATGAAGAAAAGAGGGCATGGGGTAACCTGCAAGGAGCAGCAGTTACTACCCCTAACAGAAGGCATGGCATGAGCATCCAGTTAGCTTACATAATTTTGATGCAACTTCCCACATCGCTCTGTGTTTTGCCAGGGGGAGGGGGGAGGAGGAGAAGAAAAAAATGGGAGAATTGGATTCAGATGATGGCCCAGGGTGTGGCTGCACAGACATTAGGGGAAAAGCACAGGACTGCTTCTATGGCCAAGTCCAAAAGCAAAGCACATTGAAGCAGCATTGCCTGAATCATCAAGAAGACTGCTCACCCTGTAAAAATATTACTAGCAGTCATTTTGTTATGGGTTTGACAGTTGCTTGGCTTTGATTGTTAAGGGTAGTAATATTAACATACCACTTTGAGGATACCTGCATGAAGCGGCTGTTTTTGTTAGCAGAATTAGAATTTGTATTTAATATTGTCGACCTAAAAATATATGAATATGATCTAGATCAGTGGTTCTCAACCTTTTTCCCATCGTGACACACCTGACAGACCACGTTCACATGTGTGACACACTGCTCATTACAATTTTGGCGGAAATAAAAAAAAAAAAAAAAAAAAAAAAGGTCCGTATTATTTTTATTGTTAAGAATGGCACAAGGAAAAGATACATATTCTGTCTGAACAGAATTGCATAAACTGTAAACAATCCCACACCAAACAGCACCAATTTCCAGCACTTAACAGTAACCACCTTACCTAAGGAAAAAGCAGCACTGAAAATATTACAACCAAAGGCCTTAAGACACCAATACAACCTCCTATTAGGAAAATGGAGCCCTACACAGAAACTACACGCCAGCAGAGAACCTCAACCTGAATCACTCGTGCTGACCCTCACCTAACAAAGAATAAAGAGACCAAAATAGAAACATAGAAATGACGGCAGAAGAAGACCAAATGGCCCATCCAGTCTGCCCAGCAAGCTAACACACTTTAATCCATTTTTTTTTTTTCCTTTTTCTCTCCCCCACCTGTTACTATTGGCTTCCAGTACCCTCTGGCCCCCAATTCCCCTCCTCCCCACCACCAATGCATAACTAGAAAGCATGCAGACAAAAACTAAATTGAAACCACAACAAGCCAGAGTCTCTGTATGCAGGTGCAACAAAGGAAAAAAAGAAACATTACCAATACTTATAAATCAATAGCAGTAAAACCATACTAACAAAAAGAACAGATTATTTCAAAACAGTGGATGAATGGAATATCCAATAATTAAAAACTCAATAAAAAAAATTTCTAGATACCAATAAAATATTTTAAAATAGCAGACCACAAAGACCCAGTAATGAAAAATTAAGGCTACAAAAAAATGTTTTGCTCTGCATACCTAGGAATGTTTGATATCCAGGTGTCCTGAGATGTGTTTTGAATTAGCAGGAGGAGGGGTGGTTTGCTTGCAACTTTCTCCTCTCTCTCACACCGGCTCTGTCACGCACATATACACATGCTTTTTCTCTCTCACTTATATAGGCTCTTAATTACACATTTACACACATGTTTGTCTATCTTTTCAAGCTATACACATACATGCTGTCCTTTTCCTCTCACACACAGTCTCTCATTCACATGCTTACAAACATTCTCTCGTTCTCTCATTTACACACATGCTGTCAATCACATACTTGCATGCTCCCTCGCCTAAACCAGCTCTCAATCACACAGACACCACATGCTGTCTTTCTCTCACTTTCACACATGCTTGCTCATTCACTCACTCTCCCCCCCCCTCCCCGAACTAGCAGCAGCAGCAGCCTCCTCCACTTCTAACCCTAAAGGCAGCAGCACATCTACTTCATTTTCAGCCCTCTCGGAGCAAGGAGTCCCATTGGCCATGGGGTTGACAATATTCTTTGTTTTCTCTGAGCCAAGCTGGTCATTCTTCAGACCGCGCCTCTCTTCTTTTCTTCGGGCCGATGCCGTGCGCACTAGCAAGGTCTCTTCTTCCCGCGCACGCACCCGCTGCTCACCACTTCCTCTTCCGGGGCCGAGGGGGGGGGGTGGGGTGGATGGGAAGAAGAGCATGCCGGCACTGCTGACTCCGCTGACTCCTGCTGCATTCTGCCCGGGCTTTCAGCGTTTTAAGCCTGGGCGAAGGACCTGTTCTTGCTCGGGTAGTGGAGCAGCTGGGTCAGCAGGGGACCGGGAGTGTGGCGACACACTGGTGTGTCGTGACACACCAGTTGAGAACCACTGATCTAGATTATATATCTACTATCGTGATGTCTTAGAATATATATGAATATGAACTAGCATATGTATTTGTTATGGTGTAAACCTAGAATGTGAAGGTGACACACGTTGTGATTGTTGACCAAAACCATGAATGCTGATTAATGTAAACCGTTTGTGATCATCTTTTGGAATTAGTATATATAAAATGCCTAAGTAAGAAACTTGCTGGGGAGGCTAGATGAACCATTTAGTCTTTTTCTGCTCTCATTACTGTGTTACTAGGTAAATGAGAGGAAAATTGGGGCAGCGTAAAAAAGGGCATGCTAAAGCATAATTTTGTATCTCTGGCACTCAAGTTTATTGTAGGAACACTCAATACGACCATCTGTTTTGATTGTGTTTTTTTTTAATTTTACTTAAGGTGCTAGTTTCAGTAGTTCTGAAGTTTATTTATCAGGTGCCCATTGGTATGGCTGTCTAAATTGTGTGGTCAAAAGAAGTGCCATTCCTTTGATCAATCAATGTACATATATTTTTCTCCACTGCAAGCAGTAAATTTTAAGAGTCAGGATGATGCTAAGGAGGCCGGCACATTTATCACAACACAGACAACATATTTTTATGTTTCTCATGAGCCCATGAACTACGAGTTAATTTGACTTCACTTCTAGAGCTGGAGTTAATTCCCCATGTGTGTTTCGATGTCCAGCCTTTGGGTGTGCTTGTTCTGCATCGGAAGGTATGGTTAATATCTTCCTCTATATGGGATTTACATGCATTGGGTGCTATTAGGTAAATGTTAGGGCGTGTGTTTTAGATGCGCTAACTCCTTACTGCATCGGATAATATTCTCGCATGCCCAACCACAAGTAAACCTGTACTCTAGGCTGGGAACATATTATTGCATCGCCCAGAGTGTCTTAGGTTCAGAGTTATGGAGGGAAAGGCTAAGGTGTAGTTCTGAGGACAAATAATGGTAGTGAGCCCTAACTGAAGGTTTTGATGGTAGTTAACTACCTGTTTGTGCTGGTCTAGGCTATCCTCCACTTCAGCCAAGACTCCTGAACAGCCCGTCAGACTACAATGTACCCTTGCATCTGGAGCTATGCCACAGTGACATAATATATATTTTTTTTGGTGGTGAACTGGATAAGGTACAAGGTATTTCTGGGTGACTGAGCAATTCAGATTTGTCAAATAGTTCTTTGTCCTTTGTTCTTTGTCAAGTAGTCTTTTTACCATGTGATCCCTTACTATGTAAACAGAAAATCTTAAATAGAATCCTATAAAAGATGGGAAGCTAGTGTAATCTATATAGTACAGAAGTTATTCTCTCCTTCCCTCCTATTCATTTTCCCCATTTGTTGCCACAAAAGCTACAACATGAAAAGAAAATGTAAGGATTACAGTGAGAGGAAAAGGAGGGATGATCAAAATTTGGATTTTTTTGCATAAGTAAACTAGCCGATGTAACCTCTAAATGATGTCCTATTTACAGATATTTTCTCAGAAAAGAAATGTACAAAAGTGTTGCATCATTCTATGATGCATTAGGGTTGAGACTGATTTCCTGTGAATACAAGTAATTTCACTATAACAAATAAGTGTTTTTAGGTTGATTTAAAGTTTTATCTATTTGTGCCATGTAAAATGTTTTTAGCCATTTTTATTGCTTCCTTATAAGCTCTAGCCTATTGCTTCCATCAGTTAGAATTCTATATTTATTATAACATACTTTCTTTTCAAAAAGTTTAAAAATGTAGGACATAAAATATATGAATTAATCTGAAAGAAGACCAATAAAAACAAGCAGTAGGAAGTTGATGAATGTAGAGAGTAGTGCTGCTTTAAGGGCACTTTTAAAAAGAGAGCAAGTTCTCTTCCAATTCTCGCTCTAAACTAGAATCATGCAGGAATAGACTGATATGACACTGATCAGTGACAGCTTCCTGGAATACGGAGGGAAAAGGACACTCTCTTGTAGTTTGAATTCTGTGAGGGAAGCAGAGGCAGCAGCAGCACTTCTTCCCCTAGAAAATGCTTTGTTTTTTCTTACAGACGCAGCATGGGACTTGGGAGCTGAAGTCATCCACTACTGTCTGCACTCACCAATGGAATCGGAAGGAGCAGCAGGCCATGAGCTGGCCTGGAAAATGTGGGCAGCTCTTGTCATTCTGTGCATTGTCTCTTTGAGCACTTCAGACGACAGGGTCACCATTCTACAGGACAAAGGCATAACAGTGCTACAAAGCAGCAGGTTCAGCAGTGAGAAACTCTGCAGACAATTGTGCAAAGCCTCACACCTCTCAGGTGAGATCCAGTTATCAAACTTGTCTTACTGATGGAAGATAGAACAAGGTCATGTATTGAGACCTGGAACAGTGACGCATGAATGCCAGCTTTAGGGTAAAAAACACACTTTGAATATCAATGAGATAAATATTTTTAGGAATTCTTTCTGCAAGAAAATACATTGAGGTCCATATTCAAAAGCATTTAGCTGGCTAACTCTAAGTTGGCCAGCTAAATGAATACTTGGCTAAATTCTAACCTCCTAATACAGTGGTTCCCAACCTTTTTTTGTTTCGTGGAACACCTGACACAGGAGTCACTTGGTTGTGGTACACCACCCACTTCCCCATCATTACTCTCTCTTCCCCCAGCATCATAACAATGCCTCTCCCCTGGCATCATCTTCTTCCTTTCCCTATCCCCACATGCTCTTGGCATCATCACCTTCCTTCTCCCACCATCACATGTATTTTATTTATTCACTTTTATATACCGACATTCGTGTTGACTTCATATCGGTTTACAAGGCAAATCAAAAATACAAGCAAAATCCATTGGGAAAAATACAACTTGCAACAATTCAAAAAGCTTTGACAAAAATAATGTGAAAAACTTTAGGTAAAAAATAAAATCTTAGTATCAGTTACTCTAAGAACAAAAAGAAAAACTATGAAAATATCATCATCTTCTCTCTCTATCTCTCTCCACCTCCTCATCCTGGAATCGTCATCACTACTACTTCTTCCTTTCCTTCTACCTCTCTTCCCCACTGCCTGGCATCATCCTCACCCCTTGGCATCATCACCTTCCCTGTACCTCCACCCCTCTCCCTCTGACATCATTTTCTTCCCTTCCCTATCCCCAACCACCGTGGCATCATCATCATCATCATCTTCCCTCTCCCACCATCTCTTCCCCTTCCCTCTCCCTCACTGGTATCAATACCACCTCACCCCTGGCATATCACCACCACCACCACCTTCCCTCTCCTCCTCACCCCTGACATAATCATCACTCTTTCCTTTCCTTCTACCACTCTCCCCAGTCATCTTCTCTCTCACCTTCTCTCACCCTCCATCCTTCTCCCCATCCCCAGGCATCTCATCACCTTCCCTCATCCTCTATCCCCCTAGCATCATCTCCCTCCCTCTTCCTCATCTCCTGGCATCTTCAGTTTCCCTCTCTATCTCTCCATCCCTGGCATACTTTCTTCCCTCTCCCTCTACATAGAGGCAGGAAAGCCATTACTTCTACAGGTCAAGGGTCATTCCACAAGGGCCCAGGCAGTCTCCTGGGCTGAAACCAAGCTGCTGTCACCAGCCGAGATCTGTCGGGTGGCAACATGATCCTCCCTGCACACCTTCTCCATGTTCTACTGCCTGGATGTTCAGGCCAGAGATGATATAGCTTTCGCAAGAGCAGTACTAAGAGGGCCACGGGCAGCCTCCCACCCTGTAGGGGAGTAGCTTTTGTACATCCCATTTTGTAGACAGATGGACTCAGCATCCCGCCCACGGCTGCTCCAGAAGTCGAGAACCTCTGATAACAAAAATCTCGAGGCTAAGCAAATACGGGTAAGCCACGGCCTACCTCTAGTTCAAGACACCCTCAGTTTGTCTGGTGTCGGCGTTTATTGTTTGAGTGCACTGGCAGTCTCCAATTTAAAAAAAAAAAAAAAGTTATGTGTGTGTGTATATGTATATATGTGTATATATATATATATATATATATATATATATCAGTTGAACCAGTTCAAGGTTAATCAAGTATTAAGCAACATATATCCACTCCTGCTTTTCGAAGAGAATACTGAAGAGCTGAGCTTGCTGCACGGGTATATGTAGGGTGACGTCAGCTTCGAAATCTGACTCAGTCTGCTATCAGGAGAGCATAATACCCATTGGTCCTGAGTCCATCTGTCTACACTAAGAGAAACAAAATTATCAGGTAATTAATTTCTCCATTTATTGAGTTTTATCAATTAAAATATTGATATTTATTTATTTATTTATTGTTTTTGTTATAAATATTGATTTTTGTTATAAAATATTGATATAATCAGGTGGTTCAGAAAAAGTTTCACAGGGGTGTGTGTGTGTGTGTGTATATGTATGTGTGTGTGTGTGTATATATATATTTTTTTTTTTATTTTTTTTTTAATTTTTTTTTTTTCTTTTTGAAGATTTTCAATATTTTAAACATATGTAATCACAAAAGAAAAAATGTAAGCAATCTTGTAACACAACATACATAACAATTAGGGAAATTTCCAATAATTTTCTATGGAGTACAAGAAAATAATATTGGGGGACCATAATATTACATAGACTTACTCAATAATATTACTAAGGAGAGGAGTGTGTTTCTATCTTTAATTTGGCCTTTTTATTAGTCATTATCAGACTTTCTAGTCTCAATTTTATCAGCCAAAAACCTTTCCAAATACATAGGGTCAGAGAATATAAATTTTTTCCCCTGAAAACTTACATGATATTTCGAAGGAAACTTAAAAAAAAAAAAAAAAAGTTGCCCCAATCTCTAGGGCTTTATTTTTCAGGGCTAGAAATTGTCTACGTCAGGTCTGTGTGTGCCTAGAGACGTCAGGAAATACGTATATTCTCTGCCCACAAAAGGAGAGATCTTTATTTCTAAAAAAAACTTCTCAAACACCTCATCTTTTTCTCTCTCAAGAGAAAAGAAACAAATAATTGTAGTTCTCTTATTTTATAATGTCCAGAGCCTCTTCAAGAAAAGATGAGATCCCTGGACTATGATCTAGCTCTTCACCTTGTACAGTTTCTATTTTGTACTGGGAAATAAAATTCCTACTCTAAGATTTTTTTTATCTTCCTCATATGAAAGATTTCTATTAAAAAATTTTAAACATTTCATATGGCGAGAGTAACCTTGTGATTGGAAAATTAACTATTCGTAGGCTTTTTATTCTTAACATGTTTTCTACATTTTCCAATTCTTTATGCCATTGATAAACTATCAACTATATGCTGGTTCTCTGCTTGATTCTGGCTCTGAACCCTAGCTTTGTCATTACCAACGCTCTTCTGGTTCTCCTATCTCCAACCTGTTTCCCAGCCTCGAACCCGATAGCGCTCTTCCTGCCTCTGTGGGCACGCCGGACTCCTGACTCTCCTAGGAGACCCTGCAAGGCCCACCTAAGTCCCAGTGGCCCGGGTCCCTACGGGCTCCTCCCCGGGGGCTGCGGGCTTCCAGTGGTGAAGATCAACACTGCCTCTGTCTCCTCTCGTGCTCCACCCCCTGTGGTCTGTTCCCGCATCGCCACAGGCCAGGGGTCCATCCCAGAGCGCAACACCATCTTATGTTGTTTCTCCAAATTCTAGATAAGTCAAGAAGTTCTTTGTGTTTACATAAACATAGTTTTATTTTCGATAACTAGAATAAGCTATCATATTATCCCTAAGGACAGCTTTCAGTGCATACCAGGGTAAACCTAGGATTATAATCTCTGAGGATGTATCTATGCAAATTCAGCAGTATCTGTCCTCATCTGTGTTTTCAAATTCCACATTTTTTCAAAAAGGATAAAGTTTAATTGCCAAGCATGCCCTCTAGATTGAGTCATTTAAGGACAAGGTTAATAAAATAGGATGATGGTCTGAGAGAAAGCATGGCAAAATATCACAATTCTTAACAGTCTGACCCACCCCAGCACCACATAAAAAAAATAATCAATATGACTAAGATTTGTGGCGAGGCAAGTAAAACATGTTTCTACCACTAGATCTCTGCTCTCACCACACATCTCTCCAACCAAACAGCTGCTCTGCCATAGAAATTTCAGGCAATCGATTACCACACTTACCTATCCAGCACATTATTTGGGTATATATTCTAATCCCCTCCCAAAATTAAAAAGGAAGTGTCAAACAGGGGCAGTAAATAGAAAACCACTAAAAAAAAGTCAACCTGATAGCTAGGACCATATATATTGGCCAATGTTACAGAAGCAGCTACGAACCAGGGAAACCAGGGTTCAAATCCCACTGTTGCTCCTTGTGACCTTGGGCAAGTCACTTTATCCTCCAATGCCTCAGGTACAAAATTAGATTGTAAGCTCTCTGGGGATAGGGAAATACCTACAGTACATGAATAGTAATAATGGCAGAAAAAGACCAAAATGGTCCATCTAGTCTAGGCAGCAACCGCCACTCCGTGCAGGCTACCCCCAAGCTTTTTTTTTTTTTTATTCCCATCCTCTCACCTTTAAGGATCCAGTGTTTGTCCCATGCCTCTTTGAAATCCTTCACAGTTTTAGTCTTCACCACTTCCTCTGGAAGGGCATTCCAGGCATCCACCACCCTCTTAGTGAAGAAATATTTCCTGACATTGGTTCTAAGTCTTCCTCCCTGGAGTTTCAAATTGTGACCCCTAGTTCTACTAAATTGTTTCCAATGGAAAAGGTTTGCTGACGATCATGGATCATTAATTAATCTGCTTTGAAGTGCCAAAAAGTGGAATATAAAAATCTAAAAATAAATAAATAGATTACATTCCAATAGCACAAAATGCTCTTCTGGAACCAAATAAAATTTAGCGACAGCCAACAGTAAGGTTTTATGTACAAGAATACATGCTCCACAACTTTTAGAATTTTATAAGGTAGAAAAATTCTGCCCCACCCAATTCCTACTCGATTTTTTACATTTTGCTGGTGTGAAGTGTTTCCTGCAAAAACACAATTTCAGCATGTTGGAGAACTGGAGTATTTTCATTCTCTTTGCAGGAGTCGAGATCCCAACATTTAGGGAAAGGATAACCAAATCATACCTTCCCATTTGTTTTAAATTTCAAAATATCATAATCAAAAGGGTAACATATAAAATTATAAATAAAAATAGATGGACCTATCCGAGGATATAAGTGTTTCTGGAATTTAAACAACCATTCGATCGAAATATCACATCGGTTTACAGGAAACTGAGAGATAGGGCGGGGTCCGCCCTATTTTACATTATAACATGGTACCATTATAACATGTAACAATGTTCACAATAACATGGTAGATGATTTTCCCCTGGAATTTATAGCCTGGATAAAGGCCTTACAGAAATCTTCTTAGTGTTTGGGTACTTGCCAGGTTCTTTTGGCCTGGTTTGGCCTCTGTTGGAAACAGGATGCTGGGCTTGATGGACCCTTGGTCTGACCCAGCATGGCAATTTCTTATGTTCTTTCAACATATTCCTTGTTCTGTTCCAAAACAAGAGTTTTCTCAATTAAGGAGTCAGATTTCTTCTTTTTTATGGCATAATAAAATACCATATATCAGGTTTGCCTCCTTGCAGCTTTCTAGGGGTTGCGGGGGCTCAAACCTCCGAACTTTCACAATTATTTTTAGTTTCACAATTGATCTGTCTTCATGTTTGTTGGGGACGGATAAAACAGTTGGGTGGTATGACTAGAAGGAGTATCGGACAAGAGGACATGGTTTGGCAGGCTTGTTTACCCTGTGGGCTCTCCCTTATTGCTAAACTTGGTCACACATTCCTATATTCTTTCATATATTAAAAATATGGAGAACTTATTGTACAGTGGTTAACACATCCAGGAGAAAATATTCTCCTAGATCCTCCTTGATTGCTAATACCACACTGTCTCTGGTAATCTATTCAGCAGATATGATTCAATGGAAAACTCTGGGGTTAACATTCCTGGGACAGATTTGGGAGGGGACAAATTCTAAGACCTTTTTGGCACTGTGGGATGAATTTGATTTGCCATCGCGCACATGATATTATTTTTTTTTTAATGTAATCTTTATTAAATTTTCAAAATTTTAACAAAGTATGTTCTTTGTACAGAAAATATGGTGTCATATAAATCAGAAACATTTTATATAAGAAAACAACAATAAGGCATATCCTAGTATAGACAACCCATTAGACCTCCAGCAATAGGAGAACTTTCATAGCAATAAAGGAGAACTTCCAGGAAACAAAAAAGAAATGAAAAGCACAACCCAGATTCTACTACTTATTTTAATTCTAATGATCCTATAAATTAGATCTTGCTAGCTTGTAGCAATACTCTTTGGGATTCTAAGAAACTTTTAAATTGTTCAGACTGAAAAAGTACAGAGCTATCCTTATTATTTTTTATTACACACTTACATGGGAATCTTAAATGGAATGTTATCCCTAAGATTAAAGCTTCTTGATGAAGTGCAAGAAAGCTTTTCCTTCTCTGTTGTGTGGTTTTTGTTATATCTGGAAAAATTCTTATTTTTTGTCCCATAATAAGAAAATAAGCAAAATAGCTCTTTTTGCAATTTCATAGGTCGAAGTTGAGGTTTCTAAAAAAATCAGTTAGATTTTCTAAATCCACTGGCACTACTTGTCTTTGTGGACTAACCCTAGTAGGGAGAAAATATACTTTATCTAGGTGGGGAGCCATTTCAACTGAATAACCTAAAACCTCTAAAATATCTTTTTAAAATAATCCATGGAATCCCTCCCACTACCCTATGGAAATTTAATAGACGGAAATTTAAATGTCTTGGGGTATTTTCAATAACCTGTACTTTCCTATTTATCGAATTACAATCTTGTATTAAAGTTGCTTGTACAGCCTTAACCTGTTGAATTTCATTCTCTACATTTTGAAATTTTTCCAACATTTCTTGACAATTTTTTACACAATTATTATTCATTTGTTCTAATTGTATGGATAGCGAATTAATTTTTAATGAGCAATCTGAGAAAGTTCTCACCATTGTTGAAGTCAAGTCCCAAAGAGAGTCTAAAGTGACCACCTGCAGCTTCTTTGATGTTAAATTTAGGCAGGGAAGGTTCAGGGGTTGATCTCCAGGGTTTACCCCACCTTCCACCTCCTGGTTTTCAATACCTTTCAGATCCAATACTCCTGCTCCAAACCCAAATGGCACTAGGGAAATCTGCACAGGATCAACTGCTGACCTCATTCCCTCCTCCTCTAAGACCTGGATCCTCACATCAGGGGATCACTTCTGAGCACGGTGGCGACGTGTCAAATGCTGCCGCAGGTGGGCGATCATCCAAGGGGCCGAGGGTACTTTGCCGGAAGTTAAGGAAGATTCTCCTTGCATCTCCTTAACAGCCGGTACTCCTGCCCCACTTTTTTGTAGTAGATCCGGAACACTGCAAGATGGTTCTTTATCCAGTAGGCAAAGTAGGGCTAGAGGGGTATGCCCTTACCTTGCCTTTCCTTTTATGTGGCATTGTCTATCCAAGAAATTCGCTGAATCTAATTCAGATCAATTCAGTGCAATTGGAAAAGGACAAAGCTGTGTTCCGACGTTGTCATGCAATCTTTTTCGTCCCCTATTAAACTCTGGAGGCTTCAGAAATTAGGAGAGTCCGAAAAATGTCCAAGGAAACGTTCACAGCTTGGGTCAGTTGAGTTAAAATAAAGCTGCACGGCTTCGGCAGCACGCTACGTGCCGCAAAAGGAGCATTTTAAAGTCCCTCTAGCGTCCCTCCCCGATATCGTAGGGTTCAAGACAGGCACCAGCTGTTCCTTCGGAGTTAGTAGATTCGCCTTACCCCGAGATGTCTGCCAACTCGGGACTCTCTCCTCCTTCCTCCATCTCCCACACGATATCTTTACCCTCAACTAAAGAGGGCATGTTTTTAGAGACCTTGCAATTGGTACTCCTCTGTAGCCTAAGACTGGAATTTAAATTTTTAAGATCATAAAAACATGCCATACTGGGTCAGACTAAGGGTCCATCAAGCCCAGCATCCTGTTTCCAACAGTGGCCAATCCAGGCCACAAGAACCTGGCTGTTGTAGGAACGTGGGTAGCAGACCCATCTCTGGTGGACCAGAGATGGGTCCACTACATAACTGCAGAGGAGCTCCAGCAAGCATCGAGGCAGGTGAGAGGCATCAAAGTGTAGGCTGGTGAAGATGGACCTTGACCACTGCCGCACCTGTGCAAGTAGGGAGACCCAAACAATGCAATGTTTGGTCTCATGAGTGGTCCTCTGACTACTCCTAGCCCTTTTGGATCTGCCGCACGGAGCAGCAACTGCGACAGAGCGAATGGTGGTCGAAGGAAGAAAACATCAAGATGAAGAATGGATACGTGAGGGCTTCACGGGTACTTGATTGAAGGTAGACTAAGACGAAAACTTGTATTGCTTGGAAAGTACTGGGCAGGTACTGTCACATCACACACCCTACTCAGCCAATGAGAGTTGGTTGTGGACCACGCCGGCAGGCGCGCCCTACACAGCCAGTCAGGGCTGGTCGCGGACCACGCTGGTGATTCCCTGCTCAAGTAATTGGAGAAGGTGAAATGAGACTCGGGTTGGTTGAAGAAGGTGGTCTGAGGCGGGACTCAGGTTGAAGAAGGTGGTCTGAGGCGGGACTCAGATAATTAAAAGGAAGGTTCCGGAAGGCTGAAGAGAAGGTCTGAGAAGACTCTGAATTCGTAGAAAATAGAAGGACTCTGAAAGAGTCACAATGTCCACAATGCTGTCTAGGTGACCACACTATGCGCCCTACACAGCCAAGCCTGGCTGGTCGTGGACCACGCTGATCGTGCCCAATACAGACTGTTAGAATATTCTGAACGAAGACTCCGAGACTGCTCCAAGGGACGGCCTCCACAGCCAATCAAGGCCAGGCGCGGACCACAGCAACGGGACAAGTTTTAAGTTAGAGTTCATTCATGATAACGGAGGCAGGTGCAATAGACTCACACCCACTAGCTACCCAGCTGTCTCTATTTCTAATAATCGAATCACCAACTGACAGCCAACCTAACTCTTCCCTCCTGGGCAGTAGCCCTGGGAGACACATCCTCTGGGTGAGAGGACAATACACCACTTGGAGAGCAGGTCCTTGCTACAGGATCCTTTCCTGCTGCACCAGGTTGATGATCTCCGATTGTGAGACCTGGTGCCAGTCTGAATTTGGGACTTGGCTACTATGTCCCTCAAGATCTCATCTATATACCTTTGTCTGCCTCAGTGCCTCCAGGTCTGCCACTCTCTAGTTTCCAGAGATCGGACTCGTTCTCTGAGATACAGGAGCTCTTTGCATCGAATGCACATGTACAACTTCTCACTGGCGGGTAAAAAATCATACATGTGATGCTCGATGCAAAAGATTGGGAGGCCCCCGCTTGCTGCTGGACTGCGGCTTTCATCTCAAATTTGTTCAGTTCCTAATTAAGTTTTAGGTTGCTATGGGAAGAGGCATGTGTCTAATTAGGGTTCTTTAAATGTATTATTGTATTATCTATATATCTGGTAGTGGCCTACAAGGCAGTTCAGAGATAAAATTGGTAGATGTGAGTCCAGGGTTTCTCTGGAGGAGGTCCCATGGATGCTGGTGGGATGCTTGTTGCAGGCACAATCGGAACAAGAGTCCACATACGCCTGTACATCCTTGGTGCATGGAAGGACTCCAATAATAGCTGGAAATTCTGTCTTCCAGAATCCTTGGTTTCTACTCAGCTTGGCATTATGGCCCCACTTGAGGACCTTTTCTCGCAGACACAAGGGTACCACAGTTTTGCCAGCTGGGAAGGAGGAGGTAGTTGCAAAAATCTTAGCTGGGTCCAAGATAGAAACAGAAATGATGGCAGAAGATGACCAAACGGTCCATCCAGTCTGCCCAGCAAGCTTTCACTTTTTTTTTTCCCCCATACTTAGCTGTTACTCTTGTCCTTTGTAAGTGACTTTTTTGTTCTATTTCCCTTCCACCCCCACCATCGATGTAGTTAGCAGTGCTGGAGCTGCAGTGCTGGAGTTAGCAGTGCTGGAGCTGCGTCTCGCCAGCCGCAGCTCTGCCCAAGAAAGAAGGTAAGGCCTGCGCGATCGGCGCCCAGACCCACCGGGGTAAGGCCTGTAATTTCTCCTTTCACCCCCGGTGAGCCCGGACGCAGACCACGCAGCAAGGCCTCTCGCCACCACCGCCCAACTCGACCGCGCCGTCCCTCGACTCGGCCCTCCAGCCCTCCCACAAGCACGACCGACCAATAGGAGCGCAGGAGAGGGACCTTTAAATTTCGGAAGTCCTCCGGCACCGCTCGCCAGCGTCGCGCGACAAAGGGGCAGGCCCCTTTGTGCGCCCCTTCGTGTGGCCCCTGAGTGTAGCCTCTGAGTAAGGAAGAAAGAAAATTCAACCTAAGCCCACATAGGCTCTCCTCGCAGCCCTCAGAGTTCGCTTATCAAACCACTCAACAAACCATACGAAGGAAGCCATATCCTGCCTGTTTCTAAGCCATAATCTCCGGTATTCCAGCCCCCCCCCCCCCCCCCCCTACCGCCCAACAACCATTTAGTCTCTGCCATCCCAATTCACCCTCCAACCCTATTCGCCCCAGACAAACCTTTATCCTTAGGCACTATCAGCAACCTCCTTTCTAAGCCTCCGCTTCACAACTCAGTTTTATCCCACGCAGGGCTCCTGAAAATCTCCACAGTCTAAATACCCTCGCACCCTGATTGCAACTGCACAGGCATGATCTTTTCCGCCATTCCAATCATCCACAACTACAGAAGCAAAACAACCACCACTCCTGGACTATCTCCATTCCACCAGCAGCAACAACAGCATAAAAGACTCATTCCCATCATGCTTTCACCTTTAAATCAATTACTGGGTCTCACCCTTTTCTCCTTAACCCTGGTTAACGCCCAATCACTCTCCCAAAAAACCCACCTCTTATACGACTATCTCATTGCTGAGCAGCCAGATCTGTGCGCTATCACAGAAACATGGCTAAAACCAGAGGATACGGCTCTCCTAAACCAACTCCCCCTCGAATCCTTCGACATTTTCTCCATCCCTAGAGCGAAGAAAAGAGGAGGAGGTCTGCTTCTCGCATCTAAAAAAGTTTTTCAATTGTCCCTTCATGTGGCGACCTCACATCAGCTCCTAGAATTCGCAGTCTTTAAATCACCACAGCTACAGATTGGACTCACATACGCCCCTCCAGGACACCTAGATGCTGACCCTTCTCCTTTAATTGAATTGATAGTCAAACACATCAATACTGATACGCCGGCCATTCTTCTAGGAGATTTTAACCTTCATGTAGACTCCAACCCGCGCTCCCCCAACTGTGAATCCTTCCTTAACACCCTCCTCTGCATGGGCTTCAATCAACTCATTCATGAATCCACTCGTAGAGCAGGTCATACCTTAGATCTCATCTTCGTTAACCAAGGCCTAACCCAATCCTCACACACTGTCTGCCAGCCAATCCCATGGTCCGACCACAAGCTTATATCTACCACCTTACTATACCAACAACCAAACCACTCAGCAACACAGAAAACCACAGTCAAATTCAGAAAACTCTGCCAACAGGAAACACTCATCTCCCAACTCCCACCGGAATTATACCAACTGACTCCACCGAAGCTAACTCGGCCTTAGCCTCTTGGATCAAAATTTCAAATGAAGTGGCGGACAAGACCTGCCCTCTCATTACCAAAGTTATCAACTCTAACAAAGTTAACAAAAAACCGTGGTTCACACCTGAGTTAAAAACCAAGAAGTGCGATCTCAGAAACAACGGAACAGAACTGGCGCAAAAATCCTTCGCCTTCAAATCTTCAAATCTCACATGCACAATACAGAATTGCCATCCTGCAACCAAAAAAAGACTTTTACTCTCAGAAATTCATCATTTCATCTTTGACCCTAAAGCCCTCTTCTCCTTGGTATCATCGCTCACCAAAGCTCCAACCTCTGAAATTCCAGATGACAAAGCATCTAACAAAGCCACCGAGTTGGCCACTTATTTCATGAACAAAATACCCAATCTACTCGCCTCCCACATAGTCAACAATAACACCACCCAACCTTATTGGACTCCACCTCTCAGCCTCTCGACTCCACCACAACCAACCCACCGCAGTACCATCAACACGGGCACACACACTAGAGGTATTTGAAGCCACATCAGCCTTGGAAATTGAAACTACATTAAAAAAACTAAAGCCTTCTGCTCACCCTCTGGACGCGATCCCAGTAAACCTGTTGATAGCTTCTGCCAAAAACTTCGCTAAACCCTTTACCCAGATCATCAATGCCTCCTTATCCCCAAGGCCTCGTTCCGGACCCTTTAAAACTGCATCTTGAAACCATTTCTAAAAAAACCCAACCTATCCACAGATAACCCAGCAAACTTTCGCCCCATTGCAAATCTCCCTATCATAGCGAAGATACTCGAAAGAATAGTCAACAAACAGCTCTCTGTATTCTTAGAAGAAAACAACATCCTCTCCTCAGCTCAACTTGGTTTCCGCAAATCTCGAAGCACAGAATCTCTCCTACTTTCTCTTTCAGACAAGATTCTTATGAATCTGGGAAATAAACAGCCAAGCCTGCTCATTCTTCTAGATTTAACTGCTGCATTTGACACAGTTAACCACGATTGTCTCATTGACAGACTAACCGAAATCGGCATCAAAAACACAGCCTTAAACTGGTTTAAATCCTTTCTCCAGAACAGGTATTACAGAGTCAAAATCAACAGCAAAGAATCTTCTCCTTTCAGTTCCACCCTCGGAGTCCCTCAAGGATCGTCATTATCACCAACCTTATTCAACATCTATCTACTCCCGCTTTGTAAACTCCTCTCCGAGCTCAAGTTAACACATTACGTGTATGCAGACGACGTACAAATCCTCCTACCAATAATGGAATCTCTGGACAGCACTATTCACCATTGGAACTCCTACCTCGGCACCATTAACAACCTCCTTTCAAATCTCAACCTAATCCTCAACACCAATAAAACCGAACTCCTTCTAATCACACAAGACGGTTATCGTCCACTAAACAACCCTCTCGCCACAGCGCTTCCTTCCATCTCTCCCAAAGTCAGAAATCTTGGGGTAGTCATGGACAATCAACTAAGCTACACAGGCTTCATAAACAACACAATAAAGGAGTGCTACTTCAAACTTCAAGTTCTAAAAAGACTAAGACCCCTCCTACATTTTCAAGACTTCAGATCTGTTTTGCAAGCGATTATATTTTCAAAACTCGACTATTGTAATTCGCTTCTCCACGGCCTTCCGGACAACTCCATTAAACCTCTCCAGTTACTGCAGAATGCAACTGCAAGGATTCTTACAAAGTCAAACAAAAGGGACCACATAACACCCATCCTTAAAAAGCTACATTGGCTCCCAGTCAAATTCAGAATCCTCTACAAGCTTCTATCAATCACCCAGAAAGCCATTTTCAGCATTGCCCCACTGGACCTTTCAACCCCCTTGCAATTTCATACCTCCACCCGCCCTCTTAGATTAGGGCAAAGAGGAACTCTCAGAACACCTACAGTCAAAACCTCCCTAGGCAAAAGAGCTCTTTCTGCCACAGGCCCCAAACAGTGGAATTTGCTTCCTCCCGACCTTAGACAGGAACAATGCCCGATTACTTTTAAGAAGAGACTTAAGACGCTACTGTTCAGACAAGCTTTTCCATAACCACTCAACCTGGCAGCCCCCCCCCCCTCCCCCCCCATGGACTCACCTCTCAGCAGAGACCCTTTAACCCATGCTTTTCCACTGCCTAATCTATCTAGTCTGGACATATGATTATCAGCAAAACCTCTGTCACCCAAATAAGACAACTCTTTTCTCTGTTTTGCTCCTAACAGTTCGATTTATCAATTTTTCCCCCTGTTTAAGTTGTATCCAAGTTTTCTCCTCCTGTTCTATGTAAGACAGTTTCTTTTGTCACCGTTGTTGAATGTTGCAATGTAAACCGGAAGTGATAATTAACTCTGTTATTTGAACTTCGGTATAGAAAAGTTTATAAATACATAAATAAGTATCTAGCTAATTGGTTAGGGGTAGTAACCGCCGGTCATAGCAAACTACTCCCACGCATGTTTATCCATCCTGTGCAACTCAGTCCCTTGTTGGTTGTTGTCCTGAATATAAATCATCTTTTCATCATTCTCCCTGCCGATGAAGCAGAGAACTATGCTGGATATCATTGAAAGTGAAGTATCAGGCCTTATTTGTTTTGGGGGTAGTAACTGCCATATCAAGCAAGCTACTCCCCTCTGCTTTTTTGTGGATGCAAATCCTTTTTTTCACATTTCCTCTTGCCGTTTGAAGCATAGAGCATTAACATTGTGTATGTTTATTGAATTAGGATATTAATCTCCAGGTAGTAGCCATCATTCCCGCAAGCCCCCCAATGCCTCTTCACTTCATTCACATCCTCTAGACTTTATGGATCCACAGTGTCTATCCCATGCCTCTTTGAACTCCTTCACAGTTTTGGTCTTCATCACTTCCTCCGGAAGGGTGTTTCAGGCATCCACCATCCTCTCTGAAGAAATACTTCCTGACATTTGTTCAGAGTCTTCCTCCCTGGAGTTTTAAATCGTGACCCCTGGTTCTGCTGATTTTTTTTTGCAACGGAAAAGGTTTGTCGTTGTCTTTGGATCATTAAAACCTTTCAAGTATCTGAAAGTCTGTATCATATCACCTCTGCTCCTCCTTTCCTCCAGGGGGTACATATTTAGATTCTTCAGTCTCCCCTCATAAGTCATTTGATGAAGACCCTCCACCTTTTTGGTCACCCTTCTCTGTACCGCCTCCATCCTGTCTCTGTCCCTTCGGAGATACGGTCTCCAGAACTGAACACAGTACTCCAGGTGAGGCCTCACCAAGGACCTGTACAAGGGGATAATCACATGCCTTTTCTTACTCTGTATTCCTCTCTCTCTATGCAGCCCAGCATTCTTCTGGTTTTACCTATCGCCTTATCACATTGTTTTGCCAACTTCAGATCATTAGACACTATCACCCCCCAGGTCTCTCTCCTGCTCCGTGCACATCAGCCCTTCTCCCCCCATCGAATACAGTTCTTTCGGATTTCCACACCCCATATGCATGGCTCTGCACTTCTGGGCGTTGAATTTCAGCTGCCATATCTTCGACCACTCTTCCAGTTTCCTTAAATCCCGTCTCATTCTTTCCACTCCTTCCGGCGTGTTCACTCTGTTGCAGATCTTAGTGTCATCCGCAAAAAGACAAGCCTTACCTTCTATCCCATCCGCAATGTCGCTCACAAAGATATTGAACAGGACCGGTCCCAACACTGATCCCTGCAGCACTCTGCTCAATACAGCGCTCTCTTCAGAGTAAGTTCCATTCACCACCACACATTGTCTTCTGTCAGTCAACCAGTTTGTAATCCAGGCCACCACCTTTGCACTCACTCCTAAGCTTCTCATTTTATTCACAAGCCTCCTTTGCGGGACAATATCAAAAGCTTTGCTGAAATCCAAGTAGATGACATTGAGCGCTCTTCCTCGATCCAATTCCTTGGTTACCCAGTCAAAGTCAATCAGATTTGTCTGACAGGATCTTCCCCTGGTGAATCCATGCTGCCTTTGGTCCAGCAATTCTCCCGACTGTAGATAGTTCACTATTCTTTCTTTCAATAGCGACTCCATTACTTTTCCCACCACCAAGGTGAGGCTAGCCGGTCGTAGTTACCAGCCTCTTCTCTGTTCCCACTCTTGTGAAGCGGGACCAACACTGCTCTTCTCCAATCACACTCTGTACCACTCCCGTTTCTAGGGATTTATTGAACAGGTCCCACAGCGGACCTGCCAGCACATCTCTGAGCTCCCTCAGTATCCTGGGATGAACCTCATCAGGCCCCATGGCTTTGTCCACTTTCAGTTCCCCCAGCTCTTCCCATACATTCTCTACTGTAAATGGAGTTTAATCTACTCCATTTCCCTCCAATTTCTTGTTAACTAGCTACGGTCCTTCTCCGGGGTCCTGTTTTAGTGAACACAGAACTGAAGTATTAGTTTAATATTTCTGCCATTTCTTCGTGTCTCTCCACACATTGATCCTTTTTCACCTTTCAATTTTCACTATACCACTTTGAACTTTTCTCCTTTCACTGATGTATCTGAAAAATGTTTTGTCACCTCTATTTACCCTCTTTGACAATCTTTTCTTCTGCTTGAACCTTTTGCCTTCTTGCTTGCTTTCTTTGTCTCCTTCAGTTCCAGCAGATAGTCTTCTTTGTGTTCCTCCCTTTGGGATCCTTTATATTTCTTGAACGCTGTTCTTTAGCCTTTATTTTGTCAGCCACCAACTTTGAGAACCAAGATAGTTTTCATTCTTCTTTTTTTCCTTTCTTTACTTTTCTCTCATATAGATTAGTTGCCATGGGAAGTGTACCTTTAAGTTTTGGTCCACTGTTTCTCCACTTCTCTCCTCGTTCCTCCAAGCCTACTAGTTTCTTCCTCCAGGTATTTCCCCCTTTTCATCAAAGTCTGTGTTTTTGAACTGCAAAACTTGGATCCTTATGCTTCTTCTCCGTATCCTTTTTGTGATATTAAACCATACCGTTTGATTACAGATGCTGAGGTGGGCGCCCACCTGGACATCAGAGACATTATCTCCATTAGTGAGCACTAAATCTAGTATAGCTCCCTCTCTCGTGGGTTCCCTTACCATTTGTATGAACAAAGCTCCTTGCAGGGCATCCACTATTTCTCTACAATTATTAGATTCTGCAGATGGGATTCTCCAGTCCTACATCCGGCAAATTAAAGTCACACAACGATCACCACTTCTCCCTTCTTTCCCATCTTTTGGATGTTTTCACCAGATCTGTCAAGCTCTCTTTCTTTTGATTTGGAAGGCCTATAAACCACTCCAATAAAAATGGATGCCCCATCTTTTTTTTTTTAGGTTGGCCCAGGGTGCTTCTTCATTGCCCCATCTTCCTTATAGCTCAGTTGCTTGAATATTGTTTCTGATATAAAGAGCCACTCCTCCCCCCCTTTCCTATCCTCTGTCCTTTCTTAACAAGTTATAGCCCGGTATTTGCCGTATCCCAATCATGAGATTGCGCGACAGCAACAATGTCCAAGTCCGCCTCCACCATTAGGGCTTGCAGATCTGGGATTTTATTGCCCAAACCACGAGCATTTGTGCTCATAGCTTTCCAGCTTACCTTGTTCAGGTGACTGCTGTCCTGGACTCCTTTTGTGACCTCTTTAGGTTGAGTTTTGTTATCCACTTCTCCCTTTCCCTTTGCATTTGTGCAAAAGAAAGGATTAGTACCTTTGACAGATTCATCCAGCATAATGAGTTTTTTTCCTTTGGTTATTGATCTGGAATTTCTGTATGCATTGGGTTTCTTCTTCCTTTTTAGTTAACACTTCAATCTTTTTCTCAAGAACTTCTTCAGTATTTAATACAGAGAAGGCTTTTTGTGCTTGTTGCACTTGATGCAGTGTATGCCTGAAGATCGTAGGTTGCGTTGAGGAGTATGGATGTGCAAAGCCGCATTTAACCATTCTATTTTTTTTGACCATATAGTGATTATGGATTAAAGTTAAACATTTAAACTGAGTTCTATTAAAAAAAAAAAAAAAATGGGGAACCAATGAAGTTCTTTAAGAATTGGGGGTAATTTGATCATGCTTTTTTACCTCCTATTAAAAGCCGAGCTGCCGCATTTTGCAAGAGCTATAAAGGGCGGATCATCAAAGCCGGGAGGCCCAATAGTAGTGCGTTACAATAACTAGCTTAGAAAAATACTAGGGCCTGAAGGACAGTTCTAAAATCATTCATGTCTAGTAAAGGTTTTAACTTTTTTAAATTTGTAAAATCATTCCTTAACCATTTTTGCTTATGGATCCCTTAAAATGAACTCTGTATCTAAATAAAACCCAGATCTCTTACTTCATTGTTAATGATTAATGATTTGGGAATTGTTTAGTGCTTTAGTTTCTGTTATAACCCTCTCATTTATTTTGTTACAGATCAATAAAATTTCAGTTTTCAAATGGTTTAATGATAAAAACATCTGATTAAGTAAATGCTGAATTGACTTAAAATACATGTTCCAGAGTTTTAAAGTAGACTCAGAAGAGCCTTCTATTGGGAGTAAAATTTGAACGTCATCTACATATATGAAATGAACTAAGCCTAGACCTGCCAGAAACCTACAAAGAGGTGCCATGTAGATATTAAACAAAGTAGGAGATAAGGATGAGCCTGGGGAACTCCAGAACTAAGCTGGATTGTATCCGATTCAGTACTACCTAATCTGACTTTATAGGCTCTATTGGCTAGGTAGGATCTAAACCATGCCAGAACAGTTTCTGCTTACCTATTTCTTCCAATCTATTTATCATGGTTTCATAATTGATAGTGTCAAAAGCCGAAGAGATATCTAATAAAATCAAAAAGTATGATTTTCCATTGTCTAGGCCCCTTAATACTATATCGGAAAGAGAGGTCAGTAATGTTTCTGAATTGAAGAACTTACGAAAGCCAAATTGGGCAGGATAGAGAAGGCTGATACTTTTCTAAATGGTCCAACTGTTGGTTGACCACTTTCTCATCAATTTCGCTTAAAATGGGAGAGTAGAAATAGGTCGAAAATTGGATAGCACTTCTATGTCTAACTGTGCATTTTTGGAATTGGTTTAACTACCACACATTTTAGTTAGTCAGGGCAAACTTCATTGCCAGAACTTACTGATCCCCAATGGGGTATTTTTTTTTCAGCCAGTGAGAACTTCCAGGATAAGGAGGAGCAGCAGTGAATTTTGGCAATTGTGATCATAATATGATCAAATTTGAATTAACGACTGGAAGGGGGACAGTAAGCAAATCCACGGCTCTCATGCTAAACTTTCAAAAGGGAAACTTTGATAAAATGAGAAAAATAGTTAGAGAAAAACTGAAAGGAGCATACCATCCTAGAAGCACAATCCAGATGTATTCCACACAATTAAGAAAGGTGGAAAGCAGACAAAACGATTACCGGCATGGTTAAAGGAGAGGTGAAAAAAAGGCTATTTTAGCCAAAAGATCTTCATTCAAAAAGTGGAAGAAGGATCCAACAGAGGAAAATAGGTTAAAGCATAAACGTTGTCAAGTTAAATGTAAGACATTGATAAGACAGGCTAAGAGAGAATTTGAAAAGAAGTTGGCTGTAGAGGCAAAAACTCACAGTAAAAACTTAAAAAAAAATATCAGAAGCAGAAAGCCAGTGAGGGAGTCAGTTGGACCGTTAGATGAACGAGGGGTTAAAGGGGCACTTAGAGAAGATAAGGCCATCGCGGAAAGATTAAATGATTTCTTTGCTTCGGTGTTTACTGAAGAGGATGTTGGGGAGGTGCCCGTACTGGAGAAGGTTTTCATGGGTAATGATTCAGATGGACTGAACCAAATCACGGTGAACCTAGAAGATGTGGTAGGCCTGATTGACAAACTGAAGAGTAGTAAATCACCTGGACCGGATGGTATACACCCCAGAGTTCTGAAGGAACTAAAAAATGAAATTTCAGACGTATTAGTAAAAATTAGTAACTTATCATTAAAATCATCCATTGTACCTGAAGACTGGAGGATAACAAATGTAACCCCAATATTTAAGAAGGGCTCCAGGGGCGATCCGGGAAACTACAGACCGGTTAGCCTGACTTCAGTGCCAGGAAAAATAGTGGAAAGTGTTCTAAACATCAAAATCACAGAACATATAGAAAGACATGGTTTAATGGAACAAAGTCAGCATGGCTTTACCCAGGGCAAGTCTTGCCTCACAAATCTGCTTCACTTTTTTGAAGGAGTTAATAAACATGTGGATAAAGGTTAACCGGTAGATGTAGTGTACTTGGATTTTCAGAAGGCATTTGACAAAGTTCCTCATGAGAGGTTTCTAGGAAAAGTAAAAAGTCATGGGATAGGTGGTGATGTCCTTTCGTGGATTACAAACTGGCTAAAAGACAGGAAACAGAGAGTAGGATTAAATGGACAATTTTCTCAGTGGAAGGAAGTGGGCAGTGGAGTGCCTCAGGGATCTGTACTGGGACCCTTACTTTTCAATATATTTATAAATGATCTGGAAAGAAATACGATAAGTGAGGTAATCAAATTTGCAGATGATAACAAAATTGTTCCGAGTAGTTTAAATCACAAGCAGATTGTGATAAATTGCAAGGAAGACCTTGTAAGACTGGAAAAATTGGGCATCGAAATGGCAGATGAAATTTAATGTGGACAAGTGCAAGGTGATGCATATAGGGAAAAATAACCCATGCTATAGTTACACAATGTTAGGCTCCATATTAGGTGCTACTACCCAAGAAAGAGATCTAGGCATCATAGTGGATAACACATTGAAATCATTGGTTCAGTGTGCTGTGGCAGTCAAAAAAGCAAACAGAATGATGGGAATTATTAGAAAGGGAATGGTGAATAAAACGGAAAATGTCATAATGCCTCTGTATCGCTCCATGGTGAGACCACACCTTGAATACTGTGTACAATTCTGGTCGCCGCATCTCAAAAAAGATATAATTGTGATGGAGAAGGTACAGAGAAGGGCTACCAAAATGATAAAGGGAATGGAACAACTCCCCTATGAGGAAAGACTAAAGAGGTTAGGACTTTACAGCTTGGAGAAGAGACTGCTGAGGGGGGATATGATAGAGGTGTTTAAAATCATGAGTGGTCAAGAACTGGTAGATGTGAATTGTTTTTTTACTCTTTCGGATAATAGAAAGACTAGGGGGCACTCCATGAAGTTAGCATGTGGTACATTTAAAACTAATTGGAGAAAGTTCTTTTTCACTCAACGCACAATTAAACTCTGGAATTTGTTGCCAGAGGTTCTGGTTAGTGCAGTTAGTATAGCTGTGTTTAAAAAGGATTGGATAAGTTCTTGGACGAGAAGTCCATTACCTGCTATTAATTAAGTTGACTTAGATAATAACCCACCGCTATTACTAGCAACGGTAACATGGAATAGACTTAGTTTTTGGGTACTTGCCAGGTTCTTATGGCCTGGATTGGCCACTGTTGGAAACAGGATGCTGGGCTTGATGGACCCTTGGTCTGACCCAGTATGGCATGTTCTTATGTTCTTGCCTTCTGACACTGCCTGGGAAAGAACTGTTCCTACTCCAATAGAAGAAGCATCCAGTTCCAGGTAAAAGGGGTGTCCTGGATCTGGATGCCGCAGGATGGATGCTGACTCGAAGGCCTCTTTGAATTGCTTGAAGGCTGGATGGCCTCAGTGGGACATTATTTAGAGTTTGTCCCTCTGCAAGTAAGAGGGCCATGATCAGTGAGGAATAAATTGTCAGTATTAATTTGTGAAGCCTAGAAAACATTGTAAAGCCTTGAGATCCACAAGATAGGGCCAATAGGTTTAGCAGGGTCCATCTTTAGGCTGTGTGTAAAGATGATGAAGCCCAAAAAGGTCAATTCTGCCTGTTTGAATGAACATTTTTCCAGTTATACATACAGCCTATTTTCACGAGGGCGCTGAAGAACTGTTCTTACTTGTGTATGATGATGTGAGAGAAGATTAAAATGTCGTCCAGATATACCAAAACACATGTCTGCAGGAGATCTCTGAAGATGTCATTTACAAAATTTTGAAACACTGAGCATTGGAATGTCCAAACAGCATAACTAGGTATTCATAATTCCCATCCCTTTTATTAAATGTGGTCTTCCATTTGCCCCCTTGTCTAATCCTTATCAGATTTGTAGGCTCCCTGAAGATTCACTTATTTGGAGACTATCTTAGATCTTGTAAATAAGGATTAATGGGTATTTGTTATTAACAGTACTATAATTTAGACTGCAGTAGTCAATGCCAGGGCTTCAGGAAACCTGTCTTTTATTTATCTATTTATTTATTTATTTAATGAGTTTTATATACCGTCATTTGGTAAAGCCATCACAACAGTTTACAAAAGCTCAAAATGCAGGATTTTTAACAATTGAGCAAAAAGGGATAACAGGAAGTATATTAAACAAAGGAGAGATATTCAATTGCAAAGATATTAACTGGCATTTGCACTACAGGGTGCACAAAGGGGAGGGCCCCTGTGGCGCCTGGTGGCAGGGCGCTTTTAAATGGTCGGAGCTGCCCCTGGTGATGTCGGGGGGGGGGGGGGGGGGGGGGGAGGAGCGGGGCTTCCGATCGGGTCTCTCCCTCACATTGCAGTTCTGGTTTTTTTTCCTTTTTCAGTTTCAGGTGATATTTTTTTCTTCTCTTCTGTTCCCATGGCGATGGAGAAGTGCTGCAGGGCGCCCAAAGTTGGTGGGTGGGCTGCCAGTTCGAGGGTGCCGGTGGCAGGGTGCCTTTCAACGGTCGGAGCTGCCCCTGATTACGTCGGGGGGGGGGGGGGAGGGGCAGGGGCGGGGCTTCCAATCTGGTCTCTCCCTCACATTGCAGTTCTGTTTTTTTTTATGATGATAAAAAACCCTTCATCTCCAGGTGATGAGGGTAGATGGATAAAACCCCATTGCAGGTTTTCCTTGATGCACTCCATGTCTTGGGTCTCTGGGACTAAGAGTAGGTATACCCTACCACGAAGTGGCAGTTCCCAGTTGGAGAGCAATGGGGCATTCATAACGGCTGATGCAGAGGACGTTCTCTGCTTGTATTTGTGTTAAATATGTCCTGAAAGGCAGCATAGGCTCAAGGGAGACTGGGAGGTATTTCGAGATCTGATATTGCTATAGGTTGTAGGTGGGTTAACCAATTTGAGGCAGTGTTGGAAACAGTAGGGACTCCATGATTGGATGTCTCCCATAGTCCAATCTATGATTGGTCCTAGTCACTGGAGGCAGGGGAGACCCAAAACCAATGGCTTGACTTAGTGTCGAAGCATATAGAATGAGATGTGCTCATGATGGAGGAGGCCTACCTTGAGATTCATGGGTTGAGTGATAGCGGTAATATTACTGGACAGTAGTTTCCCATAGATCAAAGAGATGAGAAGGGGTCAGGAAATTCGTTAGAGAGGAATGGCATGCCGGTGAACCAGAGACTCCTTCATGAAATTTCCTGCTGCATTTGAATCAAGGAAGGCTTCGGTCAGGGAGACATCAGCACCAGTTTGGAGGTGAACAGGCAAAGGCAAGAGAGGATTGTTTCTGGAGATACCCAGGGCTGCCCCAACCCTAGGCACTGGAGTTTCCTGGCTTTGTAGTACAGATACTAATGTGGTATCTAGAGCTGGCACAAATTTTGAAGAATGACATGACACCTCTCTCCTTCTGTAATTCGTAATCAACCTGGTTGTATAAGTTCTTCCCAAATAGGTGTCTGAGACCAGTAATAAGCTCTGGAATCTGGGAGCCAGGTATGGTGCTGCACAGGAGTGAGACTACTCCCTGAACCTTTCTTGGAATTTTGCTGAAAATGGATATCAGTCTGGGTTCACAGAGATCAAGGCATCCAGTGAGGTAGGAACCTTTCATACTGCAAGTTTGTCTTTAATTTGAGGGGCCAAATACAGCCAGAATATGGCTAATAAGCTCTCTTCATTCCAGTGAAGCTCAGCCGCCAGGGTACAGAACTGAATGGTGTCATGACCTATGGTTGGAGAGCCCTGGCAGAGGTGTAGTAGATCGGCTGCTGCAGAAGAGGAACAGCTCAGTTTTTAAAAACTCTATGGTGATGCAGCAAAGAAGTCATTAGGTTGTTCAGCATGGAGTGGTTTTGCTCATAGCAGAGATGCCCAAGCCAATGCTTGTCTGGAAAGGAGGGAAATGTTTTAGACTACTTTAGCCTGCTCTGAGGAGAAGCTTGCAGATTGTAGTTGAAGATAATCTGGTATTTGTTATTTGTTCAACAATCCCATGTAGGCTTTAGGGTTTCCAACATAGAGCAGAGGCAGGGACAGACAGATATCCACCATTATGGGGGTGGGGGTTGTAACTTTAGTTTTCAATAATTCACCATAACATACACCAAAACAAGTCACACCAGTGACAAGGTATGTTTTATTTATTTATCAGGTTTTATACACCGACATTCGTGTGGGACATCATGCCGGCTTACAATTAACAATAAAGATGGAGAAATTACAATGAACAGGGAGGGGGGGCAAGGGGAGAAAGCTAGAGAGAGGGAGAGTAACAGAGGGAAAAAGAGCTAACAATGGAGTTTCAGAGGAACAATAATATGATAAGGAGAGTAGAAACACAGCTTCTATAAGTGATTACAAAAAACCGGAAATGAGTATAAGCAAATAAGATTGTATATATTGTAAGTTTTTATGATTACAGAATAGAAAGGATAAGTAAAAGCAATCTTACATTATATACTGTCTTAAGTGGATGATGTTTTTGGAATACTTGCGGGAAGTAAAGCAAGGGGGGCTGGGGAGGGATAACGGGGTATGGGAGAAAATGGCTGGCTGGGGGTGAGAGAGGGGGGGTTGAGCTAGGTTTGGTTCAAATCTGGGTAGGCCTGCTTGAACAGCCATGTTTTGATTCCTTTTTTGAAGTTATGAAGGGAAGGCTCTAGACGGTTGGTGGGTAGCAAATTCCAGAGGGCAGGGCCAGCGATGGAGAAAGCCCTTTGCCTTGTGATGGTATGGTGAGTGTAACCATACAAAAACTTGAGAATCCCAATATAATCTGCATTTTATCTCCATAACTCCCATATAAACTCATTCCCTTAACACCCCCATAAAAAAAAAAAAAAGGTACACCTCCTTCTTAAGCATCTAACTCCTCCCCTACCATGTCAAATAAAGACCTCAAATACTTTCAGAACTGTCTGTCTGGTCCTGTAGCATGTGAGTCAATTTTTCCATAACAATCTCAGCAAACTTAATCTTCCATTCGCCCCTTCGAGCAGCCCCTGCAGACAGCCCAGAAGGACATAGATGTGGCTCCCTGCACCCTCGGACATCTCTAAGCAGTACCACCGCACGGCTTCCTCGGAATGAACAGTGAAACCCCCGGACGACCAGCCCAAGCAACACCAGGCTAAACAAAAAGTCCCTTCCCATAGTGAGGGATCCTTCCTCTAAATGTTTGATGGTTTCCACCAACTTCTCACATGACTATGATAATAGCTGGTTCATCCATTATCCTCCTAACAGCAAGTAACCTAATTGGTTATATTGAAACCAATGTGAACCCTCATAAGTAAGCCAGCATCCATCCTGCTTCACGTTCTTCCAGCTCTCTCCCAACAAGCACCATACTGCACCCAGCCAGTGTCATCTCAGCAAGCTCTCAACAAGCATCCATCCTGCAAGCATTCAGCTAACAACCATCCTGCAAGCATTCAGCAAGCAACCATCCTGCAAGCATTCAGCTAACAACCATCCTGCAAGCATTCAGCTAAGCAACCATCCTGCAAGCATTCAGCAAGCAACCATCCTGCAAGCATTCAGCTAACAACCATCCTGCAAGCATTCAGCAAGCAACCATCCTGCAAGCATTCAGCAAGCAACCATCCTGCAAGCATTCAGCTAACAACCATCCTGCAAGCATTCAGCTAACAACCATCCTGCAAGCATTCAGCAAGCAACCATACTACAAGCATTCAGCAAGCAACCATCCTGCAAGCATTCAGCAAGCAACCATCCTGAACAAGCAACCATCCTGAGCAAACAACACTCAAGCAACAGCAAAACAACTACCTCTCAGCACTCTACATTAAAACAAAAGACTCACAAAGACTGCCTTCGCCCCTCGGTCCATCAACAGCACTAACGCAGCACCACTACAACACAAGCACTACACGCTAAAATGTTCCCCACCTTCCCAATACCTATTTTACAACACAGCCTGTCAGCAATAGGAAAACCGAACAGATCATTCATACTACAACACAAACGACAGGCGCTACACCGAAACCTTAAATCATTCACCCCAATTTTGATAACACCCATCACCCAACTCTTAGGCCTCACTGTATTCTCACTTTCACTATTCAATGCACAATCTCTGTCCAAGAAATCTCTAATCCTCAACGACTATCTCCTTGATACCAAACCAGATATATGTGCTATAACAGAAACATGGCTCAAACCCACGGACACAGCAATTATAAACCAACTTCCCACATCAAACTACGACATCTTCTCCATCCCCCGACTGAAAAAAAGAGGAGGAGGACTCCTATTTGCATCAAAAAAAGACCTCGGGTTCATCCAGCACCCATACAACTCAGACTCTAAACTAGAAATGGGTCTCTTCACCTCGGAACAACTACAAATCCTACTCGTCTACGCCCCTCCGGGCCTCCTTGAGACAGACCCCTCCCCCTTAGTAGAGGAAATCACAACCCTCATCAAACTGGACGCTCCAGCAATTATCCTAGGAGATTTTAATCTGCATGTGGACAATCCTACCCCATCATCCAGCTGTGAATCCTTTCTCTCTGCCCTCTCAGCCCTGGGTTTCAAACAACTAGTTACCAAACCCACACACAAAGCAGGCCACACGCTGGATCTTATCTTTATTAACCCAGGCATCAAACATTCTTCACGCCTCAAAAGCAAGAAGGTCCCTTGGTCTGATCACTCACTTATCTCAACCGCATTCTCATTGAACAAACCCTCCACCTCCAAAGGGCCCTCACCATCTTTCCCATACAGAAGATCCTGCTCTACAGAAGACCTCAGCTCCCACCTAGCCTCTCAACTTCCATCCATTGATCTCTCAAACCCGAACACAGCTCTCCGCTCTTGGAAAGCCATCACAGATTCCATAGCCGACAAGCTATGTCCGCTAGCAACCAAAAAATCACTCCCAAACGCCTCCAAAAGACAACCATGGTTCACGGAAGAACTAAGAAAGCTAAAACAAAATCTAAGACAGAAAGAGAGCGACTGGCGCAAATCCCCAAGCACCAATACACGATCCATCTACAAAGCCACCCTCCATCAATACAAGTCAACTACCTCTAAATCCAAAAGGGACTACTATGCATCCAAGATTCACCACTTAATCTTCGACGCAAAAGCCCTCTTCGCCTATGTCTCCAATCTCACCCAAATCATCCCACAGGAGATTCCCAACGACCTAGCACAACCCAAAGCTGAAGAACTTGCTCTTCATTTTCACAACAAAGTCAACAGCCTTCTAACTCATCTGCCTTCTAATCCCACCGACCCTGCTCTTTACCAGTCTCTTCAACAATCATCCCTCAACAACAATGGTCTGGAAACACTTGAACCCATCTCTATCTTAGAGATACAAACTCTTATAAGAAGAATGAAACCTTCCTCCCATCCTTTGGATACTATCCCCACCAAACTGCTCCTGGCCATCCCTGACTCCATCGCTAAAACCTTGTCGGACATCATAAACTGCTCACTCTCCCAAGGACTATATCCTGACGACCTCAAATTGGCCTCCATCAAACCTCTACTCAAGAAACCCAACTTGGATCCTAAAGACCCCAACAACTTCCGTCCTATCGCCAATCTCCCATTCATAGCCAAGATTCTAGAAAAAGTTGTCAATACTCAACTCTCCGAATACATAGAAGAAAACAAAATCCTATTCCAATCACAATACGGATTTCGCAAGTCACTGAACACAGAATCCCTCCTCATCTCCATGTCTGACTTCATATTAATGGGCCTTGACAAAGGCCAATCCTTCCTCTTAATTCTACTGGACCTATCAGCCGCCTTTGATACGGTCAATCATTCCATTCTCACTTCCATTCTGGCTTCTATAGGTATCTCAGGCACAGCTCTCTCATGGTTTAAATCTTTTCTCTCCAACAGAGGCTTCAAGGTTAAGATACAGAACAAAGAATCTTCACGAATGGACGCATCCATAGGTGTCCCCCAGGGCTCCTCACTGTCACCTACACTCTTTAACATTTATCTTTTACCTATCTGCCAACTCCTCTCCAACCTTAACCTCAAACATTTCCTCTACGCCGACGACATCCAGATCGTGATACCCATTAAAGAATCTTACACAAAAACATTGGTTCACTGGGAAAACTGTCTCTTCGAAATTAAACATCTCCTGGCTAACCTAAACCTAGTTTTAAACTCCTCTAAAACAGAACTGCTTCTCATCTCCCCAGATAATAATGCCATCTCTAATCCTCCAACTATCCCAACTACTACACAGGTGAGAGATCTAGGAGTATTAATTGATAACCGGATGAACCTTAAAGCTTACATCAACAGAACCACCAAGGACTGTTTCCACAAACTCCAAGTTCTGAAAAGAATTAGACCACTCTTCCACACTCAGGACTTCAGAACCATTCTACAAGCTATCATTTTTTCTAAGATCGATTACTGTAACTCTATCCTTCTGGGCCTACCTTCCTCCTATACTAGACCCCTCCAGATGTTACAAAACGCTGCGGCAAGATTACTGACAAACTCCAGGAGGAGGGACCATATATCTCCAATCCTAAAAGATCTCCACTGGTTGCCTGTTCACTTTAGAATCCTCTACAAATCTCTTTCCATAATATACAAAACCATCCATCAACACACCCCACTCGACTTACAAGTCCCATTCCAAATTTATAACTCCTCCAGACCAACAAGAGACACACTCAGAGGATCTCTTCAAGTGCCCCCAGCCAAAACTACCAAACACATTACCTTGAGAGATCGGGCCTTTTCAACAGCCGGCCCCCTTCTATGGAACTCCATCCCACCGGACCTTAGACAGGAGCCCAGCCTCCCAACCTTCAGGAAGAGACTTAAGACCTGGCTGTTTAAAAAAGCTTTCCCGGACACCGATTAATTCTATTCAGCCAGATTCTACCACTTCCACATGTAAAAATGTTATTACTAATGTAAATACCTATACCTAATGTTATTCTCTTTCTTTTCTTCTCTCCTCCCAGTTCTATTACCTTGTTATTTGTAACTGCTTCCTTCTACACAAATAGGTTATTGAATTGTTTACTGTACACCCCTGTTATATGTAAACCGGCATGATGTGTTTGCAACATGAATGCCGGTATATAAAAAATTTTAAATAAATAAATAAATAAATTGGTGTGCAATCATCAAACGCACAGCATGGAGAAGATGATGTCCAGCTTCCTGTGACCCCCCCCCCCCCCCCCCATCGACTCTCTATTGGGCCAACGACTCAACAGATATAACTCTGCTCTTTCTTCAAACTGTTGACTGCATATTCATGAAATACAATGTCACTTCAGCTGCTGAGGTTACTAAATTTATCAAAAAAAAAAAAAGGAGTACAATACATTCTATTCAACAACTTATACAGTAATTCTTGATCTTTATTACATATTGTAACACTTCTGGACCATTTCCATATTGATTTCCTATCTTTCTGGAAGCTCGAGCGGACCCTGTGTCCGCTCGGGCAGGATAATGTGGGCCCAGGCCCACTCGGGAGATGTGGCGGCTCGGGGTGGGGGTGGGGAGAGGAGAGAAGGGGCAGGGGGCGAAGCGGGGGTGAGTGCAGGTCGCAGAGAGGTCAGGGGAAAGGGGGGGTGAGGAGAACAGGAGGGGTAGGCAGTGGATGGCTGGGATAGGGGAACAGGTCACGCGACTATGGCAGCGTCGGCACCGATTGGACGGCGGCCAGCGTGGATGAGCGAGGGGGGGGGGGCTGCACGAGGAGCGCGCGTGCAGGCAGAGGAGAGCTTGGGGCGACAGCGCGGCGGTAGCAGCGTATGCGGATTGCTGGCTGCCTTCGATCCGGCATGAGCGGGCTTGCGGGCCGGAGCCCGGAGAGGCGGCAGGGGGGCCGTGTGAGGAGGAGGCGCCGGGAGCGGATTCGGGCGGAGACGTGAGGCAGGTGGAGTTTCGTCGGGGAATGGCTGGGCTGTCGCGGGTGAGCTGGGGGACCGGATAGGGGGGGAGTGGGGAGCCGAGGGAGGCTGGCGAAGGGAGGCGGCAGGGTTGGATGGCGGCAGGGGGTGGGCCATTCCGTCCTGAGCCCGTGGTGGTGTGGCGTGGGGGACTAGTGGCAGGGGTGTGCTGGGCGCTCTGTCCGGTTCCCGGGGGCGAGGAAATGGGGGTGGCATGTGCGGGGGGGACCGGGGGGGTGGAGACCGGGTCCGCGGGCCTGAAGGAGGGATGGGGAGGGGCGGGGGGCGTCTCCTGGGGTGGCTGGGGGCGGCAGGGGGGGGGATAGAAGTGGTGCTGGTGGCCGGGGGAGGGAGGTGTGCGCCGCGCGGTCGGAGGGTGCGGGGGGGGGGGGGGGGTTCGGGAGGTGTGGCAGTGGGGGGTGGAGCGTCTTGCCCGGCCCGCCGGCCCGAGGCGTTTGGGTAATGGGGGGCTGGGCGGGGTAGGGGGTCCAGCTCGCAGGGCGGGCTGGGCGGGGAGGTGGGGGGGTACGGTTCGGGCAGGGTACGGTTCGAGGGGGGGGGGGCGGGGAGGGGGCATGGTAGGGGACGGGGGATGCGGAGGTGGCCGGCTCGCTTGGCAGCACAGGAGGAGGTCTGGTGTTGGCCGGGGTAGCCGGGTTGGCGGGTTGGCGGGCTGGGGTCTGGCCGGCGCGGGTGAAACAGAGGGGACGGGGGAGTGGGGGGCGGTCGGCCGGGTGGGACGCATAGGAGAGGGGGTGCAGGAGGTCCCGGAGGGGGGGGCGGCGCAGGGTTGCGGGTATGGAGGGAGCTCTGGCGCACTCTCCGTCGGTGGCTGTCGTGTCTTTGCAGGCGGCCGATGCAGCGGTAGACCTGGAAGGGCCGGGTTCATCGCGGTTCGAGGTGTGGCCGGGAGTGGCGCCCGGGGCTCCCCAGAGGGGTCGCGTTGTGGCGGGGACGGAGGCAGGAGCGGCGGCGGGGAGGCGACGGCTGCAGCAGGTGAGTTGTTCTTGTCACCAGGCCGGCGTCAGGCGAGCCGATCTGTGAGGGGGGAGGCCTGGGGTGGGGGTGAGCGAGGGCGGAATGACCCGGAGGCGGGGGGACACGGGGGGGGGGGGGGAGGGCGGGACGCAGGGCTTCCCAGGAGGGCCTGCAAGCGAGCGTGGTACTCCTAGTCTGATCTTCCTCCTCGGCGACTTCGTCCTTCGCCTCTGCGGATTTCGGGGTTTCGCCGACGGGGGGTGCAGGGGGGGAGCCGCGGAGCGAGGGGCCCCCGCGTGGGTGGTCTTGACGGCGCTGGGGCGGAGGTGCCGCTTGCTTCGGGGAAGTGGTTTCGGCGCCGGCTTTTCTCGATATTTTCAGCTGCGGGAGGGGCGTTAGGGCAGGAGGAGGGAAGACGAAGCGGGGCGTGAGAGAGCGGGTCGCGGGCGGGCCACAGACGGTGGCACGGCGCTTCCATGTGGATGTGTGAGTGCTTACGGCTGGTGACTGTGGTCTGGCGCTGGGATCCGGCGTAGGACGGGCCGTTGCTGGCGTTCGCGACCGCAATGCTGGTGGCGGGCTAGACGTACGGTCGGCCGCAAGTGGTGTCCGAAGGGGTTTCGGGGTGGGGTCCGTCTGCGAGTGGCGGGGCGGCGGGGTCCTTGCGGAAGGAGGCCCCCGCCGGGGGGGGGGGTCCGGCTAGGCGAGGGGGGGGACGTAGTGCGGTGTGTTGGCGGTATCACTGTGTCACATGTTTCTTCTCGGATTGTACGTTTAGGCACGCCGGCTCCTCCGGCGGTGTGGGACTCCCAACAGTGCGGTGCCACCAGCAGCAGGGTGAGGGGTCCGAGGGCATCTCTGCCGGTCCGGGACCCGGCGAGGGACGGCTTGCACACGGCGGCGATGCCGCTTGGCCTTGCTGTCGTGTTTCCCTGGTTGGGAGTTTGTCCAGGGAGGAGGCGGAGGGGTCGCTACGAGTGAGTTTTTCGGCAGGGTTGGGGATTCGGGGGGCGGTGCGCGGCGTGGGGGGGGGGGTGGAGGGGGTTAATTGTCTTTAGGTTTGCCCCAGGGTCGCCGTGGTTTGGGATGAGCGGCGGACGGAGTTGGCTGGCGGGATAGCGGGCCCGTTGGAGGTTCCTTCCATTCCGGAGTTGTCATTTCCCCTGTGGCGGTAATTCCCAAGCGGGGGATGGGTAAGGTTGGTGGACCCCCAACTTCTGGTTTTCATTGGGGCTGTCAGTGACTGACGGTCTGCTGAGGGAGGTGCGGGCGGTACGGTACGCATCCTTTGATTCGGCGGCGCGCGTGGTGCGGCACTGCGGCCGGGGGATGGGATGGCTATGATGGATGTCGAGTCGGCGTTCCGGTTGCTGCCGGTCCATCCGGGCTGTTTCCGTTTACCGGGGGTTCGCGGTCTGCAGGCGTATTAGTTCGAGAAAGGCCTGCGAGGGGCTGTTCAATCGCGTGTGGCGTTCCGTTAATTTTACAGTGGGTGTGTGCGGGCGAGCTGGCTCCCGGGATATCGTTCAATATCTTGACGATTTGGGTTGTGGGCCTGGCGGCTTCGGGGGAGTGTCAGGGGGTATTGGGTCATTTCCCCAGCGTGGCGGCAGTGTTCGGGTTGGAGGTGACAGAGGGTTCCTGCCTTGACTTGGTCTGAGGGATCGGGCTGGCCTCGGTGGCTATGGTCTCGTAGTTGCCGGCGGACACGGTCGGGCGGGTGGGGGGTCTAGTGCGGGATGCAATGCTTCGTAACAAGCTGTTGCTGGTGGAGCTGCACGAGCCGGCGTTTGGGCAGTCCAGTCCCATGCCTACTCACGATGGGGGCTCTTCGCGGAAGCGGCAGCGTTGGTGAGTTTCGGGGCATTTTCTGGGGTTCGGAGGGGCGGTCGCTTGGCCTGCGGGCTGGGTGGCGGCCGGGACGACAAAAAAAAAACCAAAAAAACAAAACATTACGTTTCTGGAACTGCTTACTATGGTGGTGGCGTGGCGTGTTGGGGGGCTCGGCTGCGGGATGTGCGGGTCGGGTTCTGGTGCGATAGTTGTGGGGTGGGGGGAGGTCTTTACCGAACGGGCGGCGCGTTGCTTATTGGTCTCTGTGATGATGTGGGAGCTGATTACACAACGTACGGGGTTGAATACGTCTGGGCATGTTGATGTGGGTGCTGATTACGCAACGTACGGGGTTGAATACGTCTGTGGGGCACGGCACGTCCCGGGAGTGGCTGACGGCGTGGCCGCCTCTCTTTCTCTGGAGTTTTGGTGCGCCGCAGCCTGGAGCTTGCTGCGGGGTTCACTAGCCCCCTCCACCGGGTTAGGTTACGTGGGGGGTGCAAGGTTTGGGCCGGGTTTATGTCCTCCTTGGATGGGCCAGGAGGCCTGGTGCCGGATGTTGCCCTCGTGCGTTTCCTGGAATGGGCGAGGGGAGAGGGTTTTCGCAGGCGGCATTGGGGGGTTGTTTCTTGTTTCATGCGGGCCCACGGGGGGGGTTCCTTCAAGGCGGTTCGTGGGGCGGGGGGGGGGGGGTAGCCGGCTGGTCGCGGGTGGGGGGGCAGTGGCCGGGCAGGCATCGGCTGCTTACGCAAAGGGGGTCTGCTGTGTTGGGGGAGGCAGTGCTGGGGGTCTGTTTGTCCCCTTATGTTACGGCGCGGTTCAGGTGGTGTTGGCCTTTGCCTGCTGTGCGGCGATCCGGGTGTGGGAAGTGGTGGCCAGGTGGGTGGCCAGTTCAGATTGCCCAGGGTTGCTGGTGTGTCATGCCGAGGGGCTCGGGGGTGATGGGTCCCGAGATCGAACTGGTTTGTCAGGGGTAGTCATCCAGCGAATTGGAAGTTGGAGGTCGCCTGCGTTCCGGGGTTATGTCTGCCCGGGGCCTGGGCTCTGGGGAGTGGTTCTAATGCTTGTCTCCCTGCAGGTGCAGTGACCGCAGGAACGTCCGTGGAGGATGGGACATTCTTACACGTTCTGGGCTCACAGGTACGCCTGCGACGCCCCGACGGGCTTCATCTGGATCTTTCCTGCAGGGGGGATCGGGTGCATTGGTGGGGGCGCAGGGGAAAGTGTGGGATGAGTTAATTCCATGTGGTGGTTCCTTCGGGGGGGGGGGACTGACTGGAGGAAGGGGCCAGACAAGCAATCCATCAGCATCGTCTGGAAGGACGGGCTGGTGGTCTTGTGGTTGCCGACCACCGTCTTGTGTTGGTCCGTCCTGGTCGGGAGGTCAGTTGCACCGGAGCGGGTCATTTGGTGGAGGAGCCGCGCTGAGGCCAGTCAGCGGAGGGGGGCATGGTTGGCCCGGATGGGGGGCGGCTTCAATGCCATGAGTGGTCGGGGGGACCAGTGGCGGGGCGGTTGGGCAGGGTGGAGGTCCCCCAGTACGTTCGGGGGATGGATCTCTTCCTGATTTCCTGGAGGACATATGTCCGTTGTTGTGAGGCCGCATCTTTGGGGGGTCACGGGCATTATATGCCCGTGTCTTTGGCAGATGGCCCGAGCCATAATAGTTAGGTGTTTGGTTGATTGTTAAACGGGGTTTCAGCGAAAGGATGGTGTGACAACTGAGGGGGCCTGTTGTCGAGACGGAGCTCCTTGCCGGAAAGCGGCGGGAGACAGCCGGCCGGACTCCTTGCAGGCTGGTGGCGGGAGTCCACCCGGGTTTGGCTCCTTGCAAGCAGGTGGTGGGAGTCGGAACCCGGTGGGGGGGGTGCCGGATCATTGAGCCAGAGGCTGGTAGTGACTATTCCTGCCGGGGGAACGGCGGATGGTCAGGGGGGTTGAAAGCTGAAACCGCATTTGTTAATATGTTATGCATGGCTCAGGCCCTCATGTCAATAAAGCTGCGGCCTTATTTACCCAAACTATGAGTCATGTGATTCTTGGAATGTGAATGGCTAGGAGAGAACGAGTGAGGTCCTGGATGCCCATATTATGATTAAATTCACTCCCCAAATCTGAATTCCACATTTGAATCAAGTTATTTGAGGTACCTTTCCCACATACAGCACATCTAAATATTTTATAAAACTTAACAATGACCCAAGGGCTCACTATCCTCACTCATAACAGATTAAGAAGGCCATTAGCTCTGCTGTTTTGCTGGCATTGCAAGATCTGGCTTTGCAAATATAGCAGTTCAGAGTCCATGCAAACTCTAGGCAACCATCTGAACTCCATACAGGCTGTGAGCACTTTGGCTCACCCATCGCTCGTTGTATTGACACCACTCAAGGTGCAGATTTCCCCAGTGCAATAATCTGTGACCATGTTGTCAGGTGTATGCCCCTCTCCACCATCATGTTACAATGAAAACACTAAGACTTTGCAGAGTGTTCCTGAACCAGTATCAAATCATTTTCGAACTGCAATCTGGGTGCTTCCCATCTGACAGGGCTAATCTCCCTCATCACCTGCCAGGCGCTGGCCTGGACATCCTCATTATGGGAGAGAAATGACATAATATTGAATGACCTAGCAGAATTCTTAGAACACTTCCATAGGGTCTTGAATAACCGAGCAGGTCCCCTTCTGCTGCGGCTGACCTCCTGCGTCTCTGCCAAGGGTCTCAGATGGTGGGGCGTTATGCCATTCAGTTTTGCATGGACTACGAAGCTATGATGGAATGAAGAGAGCTTATCTACCAATTTCTGACAGGGCCTGGCCTCCCACATCAAAGATGAACTCAATGGAAGGGAGATTCCCATTTCCTTTTGATATACTGATCTCCCTCTGTACCAAGATTAACATTTGTTTCCAAGAGAGGTCTTGGAAGCATGGTTAATCTCAAGGGATACCATGTTAGGCTCCCAGATTTCAGCGCCTACTATTGATTCTGGTATAAGATCCAACCTTTGTATCCGTTCTTGGCTGATATGAGGAAAGACACAGACACTGGCTCTGGAATCTGTGTCTTCATTGTGCTATCTCTGGCACTGTCTAAACTTATCCAGTATGTTACGTTTAGCAGCTCACTGGACATCCCCACAAGCCATTACACTCACTCTGAAGACCTGGGCCCCTCCTTTGCAGCAGATGCTGTCAGCCTTCCATTGCGCAACAGGATTTATTTATTTATTTATTTATTTATTTATTATTTTTATTATACCGAGTTTCATGATCGGAATCACATCAACCCGGTTTACAATTAACAATGTGAGTAAAGACAAAAGTAACAAAGTAAAGAACATTTCCCAATACAACAACAAATATAGTATGAAACTTAACAAATATTATAACAATATTTTGGATGTGAGAAAGTTACAAAAAACATGGAAAAATAACTTGGATATGAAAGGGGAGGAATTGTAGAACGACTATTAGCATTTTAACCAGCTGCACCCGGAATGCACCAGGATGCACCCGGAACCACCATCTCCAGCCTCTTGCTTAGGTGCGTGCACCCAACGGCTCAATACTTGAACGGCTTGCAGAGGGGAAAAGATCACAGTGCCCACGGATGACATAATCACTTAGCCCTATAAAAGGGCCCTTCAGTCATCTCTCCCTTGCCTCAGCAACAGGTTCCCTACCTTGAGTAGTTTGTGTTGCAGGCGTTCCTGCATCCAATCTTGCCTAATCTCTCCAGTCTGCCCCGCCTCATCTTATTCAGTCTCCTTCGGACTGATCACTGGCCTTTGACTCCTTGCCTGGACTGACCTCTATCTGATTCAGCCTACAAGAGACTATTGCCGAAGTCCTGCCAGACCCCAGAACCCAAAGACTCAACTTGTAGGGAAAGAGGCTGGTATAGGTGAAGCCTTAGACTAGTCTCTTGCCAGCCTCTGCCAGCTGTTGGTGAGAGCCTACAAGGTTTGCCCTCTGGACACTGCCAACCTCACTACAACCACAGTCATTACAAGATAAGATCACAACAGTTTACAAAGTCATCTTTCAGTTTCAGGTTCAACATTCCCATTGGCATCATTTGTATTCTGGATTAATACAAACAGCTAATACATGGTCTAGGTTATATTCATGCATAATCTAGTTCCATGCATTATTTAGTTTCTTACAATTATAAACACCTATTCTAGGTCAACACAACAGCATCATGTATGAGTTAATTAAGGTGCTATTTCATTCCATTATCCTATATGTCATACTCAGAATGTAGTCTTTTTACTTTACATTGTTCAAATCTTTTTGCTCAGTTTAATACAATTGTCTAAAGATCCAATTAGTGACGTTATCAATTTATTGGCTATTACTTTTTCTATTATCAGACGTAATGACTCTGGGAGAGAGTTCTATAACTTGGAGATATATATATATATATAGGGTGTGAGCACACGCTCACACCCCACACACACGTGACCAATGTTTGCGATTCACACACCCTCCGAGCAGACACAAATCCACCCTCCTCACACCCCCCCGCACACATGCCAATTGTACTTATTTCACACACCCTCAAAAAACACACAAAAACCCACTAAATACCAGCATGCTACACCGGGAGGCCACTCACATGCCACATGTTTGCAATTCTCACACCCTACGAACTCACACACAAACACCCTCCTCACACCCCTCACGCACATGACTTTTCTACTTACTGCCTTCAACCTCCGAACGCACGGAAAACTGCAGAATACTTCGGGCTGCTCCAGCGGGGGAGGGGCAACACCGCTCCGGGACACATCGCATACACTACGGCTGTCGGCTGCCAGCAATCAAAATGGCGCCGACGGCTCTTTCCCTTACTAGGACACTCGGGAACGCCAATAGCGGCAGTAGCCCATGTGACATAGTAAGGGCGAGGGCCCGTCGATGCCATTTTCTGAACTGGCAACCAGCGCACCTTCACCCTTACTATCTGAGTGAGACGACCGCTCCCATTGCTCCACCTCGAGGGCCCAGCGCCAATACTTCCATGCCGGAACGAATGCCCGCTCCACCGACTACCATTTTTGAAAGGTATCGTCGGGCCTGCAGCAGGGGGGCCAGGGGGCAGTTCCGAAAATATGCAACTCTTGTGGGTTAGTCTATTTCGCCGACCTGGGGGGGGAAGGGAGGGTGGGGGAGGCTTATATAAACACAACGTTTCTGTGGGGATTACTTTGGAGTGCAAAGGGGGAGGGCACACACAAACACATACACAAAATGTGCACCATCTCCGAAAAGTTACAAAACAGCCCTCACCAGGTGGGGAGACACTGAGGTGACAGTGAGGGGAGGGAGAATGAGGAGGGAGGTAACTGTCAGGGGAGGAAGAATGAGGGGAGAGGTGAGTGTGAGGGGACAGAGTTGGAGTGGGGACAGGGGAGGGAAGGGGGGGGGGGGGGAGTGACCAAGGGGGAAGAGAGGATGAGTGACAGCTAAATGAGCAAGGGGAAGGGGCAGGGAGGGCAAAGAATCTGACTCAGCCACTGCAACGCGTGGCAGGGGTCTGCTAGTAATATATAAAACTTATCAAATAATGCTTTCTCATAAAAACAGAATATATATAATTTGAGAGCATAGCAGTAAATGTGCAAGAATGTACTAATATTGAGTAACATACATAGTGTAAATATAGGCAACCATGTTGCTGGATCTGTCTGGTAAGCTGCAGTCCTAGTGGAAATGCAGGTGCTCATGTAACTTGGTTTGGCAGGCTATATACTCGTCATGTCGACAGGTGTGGCAGATTGATAGAGGCAGGATACCTTCCAGAAAGGCCACAGGGAGCTAAGAGGCCAGATGTTCATGCAATGACCACACTAGTCTCGATGGCTTTTTGGATTATTTAGGAGCTTTGTGGTTAGACATAAGAAGGTAGAGTTGATAGATGTGAACTGTATGGTGGTTTCCCCAGGATAGTAGCATACAAATGAGATGATAAAAACTGTTCTAGATAAATCTTGATATTTTACAAGTGGTCACACCTTATGGCTGGCAGCTGCGACATCTCATCAGTGTAGACAGGATTGAATAGACTGACTAGATGGGGAAAAATGGTCTTTTCTGCTGTCATCTATGATGTTGCTAATGAGATGGCAGTCTCATTGCTTTCAAAGCCAAGATATCTGGTTTGATAGCTATAACTTTAGTTCTGGTTCTGTGTGCAGTATACTCTGGTACCCTTTATTTCAGCAGTTCTTTCCTTCTGTAAAAAAAGGGGCCGCTACTCACATGCAGGATGCATGGGGGTTTATTTTGAGGGATCACAGGGCAAATCAAGCCAGTGGAGGAAAAAGGTGCTAGTATTCAGTACACACAAGTCTCTTTTGAAAAAAAGCCTTGCTTTTCAATACCTAAAGTAAGAGTAGTGGAAGCAATAATCAAGAAATTTAAAACTTGTAGCAAGTCAGGTGTTAGATGGCTGGTGCAGTTTCATTGACTTCAAAGCCAGGATATCTGGTTGGATAGATTTAAAGTTAAAGTTTTCATCAAGTTCCACACCAGTCTACTCCAGTATTTTGATTTCAGCAAAAAAATTGCAGAGAATTTACTTTCACAGGAGTATATTGTGGCAAAAGGCATCAGGTACTTTACTGCCTTGTCAGATAGTTACATAGGAATGATGGCAGAAAAGGACAAAACTGTCCATCCATTATGCCCAGCAAGTTTATGGTAGTATTTGCCACACCATACAGGTCACCTCCATACTTCTCAGTTTCTCAGACTGTAAAAGTCAGGGTCCTTGTTTATTGCTGAGTCCAATTCCCTGCTATCTCTTGTCTGAGTAGAGAGCAGTGTTGGAGTTGCAACAAAGGTATCGGGCGTATTGATTAAGGATAGTAACAGCCACATCAGCAAGTTACCCCGTGGTTATTTGTTTCCTCAGACCATAAAAGTCAGGGTCCTTGTTGGTTGCTGTCTGAATCCAATTCCTCTCTTCCCCCTGCTGTTGAAGCAGGGAGTAATGGAGTTGCATCAACAATATGAAGGTTTATTGGTTAAGGGTAGTAACTGACACACCAGCAAGTTACCCCCATGCACTTTGTCTTCATTTCCATCCTATGGTATTTATCCCATGCCCCTTTGAATTCTTTCACTTTGTTTTCACCACCTCCTCCAGAGGGGCATTCCAGGCATCCATCACTCTCTCCGTGAAGAAATATTTCCTGATATTGGTTCTGAGTTGTCCTCCCTGGAATTTAATTTCGTGATCTACTAGTTCTATTGATTTTTCAGCCGAAAAGGTTTGATTGTACATTAAAACCTTTCCAGTATCTGAAAGCTATATATCATATATCCCCTGCACCTCCTTTCCTCCAGGGTATACATATTTAGGTCCTTCAATATCTCCTCAAAAGTAATTTGGATACCCCCCACCATTTTTGTTGCCCTTCTCTGGACCGCTTCCATCCCGTCTTTGTCTTTTTTGAGAACTGAACACAGGTAAGGCTTCACCAAGGACCTGTACAAAGGCATTATCACCTCCTTTTTCTTACTGGTTATTTTCTCTCTATGCAGCCCAGCATTCTTCTGGCTTTAGCTATTGCCTTGTCTCATTTCTTCGCTGCCTTCAGATTGCTAGATAATATTACCTCAAGATCCCTCTCTTGGAGGGATCTTGAGGTCCTCCCCCATCACATACTGCCCTTTTGGATTCCCGCACCCCAGATTCATGACTCTGCACTTCTTGGCATTGAATCCCAGCTGCCATATCTTTGACCAACATTCAAGCTTCCTTAAATCTCATCTTTCTGTCTACTCCTTTCAGTGTGTCCACTCTATTGCAGATCTTAGTATCTTCCACAAATAGTAAAGTTTGTCTTTCTAGCCCTTTCACAATGTCGCTCACAAAGATTTTGAACAGAACCGCTCCTGACACCGATCCTTGCGGTATGTCACTTAACTCTGTTTTCTCATCATAGTAGATTCCATTTACCGTTGCAATCTGTCTTCTGTCAACCAGTTAGAAATCCACTCCACCACCTTGGCACTCTCTCCCAAGCCTCTCATTTTATTCACAAGCCTCCTATGCGGGAACGTATAAAAAGCTTTGCTGAAATCCAAGTAGATCACATTGAGTGCTCTTCCTCTCTCCAGTTCTTTAGTCACCCAATCCAAAATATCAATCAGATTTGTCTGATAGCACCTTCCCGTGGTGAATCCATGCTGTCTAGGGTCCAGCAATCCTCCTGACTGTAGATAGTTCACTATCCTTTCCTTCAGCAGTCTCTCCATTAATTTTCCCACCACAGAGGTGAGGCTGACTGGCCTGTAGTTTCCAGCCTCCTCTCTGCTACCACTCTTATGAAGCGAGACCACCACTGCTCTTCTCCAGTCACTCTGCACCACTCCAGGAATCTATTGAACAGTTCATGCAGGGGACCCGCCAGCACGTCTGAGCTCCCTCAATATCCTGGGATGAACCTCCTCAGGCCAATGGTCTTGTCCACTTTTACTTAGCTCTTCCCATATATTTTCTTCTGTAAATGGAGTTTAATCTACCACATTCCCATCTACTGTCTTGTCAGTCAGGGTATTCAGAATGAACTTGTAACCAGAAGTCATTCAGGTGGCTTTGTTTGAATATCAACTTTAAAGAGTCACATGAAAGCTCTGTTAGACTGTCTTGCTCTTTTGATGTCAAATTTGTGGGTAGTTCACAATCTGTTAACAATTGGTTTCTAATCCACTTATTTTTAAACTCGGTGACAGGAAAGTACTCGTGCAGATGTTCTCTGATATCTTTTACCTTTTCTGGAAGTTGCAGTTCTAATGTTTCAAGAAAATCCAGAAGACTTGGGAATGATTCAAAGTTTGACTGAGCAAGACAATGAGACCACAGTTCTAATTTCTTGATCACTGTTTCCACTTTGTCCTCAGTTTGGAAGAGAATCATGGCTTTTCCCTGCATGCTTAAGTTGAGCTCATTTAGGTGACTGATAATATTAGTCAAGTAGGCTAATCTTGATAACCAGGAAAAATCGCTGAAGCAATCTGAATACTGAAACCTGAAGTCTGTTCTCAAACCCGCTGACAGCCATGGAAACTGGACGCTGGCAAAATTGAGCGTCCGGTTTTCAAGCCGCGAGCTGATTTTACATTTTATTTTTTTAATTAATTTTTACTTTTAGGACCTCAGACTTAATATCGCCATATTAAGTCGGAGGGTGTACAGAAAAGAAGTTTTTACTGCTTTTCTGTACACTTCCTCGGTGCCGGCAGAAATTAACGCCTACCTTTTGGGTAGGCGCTAATTTCTGAAAGTAAAATGTGCGGCTTGGCTGCACATTTTACTTTCTGTATCTCGCAGGAATAACTAATAGGGCCATCAACATGCATTTCGGGGGGTGGGGGGGTTGGACGTGCATTTGACGCGCTATTACCCCTTACTGAATAAGGGGTAGAGCTATCGCATCTAAAACACATGTCCAAACACGGGGTAACAGTGCGCTCCACCAGAGCGCACTGTACTGTATCGGCCTGATAGTTGTTACTGATCATTACCCATCTCATCACTCAGAGCAGCAAATATTTGTGAATTCAAAGGACTGGCTATGATGAAAATAACTGTTCTCACAGATTCTTCCAAAACAGTCTTCAAATCAGCAGGGAATTTTTTTTTTTTTTTTTTAAATAGCTAATAATGCCTCTTTGTGGATGCTACAGTGTGTTGATTTGGCTGAAGGAACACAAGCTTTAATTCGGGCAACAACTCCAGTGTGTTGTCCTATTAAAGCATGAGCCCCATTTGTGCTAATTCCAACATATTTTGACCAATCCATTCCATTTTCTTATATGAAATTTTTCAGAACCTCAAAAATAGCCTCTGCTGTTGCATGGTTAGGCACTGACTTGCAAAACTTGGTCAGAACACTCACTCATAAATGCCCTTCTCTCTATAAAGTCCCCAACTACACACAACCCATCGCATAGTAACACCATTGTCTTTAGAAAACCCTTCTCCACAGAGGATCTGATCTCTTCCCTCTCCAACTCTCAACAATCTAGACTGCACTACCCCTGATGTAGCACTAGCTTCATGGAATATCCTCACTAATAACATTGCCAATGAAATATGTCCTCCCATTAGCAGAGAGCTGCACAAAAAACTAAAAAACCCTGATATACCCCCGATCTAAAAAGAATGAAAATTGATCTCAGACAAAGAGAGAATCTGGCGCAAAGATCCCAAGCCTCCATATATAAATCTGCTCTTCACAATTACAGACACTCCACACTCAAGATTAAACGTGACTATTATGCAACTAAAATACATGACTACAAGTTCAATGCTAAAGCTCTATTTTCTTACGTTGCAGACCTCACTAAATCTGCCCCCACCCCCCCCATCACTGACAAGCCAATAGTAAAAGTGAAGAACTCGCCCACTTCTTTCACGACAAAATAGCAAATATCCTTCTCGTTTCCCTACCACCTCCACATCCCTAAAACCCACTCCCAAAAATTGCCAACGCCAACCTTGATTCCCTCTATCTTACTTCATCTAAGGAAATGAATCTATACTTTAAAAAAAATCAAACCATCAACTCACCCCCTCTGATACTATCCCTATCAAAGCACTGTTAACTATTCCAAATATCATCGCCAAACCCTTAGCTGATATAATTAATTGCTCTCTCTCCTTTGGCAAAGTCCCAGACACGCTAAAACACGCTGTGGTCAAACCACTCCTCAAAAAAACCCACCCTTGACCCTAATGATCCATCCAACTACCGTCCTATCTCTAACCTTCCCTTTATAGCCAAAATTATGGAAAAGGTGGTTAACTCCCAGCTCTCAGATTACCTTGACTATCATAATATACTTCACCCGTCCCAATTCGGTTTTCATAAGCATTTCAACACGGAAACTCTCTTACTCGCCCTCACAGACACCCTCCTCAAAGGCCTAGATCAAGGATAATGTTATATCCTAGCCCTCCTTGATATCTCTTTAGCATTTGACACTATAAGCCACAACCTCCCCCTTTCTCGTCTATCTGACATAGGCATTTCAGATTCAGCCCATCTCTGGTTTAAATCCTACCTGGCCAATAGACAATACACTGTAAAAATAGGAAATTCTGAATCCTCACATTCTTCTCACCCAAGGTGTCCCACAAGGCTCTTCACTTTCCTCCACCCTTTTCAATATATATCTTTTGCTCCTCTGCCAACTCCTCTCTGATCTTGGCCTCAAATTTTTCATATACGCTGATGATGTCCAATTTCTCATACCAATCCAAGAATCCATCACCAAATCTCTAAAATTTTGGAAGAACTGTCTCTCCTCCATAAACACTCTCCTCACAAATCTCCACCTAGCCCTTAACACTACAAAAACAGAACTGCTTTTCATATCTAATCACCAGAACCCTAAGCCTTCCCTCTCAGGCAACCCCCTCATTCAGCTTGATCTCTACACAGCCCTTTGTACGTGATCTCGGCATATTGATTGACCAGCAATTGAATTTAAAAAAACATATTAACACAGTCCTAAAAGAAGGTTTCACATGACTTCCACACAATCATACAAGCGACCATCTGCCCAAAAATGGATTACTGCAACTCTCTACTTCTAGGCCTCCCGTACTCCACCATCAAACCGCTTCAAATGTTGCAGAATGCGGTAGCTAGAATTCTCACAAACTCCCGCAAATCCAACCACATAACCCCTGTCCTCAAAGAACTTCATTGGCTCCCCATACCCTCACGTATCCTTTAAAAAAAACCTCTTACCATTATCCACAAAACCATCTACAACCACAATTCCAATTGGGTTGAAGAGCCACTCCGTTTCATCCACTCCAACCTCCCCACCAGAACAACCCACAAAGGTACCCTTCACACCCTGTCCCTCAAAAATGCACATCTCACTTCCACAAGGGAGCGAGCTCTCTTTGTTGCGGGTCCCACCCATTTGAACTCTCTACCCACTGAACTCAGTCTTGAGCCCTGCTCCTTCAAATTCAAGAAAAAGCTAAAGACCTGGCTCTTTAAACAGGCATATCCAGCACAGGTCGCCCCGCTTTTCCTGCCAGTCATTTTACCTTGTTATATATTCGCCAACCTTGACTACTGCAATGCCCTACTACTTGGCCTACCACTTGCAACCATCTGTCTACTCCAAATACTACAGAACACAGCCATTAGAATCCTAACAGGAATAAAATAACATGAACACATTACTCCAACTCTCATATCACTACACTGGCTCCCCATAAAATACCGAATAGACTACAAAGTACTAACAATTCTGCATAAATTTAATCATGCGACAACAAACCAATTGGCTAAACAAAACCATCGAACTCCACGCTCCAAAACAGGACTTACGTTCAACGAATAAAGGCCTCCTCAAAATCCCTCACGCCAGAACCACACAACTAAACACAACCCGCAAGAGAGCCATATCCATCGCCAGCCCCACACTATGGAACTCACTCCCAATCGAAATAAGAACTCAACCCAACATAAAAACCTTCAAAAAAGAGTTGAAAACCTGGCTTTTCACTAAGGCCTACTCAAACTCACAAAATCAACTGAACTGCCAGACACCTACACAACTCGACATCAAGAAACACTTTTCAATCCCATGATAAACAACATACCTACTACCATTTGAAGCGTTATGACATTAATTTCAACTAACTGCAAATGTATATCTAACCATATTTTAATTATACCTTAAACCGAGAAAACCTGTTTTACTATCCTACCTATATAACTCATCCCAATTTCAGATCTCCCCTACCATGTAACACCCCCCCTCCTCATGTTTATTAGAACATGTTGTATTAACTAACACACAAATGCCGAAGCTGTAAATTGACATGATGGCAATATGTTGTGGTGATGTTTATCTAACACATTTCCTGATCACTGTAAACTGTTCTGATGGCAAAACCGAATGACGGTATATAAAACACGATAAATAAAAAAAATATTATATTTCATTATTTATTATGTTATTTCACCTGTTTTTTAGAACTAATTAATCACTTGCAATCTATGCCTTTCTCCCTGTTGATTACACCTTCCTTGGTTTTTTTTTTTTTTGTTTTACTCCCTCTCCCCCTCCCCTGTTCTTTGTAATTCTTATAGTTCTATGTAAACCGATATGATGTACCCACAAATACCGGTATAAAAAAGCTGTTAAAATTTAAAAAAAAAACAAAACAGAAAATCCTCCTGCATTTCACCATTAAATTCATACCTGATGAATGTGAGAAGATTTGAGAGATTTGCAATGTCATGGAGTTATCCATTGGCAGATAATAGTAATGACTTTTTTGCATATTCGTAAAATCAGCTGCTTTTCACCTGGTCAGCCATTTCTTCTATCCTGCGTTAAACTGTTATCTGACAATGATATAACATTTATTTGCTTGCAGGTCTTCTCTCCTAGCATGGGATGCACCATTTCCTTTTCATTGGTAATAATAACTCTTTTTTTTTCCAATTGTGTGAGGCTTTTCTTTCTTGGCAATCAGTAAAAACACCCAATAAGATGCTTCCATAGCCTTTGCATTGTCACTGCCTGTGACTATATACAACATTTTTTTTTCTTGCTTTCATTGAGTTCCTTCATTTTCTTTTTTGAAAAACTCAAGTGGCTTGCTCACTGTTTTTGTTTCTAAATGACAATGAAGGCTAGCTGGCTTCAAGCTTTCCTTTGACAGAACTTCATAGTACAAACAGTGTCATGGTTCTTCAGTACCAGTCAAAGTAAATCACAATTTTTAAGTATGTGTCACAGTATTTTTCATTTTTTGTCTGCCTTGCTTCTGCTGCAAAGTGTCAATTGACATTTCATTGTTACTTGGTTCATTTTCACCAGTTTTCCTCTTTAATGAGCCTGTTTTAATCCACTGCTCCATATCTGTTCCTTTCCTGATCACTCTTTATGAGTGTAGTTTTGTGTAACAATCAATGTCTATCTGCTGCTGGAGCAATCTGAAATGCCACAAAATAACGAAATATGTTTTCATATCTTCTGCAGTTAACTTATTTTTCTCTCTATTTTGTGGTCCATTTTCAAAATCCCACAGAGTGGGTGAGAGAACCTGATTATCTTTATCTGCCTTTATTAGCTTCACCTACTGGCAAAATCACATTCCTTTCTCTAGCCCTCCCATCCCTCCCTACCATAATCACCTATCTCTCCCTGTCCCCTTGTACGCCCCATCCAAGAGAGTGAGATTTACAACCCCAATGAGTGAGACTATAGCCCAAAGAGTGAGAGTTTTAAAACACAGACACCATCAGAAATCTGGAAAAATTTGAATTCTGTATTTTTGCATATGAAAGGAACAAAACAAAATGATATTTTAGCTTTCCTTGGTTTTATTTATATTGTAAGTATTTATTTAATCCTATAAGAAAAATGCTAGGTCCTTTTCTCTCCCAATACCAACTTAGTTCCTCCACTTCCCCCTGACCATGGCTTGGTATTTAACAGAACCCATAATTATCCACTTCTTTATCAGAGTTTGAACAGCACTGATTGACATTTTCAAATCTTTGGCTATCCTTTTATATTCTTTTCCTGATTTATAAAGTTAAGCTACTTTTGCTTGCAGATCCTTTGACAGTTCTTTTGCTTTTCCCATGCTTCAGTAACCAGCAAAGTCAGTGCATCCTGGGATGAAATGCCCAAGGGTTTCTCAAGAGCTAAGAAACTCAGACTGTTTATACACAGGCACTAATTACAATCAAAGCAAGCACAGGTGTGGATACCTACCCTTCACTGCATCTCAACTTGAGTGTATATTATCAGACCAAACATTCAATGGTATGCAAAATTTTGAACAGGACATTATACTAAATTTCATCATAATAGGATGGTTCTGTGTGTACCCATCCTAAGTTTCTGCCTAGGGTGGTGTCACAATTCCATCTTATCCAGTCAGTCATCCTTCCAATATTTTTTCCCAGGCCATATGTCGAAGGTGAACAAGCACTGTGCAGTTTGGACTGCAAGAGAGTCTTGGCCTTCTCCCTGGAGCGGACTGAAACCCATAGAAAATCCACCCAACATTGTTTCTTTTGATTCCAACAAACTGGGGATTGTAATTGGCTAGCAGATTGCATCTCCTGTTATGCCCAGGCAGAACTGAATTTGGTGGTCCATGCCGAGACTCACTCTGTCTGAGCCATGGCAGCGTTGGTGACTAACCTAAGATTGGTCTCTCTGAAGGAGATCTACAATGTGGAGTTCTCTTCATACATCAACATCTCACTTCTGTTTGGAAAGTGACTCCTGATGTGATAGTGGATTTGGTCAATCTGTCATGTAGAATTTGAGATGTAAAACCCAACTCCACACCCTCCAAGGGCCCATTTTTGTTCCAGGCTATCTCTCATAGATAAGTTATAAAATGGAAAAAAGGCTGGTTGCCATTGGCATTTTGTTTCCCTTTTTCATTCATGGCAGTCTAGCTAATAATTCATCACATATGAGGACTACCATCCTGGTTCTCTGTTGAGATTACCTGTAACAAGTATTCTCCGAGGACAGCAGGATATCAGTCCTCATGAAACCCACCCACCTCCCCTTGGAGTTGGCTTATCCTTATAGTGCTAAGGAATGGGCTTCCATGTGTATGTGTATTATGGAGTGAGTTCTAGAAACTTTGGCATAATAGTTCCGGGCCAATCTCCGTTGGATGATGTCGCCCACCTATGAGGACTGCTATCATCCGAGAACACCTGTTGGAGATAAGCAGCTTTGTTCTATGTTTTGAAAATGTATTATGTATTTTAAGATTTTGTAAATCTGCCTAGAGTTTTACATGAATTGAGTGGCAATATATACAAAGAAGTAATAAACAAAAAAAATGAACATGAATAAAATGATTAAAAACTAAAATGCAATTAATGACTACTTAGATACCTAATTGTCTGATATTTTATGGCATGGTCATGCCTTATTATACTCTTTTATAAAGTGTCAGAGTGAATTGTTTCTGCTCTTGTGTGTACAGGTAGGCATTCTTGTAATCCGTCAGTTGTTTCAAGAAGCTGCTGTCTGCTTCTCCACTGTCACAGCCTCTGTGTTTGCCAAGAAACTGCAGCTGATGAGACTCCAGAACTGTTGCCAGGTAAGATAATCTTCTCCTAGCTCAGGGGTGAACAGACACATGTGGCATTGTCTGTGGTTCTGATTTCCAAAGTACACAAGTCAGAAAGCCATATTTATCCTCCAGCAATGAAACATGTTTACTGGGAGCCAGATGAAGGAAAATATCTCGTTTTCAACAGGTGTCCAGAAACGCAGGGTTAGTGAGCTGCCCAAGGTCACACAATCAGTAATAGAGGGGGTCTTTAAATTATGTCCCAGGGCTTTCCCTTATGCTTTAATCATTCTACCCCTTCTGTATTCCTTACCCTATCTGGGCAACTAAGGGAAAATAAGGGACCTAACATTCGGGTTCTTTCAGTTCCAATCTTAATATGCACATGTGGGAACTGGAGAAGCACACTCAGAGGCAGGCTGAATGGGAGGGAATACGTAGAGAGGGTCATCATGTGAAATGGAAAGAAGAGGGGATGGGGCAGGCTAAGGTGGAAGGGAAGAAGTACAAAGCCAAGGAGGGAAGCATTCAATGAAAAAGGAGCAAGCCATTGTAAGATAAATTAGACTGTAGAGAAGAGGTTGAGGATGAAGGAAAGAGACAAGGAGGGGGCAGCTGGTGCATGTGGGAATGAGGCTGCTTGTTTTTACTATTTATTTTAATCTTGACATTTTATAATACCAATTTCAGTGATGCAGTGTAGGGTTAATAAGGCAGGCCAAAAGAAAATTGAAAAGAAACATGCAAGAAGCAAAAAAAAAACAAACAAAAGAAAAATGTTTTCAAGTATATTCAAAACAGGATGTCTGTGAGGGAGTTAGTTGGACCACTAGATGACCAAAGGGTAAAATAAAAAGGGCGCTCATGGAAGACCAGGCTATAGCAGAAAAACTAAATGAATGTTTTATGTATTTATTTACATTTATTAATTGCCTCTGAACTACTCAACCACAAACAAGACCTTGCAAATTCACCCTATGGGTCTTAGGTCTTAGGTGGGGACCTCTGCTGAAGAGTTGAAGGTACGAGGAAGAGATCAAGTAGCAGGCAGATGTCCAAGGCAGGCAGAGTTCTAAAATGATTAACGGGCACTGGTCAGTGACAAACGGAGTTCAAGAGGAGTCAAGGAGCAAGCTGAAGTCAGAATTAAATATCTGTCCAGAGGGAAGGCAGGATGGATAGGTAGGCAGGAGTGTGCGGGCAGGCATGAAGACAGAACATCAGAGGAACTGTTCACTGGAACTGAAGACACAAAGATCAGGAACATAGGCAGGAAACACTGAAGCAACTCAGACTACACGATTGTAGGAGACCTGTTGCTGAGGTGAGGACTGCAGGTCAGGGTTTCTGACATCATCCAAGGGTGCTGCGGGGGATTTCCTGTCAAGGCCCTTTAAACTGCAGCAGGTCGGGTGTGTGCACACCTAGAGTGTTAAGCGCCACGCCATTTTTTATGACACTTATGGCAAGGGAGACAAGAACACTTAGATTTTTATTGAAAGCATAATTTTTTATTGAACAATATAAGTATTCTTGGGAGATGCTGATGCCATGTCTCTGATAGACAGACCACCAGCATCTCATTGTATACAGGAAGTGATCCTTCTTTTATAGATAACATTCAATATTATACTGGGTTAGAAGATTTTAGCGTGCGTGACTGCCTTAGAGAATAAATTACATTGGTTGTCATGTCAACAGCATAAGAGCATCCCTAGCTACCCCTGAGTATTTCTCCAAGGTGGGGCCCATTTACCATCACTTTTTAGGTAGTCTTTTGTTCTGTTAGAATCTTGCTGGTCAGGGTAATTAACACATCTGTGGCTGTGTTTTATAGAAACCCCTGAGAAAGATTGCCTCTGTAGTGTCCATATAGCTTGAAGTTCCCGCTGTTGGTTTCTGTTTTCTGTGACTCTATGATTAGTCATCACTGTATGGAGCCAGCTTGACTGCCTGTCCAGATATCCTGGGAATTCTGCAAGCCATTCTCAATATGTCACTTAGGGGCAGATTTTATAAATCTGCGCACATGCGTACTTTTGTTTGCGCACCAGGCGCGAACAAGAGTATGCAGGATTTCAATAGATACGCGCGTAGCCATTAAAATCTGGGGTCGGCGCGCGCAAGGCTGCCCAAAATCGGCAGCCTGCGCACGCCGAGCCACGCAGCCTGCCTCCGTTCCCTCCCCCGGACCTATCTAAACCCCCCCCACCTCTATCATGAAATTTACCCCTGCTCGAAGCAGGCGTAACTTTGCGCGCGCTGGGCCGGCTGCCGCGCTCCATGTTCCGGTCCGGGGGCTGGTCCGGAGGCTGCGGCCACGCCCCCGGAATGCCCCCGGGCCGAAACCACGCCTGTGGCGCCACCCCCAGATGACGCGTGGATCGCGAAACGCCCCCCCCCCCAGGAAAGCCCCGGGACTTGCGCGCGTCCCGGGGCTTTGCGCGCGCCGGAAGCCTATGCAACATAGGCTCGGCGTGCGCAGGGGGTGTTTGGGCCAGGTTTTCGGGGGGTTACACGCGTATCCCTTTGAAAATCTGGCCCTTAGAGTTCATACAGCCAAGGCAGGCTAAGCAGAGAATTCTGGGACATTTGCCTTTCGCCATGTTGGTTTTCTGTTCAGGCACACTCATGAAGAGGCAGCCATGTTTGGAGCCAGGCACACTCATCATTTCCCTCTTGTGCCACTTACAAATGGCAAGAGGGGAAGACAGAACTGTATGCAGTGAATATGGCAAATGGGCTGAATTTATTTTATTTTATTTATTTAGAAATTTTTATATACCGGCGTTAGTGGGGACATCACACCGGTTCACATATTAACAGCAGATCGGAAATTACATTATAACAAGGCGAGGGAACTTGGAGGGGGAGAGCAATAGCAAAGCGTAGAGGATAGTGAACAAGCCAATAAACATTAACGAGCATTTATAACATTTACAGTATTAGTAACATATACATAAGTATCCTAAGATGATGATCAGGGGAATCGCAGACAGAATTGGGGTTCATGAGATAGGTGCGTAGCTAGGGGGGTTTGGTAACATGGTCTATTCTGGGTAGGCACATTTGAATAGCCAAGTTTTCAATTTCTTTTTAAACTTGATAAGGCAGGGTTCAAGGCGTAGGGTGAGGGGCATGGAGTTCCAGAGGGAAGGGCTGGCGATTGAGAGGGCACGGTCACAGGCGAAGGAAAGGCGGGCTGTCTTTAGAGAGGGTACATGTAGTGTGCCACTATTGGTGGATCTGGACGGGCGGGAGGAGTGGTGGGGGGGTAAAAGGGATGTCTAGCCAGTTGGAATTGTGTGAATGAATGGATTTGTGTACAATAGTGAGGGCTTTATAGTGGATACGGGAGGGGATGGGAAGCCAATGGAGATTTTTGAGAATCGGGGTGATATGATCGTATTTGCATGTGTTTGAGATGATTCTCGCTGTTGCATTTTGCAACATTTGCAGGGGTTTAATTGTGGCATAGGGGAGGCCAAGGAGGAGAGCGTTGCAGTAGTCCAGTTTGGTAGCGATGGTAGCCTGGATCACTGTGCGAAGATCTTGGGGGTAGAGCAGGGGTTTCAGTTTTTTTAGAACGTTAAGTTTAAAAAAGCCTTCCTTGAGAATGGAGTTGATGTATTTCTTGATGAAGTGTTGATCAAGGAGGACACCAAGATCCCTTACGAATGGTTGGGCGGTGGCGGAGTTAATGTTGGGATCGTTGGCAAAAGGTAGGGGGAGGGTGGCGTGGGGGGAGATAAGTAGGATCTCAGTCTTGGTGGCATTGAGGGCTAGATGGAGGTTGGTGAGGAGAGAGTTGATGGCATCAAGGCATTTCTCCCAGTGCTTTAGGGCATCAGAGATGGAACTTTGAATGGGGATGACGATCTGGACATCGTCGGCATAAAGATAGAATTTAAGGTTAAGTTCGGAGAGGAGTTGACATAGGGGTACAAGATAGATGTTAAAGAGGGTGGAGGATAGTGAAGAACCTTGGGGGACTCCCTGTTGCAGGGGGCGTGGGTTGGATATAGTTTCACCGATTTTTGACAGTGAAATTCCTATTTGAAAGGTAGGATTTAAACCAGGCAAGGGCATGGCCTGAGATGCCGATGCTTTCTAGTCGGGTAATGAGGTGATTGTGGCTGATGGTGTCAAAAGCCGCGGAGATATCAAAGAGGGCAAGGAGGTAGCTGCGGCCTTGGCCCAGTCCCCTGAGGAGGTGGTCAGTTAGTGTGAGGAGGAGCGACTCAGTGTTGAAGTGTTTCCGGAAGCCAAACTGGGAGGTGTGGAGGATTGCGTGATTTTCAATGTAATCCATGAGTTGTGCATTGACACAACTCATGAATGTGTAGGCTAACAACTAACCTTTTGTGTGCATTGTGATCCCTCTAGATCCCCCCCCCCCAAAGCAAATGAGACTCCTAGCTAGCCACGCACTCTCTAAGTAACAAATAATAGCAGTATAACTAAGTTTCACTAGATATTCGTTAGCTCTATACTTGAGCTGTAAGGATACCTACATTATAAAAAGGACCTAACTTATAATAGCAAAACCACATATGTTATCTTTCAGAGTCAAGTAATTACATAATAGTGGTGAAACAAGTGTAAAGATAGGAAGAGCAAAGAGAGACTAGTATGAAAGTATTATTTTTCTCATATGATACTATTTATACTGGGTGAGTCTCTGCAAAGAGTACTGCTATTGTAACCAACAACCCAGGATAATTTTCATTAGAATGGCAAACAGGGTTATAAGCAATGCACTTAACCAGAAAAGTGAAGGAAGCCAGGAAAATAGAGCAAAACCAAGAACCAGCAGAAGGACTCACACTATGTTCTCTCTCTCACACTATGTTCACTCTCTTCTTCACTCACACTATGTTCACTCTCTTCACCTCTCACGGCTGCAATTGCTGGGGAGGGCCTGCGCGATCGGCGCCGAGCCCCACCGGGGGAAGGTCAGTAAGCCACGCTCCCCACCCGGACAGCCTCAGCGCCGACAGCGCGACCGAGTACAAAAAAGAAAAGCTGCAAAAAAGAAAAAACCTGCGCCGAGACGGGCTAAGTCCCGCCCACCAGCCAGCGCCGCCAATCAGAGCCTGCCCTGCTGGGCTTTAAATCGGTGCTCTGTGCGGCGCCGCGCGCCGAAGGAGCGCAACAAAGGGGCAGGCCCCTTTGTGCGCCCCTTCGTGCAGCCCCGAGGGAGCCCCGAGCAGAGCCTACTGCCTACAGTCCTGTTCAACAGTTCCTCGCCTCCTCTGCTGCCTAACTTCGAGTCCCCTTCATCATCCTGGTTGACTCCAGCTATTTGTTCAAGCCCCAGAGTGCAACCAGCAACCATAGCATCAGACTTCTCCAGCACCAGCCTTACTCGAAAGACCCGATCTCGCCTCGCCCTCACATCCATCAACCATGCGTTCCTTCAACATTCCCATCATCCTTAACCACCTGAGGAGACTCCCTAAACCTTTCACTCATCCACTCAAGCGCCAACAGAGGATTATCCCCATCTCTATATCGCCCCTCACACAAACACTCGGACTGGCACTCTTCTCATTGACTTTATTCAATGCGCAATCCATATCCAAAAAATCGCACATCGTTAACGACCTACTCACCGAAACTAAACCAGACATCTGTGCTATCACAGAAACCTGGTTAAAAACCACAGACACAGTTCTTTTAAATCAGCTCCCCACCCAAGCTTACGACCTCCTATCTATTCCAAGGATCAAAAAAAGAGGTGGAGGTCTGCTCCTTGCAGTCAAAAAAGGTTTAGGCCTAACACTACAGGCATCCTCCACATCATCCAACCTGGAAATTGCCTTCTTCAAATCTAAACACCTCCTAATCGGATTAATTTACGCCCCCCCCTGGAATACTCGAGGCAGACCCTTCCCCCATCATCGAACTCGTTGCCAAACATCTTAATACTGGAAAACCAGCGATACTCATGGGAGACTTCAACCTTCACGTGGACATCCAACCTCACTCCTCCAACTGCGAAACCCTTCTCTCCTCACTCGGCCACATGGGTTTCAGACAGATTGTCAACGATCCCACCCACAAGGCAGGTCACACGTTAGACCACATCTTCATAAATGAAGGAATATCGCCCACTACCAACACAACATGCCTACCCGTCCCTTGGACAGATCACAGAATCATCTCCACGGCACTAGAGATCAGGGAACACCCTCCTCTAGCTACACACGTGACCTCAGTCTCCATCAGGAAACCCTGCTCTGGAGAACTTCTCAGCTCTCAGCTATCCAAAGAATTATTGCAACTAGATCTATCGGATATTAACTCTGCCACAACCTCATGGAGTAACATTACCAACAGGGTGGCAGATCAACTATGCCCCATGACCACGAAAACGCTCCATCCGGACAAAGACAATAGGAAACCCTGGTTTACCACCGAGTTGAAGTCACTTAAACAAGATCTCAGATGTAAGGAACACAGGTGGCGAAAAAACCCTTCCACAGCAACTCATCTGTCCTATAAATCCTGCGTAAATGCATACAGAAACAGCATCAACAGAACCAAGAAAGAATTCTTCTCTAAAAAGATCCATCATTTTATCTTCGACTCTAGGGCTCTGTTTTCCTATTTATCATAAGAACATAAGAAATTGCCATGCTGGGTCAGACCAAGGGTCCATCAAGCCCAGCATCCTGTTTCCAACAGAGGCCAAACCAGGCCACAAGAACCTGGCAATTACCCAAACACCTAGAAGATCCCATGCTACTGATGCAATTAATAGCAGTGACTATTCCCTAAGTAAACTTGATTAATAGCAGTTAATGGACTTCTCTTACTAAACCTATTACACCCCTAATACCAGACGCACAAGCTTCAAACAAAGCCAACGAACTGGCGGTCTACTTTGAGAATAAAATTGACACCCTTATCGCCCCACTCAAGGGGCCCTATCCCCAACCAAACTACTCAGCCACCACCGGCCCCCAACACTTACACACAACCCCTCAGCAACATAACACAAACCCAGCATCGCTTGCCACCCTCGAGTTGACGTCTGCTCTAGAAATAGAAAACATCCTCAAGAAGATGAAGCCCTCTTCCCACCCATCAGACCACATACCATCCAATCTGCTGTTCTCCATTCCTAACATCATCGCCAAACCCATCGCTGACATCATAAACTGCTCACTGTCTCAAGGCCAAGTCCCGGACCAATTTAAGCTGGCAATACTCAAACCCCTCCTTAAAAAACCCAACCTTCCACCCACCGACCCAGCCAACTTCAGACCCACTGCTAACCTTCCAATGATCGCTAAAATCTTGGAGAAGATTGTAAACAGACAACTAACTGAATTTTTGGAAGAAAACAACATTCTCACCTCAAACCAATTTGGATTCTGAAAATCACTGAACACCGAATCACTTCTAACCTCTCTCTCTGACTCCATTCTCATCAACCAGGAAAAAGGTCAACCATTTCTTCTCGCACTATTGGATCTCTTCTCAGCGTTCGATACGGTCAACCATTCATGCCTCATCCAGCGTCTTGCAGACATCGGCATAACAGGAGTGGCGCTCAACTGGTTTAAATCTTTCCTTGAAAACAGGCTCTACATGGTTAGGATTAACAACAAAGAGTCACACCCTATCAGATCGAAGCATGGAGTACCACAAGGATCTTCCCTTTCACCTACACTATTCAACATTTACCTCCTCCCTCTCTGCCATCTACTATCCAGCCTCAAGCTAACTCACTTCCTATACGTGGATGACATCCAGATCCTCATCCCGATAACTGAATCTCTCCACAAAACGTGGTCTTACTGGAACAGCTGCCTCACAGCAATCAACAACCTGCTCTGTAGCCTCAACCTTGTACTAAACACCAGCAAAACTGAAATCCTCATAATAGCTTCAGATAATTGCACCCGGCTCAACCCAACTTTTACTTCTCAACTCTCCCTCACACTGATCGACCACACGCCGCAAGTAAGAGACCTTGGGGTGCTCCTAGACAACCGACTCAACTTCAGCAAGTTCGTAAACAACACCACCAGAGAATGCTTCTTCAAATTGCAGGTATTAAAAAAACTAAAACCTCTACTACACTTCCGAGATTTCCGCCTGGTTCTACAATCTATCATCCTCCCAAAACTGGATTATTGCAACTCTCTCCTCCTGGGCCTGCCCGCCAGCACCATCAAACCGCTTCAGATGGGCTAGAATCCTCACAAACACCAAAAAAAGAGAACACATTAACCCTATCCTCCAGAACCTTCACTGGCTGCCTATAAAATTCAGGATACTCTTTAAAGCAAGCATGATGATTCATAAGGCTCTACACAACATCTCTCCCCTCAACCTTATACAAAACACTAAGGCAAGATACTTGGCTGAGCTTTCCTTGCCTTTCTTCATGCTTGCAGTAATGCCAGATGTTCTTTAAACATCTGTAACAGAACTGGTTTATTACTTGGGTGCATTAAGATTAAGCACCATTGCTTTGGTGCTGCTGTTTGATATTCACTGTTATTTCCTGATGTGAAGGAAATTAGTGACTTCAGTACGATTCAAAGTATATCAAAGCCACACGACTATCATACACCAAAGAACGAGCATTCTCTACAGCAGGTCCAACTATCTGGAACAATATGCCCACTGACCTCAGACTAGAACCTTGCCTTCGAACTTTCCGCAAAAAACTTAAGACCTGGCTCTTCCTCCAGGCCTTCCCCTAACTTTCTAAGCCATTAATTGTCAACCAGACAGGACTCTGCTTTACCAGCTAACGCCCCGCTATGTTTAGACATTATAATTAAGCCGCCGTTTCTTTTGTTTCATTGCCTTTTCTAGTTCTCTTCAGTTACACTGTCCTATACCTCTGACTAGCCTAGCCTCCAAGTTAACTACCCTTGTTATATGTAACTTCCGCTTCTAGTGAATTGTTCTTGTTTAAGTTATACCCTTTGTTACATGTAAACCGATCTGATATGAAATTTTTTCATGAAGGTCGGTATAGAAAAGTGTTAAATAAATAAATAAACCTATCTTTTCGACTACAGCTACACACCTCAAAGAGACCGATCAGAAGTGCATACCAGAACTTGCTTCACACCCACCCGGCTACAACTTCACTAAGGAAAGGAGCTTTGTTCACTGCTGGTCCCCTCCTTTGGAACAGGCTTCCTCCAGACCTCCGCCAAGAACCCTGCCTAGCAACTTTCAAAAAGAAGCTAAAGTCCTGGCTATTCATTTGCATATAATGTAAGAAGACCGGTATATAAAAACATAAATATTCACCCAAGCCTTCCCTGAGATCTAAAACTTGATGAAGAGATGGACGGTACCCATATCACTGTACTAACACTTTCTGTTGGTGCACTATGTAGCACCTGTTATACCCTGATTTTGTACCTAGTTCTTTTACCATACCTCAGTTATTTTGTTTTTTGAATGTTCTCCCTCAAAGTTCTATGTCAATTTGTTACAATGTATTACGCCCCTGAGGCGACAGTTCAGTTCCTTGTAAACCGGTGCGATATGTATTGTATACAGGAACATCGGTATAGAAAAATAATAAATAAATAAATAAATAAATAAATGTTGTGTTGCAGTCTCCGCCGCTTCCCCTTCGCCAGGTCTGAACAGTGCCTACCTCCGCTGCTGGAAACACCGCGTTCCGCGTGGCTGGGACCCTGGCGGCGCTGCCTGCTCCACGTGGCAGCCGCCATTGCTTGCCCGTCTCTCCGCTGCCTCGCGCACGCACGAGGACGCCCACTTTGTGCGCACAGCTCCCGGAAGTCTGGCCCCGCCTGCACTGATGACGTCACGCCCTAAGCCCGATATAACCGGCGTCCGGACTCCTCCTTGCCTTGCAACGAGGTTCACTACTGCCTAGTAGTTCTGAGTTGCGCTTCGTCTGTTCTTCGTTCCTGCCTTGACCTTTGGACTGCCTTTGACTCGCTTCAGCCTGCCGCCTGCCTCTGACCTTGGTTCGTTCCCGACTTCGCTTCTGTCTGCTGCCTGCCTCCGACCCCGGCTTGTTCTCGACCTTGCTTCAGTCCACAGCCTGCTACAGACTCCATCCCAGTCTACAGCCTGCTTCAGTCTACAGCCTGCTACAGACTCCATTCCAGTCTACAGACTCTGCTTCAGTATCCGGTTAGCTACAGTTCCCGCTGCCGCCCGCTGTCCTGTCATCAGCTGGCCCTCGGCCTGTACAGCCGGTCCTCGGACTATCTAATACTTTTGGACTTCCTATACTACAGTTCCGGCCTAGGCCATTCCTGCCACTGGACTTTGAGCCTGTTCCCCAAGTCCCAAGGTTCCAGGACCCTACGGGCTCCTCCTGGGGGGCTCCTGGTTCCCGGGTGAACACCGCCAGCCTGTGGCTCCGCCTCCCGGCCTACCCTGTCATCCTAGGTGGGCCGGCCCAAGGGTCCACTACCTCGCCTGCAGTATCAGACTGCAACAGTTTGCAAGGCCATGGACTCGGCGGAGGCCCCAAGCCTGCAGGCCATTCCAGGGATGGCTCAACGCCTCCAGCAGCAACAGCACTGCATTGATACCCTCGCTGCCACTGTGGAACAGTTGGTCTCTCGTATAGAGGTTTCCACTCGGGAGTTGCCTCCGGCTCCCGCGGCCACTTCAGCTTCAGTCACGCAGCTACCCATGCCTACCCGGTACGCCGGGGACAGCAAGACATGCCGTGGTTTCCTAAATCAGTGCCAAGTGCGCTTCACTCTTCTGCCTGCGCAGTTTCCCTCGGACGCAGCCAAGGTAGCGTTTATCTTCTCCCTGCTGGACGGCAAGGCCCTCGACTGGGCTTCACCCTTGTGGGAACGTCAGGATCCCTTGCTGCAGAACCTACAAGCATTCCTCCTTAACTTCCGCCTTGCCTTTGATCCCGCACGCCGATCCACCGCGGCCTCGGAGCTCTTGCATCTCCGGCAAGGGACACGCCCGGTGGCTGAGTACATTATAGACTTCCGGACCCTGGCCATGGAGGTTGGTTGGCAAAACGATTGCCTTAAAGGGATCTTCCTCGAGGATCTGGCAGGCCGCATCAAGGATAAGCTAGCAGGTCGGGATCTTCCAGAGAACTTAAATGATCTCATGGACATTGCTGGTAGGGTGGATCGCAGTCTCCAACAACGGGATAGAGAAAGCTGCTCGAGTCGCCGAGCCCCACCACAGCTGTCTACCTCTTCCAGAACTCCTGCTCCTAAGGCTCCTCCTCCCACTGTGCCTAGTGGGGAACCCATGCAATTGGGCAGAGCCCCACTAACCCCTGAAGAAAGGAAGAGACCTCGCTCCCTAGGCCTCTGCCTCTATTGTGGAGGCAAGGGGCACTTTCTTGCTTCTTGCCCGGAGCGTCCGGGAAACGCTCATTCCTAGGTTACACTGAGGAGCTACACCTAGGCGCTACTGGATCAGCTCCTCTTTGCACGCTACCAGTAACTCTGAAATACCCCGGTGGGGAACTCCAGATCCGTGCCTTCATTGACTCCGGCGCTGAGGGGAATTTTATTGTGGCCGATCTGGTGACTCAGCTTTCCCTTCCGACTCTAGAGAAGGTTCCTCCTCTGCGGATCTCCTCGATCCGAGGCACTCTGCTTCCTGGGGTCATTACCTGCACCACGGCCCCATTGACACTGCAAACAGGCCTGTTCCACTCGGAGATCTCCCTGCTCGTCTTGGAGCGAGCGGTGCACCCGTTGGTTTTGGGACTTCCTTGGTTATGTCAGCATTCCCCCGTGATACAATGGGATAACTTCCAACTGGTCCGTTGGAGTCCTGCCTGCTTTGAACACTGTCTACAGCTCCCACGTCCACCCAAACCTCTGCACATCTGCTCCTCGCACCTCCTACCTGAGCCATACCAAAGCTTTGAGGACGTTTTCTCCAAGGAGATGGCGGAGATTCTTCCCCAGCACCGGCCTTTTGATTGCCCTATTGACCTATTGCCGGGCACCACGCCCCCTCGTGGCCGAGTGTACCCACTGTCGTTACCCGAAACGAAGGCCATGTCCCAGTATGTGACCGGAGAACCTAGCCAAGGGGTTCATCCGCCCGCTCGCCTGCTGGTGCCGGATTCTTCTTTGTGACCAAAAAGGATGGCTGTCTCCGGCCGTGTATCGACTATCGTGGCTTGAATGCCATCACCAAACAAGACCGGTACCCCCTCCCGTTGATCCCGGAGCTTCTGGATCGTCTTCAGGGTGCCCGTATCTTCACGAAGTTGGATCTCAGAGGGGCCTACAACCTCGTCCGTATCCGCCCAGGGGACGAATGGAAGACGGCGTTTAATACCAGGGATGGGCATTACGAGTATCTGGTAATGCCCTTTGGACTCTGCAATGCCCCTGCCGTCTTCCAGCACCTCATGAATGAGGTACTGCGCGACATGCTCCACTCACATGTCATAGTCTACCTGGACGACGTGCTTATCTTTTCCAAAGATGTGGACTCCCATCGTCGCCACGTTACACAGGTTCTTCAGGTCCTCCGAGACAACCATTTGTATGCCAAGCTGGAGAAGTGCACTTTTGAGGCTGAATCTTTGCCCTTCTTGGGATACATCATTTCCTCCACCGGCTTCCGCATGGACCCAGAGAAAGTAGCGGCCATCACCAAGTGGCCTCGGCCCACGGGTCTCAAAGCCCTCCAGCGATTCCTGGGCTTCGCTAACTTTTATAGACATTTTATCCCACGTTACTCGCATCGAGTTGCTCCGCTCACGGCCCTGACCCGCAAGGGAGCTGACGCCAAGAACTGGCCTGACGCTGCGGTAGCAGCCTTCTCTGACCTCAAAGAAGCATTTCTTTCGGACGTTTGCCTCCAGCATCCAGATCCCTCCAGACCGTTCATTGTGGAAGTCGACGCCTCCAGTATAGCGGTTGGGGCGGTTCTCAGCCAACACTCCGACTCTGGTCAACTCCTCCCCTGCTCCTACTTCTCCAGGAAGTTTTCTCCAGCCGAGAGCAATTACTCCATCGGGGACAAGGAGCTGTTGGCGATTAAGCTCGCCTTTGAAGAGTGGAGACAATGGCTCGAGGAGTCCCTACATACTACCACCGTATACACAGACCACAAGAACCTGGAGTTCCTGTCACAGGCTCAACGACTGAACCCCCGCCAAGCCCGCTGGGCCTTGTTTTTCAGTCGTTTCAACTTTGTTCTGCAATACCGGCCGGCGGCCAAGAACCTCCGAGCTGATACTCTCTCCCGTACTTCATGCGTCGAGGAGGATCAAGAACCTCCTCAATTTATCCTGGACCCGAGTAAGGTTCGCCTGTCCGCTTTGACGGTTCTCTCTCAGGATAGGACTGTAGTTCCTCGCAGGGATCGCCTAACGGCATTACGTTGGGCTCATGACTCCCTCATTGGAGGGCACGCAGGGCGCGAAAGAACTCTAGAACTTATCAACCGCTTCTATTGGTGGCCCAACATCCGGCGGGATGTCTACACCTATGTGAGTTCCTGCCCCACCTGCGCCCGTCAAAAGCCCAGTCCTGGATCCCCTTGTGGCCTTCTGCAACCACTACCAGTCCCCACCAAACCCTGGACCCACATAGCTACGGACTTCGTGGTGGACTTACCCTTGTCTTGCGGGCATACAGTCATCTGGGTCACCCTTGACCGCTTCTCAAAGATGGTGCACCTAGTTCCCTTGCCTAAACTTCCTTCAGCGCCCGAACTGGCCCTTCTCGTTGCTCAGCATGTCTTCAGGCTACATGGTCTCCCACAAGATATAGTCTCCGACCGGGGACCCCAGTTTGTAGCACGCTATTGGAGAGCTCTCTGCAAGTGCTTCAAGGTAAAGCTCAGCTTCTCCACAGCCTTTCACCCACAGAGTAACGGGCAGACCGAAAGAATGAATCGGACCCTGAAGGCCTACCTCCGAGCTTTTGTTAATGAAAAACAAGATAACTGGTCGGAACTACTGCCCTGGGCCGAGTTCGCCTATAATAACCAAGCTCACGCCGCTACCGGTAAATCCCCGTTTCAGCTTGTCTACAGGAAACCACTAAGGCCTCCGCTTCCGCTGGCTGTCCCCAGCGCCTCGCCTGCCGTTCAAGTAACAGCGCAGCAACTACGGACATTGTGGCACAGGACCCAGAACCAGCTACGCCGCTCAGCCGTGTCCGCCAAACAAGCGGCCGACCGCCACCGACGACCAGCTCCCACCTACCAGCCAAGAGACCGAGTCTGGCTCAGCACAAGGAACATCCATCTCCGCCTCCCATCACGGAGATTTGCACCCAGGTTCTATGGTCCATTCCAGGTTGCTGAGAGAGTGGGTCTGGTTTCGTATCGGCTGAGACTGCCTTCAACTCTCCGAATCCACAATGTCTTCCATGTGTCCCTGCTTAAACCCGTGGTCCTCTCGCTATCACCGTACACCCCCGGATCCTACTTCAACAGCCATTGACGACGACCCCACTTACCAGGTGCGTGAGGTCTTGGACGTCCGCTTCCACAACCGTAGGTGGGAGTACCTACTGGCGTGGGAGGGCTGCGGTGATGAAGATAACACCTGGGAACCCAGCCGCAATATCCTTGACAAAAACTTATTGCAGCAGTTCCATCAGGACCAACCAGGAAAACCGGGGCCTCTCAAGAGGGGCCGTAAAGGGGGGGTACTGTTGCGGTCTCCGCCGCTTCCCCTTCGCCAGGTCTGAACAGTGCCTACCTCTGCTGCTGGAAACGCCGCTTTCCATGTGGCTGGGACCCCGGCGGCGCCGCCTGCTCCACATGGCGGCCGCCATTGCTTGTCCGTCTCTCCGCTGCCTCGCGCATGCGAGGACGCCCACTTTGTGCGCCCAGCTCCCGGAAGTCTGGCCCCGCCTGCGCTGATGACGTCACGCCCTAAGCCCGATATAACCGGCGTCCGGACTCCTTCTCCTTGCCTTGCAACGAGGTTCACTACTGCCTAGTAGTTATGAGTTGCGCTTCGTCTGTTCTTCGTTCCTGCCTTGACCTTTGGACTGCCTTTGACTCGCTTCAGCCTGCCGCCTGCCTCTGACCTTGGTTCGTTCCCGACTTCACTTCTGTCTGCTGCCTGCCTCCGACCCCGGCTTGTTCTCGACCTTGCTTCAGTCCACAGCCTGCTACAGACTCCATCCCAGTCTACAGCCTGCTTCAGTCCACAGCCTGCTACAGACTCCATTCCAGTCCACAGCCTGCTACAGACTCCATTCCAGTCTACAGCCTGCTACAGACTCCTTTCCAGTCTACAGCCTGCTTCAGTCCACAGCCTGCTACAAGACTCCATCCCAGTCTACAGCCTGCTTCAGTCCACAGCCTGCTACAGACTCCATTCCAGTCTACAGCTTGCTACAGACTCCTTTCCAGTCTACAGCCTGCTTCAGTCCACAGCTTGCTACAGACTCCTTTCCAGTCTACAGCCTGCTACAGACTCTGCTTCAGTAACCGGTTAGCTACAGTTCCCGCTGCCGCCCGCTGTCCTGTCATCAGCTGGCCCTCGCCTGTACAGCCGGTCCTCGGACTAATACTTTTGGACTTCCTATACTACAGTTCCGGCCTAGGCCATTCCTGCCACTGGACTTTGAGCCTATTTCTCAAGTCCCAAGGTTCCAGGACCCTACGGGCTCCTCCTGGGGGGCTCCTGGTTCCCGGGTGAACACCGTCAGCCTGTGGCTCCGCCTCCCGGCCTACCCTGTCATCTTAGGTGGGCCGGCCCAAGGGTCCACTACCTCGCCTGCAGTATCAGACTGCAACATGTTGTGCATACATAATGTGGGACAAGTTATAACAGTGTTGCAAAGCATAAGACATGTTCTGGTCGTAGGCAGAAGTGGGCCTATAGGTGAACATAAGTGTCACACTACCAGAGCACATCTGTGAGAGGTTATGAATAAACTCTAAGTATATAAACTAATAGTGTTACGGGAAGAAATGCTCAAAAAGGTATATAGGGAAAAATAGAAGGGGCTAACTAAATTTGGTATATTGGGTATGGTTAGGAGCAGGGGGACTAGAATATGACAGACCAACAATGAGTACCATAAATGTAGACTGCAGGAGAAGAAATAAAGAAACATACTTGTGCAGAAGCAGCAATAGGGCAGAATTTAACTCAAGAGAATATGTGATTATACCAAGACACAGCACACTACATAGTGGCAAGTAGTGTGACAGGGTGATTAGTTAGTGTGATCAGACTAGCTTTCATAGATAAAAGTAAAAGAGAACATATCAAATAATCATCTCACTGACTCAGCAATTAACTGCATATACTCATTATAAGGTATAGGACTGCACAATGCTACAAAACGCTTGGACTGTAGGGGACTAATAAAAACTGCAATAATTCAGACTGTGTTTTTAACTTAAAATCTAAATAGTGGCATTTTCACATGTGTACATAACTAAATATTGATTAGGTGTATCATTATTCGATTATTCGCAATATCTATTTATTTAAGTCATCCTTCTCATATTATATTATTTAACCGATTACTTGCAGACTATATACGCTACTAAAGTTCCTTGTAAAATGTGAACACAAATAATGTTATAATAATATTATCTGTTTGTTAAATACTATTGTTACTTTCACTGTTCCTTGTAATAATGTTCAATAGTTGATTGTTATTGTTCTATGTTCTATGTAAAAAACCCCAGTCTAACCTCCCAGACCAGGGCAACCTTTTCGTTACTTGTAGACCGGATTGATTTGTATTGCATACAGGAATTCCGGTATATAAAAATTAAAAATAAATAAATAAATAAATAAATCATAACAATATTTTTGTTATGACAATCAGTTATCACCTGTCAAAGGTCCATATAATGAATATATGCAGTTCTCTCAGCTTGGTGGATTTCTGACATCAGAGGATAGCCTCTTAACTCATTATTAAATACATATGTTACAGATCCTAATATAAGAGCAAAACAAATTCAAATTAATCAATGAGACAAATTCCATCATGGCCTTAACTCCCTGCATCTAGTAGGCCCTACATCTGCATAATATTCCCTCTTTATTAGGTAACATGCAAAAGTCAGGACAACAAACAACTGAAATGCGCAGATATTACATAAAAACATATATTTAACTCTTATATATATATATATTTAACTCTTATACTCATATATTTAACTCTTATACCATGTTACTCAAAGTTTTCTGTTTTTGAATGTTTTTTGTTCTATGTAATTGCTCCAAGTATTCTGTTTGTTTCACTGTAAACCGGTTTGATTTGTATCCAATGCAAGAAGATCGGTATATAAAAGCCAAAAATAAATAAATAAATAAATATTTCTCTGAACTGACACACAAATTCATTCATTGCATTCTTCAGCTTCATGACACATAAATAACACACAAAGACAAATAACACATTTGAGCTCAAAAATTAGACCAAAAAGTGTTTTGGATCGATACAAAATAAGAGTCAAAATTAAAATAGATCTATTAAAAATGAAAAAAATCAAACTGTGAAAAAATGTAATCTTTAAGCGTTACAGCTTCCATGGCAGAGAAGGCTTTGTTTTTTCAACCTTGAAAGATATAAAATTAAGGTAATGATTAAAGTGAAATTACAACTGCATTGAAACTAAACATTCTGATATGACTTAATCCAGCAGATAGCAGTCATGAAGTTACTTTCTTGTCTCTATTGTTATGCCACTAGGAGGCACTACCACAAGTAATGAGAGCTGTTGTCCATCTGCAGATTTAAAACCCCTTGTATTCCATTTCCTAAGGTGATAATGTTAATGCTTTGTAATTCAAAATTTGAAAATATGCCACCTCTGTTAATGGGTCATGCAGTGCACAGCCAATATTTTTACCATCAACCCCTAACCTAATTCCTAAAAATGAAACCTGTGACAGACCACTTTGTACTTTGTTAGAATGTATTTTTTTTTCCTTCATATGCTACTGTTTGTAAAAGTAGCTCTGTAGTGTGCATGCAAACAGATCCTGTAAATGCTGTACTTAATAGATCGTTTATATAATCACAGATACACCAGCTGGGAGTAGGGTGTGAATCTTGGGACAAGATTTTTAGAAAAGATAGAAGGGCTTTTTACAAAACCTTGTGGGATTGATAACTTTGTTTGTTATACTAAAAAAAAACCATATTAATTCCCTACTTTGCACACCTAGAGGCATACAGTAGTTTGCATTAGCCAGATTTAAAACAGTATATAAGGAATTTCTTTCAAGATTGGCTCAATATTTATTTGCAACATGTCCAAATTTTCCCACAATACCAGCATTCAATACCTGTGTTCCTAGCTGGATCAAAACCAGCTCCATGTGAAGGACTAGCAAACACCTATGCAGTTTACTCCCCTTCTAACACTTACCATACTTCTAGGTATAACTACTGCACCTATTAATTGATTCTGGGAATACCAAGCATCACCCCAACTTATTCCATATTCCACATCATCTGAAACTACTGTAACCCCATTTATCCCAGATACTTTCTCAGCAGCTCTCTATCTAGAAAAACTTTACATTTCCTGGCGTGTAGCCAGATGGACTCAGAACGAATGGGTATAGTATGCTCGTGCTAGCAGTTGGAGACGGATCTGACGTCAGCACGGGTATATATACCCCCACAGGAAGCTTAGCAACTCAGTAATTTCCGTCTCCAAAGCAGTTTGGAGAGCCTGCATGCTCGCTGAGCGTGTTTCCAATCTACTTTCTATTTTCTACTTTCTTCTTACTAAACTTCTACAGCGCCGCGGACCTTCACCAAGGTGGTCGTAGTGGTAGCAGCGGCGCTCAGACGGGAAGGAATCCTCGTCCATCCCTACCTGGACGATTGGCTGATCAGGGCGAAATCACGGGAGGAGAGCCATCGGGCAACCAACAGAGTGATCGCCCTTCTGGAAAGCCTGGGATGGGTAGTCAACCTCAACAAGAGTTGCCTACAGCCTTCCCAATCACTGGAATACCTGGGAGTACAGTTCGACACCCAGGCAGACAGAGTCAGTCTCACTACTAAGAGAAGGTTAAAACTTCAGACGCGTCTCCGGTCCTTGATGGGAGCCAGCCGGCCCATAGCTTGGGATTATCTGCAGGTTCTCAGCCTCATGGCCTCCACCCTGGAAGTGGTGCCCTGGGCAAGGGCCCATATGAGACCTCTACAACACTCCCTGCTCTCTCGCTGGAGCCCCCGCTTCCGGAATTATTCCACGCACCTGCCTCTGCCGGCCAGAGTGAGGACCCAGTTACGGTGGTTGCAGTCCAACCACACGAGCAGGGGGTCGAAGATGTCCTCCCCCACGTGGACTCTACTCATCACAGATGCCAGCCTGAGCGGCTGGGGAGCACACTGCGAAGAACTCACCGCACAAGGGCGGTGGAACAGAGGAGAGTCGGGGTGGAACATCAACCGTCTAGAGGCACAAGCAGTCCGGCTAGCCTGCCTGCAATTAGCTCACAGACTGAGGAACAGAGCAGTCAGAGTGATGTCCAACAACGCCACCACGGTGGCATACATCAACCGCCAGGGCAGAACCAGAAGCCGACAGGTCTCTCTAGAGATAGCCCCGCTGATGTCTTGGGCAGAGGCAAATCTTCAGGAAATCTCTGCCGTCCACATTGCCGGGAAGGACAACACCACGGCAGACTTCCTCAGCAGAGAAAGCCTAAATCCGGGAGAGTGGCAGCTGTCACCCACAGCCTTCCAGATGATTGTGGATCACTGGGGGATTCCGGACATGGACTTACTGGCGGACAAGTCCAATGCTTAAGTACCCAGATACTTCAGCCGCAAGCGCGATCCGTTCTCACACGGCATCGATGCCCTGGTTCAGCCATGGCCTCCAGGGACTTTGCTATACGCCTTTCCTCCGTGGCCTCTGCTGGGCGCCATCATCCACAAGATTCAGAAACACCGGGGCCTAGTTCTTCTAGTGGCACCAGACTGGCCAAGAAGACCCTGGTACGCGGACATGAGAAGACTGCTGGCAGGGGAGCCTCTTCCCCTGCCTCCTCTCCGGGACCTTCTACGTCAAGGTCCCATCCTCCACAAGGATCCAGCTCAATTCTCTCTTACGGTCTGGCCATTGAGAGGGCTAGACTGAAGAAAAGAGGTTACTCGGAGCTCATGATAGATACACTCCTCCGAGCTCGCAAGTTTTCCACATCCCTTACCTATGTCAGGATCTGGAGAGTATTTGAAGCATGATGCGACACTCATGGCACCAACCCACATGCGACTACTATCCCTATTGTTTTGGATTTCCTGCAGGATGGACTTCAGAAGGGTCTCTCCCTCAGCTCCATCAAGGTTCAGGTGGCTGCGCTGTCTTGCTATGGTCCCAGGAGGGATGGCAAGACCATTGCCACGCATCCAGATGTTTCTCGCTTCCTGAAAGGAGTCAAGCACATTCGTCCGCCACTAAAGTGGCCAGTGCCTTTGTGGAACCTCAATATTGTTTTGGATTTCCTCGCGGGATCCACCTTCAGACCCCTTCGGGGCCTGTCTCTCCGTTCTCTTACTTTGAAGATGGTGTTCTTGCTGGCTGTATGTTCAGCACGTCGCATTTCGGAACTACAAGCACTGTCTTGCCGTGATCCCTTTCTCAGGATCACTCCTGAGGCTATCCATCTTTGCACAGTTCCATCCTTCTTGCCTAAGGTAGTCTCACAATTTCACCTCAACCAGACCATATCTTTGCCAACCACGGCAGGTCTGAAGAAATCTGAATACGGGCGTTTGCTACGCCATCTGGAAATGACAGAAACAGTACGAAAGACTGACCATCTGTTCGTCCTTCACAGCGGGAAGAAACAAGGTGAAGCGGCCTCTCGGCCCACCATCGCCCGCTGGATTAAAGAAGTTATCCGAGCAGCTTACGTAGAGGCCGGGAAGTCACCGCCTCTACAGGTCAAGGCTCATTCTACCAGAGCACAAGCGGCATCTTGGGCAGAATCCAGGATGCTGTCACCTGCAGAAATATGTAAAGCAGCGACATGGTCCTCCCTCCATACCTTTTCCAAGTTCTGCCATCTGGATGTCCAGGCCAGGGAGGACACAGCATTTGCGAGGGCAGTCCTACACGGTCCTCAGGCAGCCTCCCACCCAGGCTGGGAGTAAAGCTTTTGTACATCCCATTCGTTCCGAGTCCATCTGGCTACACGCCAGGAAATGTTGAGATTACTTACCTGATAATCTCCTTTCCTTAGTGTAGACAGATGGACTCAGCATCCCGCCCAGCTGCCAGTGTACATGGGTTTCACCGATTCCAGGTAAGCCATGTCATTTGTTTACATAAGAGCGTCCCCTTTTTGCCAGGTGTCGACGCCTTCCAGTTGGGAATGCTGGTGGTCTCCAGCTACTATCAATCGGTCAGGGGAATCCTGTTTTACTATTACACACATCCATAACAGCTTTTGCAAGGAAGATTACTGAGTTGCTACGCTTCCTGTGGGGGTATATATACCCGTGCTGACATCAGATCCGTCTCCAACTGCTAGCACGAGCATACTATACCCATTCGTTCTGAGTCCATCTGTCTACACTAAGGAAAAGGAGATTATCAGGTAAGTAATCTCAACATTTCTTTCCCTCTTTTTCGCTTATTTAATTCTTCCACCTGCATAGTGCACAATTTAGTTTGGAGTTTAGTTAAATCTTCTTATGTTCTTATGTTCAGCTCCTTTACTCTTTTTCTCTAATATACAAATCACTATAATGACAAATATTGAGAAACATTTCTAGCCACAGCTTATGTTCCGGTCCTGGTCACAAATTGAGAACAAAGTATCTGTAAATTTGGAAACCAAATGCTTTGAGATAAATTGATGTACATGGGATGTGCACTGTTGTGCATGGGCCAATGAGACTCATGTAACATCGAATTTAAAACATTTAAAGTACAACAGAGAGTACCAGCTGGGTGTACCCAGCCTGCCTCCTTGCTATAAGTATACTGCTGCACTGTTGGTAATCCTGCTTCCCTTTGTGCTCTAGTCTGTACAACTTCCTTAACTGCTAATTGACAAGCTTGTTTAGTAATCTCTTGTGCTGCAAAGTCTGCTAATGCATTACCTCTATGAATCCAAGTAGCAATAGCATGGTGGGCTTTCACCCAACATATAGCAGTTAATAATTTTTTCTCCTCTATCCCTGTGATAAAATAAGTTCCCAAACTGCAAATGTGAGAGAGGTTCTCCAGTAGCTGAGACAAAGCTTCTCCTATTCCATTTTCTTAGGTGTTCATTAAGAGATGAAAATATATAATGTGAATCAGTGAAAACTGTCAGGGGAACCAGAGCACAATTCATGAAAATCCATGCTACAGCACACAATTCTGCTCCCTGTGTAGACATTTCTGATGGTAGTGAGAACTGTTAACATCTAAGCACTTGGTCTGCAGAATTATACTGAACAGCAGCAAATCCTGGTTTTGATTTTGTACGGGACCCATCTGTAAACCAAAATCTCCTTCTGCTAGGGGTTCATTAGATATAACAATCTTATCAGGTAGGGGCAGCCCAGTTATTCCACATATATGGGGAATTGGGAGTGCTCCCTCTAGAAGGTCCTGAAGAAAATAGAATTTGGAATTACTTGTAATTGTCTGATGGGATACTGTAGAAATCTATAATATGGCTGAATATTTACCAAGTCTCGTAGTGGTAAAGGAGATATGGGCATCCCCCAAAAGTATTCTAACTTCATGGGAAGTATGTAAGACAATTGGAATCCCTGATACATGTACTTGCAACTTACAGATAGCTTCTGCACATGCCACAACCCCTAATTCACAATCCGAAAACCCCTGTTCTATCACACCAAAAGTGCCAGAGAAATAAGCAATGGGGGTTATATTGTCTTGCTGAGCAGCAGTCGCGGCCCATACTTCAGAACCATGATATACCCACACATCAATCTCATAACTTAGATCAACAAGAGCCAACCTTGGTGCATTCAATGCTGACAGTACTAGATCCTGTATAATTTCTGAGTCTTCTGCAGTTAATGTCAATTTATCTTCACTAGCAGGACTGCCTTTAAGATGCCATCTAAGTAATTTTCTTTTTGTACTAAACGCTGGTATCCACAGTCTGCAAAATTTTAGCAAACCCAATAATCCTAACTGTTTTACAATTTGGGGAAGTGCCACTGCGGGAGATACAGCAGGAACAACTTCTGGCAATGGAGTCACTGGAGTTCTGACTAACTTAGGTAGTTGTTGCGTCCGTCTGTCGCAGACGGCTGCAACCGCTCTGCCTTACCTCTTTTTTTTCTCCTCTATCACTCTCCTTGGGCAAGATGGCTGCCTCCAGTGCCAAGTACCGAGGATCTTGGCATTTCCAAATGAGAATGGGCATCCCAGTCCGCCATGCTCACTCCTGTGGCCTCCTAGAGCTCTTACATGTCATGGCGGGAACCTCGAGGGTGGCCCCATCACATGATGACAGTACCTCCGGGTATAACAAGCTTCCGCTACGACCTTCAGTTAGCAAGGACTTCGGTTTAGCTACTCTGCGTGCTGTAAGCTGCACACAGACACCGCTATCTCTCCAAGGACCTCGCTCCTGTAGAAGCTCTGACACCTTCTCCTTGGGGGGGTCTCTCACTCTCTCGCTCCCCATTACAGGATATCGGGCCATCCTGCACCACAGACCTTCGGTTCCACCATCAGGAAGACACCTTCATTCCTGTGAGTACCTCTACAATCCGGTGCTCCAGCCACCAGCCGTGGCGTTACCCGCACTGCGGGCTCCCGCCTATTGTGAACATCTGGATGAGACTACACTTCTGAGCCTGTTGAACATACTGGCACTTCGTGGATCCAAATGCCTTAACTTCCTGCTTTCACCATATCTACAGCAGTATAATAAAGCCTCTATCCATACTGTCTGCTATCTGAGTTCAGCCTATCGCAGTGGTTCCCCACAGGGCCCCTCCCTGTGGGCGGAGTCATCTTCACTGCAGCCAAGGGTCCACAATGCCACAAACACAACAGATTGCTAATTCCATGGACTCTGCTCAGCTTGCAGCCCTGCAGGCCATCCCTGGCCTAGCCCAGCGGATCACGGAACAACAAGACTTTGGAGACACTAGCTAGTGCCTTCAATCAGTTACATGCTTTTTAATTGTATATTTATAAATTTCCAGTTTACATTATCCAATTATTGACATTGAATATTCTTTAAGAAAACAGGTTTACATTATATTTTATACACAAAGTCCCAACAAATATACTATCATAACAAATCACCTGTTCCCTAAGTACCAAACAAAGGGGAGCTTATAGAGCAATTTAGCAATACAAATTATATAATAATATTTATTTATTTATTTAGGATTTTTATATACCGACCTTCTCAATACAAGTATCAAATCAGGTCGGTTTCCAAAGAACAAAACTGTCGCGGTTAAGGCGTTACAATAAACAGAGTTTCTGAACATAGGAACATCAATAAATATTACATAGACAACAGTAACTCATCAAAATAACGTGGATAAATATAGGGAATGGCTAAATAGGGGTAGTGTAACTTGGGATATACAGTTAATAGAAAAATGTGTGGATGGGCGCAAACATGAGTAGTGCAAGAGCTCGAAGAACTAATGCATCAACAGAAGAGTGTTTTCAATCCAGGTGGGCTGTCCAGATCATGGGCGGTCGAGGAGCTTATGGTAGACTATTTTGCTCTTTGCCTATCCAGAGTAATATTGAGTAATAAAGAGTAATATTGATTAATATTGAGTAATAATATTGAGTAATATTGAGTAATAAAGAGTAATATTGATTACTCTTTATAACAGAAAAAAACCAGAGTATAATATTTCTATTATCCAGTATTAATTTAGATTGATTTGAATTAGGTACTAATCTTCCACGTTTCGGTTCCTTCGCTCTTCCAGGAATCAGTTACATGCTCAACTAAACTCTTTAGCTCCTCCTGTGAAGGAATTGCTGTCACTAGTGGTAACCCTTAAGACCACTGTACCTTAATCTACACCTACCTGCTTTAAGGGTGTGAAGCCATGATGTGCAGAGGGTTTGTTAATCAATGCAGCATGCATTTTTCATTACAGCCTACCCTCTTTCCCATAGAGGCTTCAAAGACCACCTACATTCTGTCGTTCCTAGAAGGACAAGCCCTGGCCTGGGCTTCACCGTTATGGGAATGTGAAGATCCTATCCTGAATGACCTACCAGGATTTCTAAAACTTTTTAAGTCTGTGTTTGATGACCCGGCTTGCCAAACCATCACTGGATCTGCTTTGCTCAACCTTCAGCAAGGTAACAAGCCACTTACAGACTTGCTATTGCATTTAAGACTAGTATCCGAACTACATTGGGACACTGGATACTTACGTGCCATATTCATGGAGGGTCTCAACTCTCGCATAAAGGACGAATTAGTAGCTCGTGATTTGCCTGATTCCCTTGAGTCTCTGATGGAATTGGCTGGGAAAAATGACCGCCATATCTGCGACCGTACTCAGGAGGCTAAGAGTCCACTAAAGTCTACGTTGGGGGGGCTAACCGTCCTAAACCTGTGCCTATTGCTTCCAGCATACTGTCTGCATCCCTAGAGGAGGAAGAGCCTATGCAATTAGGCCAAAGCCATTTGACCTCCAAGGAGAAACGTTATCGCAAGTGCATGGGGTTGTGCATGTACTGTGGCCAATCGAGTCACGCAGTCCAAACCTGTCCCATTTGTCCGGGAAACTGACGGACCTGGGATCTGCAGGAGGACTTCTCCTGGGCCTTACATCTCCTACTCCTCCATTATCATTACCAATATCTCTGCTTTGTGGAGGTCTCTAATTTCAGACTCTCGCTCTCATTGACTCCGGTGCCAGAGGTAATTTTATTCTGAAGCGCTAGGTTGAACATCTACGGATTCCTACCACACCAATAGCTAAACCTTTGCTATTATCTATCCATGGAGAACCACTTCCTGGAGAAGTTTCACTGATCACCCAGGCCACTGGCCTGCGCACTGGAGCTCTATACTCAGAATCTATTTCTTTTCTAGTGTTGGAAAAAGCCATGCATCTGGTGATATCGGGGCTGCCGTGGCCTCAAGACCATATGCCACAATTTAATTGGGCTACATTGGAACTGTCCCGGTGGGGACCAGACTGTCATGGTCTGTGTCTTGCGAAAGTTTCACCACTCATCTGCATGCCCACTACCCCACTACCTCCACAATATACCTCCTTCCAAGATGTTTTCTCAAAGCAAGCAGCTGATATTCTTCCGCCACACAGAGAGTTTGACTGTGCCATAAACCATCCTTAACCTCTGACCCAGCCTTCAAACTCATCACCACACAACCATTTGTTAGAGACCTGGGAGTTCTCCTTGACCAATAACTAAACATGAAGAAACACGTCAGCTCCATCCTTAAAGACGGATTCTTCAAATTTATGGTGCTAAAGAAACTCAAACCCTTACTACACTCCCATGACTTTCGAACTGTGATCCAAACCACCCTATCATCAAAACTGGATTACTGCAATTCACTCTTCTTAGGACTCCCTTCCTCCACCATAAGACCACTACAAATGCTCCAGAACGCCATGGCAAGAATCATATCAAATGTCCGCAAAACCGACCATATAACTCCCATTCTCAAAGACCTGCACTGGCTCCCCATCCATTCTCGCATTCTGTACAAAACGCTCACAATCATCCACAAAGCCATTTACTCCCACCACTCCAACTGACTCGACCACCCTTTCACCTCCACACAGTCGAATCGTCCCACCAGTTTATGGCACAAGGGATCCCTTCATGTGCCCTCTCTAAAAATGGCACACCTTTCCACCACAAGGGAACGTGCCCTCTCAATCGCAGGCCCCTCTCATTGGAACACCCTGCCATCAACCCTCCGTCTCAAATCCTGCCACTTCAAATTTAGAAAGAAACTAAAAACATGGCTGTTCACACAGGCATTCCCCGACTAGCTACATTCTGCCTTCCCCAGAGCATACCCCACCTCCATCTCTAATACCATTGGAATCTGTACACCTATGCATTCTTGTACATAATGGGGCGGATTTTCAGAGCCCTGCTCGCGTAAATCCGCCCAAAACCGGGCGGATTTACGCGAGCAGGGCCCTGCGCGCCGGGAAGCCTATTTTACATAGGCCTCCCGGCGCCCGCAGAGCCCCGGGACTCGCGTAAGTCCCGGGGTTCTCCGAGGGGGGCGTGTCGGGGGCGTGTCAGGGGCGGGCCCAGTCGTCGCGGCGTTTCGGGGGCGTGTCGGCAGCGTTTTGGGGGCGGGTACGGGGGCGTGGCCGCGCCCTCCGTACCCGCCCCCCGGTCGCGGCCCGGCGCGCAGGAGGCCCGCTGGCGCGCGGGGATTTACGCCTCCCTCTGGGAGGCGTAAATCCCCCGACAAAGGTAGGATGGGGGTTTAGACAGGGCCGGGCGGGTGGGTTAGGTAGGGGAAGGGAGGGGAAGGTGAGGGGAGGGCAAAGGAAAGTTCCCTTTTAGGCCGCTCCGATTTCGGAGCGGCCTAGGAGGGAACGGGGGTAGGCTGCGCGGCTCGGCGCGCGCAGGCTATACGAAATCGATAGCCTTGCGCGCGCCGATCCAGGATTTTAGCCGATACGCGCGACTACGCGAGTATCTACTAAAATCCAGCGTACTTTTGTTTGCGCCTGGAGCGCAAACAAAAGTAGGCTGTTCGCGCTCGTCTGAAAATCTACCCCAATGTATATAATAATAAGCAAATGTTGAAGTTATCTTGCTTGATATGTATTAATAGTTTCAATATGTTAAGAATCAACGCTATGAGCCTTTAACTTCCTAGGTTCAGAACCTTTTGCCAGTTGCTCTATACTTCTATGCCTTTCTATGCGTTCACCTGGCCCATACCTTGTTATACCCTGTTTGTTTGTTTATTTATTTATTTATTAAAGGCTTTTATATACCGACTTTCTTGATACAAATCAAATCAACTCTGTCTACATCTCAACTCTGTTTACATCGAACTAAGCAGTAACTATAAACCAACCAATCAACAAGAGACAATTTAAAAGGAGCATAAAGTTACATTATAACAAGGATGCCTTAACTGGGAGTAGGAAGAAAGAGAGGGAGAATGAAGATAAAGTACTATATTCGATAGAGTATGGGAGGGAGACAAGGAGCTCACCTCATGATAACTTGTAAGCGTGATTTAGCACTTGTTTATTTACATAAGTGATGGAACAATTCTAAGTCAGGCTGTTGGGCTAGAGGCGGGGAAGGCTCGGCAGAACAGCCATGTCTTTAGTTTCTTTTTAAAAGTTAGTAGACAAGTTTCCTGCCTGAGGTCCAGAGGCATGGCGTTCCAGATGGAGGGACCTGTGATAGAGAATGTCCTGTCTCTGATGTTTGAATGGTGTACAATTTTGATTGGAGGAACATGTAAGGATCCCTTGTAGGCATCCCTTAAGGGTCTGGCCGTCGAGTGCAATTTGAGAGGGTGTAGCAGATCAAGAGGGGTCTTCTGGTGAATATTTTTGTGGATAATTGTGAGTGATTTATGGAGAATCCTGAAGTTTACTTGGGAGCCAGTGAAGATCTTTTAGAATGGGAGAGATATGCGCTCTCCGATTGGTATTCGTCAAAATTCTCGCTGCTGCATTTTGGAGCAACTGGAGGGGTTTTATAGTAGAAGCCGGGAGACCTTGCAAGATGGAATTGCAGTAGTCTATCTTGGAGAACAGAATGGATTGGAGGACAGATCTGAAATCGTAATGGAATAGGAGCGGTTTGAGTTTTTTGAGTACTTGTAGCTTGTAGAAGCACTCCTTTGTAGTGTGTTTTATAAATTGCTTTAGGTTCAAGTGACTATCAATTATGACTCCAAGATATCTAGCGTGGGATATTTGTATGTTAGATTGCAGTTGGTGATTGAAGGGACTGCCTTCTGGGGTGATTAGCAATAGTTCTGTCTTGGAAGTGTTGAGCACCAGGTTGAGGCTTGAAAGGTGATGGTTGATTGTTTGCAGGTGAGAGTTCCATAATTTGAGTGTTGAGTCCAGTGAATTGGATATGGGGATTAAAATTTGAACATCGTCTGCATATATATAGAACTTAAGATTTAAATTTGAGAGTAAATGGTAGAGAGGGAGTATGTAGATGTTAAATAGAGTGGGCGATAAGGAGGAGCCCTGGGGGACTCCGAATGGGGCGTTAGTGTGAGAGGATTCCTTGTTATTGATTTTAACCTTATAGCCTCTATTGCTAAGGAAGGAGTCGAACCATCTAAAAGCTGATCCTGCAATTCCTATGTCTGATAGCTGGTTTAGAAGGGTATTATGATTTACAGTATCGAAAGCTGCAGAGATGTCGAAGGGCTAGGAGGAACGATTGTCCTTTATCAAAGCCAATGTATATTTGATCAAGGAGTGAGATGAGGAGGGTTTCGGTATTGTGTTCTTTTCGGAAACTGTATTGTGACGGGTGTAGGATATTATGGTCTTCTAGGTAATTTGAAAGTTGCTTATTTACGATTTTCTCCATGATCTTAGCTACAAACAAGAGATTTGAAATGGGGTGGTAGTTGTTGAGGTCGTCCGGGTCCAGGTTTGGTTTTTTGAGTATGGGTTTGAGGGTGGCCGATTTGAGAGTATCTGGGAATATTCCATGTGAGAGGGAACAATTGATAATATCAGCTAGATATTTGGAGATGAATTCTGGTATGAGAATCAGAAATTTGGAAGGTATTTGGTCCAGAGGGTGGGTCGAAGGTTTAATTATTTTTATCAGATTTTCCACCTCTAAAGTGTGAGTAGGATCAAAGGATTCTAAGCTTATGTCTGTGTTCGGTAGGTGGAGGGTATCCGGAAGCAGTGAGTTTGAGCTGGTAAGTAATCTAGCCAGGGTGTTGGAGATTTTGTTCTGAAAGAATAAGGCCAGATCGTTGGCCTTCGATTGGGCTGTATCGTCTGGGATGGTAGGGGGAGCAGTTTTGGTGAGTTCCGATACGTACGAGAAAAGAGCCTTCGCGTCAAACATCATATCGTGGATACGGTGGGCATAGAAATCTTTTTTTGTTCGAAGCATTGCCGTTCTGTAATGGTGGAGGGTGGCTTTGTATATGGTTAGAGAATGGGGATTGGGATTCTTCCTCCATTCTTTTTCTTTCCGTCTTAGGTTTCCCTGTTAAATGTATTTCTAAGCTTTTGTTATAATGTAAACCGATGTGATGTACACACTAACACCGGTATATAAATGGCTTAAAAAAAAAAATCTGAAGCCAAATTCAGAACCTCCCAAAGGAAGAGTTTACCCTTTTTCAGTAGCTGAGACCAAAGCTATGTCTACCTACATACAAGAAAATCTACAAAAGGGATTTATCAGACCTTCCAAATCACCTGCTGGTGCAGGCTTCTTTTTTGTGGGGAAAAAGGATGGCACCTTATGCCCCTGCATAGACTACAGGGGTCTGAATGAGATTACCATCAAGGACAGGTACTCCCTGCCCTTAATATCAGAACTGTTTGATAGGCTCCAAGGAGCCAACATATTCTCCAAATTAGACCTAAAAGGAGCTTACAACTTGGTGCGTATTCGAGGAGACTAATGGAAGACTGCTTTTAACACCCGTAATGGACACTTTGAATACTTCGTCATGCCCTTTGGTTTAAGTAATGCACCTGCAGTCTTTCAAAATATGATGAACAACATCTTACGGGACTTACTGTATCAATGCGTAGTAGTATATCTCGATGATATACTGATCTTTTCTCAAGATCTGCAAAGTCATCAAGAGGATGTTAGTCTTAAGACGTCTGTGTGCGTACCACCTTTACGCAAAGCTTGAGAAGTGCGAATTTCACAAAGAAGCTGTACCCTTCTAAGAATGGTTTTCAAATGGACCCCAAGAAATTTGAGGCAGACTGGAAAATTGGGCATCCAAATGGCAGATGAAATTTAATGTGGATAAGTGCATGGTGATGCATATAGGGAAAAATAACCCATGCTATAATTACACAATGTTGGGTTCCATATTAGGTGCTACAACCCAAGAAAGAGATCTAGGTGTCATAGTGGATAACACATTGAAATCATCGGTACAGTGTGCTGCGGCAGTCAAAAAAGCAAACAGAATGTTGGGAATTATTAGAAAGGGAATGGTGAATAAAACAGAAAATGTCATAATGCCTCTGTATCTCTCCATGGTGAGACCGCACCTTGAATACTGTGTACAATTCTGGTCGCCACATCTCAAAAAAGATATAATTGCGATGGAGAAGGTACAGAGAAGGGCTACCAAAATGATAAGGGGAATGGAACAACTCCCCTATGAGGAAAGACTAAAGAGCTTAGGACTTTTCAGCTTGGAGAAGAGACGACTGAGGGGGGATATGATAGAGGTGTTTAAAATCATGAGAGGTCTAGAACGGGTAGATGTGAATCGGTTATTTACTCTTTCGGATAGTAGAAAGACTAGGGGGCACTCCATGAAGTTAGCATGGGGCACATTTAAAACTAATCGGAGAAAGTTCTTTTTTACTCAACGCACAATTAGACTCTGGAATTTGTTGCCGGAGGATGTGGTTAGTGCAGTTAATATAGCTGTGTTTAAAAAAGGATTGGATAAGTTCTTGGAGGAGAAGTCCATTACCTGCTATTAAGTTCACTTAGGGAATAGCCACTGCCATTAGCAATGGTTACATGGAATAGACTTAGTTTTTGGGTACTTGCCAGGTTCTTATGGCCTGGATTGGCCACTGTTGGAAACAGGATGCTGGGCTTGATGGACCCTTGGTCTGACCCAGTATGGCATTTTCTTATGTTCTTATGTTTTTCTTATGTTCTTATGTACCTCTGCTGCCAATTCCATTGTCAGTAGCCTCTCCAGCTGCCCAGGCTACTGCAGCAGAATTATCCTGACTTTGGAGACAGACAAAGGAGCTTCTCCTCAAAGCAGGATAAAAGGCAAAGAGAACCTATATAATGCTCATCAAAAGACACCCCAGTTTTAGCCTGGAGACCAGGTTTGGTTAAGCACCAAGTACCTTCGACTTAAGCTTCCTTCTGCAAGATTTGCACCTCGCTTTGTGGGACCTTTCGCCATCCTCGTATGCAGGAAGTGATCCTTCTTTTATAGATAACATTCAATATTGTGACTGCCTTAGAGAATAATTTACATTGGTTGTCATGTCAACAGCATGATGGATCATCTCTAGCTACCCCTGAGTACTTCTCCAAGGTGGGGCCCATTTACCATCACTTTTTAGGTAGTCTTTAGTTTTGTTAGAATCTTGCTGGTCAGGGTAATTAACACATCTGTGGCTGTGTTTATAGAAACCCCTGAGAAAGATTGCCTCTGAGTGTTCATATAGCCTTGTTATAATTAGTGAGGTTTGGGTGGACCCTTGGACACTGTGGCAGCTGACCACGCCCATGGGGGGAGGTCCCATGAGGGGCCACAGGTCAGGCTTGGCTCCGGACACACAAACACAGATATATCTTTATTTAGACAGTTTGAGAAGCCACCAGAGGTGGCAGTAGTGAGTAGATGTATCCTGGCTGGGCTAGTATTCCCCAGGGCGCTGGAACAGCGGTTCCTCCGGTAGCAGTGCTGTAGTGAGAAAATGAGTACAATAGAACATTCAGAGTCCCAAATATGGAGAAGCCCTGAGACAGGGAGAGCTGGCCCTCGAGGAGCGAGTTCCAGATTCCTGAGAGCAGAGAGACCCGTTGGCAAAGTACTCACACAGTGGTTCCACATAGGAGATGGCACTGGCGTTGGAACGGAGGCAGGCCCTTGAGGAGTGAGTACCTGTTTCCAGAGAAACAGCTCTGAGGAGTGGATGATAGTAGTACTCACTGATGATGTCTGTAGCGAATTCTTCCAAGTAGAAGAGGAGATAGATGCAGGCAGCGGGTCAGGGAACATGGGCCCTCAAGGAGAGAGTACCAGTTACCTGATAGCGACCTGAAAGAAGCAAACGAGGCCCCCGAGGAGCGCAGAAAGAGTCCAAGTAAGTTGGAAAGGCAGAGTAGCTGAGTATGGAGAACGAATTCCCCTTGCTAACTCAATGGCTAGCAATAAACTGTAGGCTTAAATATCCGGGCAGCGTGACATCATCACAGGGGGACGCCCCTGAGGAACGCGCCAATGAGGAAATAAAAATGAGGGCTGCGCGGCGCGCGTGCGTGCGCCCTAAGGTACCTGTAGAACATGGCAGGAGGCAGCACTCAAGCCGGTCCGGGGACGCCGGAGAGGACGGCAGGCGGATGCCGCAGCAGCCAGGTGTCCGTGAAGAGCAGGAGGAGCCGCAAAAAAGGATAGGTAGGCGGAGTGAAGCCGTCGGGAAGTGACGGTCGAACAAGCCTGAAGTTCCCACCGTTGGTTTCTGTTTTCTGTGACCCTATGATTAGTCATCACTGTATGGAGCCAGCTTGACTGCCTGTCCAGATATCCTGGGAATTCTGCAAGCCATTCTCAATAAGTCGCTTAGGGGCAGATTTTATGACTGTGCGCATACGCGTACTTAGAGTTCATACAGCCAAGGCAGGCTAAGCAGAGAATTCTGGGGCATTTTCCTTCCTCCATGTTGGTTTTCTGTTCAGGCACACTTATCAAGAGGCAGCCATATTTGGAGCCAGCGGCATTCCTTCCGGTTTCACATTGGGATTGCTCAAAAGCAGTGGCCTGCCATGTGTCCATCTGGGAGACTTCCCCCAGCATCGGGGTTTCCAGTTATTGGCTTACGGCTGGAGGTAAGAGAGGTGGTTTGTGGGGCAGACCCATGGACCGCCAATGCAACAGTACACCTCTCTTAAGCCCCCTCCTTGGGATGACAAACATGGAAATCCTTTAGTAAAGTGTGAACCAAAGATGTTGGAAATGAGTTCCCAAGAATTCTCTTCTGGGCCATATCCCTTTCAAGAGAGGAGATACTCCATTCTTTTGCCTCTCTGCTATGAGTCCAGAATTTCTTCAACTTCATAGATAATGTTGTCCTCACTGGTCCCTTCTTGCAGTTCTGGGGCCTGGTAAGTATCTGTGGTTTTAGCAGTGATACATGGAACTAATTATGTATGTCCAGTTTTAGTGGTAGTCTTAGCTGATATGTCACGGGTCCTACTTGGCAAAGAACCAGGAAGAGGCCAATGTAGCATGGAGCCAGCACATAAAGGACATCCTCAAACGTATGTGGTATGTGATCAGCCACACCTTCTCTCCCACCTTAAATTTTAGAATGGGCCTCTGGTGGGCATCGGTAGCTCTCTTGGCTTTGTCTGCTTCTTTCTGGATAAGGGCATTAGTACTTGTCCAAAACTTTTATAGTCCTGAGAAGAAAACTGGGCTGCTGGTGAGGGGACCATGGCAGGAGTGGTAATGGCTGTTTCCTGTAAATTAATTGGAATGGTGAAGATCCTGTAGCAGTATTGACATGGGTATCATGCGAAAATTCGGCCCAGTATAGGAGAGTGGCTCAATTTCCTGGCGCTTGATGACATAGACAAACAGAATGTATGAATCGTATGCTCAATTTTTCTCTGTGCCTATTTCCTTGTGGATGGCATGCCAGAATGAAATCGAAGGTGATGTCTAATTTCTTACAAAGTGAACACCAGAGGTCTGACAAGATATGCTTAGACAAGCCATGTAGACAGAATACATGTAGTGTAAAGAGGCGTACTTACCCCGAGGTAGAAGGAAGGCCCGAGTATGGAACAAAATGAGTCATTTTTAAGAAATTGTCAGTTACCACCCAAATTATGGTGGCGTCATCTGAGAGGGGAAGTTTCTCAACGAAATCCTTGGAAAAGTGAATCCAAGGCTTCCTGAGGGCTGGCAATAGCTGTAACTGCCCCCAGGGTCAGCCATACAGTATTCTGCTGTGCGCAGGTGGGGCTTGAATCCTCATAAGCCTTGACATCTTGCCTCATTTGAGGCCACCAATAGTATTGTTGAAGCAGCAAAAGGGTACAGCCCTGTCCAAGGTGGCCTGGGACATGGGCGTCATTGGCTCATTTCAAAACCTTTTCATGTTGTTGGGAAGGGTCAACCATTTTCCCTAGAGAGACAGACATGGAGGCAGCCAAAAGAATCTTGTGATGATGTGCCTAGTGTTTCAGGGTGTCCTCAGTCTGGATGGAAGGAGCAAGAGAGAGCATTCGCGCACAGGTTTTTGAGAGCTGGATGAGTACTATAGCTCAAAGTCAAAGCAAGCAAAGAACAAGGACCAATGAGCTGGTCTTGCATTTAATTGCTGAGCATGGTGAAAATGTTTGAGATTTTCGTGATCTATATATATAGTGATGTGGTGTTGGGCACCCTCTAGTAGATGGCACTATTCAAGATCTAATTTGACAGCTAGGCGTTCTCTGTCACTAATGCCATAGTTGTGCTCTGTAGGAGAAAACTTCTTTGAGAAAAACAAACAAGGGTGTAGGATTTCTCTGGGTGAGTGCTGACATAGTACCACCTCTACTCCCAATGTGGAGGTGTCCACTTCAAGGACGAATGGACATGTGGTGTCCAGCTGGAGAAGGCAAGGTTTCTTCAGGAAGGTTTCAGTCAGATCTTGGAAGGGTGCGATGGCTCTGGGAGGCCAGTCCTTAGTATTAGCTCCCTTTTGGGTGAGGGCAGTAAATGGTGCTACTATCGACAAGTAATTTGGGATAAATTGACAGTAATGGTTGGTGAACCCTAAAAACCTCTGCAGGGCTTGAAGCCTTACTGAATAGGGCCAGTCCTGGATGGCCTTTACCTTCTTGAGATCTGTATGGAAGTCATTCCTTGAGACAATGTAACCCAGGAAAGACAGTTTCTCTTTTCAAACAGGCACTTTTCCAGCTTGGCGAATAGTGTTTTCCCGCAGACATTGTAAGACTATATGTATATCCTGATGATTGATGCTGAGGACCCAAGAGAAGATTAGGATGCTGTCTAAATACATGACTACACAGACATAGAGAAAATCTTGGAAAATTCCATTAACTATTTTTTGGAAGACTGTGGGTGCATTATACAACCAGAAAGGCATAACTAAATATTTATGTCCATTCCATGTATTGAAAGCTGTCACCAGTTTTAATCCGGACCAGGTTATAGGCTCCTCTGAGACCTAATTTTGGTAAAGATGCTAGCGCTTTGGAGGCAGTCATAAAGTTCCAAAATTAGTGGCAGAGATTACTAATCTTTCTTGGTAATGGCATTTAATCCACCATAGTCATTACATGGCCTGAGAGGGGTGTCATTTTTTGCCAAAAAAAAAAACCCGGTCCTTCCAGGGAAGAGGAAAGCCAACTGAAGTCCTGCTGCGAATTCTCCTGGATGTAGTCTGACACTGCTGAGGTCTCTGGACGAACCTTTCCCCAAGGAGGCTTGGAATCTGGAAGGAGTTTGAGGGAGGAGTTTGATCTCAGTTACATGATCAGTGGGGCGGTAGAGTTTCAGCCTTTATGGAATAGATGTCCTCAAAGTCTGCATCCTAGGGAGAAAGGCCCAGAAGAGTTGTGGCCATGGGTAGGCAAAGTGGAGGTTTCATGTGCCCCAGACGTGTTCTGGCATTGTGGTCCCCAGCGGGTGAGCTGTACAGTCGATTTGAGGAGAATGTTTGTTTGTTTTTTGGAGCCAGGATAACCCCAGTACAATTGGATGGATGGCCCTGCCAATGACATGGAAACATATATCCTCCTGATGAAGCAACCCTGTATGTAGGGTCAGAGGTGCAGTTTCTAGTGTTATCTGGTCAGGCAGAGGATCCCCATAAATAGATGACGATTAAGGGCAACTTCCTGTGGATAAAGGGGAATCTGTAGTTTGTCCATGAGTTCTTTAATTTATAAAATTTCCTCTGGAACCAGTCCACCAGTGCTTGAGTGGGAACATTTAAGGGACCCATCATAATTGTTATCAGAAGCAACAGTTGGGGAGCAGATGTGGTGAAGCCTAGAATCAGCTACCCACCAGCTTCCTAGGGTCTGAGGTTTCCTGGCTTCAGTGGGCATTGGGTTAGTAGGTGGTCCTTGCGTGCACAATAAAGCATAAGCCTAGTTACCAGCAGCGGAGTTTCTCTTAGGGCGCTAAACGGCTACGATCCAGCTGCATGGTTTCATAAAAGGAGCTAACAGCGGATGAAGCAAAAGACAGGAAACAGAGTAGGATTAAATAGATAATTTTCTCAGTGGAAGGGAATGGGCAGTGGAGTGCTTCTAGGATCTGTATTTCAATATATTTATAAATGATCTGGAAAGAAATATGACGAGTGAGGTAATTAATTTGTAGATGATACAAAATTGTTCAGAGTAGTTAAATCACAAGCAGATTGTGATAAATTGCAGGAAGGCCTTGTGAGTCTGGAAAATTGGGCATCGAAATGGCAGATGAAATTTAATGTGGATAAGTGCAAGGTGATGCATATAGGGGAAAAATAACCCATGCTATAGTTACACAATGTTAGGTTCCATAGTAGGTGCTACCACCCAAGAAAGAGATCTAGGCATCATAGTGGATAACACATTGAAATCGTCTGTTCAGTGTGCTGCGGCAGTCAAAAAAAAGCAAACAGGTTAATAAACATGTGGATAAAGGTGAACCGGTAGATGTAGTGTATTTTGGATTTTCAGAAGGCGTTTGACAAAGTCCCTCATGAGAGGCTTCTACGAAAACTAAAAAGTCATGGGATAGGAGGCAATGTCCTTTCGTGGATTACAAACTGGTTAAAAGACAGGAAACAGAGTAGGATTAAATGGTGAATTTTCTCAGTGGAAAAGGGTAAACAGTGGAGTGCATCAGGGATCTGTACTTGGACCGGTGCTTTTCAATATATATATAAATGATCTGGAAAGGAATACGACGAGTGAGGTTATCAAATTTGCGGATGATACAAAATTATTCAGAGTAGTTAAATCACAAGCAGACTGTGATACATTACAGGAGGACCTTGCAAGACTGGAAGATTGGGCATCCAAATGGCAGATGAAATTTAATGTGGACAAGTGCAAGGTGTAGCATATAGGGAAAAATAACCCTTGCTGTAGTTACACAGTGTTAGGTTCCATATTAGGAGCTACCACCCAGGAAAAAGATCTAGGCATCATAGTGGATAATACTTTAAAATCGTCGGCTCAGTGTGCTGCAGCAGTCAAAAAAGCAAATAGAATGTTAAGAATTATTGGGAAGGGAATGGTTAATAGAACGGAAAATGTCATAATGCCTCTGTATAGCTCCATGGTGAGACCGCACCTTGAATACTGTGTACAATTCTGGTCGCCGCATTTCAAAAAAGATATAGTTGCGATGGAGAAGGTACAGAGAAGGGCAACCAAAATAAGGGGAATGGAACAGCTCCCCTATGAGGAAAGACTAAAGAGGTTAGGACTTTTCAGCTTGGAGAAGAGACGACTGAGGGGGGATATGATAGAGGTGTTTAAAATCATGAGAGGTCTAGAACGGGTAGATGTGAATCGGTTATTTACTCTTTCGGATAGTAGAAAGACTAGGGGGCACTCCATGAAGTTAGCATGGGGCACATTTAAAACTAATCGGAGAAAGTTCTTTTTTACTCAACGCACAATTAGACTCTGGAATTTGTTGCCGGAGGATGTGGTTAGTGCAGTTAGTGTAGCTGGGTTCAAAAAAGGTTTGGATAAGTTCTTGGAGGAGAAGTCCATTAATGGCTATTAATCAATTTTACTTAGGGAATAGCCACTGCTATTAATTGCATTAGTAGCATGGGATCTTTTTAGTGTTTGGGTAATTGCCAGGTTCTTGTAGCCTGGTTTGGGCCTCTGTTGGAAACAGGATGCTGGGCTTGATGGACCCTTGGTCTGACCCAGCATGGCAATTTCTTATTTTCTTATGGGAATTATTAGAAAAGGAATGGTGATTAAAACGGAAAATGTCATAATACCTCTGTATCGCTCCATGGTGAGATCGCACCTTAAATTTTGTGTACAATTCTGGTTGCCACATCTCAAAAAAGATATAATTGCGATGGAGAAGGTACAGAGAAGGGCGACCAAAATAAGGAGAATGGAACAGCTCCCCTATGAGGAAAGACTAAAGAGGTTAGGACTTTTCAGCTTGGAGAAGAGACAACTGAGGGGGGATATGATAGAGGTGTTTAAAATCATGAGAGGTCAAGATGGCGGCATAGTGGGGCAGTGGAACGCCAGCTCTCTCTACGGTTTAAAAAAAAAAAAAAAAAGATAATTTTTTGCTGATTTGCCATCGAAGAGAAAGGGGAAAGTAAGGGTTTTCCCTCCAGAACCCTTACCTGGCCCCAGTCAGCTGGATATTGTATGGTTCCTGTCCCAGGTGGTGATTTCAGAGGGAGTTGAGGAGACCTTAGCGAGTGCTGCGGCAGGAGAGCAGCCTGCATCGCTGGTGGAGACGTCCCTCAGCCCGGACCAGAGAGCACCCCCGGCGCAACGAGACCACACCAGGGAACCCACTCTGTCGCAGGCGGATGAATTCGAAGCGCCAGAGTTGGAGGGGGAGATCCCTGAGGGAGCGGACGGCTCTGAATCGGGTCAAGTTTTGATTGACTCAGAGGGGAATGGAAGAAGGCCGGAGACATCGAGGGAAACTTTGTTGGAGGAGGAGATTTCCCCAGAGGCCGGAGAGAACACCTACCAACCTGAAACTCCTGGTGAGTCTACTTCGGGGTCAACAAGGCCAGGGGTAGTAACCCTTCAAGCTATTTGGGATCTTGTGGCAGCCCAGGGGCAATCTTTAACTCTGTTGAAAAAAAAAGTGGACTCCCTAAACTATAATCTTCAGGAAAAGATAGTTGGTATACAAGCACAGGAGACCGTTATGATGAATAAAATAACTGAGATTGAGAAAAAGGTGCAATCTGGTGCTTCATTAAATTCAGCAATAATTAAAGAACAACTTTCATTGTCACGGCGTCTGGATTGCTGGAAAATGGACTGAGAAAAATGAACATAAGAATCTTAAACTTTCCTCAAATTATAGGAGAAATGCCATATATAACTTTAAAAAGATTTTTGACAACTTCCCTGGGATTTTCTGAACATAATATACCTTCGATTAATAATTGTAGATTTCTTATAAATAGGGCAGCTGTTAAGAATGATAACATAAATATGATTCAAGATTTAACGGGCTTTCTCGAATCTTCTATAGATGTAATAGATAGGAAAGTTCTTATGGTTTCTTTTATATCAACTCAAGACGTAATGAATGTTATGCGAAATTATTTTATTTATTTATTTATTTATTTATTTAAATTCTTTTCATATACCGATGCTCAAGACCAGGTCTTATCGTACCGGTTTACAATAAACTAGCGGGTAAACCAGTTAAACCAGTAAACACTGAAAGCGAAAGTTACATTACAACAGGGAATGTATAACAAAGCTTTTGAAGAAAAGTAAAGGGAAAGATTAACAATTTCTAATTGGAGAGCAGCGCATGTAAGTAGAAAGCAGTTGCGAACATGGTAAAATTATATACAATAAATACTATATTTACAGTGAAGTTAATAAGGCGAGTTACTGTTTAAATAAGTCGATAAGGCGAGTTACAAGAGAGTGTAAATTAACCGGAAAACAGTTTCTTTGTGAGGCGAAAAAAACAGATGCTATTGATGGGTGTTGGACCATGTGGGTTACCAGATAGTTTCTTCAAGGAAATGCTTGGGTGAATAGCCAGGTTTTTAATTTTTTTCTAAATGTGAAATGACAACGTTCCTGGCTGTGATCTGGTGGGAGATTGTTCCAGTGATGCGGGCCAGCAGTTAATAGCGCTCGTTTTTCGATTGTGTTGTGTATAACTGATTTGTTAGGAGGAGTCTGTAGGGAATCTCTGTATGCTGATCTGGTTGGTCTTGCTGAGGAGTGAAGTTTGAGAGGTATGATGAGTTGGAGAGATGATTGCTGAAATATGGTTTTGTGTATGATGGTCAGTGTCTTGAAGAGGATTCTGTAGTGGATGGGTAGCCAGTGAAGTATTTTGAGAATCGGTGTGATGTGGTCCATATGGCGAGAGTTTGTGAGGATCCTGGCTGCAGAGTTCTGCAGCATCTGAAGAGGTTTGGTAGATGAGGCTGGAAGACCAAGCAGAAGCGCATCACAGTAATCAATCTTCGAGAATAGTATGGCCTGAAGGACTGAGCGGTAGTCATGGAAATGTAATAGGGGTCTTAACTGTTTTAGGACCTGTAGTTTATAAAAAATATCCGATATTTTTTAAAATATATCCGAAGCAGAAAGCCTGTGAGGGAGTCAGTTGGACCGTTAGATGATCGAGGGGTTAAAGGGGCACTTAGAGAAGATAAGGCCATCGCGAAAAGATTAAATGATTTCTTTGCTTCGGTGTTTACTGAAGAGGATGTTGGGGAGGTACCCGTAATGGAGAAGGTTTTCATGGGTAATGATTCAGATGGACTGAATCAAATCATGGTGAACCTAGAAGATGTGGTAGGCCTGATTGACAAACTGAAGAGTAGTAAATCACCTGGACCGGATGGTATACACCCCAGAGTTCTGAAGGAACTAAAAAATGAAATTTCAGACCTATTAGTAAAAATTTGCAACTTATCATTAAAATCATCCATTGTACCTGAAGACTGGAGGATAGCAAATGTAACCCCAATATTTAAAAAGGGCTCAAGGGGCGATCCGGGAAACTACAGACCGGTTAGCCTGACTTCAGTGCCAGGAAAAATAATGGAAAGTGTTCTAAACATCAAAATCACAGAACATATAGAAAGACATGGTTTAATGGAACAAAGTCAGCATGGCTTTACCCAGGGCAAGTCTTGCCTCACAAATCTGCTTCACTTTTTTGAAGGAGTTAATAAACATGTGGATAAGGGTGAACCGGTAGATATAGTATACTTGGATTTTCAGAAGGCGTTTGACAAAGTTCCTCATGAGAGGCTTCTAGGAAAAGTAAAAAGTCATGGGATAGGTGGCAATGTCCTTTCGTGGATTGCAAGCTGGCTAAAAGACAGGAAACAGAGAGTAGGATTAAATGGGCAATTTTCTCAGTGGAAGGGAGTGGACAGTGGAGTGCCTCAGGGATCTGTATTGGGACCCTTACTGTTCAATATATTTATAAATGATTTGGAGAGAGATACGACGAGTGAGATAATCAAATTTGCAGATGACACAAAATTGTTCAGAGTAGTTAAGTCACGGGCAGATTGTGATAAATTGCAGGAAGACCTTGTGAGACTGGAAAATTGGGCATCCAAATGGCAGATGAAATTTAATGTGGATAAGTGCAAGGTGATGCATATAGGGAAAAATAACCCGTGCTATAATTACACAATGTTGGGTTCCATATTAGGTGCTACAACCCAAGAAAGAGATCTAGGTGTCATAGTGGATAACACACTGAAATCGTCGGTGCAGTGTGCTGCGGCAGTCAAAAAAGCAAACAGAATGTTGGGAATTATTAGAAAAGGAATGGTGAATAAAACGGAAAATGTCATAATGCCTCTGTATCGCTCCATGGTGAGACCGCACCTTGAATACTGTGTACAATTCTGGTCGCCGCATCTCAAAAAAGATATAATTGCGATGGAGAAGGTACAGAGAAGGGCTACCAAAATGATAAGGGGAATGGAACAACTCCCCTATGAAGAAAGACTAAAAAGGTTAGGACTTTTCAGCTTGGAGAAGAGACGACTGAGGGGGGATATGATAGAGGTGTTTAAAATCATGAGAGGTCTAGAACGGATAGATGTGAATCGGTTATTTACTCTTTCGGATAGTAGAAAGACTAGGGGGCACTCCATGAAGTTAGCATGGGGCACATTTAAAACTAATCGGAGAAAGTTCTTTTTCACTCAACGCACAATTAAACTCTGGAATTTGTTGCCAGAGGATGTGGTTAGTGCAGTTAGTGTAGCTGGGTTTAAAAAAGGTTTGGATAAGTTCTTGGAGGAGAAGTCTATTACCTGCTATTATTTAAGTTGACTTAGAAAATAGACACTGCTATTACTAGCAACAGTAACATGGGATAGACTTCATTTTTGGGTACTTGTCAGGTTCTTATGGCCTGGATTGGCCACTGTTGGAAACAGGATGCTGGGCTTGATGGACCCTTGGTCTGACCCAGTATGGCATTTTCTTATGTTCTTAATTTTAAGAAATTTCCTGTAAAATTTTGCAATCAAGAAGTGAGATTGTACCCAGATATGGCACCAGTAACTCAGTATCGTAGAAAGGAATTTTTAACTTTGCGACAAAGTGTAACCTCTTTAGGTTATTCTTTTTTATTAAGGTACCCGTGCAAGTGTATATTAAAGAAAGGGGAAGAAACCTTTGTATTTTTCCAAACAGATCAACTACGGCAGTTTATTGAGGCCAGAGGGCCAGTAACTTCATCCCCTAATACTTAAGTGGAGAAAGGTCCTTAGTAAATAATACCACCGCATTTCTATGTAAAGCCTATTTCCTTAAGTTTTTTTCTTTCTTTTCTCCTGATAAATTTATTTTCGTCCGCCTCCCGATAAAGATTTCTGTTTGTATGTAATAGTTTGAAAATCCTTGAATGGTGCATAGGTAAAATGTAAAGTTTGATTATTGCTAAATTTAATTACTGCCAGATGTAAATGGAAGGTTTGAAAGATGTTTATATATTTTTTGATTATGGAAGGATTATTCAATCTGTAAAAATTGAAAAATGTGTAAATAAAGTATATATATATAAAAAAAAAAATCATGAGGGGTCTAGAATGGGTAGATGTGAATCAGTTATTTATTCTTTCAGTTAATAGAAAGACTAGGGGGCACTCCATGAAGTTAGCATGGGGCACATTTAAAACTAATCAGAGAAAGTTCTTCACTCAACGCACAATTAAACTCTGGAATTTGTTGCCAGAGACCGTGGTTAGTTCAGTTAGTGAAGCTGTGTTTAAAAAGGGATTGGATAAGTTCTTGGAGGAGAAGTCCATTACCTGCTATTAATTAAATTTACTTAGAAAATAGCCACTGCTTTTACTAGCAACAGTAACATGGAGTTTTTGGTACTTGCCAGGTTCTAATGGCCTGGATTGGCCACTGTTGGAAACAGGATGCTGGACTTGATGGACCCTTGGTCTGACCCAGTATGGCATGTTCTTATGTGCTTGAAAACGGTAAACTGCTGCAGGTCATGTAGCAATAGTTCTGAGCGCTCCCAGAGGGAGGAGGCCCAAGCCAGGGTCTTGCTGTGAAGGCGGGAGAGAATATACATGGTCTTCACCACATCAGCTGGGAATAGCACTGCTTGTAACATGAAGTGCATGTAACATTGGTTCAGGAACCCCCAGCATTGCTTGGGATCCCTGGCATAGCAAGGCGGCACCGGCAGCACTGGAATAGGGTATGTAGGTGCCATGGGTAATGGTGCAGGTGGAGGTGGCAGCGGTACAACCAAAGCTGCGGCTGCATCCAGCTGTGTTGTGAGGTGCTCCATGAATGTTTCTAGCACCTCTAGAAAAGTCTGTTCCTGCAATTTGTGCGCAAGCCCTGAGATAACCTGTAGAGCTATGACATCTGCTGAGTCCATGGCAATTGGTTGCAGGCATGAACCCTTGGACTAAGATGGAGTTGGTGCAACCTGCAGGGTGGAGCCCGGCAGGTCATCACCGTTGGCTGGTGGAACTGTAAACTGGTGGAATCGGGTGAGGAAGAGGCCCAACTGGGTTTTGCATATACCAGCCCACATTCTCCTTAGGTTGTGCTGGGGCCAGCAAGTCAGGTGAGGGCCTCTGCTGAAGAGCTGAAGGTCCGAGGAGGAGATCAAGTAGCAGGCCGGCATCCAAGGCAGGCAAAGTTCTAGAATGGTTGAGTAACAGGCAGTGGTCAGTGGCAGACACATTTCAAAAGAACTCAAAGAACAAGTTAAAGTCAAAACTGAAGATTCATCCAGAGTGAAAGCAGGATGGATAGGCATGCAGGGAGGTGAGGAACAGCACAGGCGGGCAGACAGGGAGATGGAGAACACCAGAAGAACTGATTACAAGACAGATGACAACGAAGACCACTGGAACTGAGCACAAACACGAAGTCACAAGAACCTGGCAAATACCCAAACATTAAATAGATCTTTTGCTACTATTGTTTATTAATTAATAGCAGTTTATGGATTTTTCCTCTAGTAATTTATCCAAACTTTTTGTAAACCCAGTTACACTAACTGTTGTAACCACATTCTCTGGCAGTGAATTCCAGAGCTTAACTGTGTGCTGAATGAAAAAACAAATAGAATAAAATTCTAAATAAGCTACTTGTCAAATTCATGGAGTGCCTCCTAGACCTTCTATTATCTAAAAGAGTAAATAACCGAATTACATTAATCTGTTCAGGTCCTTTCATGATTTTGTAGACCTCTATCATATCCCATCTCAGTCATCTCTTCTCCAAACTGAAAAGCCCTAACTTCTTTCGTCTTTCCTCATAGGGGAGCTGTTCCTTGCCCCTTAGTTTGATTGCCCTTCTCTGCACTTTCTCCAGTGCAGCTATATATATATATATATATATATATATATATATTTATTTTTTTTTTAGATGTGGCAACCAGAATTGCATGCAATATTCAAGATGTGGTCTCACCATGGAGCGATAGAAGTGTTATGACATCCACTGTTTTATTTGCTGTTCCCTTCCTAATAATTTCTAACATCCTGTTTGCTTTTTTGACTGCTACAGCATACTGAGCATACAGTTTCAATGTATTATCCACTAGGATGCCTAGATCTTTCCTAGGTGGTAACTCCTAAAATAGAACCTACAGCAAGGGTTATTTTTCCTTATGCATCAAATTGCATTTATCCACATTAAATTTCATCTGCCATTTGGAAGCCCAATCTTCCAGTCTCACAAGATCCTCTGCAATTTATCACAATCCACTTGAGATTTAACTACTCTGCATAATTTTGTGTAATCTACAAATTTGATTACCTCACTTGTCATATCCCTTTCCAGTTCATTTATAAATTAATTATAAAGCACTAGTCCTAGTACAGATCTCTGAGGCACTTAGCTGTTTATCTTTTTCCACTGTGAAAACAGACCATTTAATCCTACTGTTTCCTGTCTTTTAACCAGTTTACAATCCACAAAGGACATCACCTCCTATCCCATGACTTTTTAGTTTTCTTAGAAGCCTCTCATGAGGGACTTTGTGGAAACCAAATACGCCATATCTACTGGTTCACCTTTGTCCACATGCTTATTCACCCTTTCAAAAAATGTAGATTTGTGAGACAAGACTTCCCTTGAATAAATCCATGCTGGCTTGGCCCATTAAACCATTTCTAGCTAAATGTTTTGTGATGTTATTCTTTAACAGTTTCCGCAACTTTTCCTGGCTCTGAAGTTGGGTCACCAATCTATAGTTTCCTGGATCACCCCTTAAGCCTTTTTAAATTTCCGTATTACAGGTACAATGGATGATTTTAATGATAGGTTACAAATTAATTGTAATAGGTCTGAAATTTCTTTTTCGAGTTCTTTCAGAACACTGGGGTTTATACCATCCGGTCGAGGTGACTTACTGTTCTTCAGTTTGTCAATCTGGCCCACCACATCTTCCAGGTTCACCGTGATTTGGTTTAATTCATCTGAATAATCACCCTTGAAAACCATCTCCAGAACAGAGATGGGAAAGGCCATGCTTTGACCATCATTTATTTATTTATTTAAAAACTTTTTTATACCAGCATTCGTAGGACACATCATGTCGGTTTGAAACATGTCATATGAAACATCCAGTTTCATAAGAAAACAGAATGGTCATTTCTCTTAATGGGGGGGATAAATAGTGTGGCGTGCCCTAGGGATCTGTATTGAGACTGGTGCTTTTCAATATATTTATAAATGTTTTAAAAAAAGAAACAAGGAGTGAGGTGATAAAAGTTGCCCTGGCACAGGCCGCTGTGCCAGAGGACTTGGCCCCACCCCGAACCGCCGCCACGCCCCCAACACGCCCCCCCAAGCAAAGTCCCGGGACTTGCGTGCATCCTGGGGCTTTGCGCACACCGGCAGCCTATGCAAAATAGGCACGCAAGTGCCCTGCGCTCATAAATTTGGCAGGATTTGTGCGCGCAGGGCTTTTAAAATCTACCCCAAAAGGAATAAAACAGTTCTCTTAGGAGGAAAAGCTAAAGAGGTTAAGGCTGTTTAGCTTGGAAGGGAGATATGAGAGGGGTCTAGAAAATCATGAGGAACTTGCTCTTTCAAGAAATAGACTAGGGGACACTCTTTGAAGTTACTAATTAGCATATTTAAAACAAATTGTAGAAATTAATTTTCACTCAGTGCTCAGTTAAGCTCTGCATTTATTGTTGGAGGATGTGGTAAAGGAGGATAGCATAGCTGGGTTTAAAAAAGGTGAGTTGGTAATGTCAGATGAATTCCAGAGCTTAACTGTAGATTTGAGTGAAAAAGAATTTTCTTTGATTTTATTTTAAATGTGCTACTTGCAACTTCATGGCGTGCCCCCTAGTCCTTTGATTATCTGAAAGAGTAAACTGATTCACATTTAAACATTGTAGTCCTTATTTATTTAAAGTTTTTCTAGACCGACATTCGTTGGGAACATCACATTGGTTTACATGGAACAAGAAATACAGCATATAGGCTTTACCTTGAACTGTTTTCAAAATAACAATAACGTAAGGCAGGTTGATTAAATAACGGGAGTTGAACTGTGTAAATAATATAAGAAATATAAGTATAGATATAAAATATACAACGAAGATTAGGTATCTACATGGTGATAAGAAGAGAGAAGAGAGCCAAGGAGATTGCTGTTGCAGTTGAATTAAATTTTGCATTGTAAGAAGGTAGGGGGAAGGCAGAGATTTTGTAGCTGTCCCATCCTCTCTATCATTTTGGTCACCCTTCTCTGTACCTTCTCCAATGCATCTATATCTTTTTTTGAGATGTGGCCACCAGGCTTGAACACAGGTGTGGTCTCACCATGGAGCAATACAGAGGTTTTATGACATTATCTGTTTTTATTCACTATTCCCTTCCTAATAATTCCTAACATTGTTTTGTTTTGTTTTTGTTTTGTTTTTTTTTAATTGCCGTAGCACACTGAGCCAACAATTTCAATGTTTTTCCACTATGATGCCTAGATCTTTGTCGTGAGTAGTAACTTCTAACATGAAACCTAACATTGTGTAATTACAGCATGGTTATTTTTCCCTATTTGTGTCACCTTGCACTGGTCCACGTTAAATTTCATCTGCCACTTGGATGCCCAATCTTGCAGTCTCGCAGAGTTGTCCTGCAATTTATCACTAACCGCTTGTGGTTTAACTACTCTGAATAATTTTGTGTCTGCAGATTTGATCACCTCGCTCATCATCCCCCTTTCCAGATCATTTATAAATATATTTAAAAAAACACTGGTCCAAGTATAGATCCCTGATGCACTGTTTACTTCACTGAGAAAACTATTCCTACTCTCTGTTTCCTTTCTTTTAACCAATTTCATTCCACCAAAGTACATTGCCTCCTATCCCATTACTATTTTTTTCTTAGAAGCCTTTCATAAGGGACTTTGTCAAGTCTTCTGAAAATCTATATATACTTCATCTATCGCTCACCTTTATCCACATATTTATTAACACCCTTAAAAAAAATGTGGCAGATTTGTGAGGTAAGTCTTCCCTTGGGTAAATCCATGTTCCCTGTACGTACTAGGATCAGTCCAGACCGTGGGTTATGTCCCCCGTCCAGCAGATGGAGTCAGAGCAAACTTCCAGGGGTGCTGACATATAAGCCTGTGCACCCCCTAGGGATCCTCAGTATCTCTCTGACTCCAGCAGATGTGAGTGGGGGAACCTTTGCTTCCCCAGTGTGTGGCTTTTGCTACATTTTTTACTCTCTCCTATTTCTTCTTTGACTGGATCAAGCGGACCTGGGCTGCTAAATTTATTAAATTAAAAAAAAAAAAAAAAAAAAAAGGGGAAAATTTTTTTCCTATCACTTCAGGGAGCCTGGAGCCCTGCCCGGGCCTCCCTGTCCTTGTCAGCTTGCCAGCGGGACTGGGTATGTTTTCTTGCCTACCTGTTTCTCCCTTTTCTCCTCCCTTCCGGCGGTGAGTTTGTGTGGAATTTTTTTTACAGGATCGCCGTCGGACGGCTTAGGTGGATGCTGGTGGGGCCAGCCTCTCCCCTCCGGCGCGCCGCGATTCGCACTCCCTCCCCCTCGGCCCCGCGACGTTTCATTCCCCGGGGCCGCGGCAGCAGGGAAGTCTCATTCCCCTGCTGCTCCTACGGGGAGGGTGCCTGGTTGAGCCTGGGCGGACGAGCTCGCTCCTCCCGCGGCGCGCAGTGCTCAGCTCCGGCCTAGGGGCGGTCGCTGAGGGGAATCTTCGTTCCGGCCGCGCGCCATGCAGCGCTCTAAGGGGTCTCCCGGCCCCGACCCGGGGCAGGGCGGATCGCGAGACGGGTCCTCCGGGGTTGGCCTCCCCGGGGGAGAGACCGGATCGGCTTCCCCGACTTTTTCGCCGGCATGCTCCGATCGCCGCGGCTCCAGGGGAAAGGCCCCGCCCCCTTCTTTGGCGGGAGCGGCGGCCATCTTAGAGCTGGAGAGCGCGGCTGATTCGGAGGCGGAGGAGTCCCCACATGGTTTTTCGCCGCGTTTCAGGCCGATACCAGCACCATCGTCCCCCTCCATCGCTGCGGGCCCCTCCACGGACCTCTCGCTCGCAGTCCCTCCACCGGCAGGGGGGTTTACGGCGGATTTTGTCCTTTTGATGCACCAGGCGTACCTCCAAAGCCTGCAGCCGGCGGGGGGATCCCCAGGGGGTGCTCCAGCGAACCCCACGCCCGCGAAGATTCCCCGACTTATGGGGGGGGGGGCCAATCCAGCGCCATCTGGGGGTGGCCATAAGACGCTCCTGGCTCTCCCACCCAGCGGAGTGGATCCAACGCAGGACCCTGGGAACGATCCGGCCTCCACGGCTGACGATGACTCGCTCCTGGCAGCGCACCTGGAGTGTGACGACCCACGGGTGCTCCGGATCTTCCGTAAGGAGGAGCTGTCGGACCTCATCCCACACGTCCTCCAGGAATTGGATCTCGATCCGCCCGTCGAACCGCCGGGGCCCCCAGCCCCCTCCGTAGCCTCCGCTAGTTCAAAAGGGGACCCGGTCCTGGCGGGCTTACGTCCTCTGGCGCGAACGTTCCCGATTCATGAGTCGTTCCTCCATCTTTTGGTGCGGGAGTGGGACACGCCGGAGGCCTCTCTCAGAGTGGGCAGAGCAATGGACAAACTCTACCCTCTTCCCGGCGACTTCTTGGATCTGCTTAAAGTACCCAAGGTCGACTCGGCAGTCTCTGCCGTCACGAAGAGGACCACAATTCCCGTGACAGGGGGAACGGCCCTCCGGGATGTACAGGACAGAAAGCTGGAAGTCTGCCTCAAAAAGATTTTCGAGGTCTCGGCGCTGGGGGTCCGTGCTGCTATCTGTGGCTCCCTTACCCAGCGAGCCGGACTTCGGTGGGTGCAGCAGCTCCTGACTTCACAGCAACTACCACCGGAAGAAGCGGCGCAAGCGGACCGGCTGGAGGCCGTCATTGCCTACGGGGCTGATGCCCTCCACGATTTACTGCGAGTCCTGGCAAGGACCATGGTTTCGGCTGTTTCCGCCAGGCGCCTGCTGTGGCTTCGTAATTGGGCGGCGGACGCTTCGTCCAAATCCAGCCTAGGGTCTCTACCTTTCAAGGGTAGGTTCCTCTTCGGTGAGGATCTTGACCAGATCATCAAATCCCTGGGGGAAAATTCCGTACACAGGTTGCCCGAGGACCGCCAGCGGTCGTATCGTCCGTCTACTTCCTTCTCCAGGAATCGGTCCCGCTCTCAACGGCGATTTCGGGGTTCCAGGTCTCAGGGGCCGAGAAATCCCTCGAACAGGTCTCAGTCATGGACTCGGTCCTTTCGGGGCCGCAGACCACCCAGGGACTCCTCGGCTCCGGGCCCCTCCGGCAAGTCTACCCAATGATGTCAGGCCGGCTCACTCCCCCCTCCCGAGGATCGGAGGACGACTAGCCTGGTTTTACGAGGAGTGGGCCAACATCACCACGGACCAATGGGTCCTAGACATTCTAAGGCAAGGCTACGCTTTGGATTTGCGGTATCCCCCCAAAGAAAGATTCGTCTTCTCACCCTGCGGGGCGAGTCACAAGCGAGTGGGAGTACAAAGCACACTGCACCGTCTCCTAGCCCTGGGGGCCATCTCACCCGTCCCCTCCGGAGAAGTGGGCTCGGGTCATTATTCCATTTACTTCGTGGTGCCCAAGAAAGATGGATCCTTTCGTCCCATCTTAGACCTCAAGGAAGTCAACAAGGCCCTCCGGATACCCCGGTTCCGTATGGAAACTCTTCGGTCAGTCATCGCGGCGGTTCATCAGGGGGAGTTTCTGGCCTCCCTGGATCTGACGGAGGCTTACTTACACATTCCGATCCACCCGGTCCATCACCGGCTCCTCCGCTTCAAGATACTGGATCAACACTTCCAGTTCCAGGCCCTCCCTTTCGGGTTGGCAACGGCGCCCAGGACGTTCACCAAGATAATGGTGGTTGTGGCGGCCGCGCTCCGAAGAGAGGGGATTTTAGTACATCCATACCTGGACGACTGGCTCATCCGAGCGAAGACCTTCTCTCAAGGGCGGCAAGCAGTCGACAGGGTGGTCGGTTTTCTGCAGTCTCTCGGCTGGGTAGTCAACTTCGGCAAGAGCAGTCTCCTTCCGTCGCAGCAGTTGGACTTCCTGGGCGCGCGCTTCGACACCGCTCAAGGCAAGGTCTTCTTGCGGCCGGACAAGGCCCAGATGCTCAGAGAGCAAATTTGCAACTTTGCCGCTCTCCCAGTTCCAACAGCGAGGGATTATCTGCAGATCCTGGGATCGATGGCTTTCTCCATCAACCTAGTGCCGTGGGCCTTTGCACACCTGAGGCCCCTGCAGATGGCGCTACTCTCGAGGTGGAAACCGGTCTCGCAGGACTATCAGGCGATCCTACCCCTTCCGCCGGCGGCCAGACTCAGCCTTCGTTGGTGGCTGGACCCCAGGAACTTGGCACAGGGGTGCCCCCTGGAGTCGCCGGAGTGGATCGTGGTCACTACCGATGCCAGTTTGACCGGCTGGGGGGCCGTGTGTCTCCGAAGCTCGGCACAGGGGCAGTGGACACAGGAACAGAAGGCCTGGTCGATCAACCGCCTGGAGACCAGGGCAGTCCGGTTGGCTCTCATTCAATTCCTGCCCCTCATCCGACAGCGGGCGGTCCGCGTTCTCTCGGACAATGCGACCACGGTAGCCTACATCAACCGTCAGGGAGGCACCAAGAGCCCGGGTGTGGCCGTCGAAGCGGCCCGTCTCATGGCCTGGGCGGAGCAGTTCCTCGACCGCCTAGCGGCCTCCCACATCGCAGGTGTGGACAATATTCAGGCAGACTACCTGAGTCGGCAGACGCTGGACCCAGGGGAATGGGCTCTCTCCGACGAGGCAATGTCGCTCATCACTCGGCGCTGGGGAACGCCCGCCATGGATCTCATGGCGACGGCTTGCAATACAAAGGCCCCGCGGTTCTACAGTCGCAGAAGGGACCACGGGGCGGAAGGAGTGGATGCCCTGGTTCTACCTTGGCCCCCTCGTCTTCGGCTGTACGTCTTTCCTCCGTGGCCTCTGGTGGGCAAGGTGGTGCGGAAGATAGAGGATCATCCAGGGCAGGTCATCCTGGTGGCGCCAGAGTGGCCGCGGCGTCCGTGGTTTGCGGATCTCCTCAACTTGGTAGTGGACGGACCTCTACGATTGTCACACCTCCCGCGGCTGCTCCATCAGGGTCCGGTATTTTCGGACCAGGCAGAACACTTTTGTCTCGCGGCTTGGCTTTTGAGAGGCAGAGTCTCCTGCGCAAAGGATACACAGTAACCGTGGTAGACACGCTGCTCAAGGCGCGTAAGACCTCCACTTCAGTCGCCTATGTACGGGTCTGGAAGGTGTTTGAGATCTGGTGTGCCGGGCACGGAGCATCCGCGACCACACCTTCGCTCCGTCAGGTCCTAGCCTTTCTCCAGGAGGGCTTGGAGAAGGGCCTCTCCTACAACTCCCTGCGTGTGCAAGTCTCGGCTCTAGCCTCTCTGGCTCGTACCACGGGGCAACCTGACCTTTCGTCTCATCCGGACGTCTCGCGCTTCCTCAAGGGAGTCAAACACCTGCGGCCGCCGGTGCGGCATCCCTATCCCTCCTGGAATCTCAACCTGGTTCTCCGCCTCCTTGGACAGGCTCCCTACGAACCACTGCGGCAGGCCTCCCTCAAAGATGTCACACTTAAGACGGTGTTCCTGGTCGCCATAGCCTCGGCGAGACGCATCTCCGAGCTTCAGGCGCTCTCGTGCCGGGAACCGTTTCTACGCTTCACGGATTCGGGAGTTTCTATTCGTACGGTGCCTTCTTTCCTACCTAAAGTGGTGTCGTCCTTCCACTTGAACCAGTGGGTGGAGTTGCCGGCCTTCCCGTCGGATGCGCCTCAGGCCCTCCGGCGTCTCGATGTGAAGCGCTCTCTGCTGCACTACTTGGAAGTGACCAATGAGTTCCGGGCTTCTGACCATCTCTTTGTGCTTTGGTCCGGCAATAAGAAAGGACGGCAAGCGTCTAAGACGACTATCGCACGTTGGCTCAAGGATGCGGTTTCCTCGGCCTACATCGGTGCCGGGAAGGCGCCCCCGGAGGGAGTCCGGGCTCATTCGTTGCGTGCCCTGGCCACGTCCCGGGCAGAGTCTCAGCATGTTCCCATTCAGGAAATCTGTCGCGCGGCGACATGGAAGTCGCTGCATACCTTCTCAAAGCATTACCGGTTGCAACTACCGGTAGGTGATTCGGGTTCCTTTGGAGACAGGGTTCTTCGAGCAGGGTCTTCAGGGACCCACCTGGTTTAGGGAAGCTTTGGTACATCCCACGGTCTGGACTGATCCTAGTACGTACAGGGAAAAGAAAATTATTCCTTACCTGCTAATTTTCGTTCCTGTAGTACTTAGGATCAGTCCAGACGCCCGCCCGTGGTTGCTAAGTGCTGGTCAGACGCCTGCTCGTGTACGTTTTTTACCCTCTGTCTCTCATATTTCTACATCCTGATGTTTGTGTTGTTACTTAGTTCTTTCACAGTTCGCATTGCAAGTTGCATTGGTTATTTGTGTTCTGTGGTTACAATTTGTCTGGCGCTTGATCCTTCCTACTTTCCTGTCCAGTATTTCTGGCTCTAGGCTTTGATATTCTCGATACTGAGGATCCCTAGGGGGTGCACAGGCTTATATGTCAGCACCCCTGGAAGTTTGCTCTGACTCCATCTGCTGGACGGGGGACATAACCCACGGTCTGGACTGATCCTAAGTACTACAGGAACGAAAATTAGCAGGTAAGGAATAATTTTCTTTTGGTTGTGTCCCATTAAACCGTGTCTATCGATAAGTTCTATGATTTTGTTCTTTATAATTTCCATGATTTTTCCCAGCACTGAAGTTAGGTTCACCAGTTTATAATTTCCCAGATCACCCCTGGAGCCCTTTTTAAATATTGGGGTTACATTGGCTACTTTCCAGTCTTCAGAAACAATGGATGATTTTAATGATAGGTTACAAATTATTAGTAATAGATCTGAAATTTCATTTTTTAGTTCCTTCAGAACCCTTGGATGTATGCTATCTGGTCTGGGTGATTAGCTACTCTTCAGTTAATCAGTCTGGCCTACTACATCTTCTAGGTTCACTGTGATTTGGTACAGTTCATCTGACTCATTGCCCTTGAAAACTGTCTCTGGAAAAGGTATCCTTTGTAGTCTTTCCACGATGGCCTTATCTTCTCTAAGTGCCCCTTTAACCCCTCAATCATTTCACAGTACAGCCAACTCCCATACAGGCTTCCTGCTTCGGATATATATAAAGTTTTTATTATGAGTGTTTGTCTCTACAGCCAACTTTGTTTCAAATTCTTTTAGCCTGCCTTATCAATGTTTTACATTTGACTTGCAAATGCTTATGCTTTTTCGTATTATCTTCAAATGGATCCTCCTTCCAATTTTTGCAGAAAGGCTTTTTGGCTAAAATAACCTTTCACTTCATCTTTTAACCAAGCTGGCAGTTGCTTGGCCTTCTTTCCACCTTTCTTAATGCATGGAATACATCTAGACTGCACTTCTAAGATGGTATTTTTAAACAATGAATATCTGCACAACTGTTTGTTTAATTTATTTAGAAACTGAATAATCAGCTATTGGACCATCATATTAAGTACTCCTGGTCACAGATCTTTGGTTATTTTCATTAATTTTTATTTTTTTGCAAATAAAATAATTGGCCAAGTTTTATCTTTTTGAGTTTGCTGGTTCTGTTGTAATCCCAAAAGATCCTGACATGCGCCATTTTTCAGAAACATATTCTGCATTGAGGATTATCACAATACACATCCTTTTTTCATCAGCATTCAAGAGCAGCCATTTGGCACAACTTTCTGTCATTATAATTGCCACTTGATTCTCAGTAATTGCTCACTTTATTACTTCTTCGTCAGGAAGTCAGGAAGCCAAGCTGTGTCATCTTAGTTATAGTTGCTCTGCTGCAGACTACAGCCTTTTAAATTACACAAGCTTTAGAAAAAATAGTCCTAAGCCACCTATAGTGTTAGTATTGTGCTCCACTCAGAAGAAAAAGTTCATCAGGTCTGTGACGCTTGAAAATAAATTGGTAGCAATAAGATCCACCTTGCAGGAAGTCAGTTGCCTGCAGCTGCTACAAGATAGTGCCATTCAGATATGTGACTAGGAGTCTGTTACAATGTAATGCAGTAAATTACCCATGTTTGTATTATGGTAAAAAAAAAAAGAAATTGTCCTAGAAAGTTATGGCATTCATTCATGTAAATAGCATTCTGCCTGATTTCAAATTATATAACTTGGAACCTGATACCTTGCTGGAGCATGATAGCAACCTTGATGTGTGGATGACACCATTTGCATTCCTCCTGGCAACCTCCATTTTTAATATGCCAAATAGTGGCAAAACAGCGTGCTAGCCAGCTCTATACATACTTGAGGAAAAGTCCGGGTCTATTCTCACTTGGAGGGCACACAGTGTTTGTAACACTGAACAAGTTATGGAAGGGGGCATATTAACATCAACTGCAAACCTGCAAACACATTATAACTTCGAGGAAATAGTTGGGCACATGCGAGGAAATCTAAGACATTTCCTATTAACAAAGCCAATCTGTACTTCTTTATCATTAGGATAGACTCTTTTTGAATATTTATGCGTAGATGTGAAAAAGAAGGGCTTAATCTCTAAGATTTATAAATTGCTTATGGAAACTGGCAGAGAATCCTTTCCACATACAAAGGCATGGGAAAACAATTTGAGAACCACTCTGTCATTAGAGGTATGGGATCAAATTTACTCTATAGCCAACAAATGTTCCATATCTGCCTCCCTACAGGAAAACTGTTACAAACTATTATTGAGGTAGTACCTCACCCGATCCTGGTTACACCTTATCTATCCATCGATAGATTCTAAATGCTGGCGAAACTGGGGGTGTAAAGGTGCCTTCTTTCATGTATGGTGGGAGTGCCTGAGGGCTACCTTATTTTGGAGCAGAGTACTACAGTGGCTGGAATCTGTTTTAGGGGTTAAGGATCTATCAATTTAGTGTTGCAAAATGTCCCACACCCCAATTTAGATAAATACCAACCACGGCTGTGCCAACAAGTCTCCGTAGCAGCTAGATGTGAGCTAGCTCTGTTTTGGAAATGCCCGGAGGTCCCCACACTACAGTCGGTCCTAAAACGAGTGCGCCTTTATTACAGAATGGCAAATATTCATGCTTATAAGTGTCACCAAGTTATGGCTTTTCAGAAAGTTTGGAAGCCTGTCAGAGTATGGGAAGAGAAAGATTTGGTTTAAATTATTAGCTGTCAATATTGATATTGATAATGTTATTGATATGGTTTTATGCTGAGTATTGCAAAGGAGTTTATATGCTCATATTTCGTTTTAGGAATTTGTATATATTTTTATGCTAGCATCGTACTGATTCCTTTGAACTTGATTCACTAATTGTTATGAAGGGGGAATCTCATCTTCATTTATTTTTATCTTGATCTCATTTCGTGAGGTGATTGGGGTTGGGGGGGAGAAATTGTGTTCTGTACATTGTAAAGCTGAATGTCAAAAGTGTGCTGTAATGTGGTTTTGTTAATGTATATTTGACTTTCAATAAAATATAAATGATAAAAAAATAAAATAAAAAATTCATCAAGAAGGGGTCTTGTGGTAACTTGAGTGATAGCAGCTCGGGAATAGCCAGAGAAACAAGGACACAGATTCTGGCTGTTCCTTTGGTGTACTTCACAGTGGAAAAGTCAGCTCAAAATACAGTGTAGCTCTTTAGCTTCAGGAAGTACACAGTCCTTAAACATACCAGGTCTCAGTATATAGTGGGTCTCTGCCTTTTCCCCCAGGGATTCTTTGAACATCCCAAGATCTGAGTTATTAGTCTGGTGAGGGCCCCTCCCTTCACCCAAGAATCCCTGTGGGTTTGGATTTTGAGGACCGGGCAAGACAGCTGTGCCTGGTTCTTTAAGGTAGTCTGAAGGAAGTTTTCAGTATATTCCCTCACAGGTCCCCTTGTAGTATGGCCCTTTTGGTGAATTGAATTACTGCAAAAGGGGGGAAAGCAGGGATCAAGAGTTCTCAGAGGAGTGGCAGGTAGTGTGTCAATGATAATATTTCTAAGAAGCAGGCAATCCTGTCACATTACCAGGAACCCTACTACCTGCCTCCCACCTTTCTCCAGCATTAGCCCCTGGAGAAATTGGAAATAGGTGAATAGTGGGGGGGGGGGTCTGTGTGTGGTGCACTTTCTCCGGGTCGGTGCTATTAGGTACCCTAGGCTAACCTTACAGCCATGCACCCCCTCCCTCCCAGCCTTTACCACACGCAATTAAAATTATGCGTGAAAAAGAACATTCATAGTCTAAGGTAAAAATGCCACAACATGTATATTTTTATATGCACTGCTGTGGTACCAACTAGAAAACTTTGCCTAAAGACACTTAGAACCTATATGGTATTAGGCCTCATGTAAACTGCGTTGTTTGTGGGCTTGGCCCTCCAGAAAGTCATGTATACATTGAATTACAGTTTTAGTATAGTAAACATCCCATACCAAACAGCACTAACTGCTAGCACTCAAACAGTAACAATCCTACCTATGAAAGGGCAACACTGCAGGTTCTAAAAACACCAATATACCTCCTATTAATAAAACAGAACAAGCCAGGCTGCTATAGATCAATAAACTGAAATTGCATGCCAGCAGAATACCTCACTTCAGTAACACATGCACAACATAGACAGACCCTCATGAAATACACAAATTTACCATAAAGTATAAATAGAAATGTATAGACAAACTGAACTGGAAACCATATAAAGCCAGACTTTATGCAGTGCAACAGAATCAATATCACTACTCATAAAAAATATAACACATCTATTATAATAGTAAAACTATACTAATAGAAACAATAAATATTTCAAAACTATTATTCAATAATTAAATGCAAATATTTTCCAAAAGGTCTTAAAAACCAATAAAATATTTTAAAATAGAAAACATCAAATAACACCCAAAATTAAAACTAATATGAATTAAAAAAAAATTCTCTGCTCTCTGTACCTGGAATCTTTTGCTTTTCAGTCGCTCTTGAGAGAGACACAAACATTACATTCAGTAAAAATCAACAATTTCGCTGTCCTTTTGTACTGAGGGAACTCTTGTTCCACCAAGGTCTGCATGGCTCCTGGCACTTCTGGTAGCACAGGTCAAAATTCCAGTTCTATACGCAGCTCTTTGGTCATTTATACTTCCAATCATATGTGCTAGCAACCTCCTGCTCAAGCTCCACCATAAGCTATGCAGTTGATTGCTATTTCTCCTTTTCCCACACTTGTTTACCCTTATGTTCACATGTGCAATAGTCGTGTGTTCTAGGGGCAGTAAGAGGGCTCTGAGGACTTCCTTCTACACAAAATTAGCTATGCTGGGCAGTCTTAGGCTAATCCATTACACACACCTAGTGCCTTGTCTTTAGCATCAATAAATGTCTGAGGAAACATTCATTTTATTGCCAGGAAAAAATAGGCTGAACTTTTTATTTTCCTTTAATAGATCTTAAGCATATTAGAGGAAATACAGTATATTGCCAGTTCTCCCTTCTTTCGTGGATTGCAAACTGGCTAAAAGACAGGAAACAGAGAGTAGGATTAAATGGGCAATTTTCTCAGTGGAAGGGAGTGGACAGTGGAGTGCCTCAGGGATCTGTATTGGGACCCTTACTTTTCAATATATTTAAAAATGATCTGGAAAGAAATACGACAAGTGAGATAATCAAATTTGCAGATGACACAAAATTGTTCAGAGTAGTTAAATCACAAGCAGATTGTGATAAATTGTAGGAAGACATTGTGAAACTGGAAAATTGGGCATCCAAATGGCAGATGAAATTTAATGTGGATAAGTGCAAGGTGATGCATATAGGGAAAATTGCTATAATTACACAATTGCTATAATTACACAATGTTGGGTTCCACATTAGGTGCTACAACCCAAGAAAGAGATCTAGGCGTCACATTGAAATCGTCGGTTCATTGTGCTGCGGCAGTCAAAAAAGCAAACAGAATGTTGGGAATTATTAGAAAGGGAATGGTGAATAAAACGGAAAATGTCATAATGTCTCTGTATCGCTCAATGGTGAGACCGCACCTTGAATACTGTGTACAAAAAAGATATAATTTTGATGGAGAAGGTACAGAGAAGGGCTACCAAAATGATAAGGGGAATAGAACAGCTCCCCTGTGAGGAAAGACTAAAGAGGTTAGGACTTTTCAGCTTGGAGAAGAGACGGCTGAGGGGGGGATATGATAGAGATGTTTAAAATTATGAAAGGTCTAGAACGGGTAGATGTGAGTCGGTTATTTACTCTTTCGGATAGTAGAAAGACTAGGGGGCACTCCATGAAGTTAGCATGGGGCACACTTAAAACTAAATCGGAGAAAGTTCTTTTTTACTCAATGCACAACTAAACTCTGGAATTTGTTGCCAGAGGATGTGGTTAGTGCAGTTAGTATAGCGGTGTTTAAAAAAGGATTGGATAAGTTCTTGGAGAAGAAGTCCATTACCTGCTATTAAGTTCACTTAGAGCAGAGCTTTCCAAACTTTTCATGTTGGTGACACATTTTTTAGACAAACATAATTTCGGGACACAGTAATTCAGTTTACTAGCAAACCAGAGGTTAAAGGTTAAACGAACTAAATGTATTTTGACAATTTATGTATGTTTCCTTAAATATATACATAATAAAATGTTTCACGACACAACCTATCTTGTGAAAACCTCTCATTTATATTAAAAATATATAATATTCCAAGCTTAATGTTATTGTTCTAATTTATGAATAACAATAATAAAACAAAGTTATTGTGTTATTCAATTTACCTCTTTAATGAGATATATGAGCTTGATGGGATGAACACAGATTTTGAATATTTGGTGTTAATAAGAAAGTCCAAAGGGTCTTCTGCGTAATTTTAAAAAGCTGGCCAGTTTCACACTATATAATTATTTGAAAGCCTCATTCAACTAATTCTATATGGCTATGAGAGTGAAGACTGGAATTTATAGGAAGGGACAGAATGTCAATATAAATCCTGCACCTCCAGTTCTGTAACTCTGTGCATCCACTGAAATTCCCCCAAACAATGGAGCTTAGATGTTTCCCTTACAGCTCATCATACTAAAAGATATTTTCAAATTCTGGTGTCACCTCACAGTAACAGCAGCACAAACACCTTCCACTGCCAGGCACATTGTGAACTAACACAAAACCTCGCAAAAAAGACACTCAAAATCTATACTGCAATCCCATCGTAACATAACAGTAATAACACCAAGGACTCAAACAACAATAACCCTACCTGTGAATAAGCAAGGGTAAATATTACACTGGGTCCTAGAATACCAATACACCACCTACTGAGGAAACAAAACAAACCCGATTGCTAAAGATCCCTATGCTAGTAGAATCTCTCATCATGGTCACACACACAGAGCAGAGACAGACCCTCACCAAATACAGAATAAAGGAGCACAAATTTGACAAAAACTGACATGGAAACCCCAAGAAGCCAGACTCTGTGTATTAACAATGGAAAAACAGAACCACCATTCCTCATAAAACAAATAAAATCAAGAAACATAAAGCATCAGTTATAATAGTAAAACCATACTAATAAAAGAATATTTTAAAACTACTGATGTAGAATTTCTATTAATTAAAATCATATACATTTTTTACAATTTCCCAAATACCAATAAAATATTTAAAAACGGCACATATATCAAATAACACCCAATAATTAAAACTAATAAGGATTTTAAAAAGCCCCTGCTGTCCATACGTGGGAGCTCTTGATTTCCAGTCACCCTGATATTGTCAAGGATTAGGAGGTTATCCTCTCTCTCTCACATATACTCACATGTCCATTCTCTCTCACACATACACTGTCACATACATACATACATATTCATGGTTTTTATGGTTGGTGAAGATCATGACTGAGTGTCTTCCTCATTCCAATATGTGGTGTCATTTCTCCAGGGCCAGGAGTTCCCTGTCCTCTATGCTATAGTTTCTTTCCATGGGGGTGATTTCCTTGTAAAAGAATTGTGCTGTGTGAGGATAGACCTTACCCAGTGGCACAAGGATGTCCTCCATGATAAAGGACCTAGACATGTCTGGGTGTTGAAGACAAGGCTCATTAAGAAAGGCCTCCTAGAGAGGACATCCGGTTAAGATGGCGGCTTGAGAGACACGCTTCTAAGATCGCTGCGAAAATTTCTAAAAACTGCAGTTAGTATAGCTGTGTTTAAAAAAGGATTGGATAAGTTCTTGGAGGAGAAGTCCATTACCTGCTATTAAGTTCACTTAGAGAATAGCCACTGCCATTAGCAATGGTTACATGGAATAGACTTAGTTTTTGGGTACTTGCCAGGTTCTTATGGCCTGGATTGGCCACTGTTGGAAACAGGATGCTGGGCTTGATGGACCCTTGGTCTGACCCAGTATGGCATTTTCTTATGTTCTTATGTTCTTATAACTTCTCGCTCTCGCAGACACTGACACACTCTCAGGCTCTAAGACACTCTCTCCCCCTCCACACACACCAACCACACAAACTCTTACTCCCCTGGATTTTCTCATACACACTCATGCTCTCACTCTCTCTGGCTCCCTCACATATATACACAAACACACACACCCAGGCAAGTTCCCAATCACTCTCACACACTGAAACTGACCCCCAGGCAGGCTCCCATTCATTTTCACACCACTCCCTCACAATCCCCCAGGCATGCACACATTCATTCTCACACAAACAGACCCCCAGGCAGGCACCAATTCATTCTCACACACACACACAGGCAGGCACCTATTCTCACACATACAAACCCCAGGAAGACACCCATACATTCTCATACACAGACACACCATCAGGCAGGCACCCATGCATTCACACACATACACCCCCAGGAAGACTCCCATTCATTCACATGCACACTAAAGGCAGACCCCCTCTCTTTCTTTTGCCAGCAACCTCAAGAGCCTCTCTCATTCCTCTGCTTCCACTGTCACTGATGCCGCATGGGTATTTGGGAGGCGCTGATTGCTGCTGTTGGCACTGAAGCCCATTCTGTTGCCTTCTCTGTGTAGGCCCCGTGGGTTTCCACTTCCTCCATGTTGATCTCGTACATTGTGAGATCCGCATAGAGAAAAATGCTACTTTTGCACATTACCAAAAATTACATGTGCCAATCAGTAAAAAGTAATTTTTTTTTTACCTTTGCTGTCTGATCTTAGTTTTTTATCAGTTGGTCACAGGCTTTTTTGTTCCACCTTTCCTTTCTTATTTTTTTTGCCAATTCCTTTCATATTGTCTTTTTTTTCTATTTCTTTTCTCTCCATCTATCTTCTTCCCTCAAACATACAGTCAGGTTCTCATTCTCACATGCTTTCTCTCTCTCTCACACACACACACACACACACACAGGCTCTCACATGCTCTCTCTCATACAATCATTCATACACAGTCTCTCTCTTGCACATGCTGTCTGACTTGCTCAAGCACAGACTCTCACTGTCACATGCTCTCTCTCATACAATCATTCATACACACAGGCTCTCACTGGTACATGCTGTCTCTCTCACACACACACAGGCTCTCACATGCTGTCTCTGCAAGCATTCAGGTCCTCACTCCCACACACAGTCTCTCAACTCATCTCATACATGCACACAATCTCTCATCTCATACATGCACACAATCTCTCAACTCATCTCATAAACGCACTCTACGGGCCCTCAGCCTCTCTCTTACCTCTGGGCTCCTCTTCACGGGTCACTGCAGGATGGGCTCTGCAGCAGCCCTGATCTTCGCGGGCCGATCCGCGGCAGCGGCGTCCCTCTTCTTCGCGGGCCGATCCGCGGCAGCGGCGTCCCTTTTCTTCGCGGGCCGATCCGCGGCAGCGGCGTCTCTCTTCTTCGCGGGCCGATCCGCGGTGGGGACCCTGCTACCGGGCCTCCTCCTCTCAGCCCTGCTGCCCTTCTTCTGCACGTGGCTGATGCTCCACCTCCTTCCTGCCCGTGAGGCTCTGGCAACATTTTTCTTCCAGGGCCGCGTGGGCAGGAAGGAGGAGGAGCACCTGCGTGACCTTTTTCTTCGAGCCGTGGTGACGTACCGTATTTTTCGCTCCATAAGACGCATCTGACCATAAGACGCACCTAGGATTCAGAGGGGGAAAATAAAAAAAAAAAAAAATTTGTGCTAAACCGGCTCTGCGTCTGGGCGTCTTATGGAGCAAATTAGGGGAGTGTATAGCTTTTTTTTTTTCTCCCCATTTTGTTTTTGGGTCTGGGGAGGGCCATTTCGGTCCACTCCCCAGATCAGAAAACTTTTCTTTCTCTGGGAACCCCTCCCCCCCCAAAACCCCCCCCCCCCCCCCATCCCAACCCTTTAAATTAACAACCCCCCACCCTCCTGACTCCCCCAAGACCTGCCGACTTAATTTACTACAACCCCCCACCCTCCTGACTCCCCCAAGACCTGCAGACTTAATTTACTGCAACCCCCCACCCTCCTGACCCCCCCAAGACCTGCCGACTTAATTTACTACAACCCCCCACCCTCCTGACCCCCCCAAGACCTGCTGACTTAATTTACTACAACCCCCACCCTCCTGACTCCCCCAAGACCTGCCGACTTAATTTACTACAACCCCCCCACCCTCCTGACCCCCCCAAGATCTGCTGACTTAATTTACTGCAACCCCCACCCTCCTGACCCCCCAAGACCTGCCGACTTAATTTACTACAACCCCCCCCCCCCCCCCCCAAGACCTGCCAAACGTCCCTGGTGGTCCAGCGGGGGTCCAGGAGCGGTCCGGGAATGATCTCCTGGGTGTGGGCCGTCGGCTGCCAGTAATCAAAATGGCGCCGACGGCCCTTTGCCCTCACTATGTCACTGGGACCGACCGCTGCTATTGGTCGGTCTCAGTGACATAGTGAGGGCAAAGGGCCGTCGGCGCCATTTTGTTTACTGGCAGCCGACGGCCGAAGCCCAGGAGATCGTTCCCGGACCCCCGCTGGACCACCAGGGACGTTTGGCAGGTCTTGGGGGGTCAGGAGGGTGGGGGGTTGCAGTAAATTGTCGGCAGGTCTTGGGGGAGGGATCAGGAGGGGGGGTTGCAGTAAATTAAGTCAGCAGGTCTTGGGGGAGTCAGCAGGGGGGGGGGTTTGTTAGATTTTTTTTATTTTTTTTTATATTCGCTCCATGAGACGCACATACATTTTCCCCCCACTTTTGGGGGAAAAAAGTGCGTCTTATGGAGCGAAAAATACGGGTAAGTTCCACCACGGCTCACCGATCTTCATGCTGTGTGTCTCCGGCACACAGCCCAGCCCTGCGAAACTTCACTGCTCAGCCGCCAGTGGGATGAGGTCCACCGGCGGCTGCATTGGTTCCCACTTGCCGGTGTGTCACGTGCACCGGGCTTGCGCGACACACCGGCACACCTCAGGCGACACAGTAAAGTGTCGCGACACACACTTTGGAAAGCTCTGACTTAGAGAATAGCCACTGCCATTAACAATGGTAACATGGAATAGACTTAGGTTTTGGGTACTTGCCAGGTTCTTAAGGCCTGGATTGGCCACTGTTGGAAACAGGATGCTGGGCTTGATGGCCCCTTGGTCTGACTCAGTATGGCATTTTCTTATGTTCTTTGCATTGATTACCTATACTGAGTAACATTTTCAAATTTTTATGTTGACCTTTAAGGACCTGAAGGGCTTGACCCCTAGTTATGTAAATTAAAAAATCTCACTCTGCTAACCTCATTGAACATGTTGAGTCAGAGGATGGCCTGCTGGCAAATGCCTTCAGTGCATGAAACTATTGATAAGCAACAAGCGAAGAGCTTTGTTTTAGCTCAGAGGTTTTTGTGAAATAGTGTGCCTAAGGCTCTGTTATATTTCTGAATATCAAGCGATTGTTTGAGCAGGCATAACTGGCTGCACGGAGTGGCAGTTCAGTCCAAAACAGCATTGAAATGACTGCATTTTATGTCCAAGAAGGCATGGGGAAACCTGCACTTCTAACACCTCACCAGCCTGGATGGAGCTTCTTGGTCTTTATTTGCCACCATTTACTTTGACTGCTCCTTTAGCAACTGCTCTATGTGGTTTGGCATTCTTATCTATGACTTGGTTTATGGAAGGGGTTTATATCTGATCAGGGTTGTCTGGTCTTAATTTAGCAGTGGATATCTGTGATGGGAATACATTTTTTTGAGGGGGAGGAGTCTGGCAAATTCTGTAAGCTGTTTTTATTGAAAATTATTGTACTGTATTTTATGATTCTATGAATAATGTAATTTGTGATTACTGATTACAGAAATAATTTATTGAATTGATCTTGTGAGACACTTTAGGCAATAATTTAAATGGATTAGAAATAAAACTGGATCTGGATTTATAAACACGGGTAAATTTTCCAAGCTATTTAAATAGATAACTCACAGGTTATCCATATAAATGGCAAAGTTTGAGATATTCAGTCATATATCCAGTAAATTAGAGCGGGATAAAGTGGCATTCCAACTAAGTTAGCCAGATAACTTTAAAACTGCTTCAAAGCAGATAACCAGCCACTTAACAGCATATCGTCAAAAGATATCCAGTTAAGTGGCAATCCTGTACCAAAAAAAAAAATCCTCGCTGTAGGCCCCCAGTCCGATTTCTCCCTCACATACCAAATGTAACAGCTTTTGCTGACTGAAATCCCCTCAACCCCACCTAATACCCCTGATATACCAAAAGCATGATGACAGACCTCCAGGCTTTCTCCCTACCACCCCAGGAAAAAATAATGCACAAAATTAGGCAAAATCACCTTCCACCCATACAGTACTTATGTGGCCTGGGCTTGCAGTCCGGAGCAATCCCAGGCACTTCCGGCATAGCTCTTAGCATCTGTACTGGAAGTGTAAGGTATCTGTGTAATGGTTAGGCCAGCTACTGAGCAGTTATGCTAAGAGTGTCCGGGATCAGCACAGACTGCAGCCCTGGGTCACAAGCTCTGACAGCTCCTGGCACTTATGTATTCATTTATTCCCTTCATGTCTTCTCTGATTGGTTCTTCACTGGCAGCTGATAGTGAAGGACCGGTCGCCATGAGTTAGCAACAGGGATTGACCTTCAGCTGTTCAATGCAGGGCCAATCAGGAAAGAAGTGAAATGAATAAATTAATACATAACTGCTGAGAGCTGTTGAAACTTGTGGTACATATGTAGTAAGCAAGCAGGAGGAGGTAAGTCTCCTCCTGCTCTACTCTGGGAAATCTTTTGTGGATGTCAGGGTGGGGGTGGGAATTTTCGCTACTATTTTGTTAGGGGACAGGGTGAGATTGGCCTTGCTTATACCATTAATGTTATGCATGATTGGGCAGCATTCAGGATGTTCGGCCCCCACATTTTTAAAATTATTTTACGGGTGGGAGGATAAGACCACTGTTGACCTATGAGTTTTTTGTTTGTGGGGGGTTTCTTTGTTTTTTAAAATACCTGGATATATGCTAAATTATAGATGTTTAGGTTTATCTGTATCCAGGTAAAGATACTCAGATATCACTGGGATAAGCAGCATGGAATCTGTCTAGCCCTTGGGATCCTGCCAGGTACTAGTGACCTGGATTGGCCACTTTTGGAAACAGGATACTGGGCTTGATGGACCTTTTAGTCTGACCCAGTATGGAAAATCTTATGTACTTATATGTACTTAACATTACACCTACTCTGCACCATGACCAGATTTACTTGGGTAAATCAATTTAGGTCGCCATGAGTATCAGTGTTAACTAAGTTTGAGCCATGCTCTCAGAACACTTCCATACTGTCCAGGTAAGTATTGACAGGGTAATGATTTACCCTGTAAACACTTAACAGGGTAAATGCAAAACCCTGTGCTTATCCTGCTAAGCCTTGAGTTGAGCTGGATAAACCTGCTGAATATTGACCTCTAGATACTTCGTTGACCTATTGGCGTACACTTAGGGGCAGATTTTCAAAGACGTATGTGTGCCGGGCTTAATTTCAAAAGGCCCGGCAGCACGCATAAAGCCCCGGGACGCGTGTAAGTTCCGGGGCTTGAAAAAAGGGGCAGGGCATGGGTGGTGTGGGGCTGGGGCGTGGCCTGGGGATCTGCTGGGCTGGGGATCATGCAACTTACTTCAGCCCCAGGGCTGAAGTAAGTTTTTTGTTTTGTTTTGTTATAAATAAAAAAAAAAAAAAAAAAGAAATTTATTTAAAGTAAGGGGGAAAAGGAAGTTACCTCCCAGGCCGCTCCGATTTCAGAGCGACCTGGGAGGAAACAGGAGACAGCAGTGCGGCTCGGAGCGGGCTCAGCGCGTGCAAGGTGCACAATTGTGCACCCCCTTGCGCACACCGATCCTGGATTTTATAACATGCTCGCGCCTACGCGTGCATGTTATAAAATCAGGCATACATGTGCATGCACCCGGTAGCGTGCGCACATGTAGGCCGCGCACGCATGTTATAAAATCTACCCTTAAATCTCCCTTTTTCCCTCATTGTTTAGAAATGTCTTGGTAAAGTCGACTCAAATATTTATTTTTCCAATAACTTTTGACATTTTTTCTTTATTTTTCAAGGTTTAATCCATTCTAAGAAGAGGACAAAAAGAAACAAACGGGCCCTCTCAATTCCTTCACAAGAGACATCGACTTACAGAACCTCTCAGATAAGGGACACAACTACGGCTACTACAACCCAGCCAATAAATATGCAAGCCGCCACAGCAGTGAGCAGCACCTCCACACAGCTGTCAGTGGTAGCCATACAAACAAACAAAACCACGAGCAACCCCACAACCCCTGAATCAGCAACAGCTTTGGTCAGCACACCACCTGAAGATATATTTATAGTCCAAGCTGGATCCATTCAGACAACAGAAGCTAAAGAAATTCCAAGAGTCATAAATACAGTGAGCGAACCAACCGCAACTGTGCCTTCTAACAATTCATCTAATCATTCTGTAATCTCCAGTGAGACAATAACAATGCATATCGCAACTGCAGCATCTCCAATTCTGCCTGGTACTGTTCCGCAGGGCATTAGTGTAGCTGGGACTACTCTGCAACCAAACATTGACATGAGACAGCACTACACCACACAGCAACCCTTCATAACTACTAAAGAAAAGAATCTAACCACTTTAAGCGAAATGATTTTATCTGGCCGTTCCACAACCACCACTGCAGAGTACACAACAGATAAACCAATAAAACCTACCACTTCCATAAGCATAATGGTAGAGTCCACAACTACCAGTACTACCATTATTGAGTCCACAACTACAAAGAGATCAACAGAACGTGAAATGTCTAAGGAAGAGACAAAACCTCTCTCTCCTAAACCATCAACTTTTCAAGTCTCTTCAAACTCTACTGGATCATTAACACCATCACAGATGACAAAGAATGCAGCTACTGTGCTTGCATCCACAACTCATGGTGCACTAAGAACTGAGACCACTGTTTCAAAACTTTCAACAGCACATTACAGAACAATAGCAGATAGGAAGGGGGATAATTATGTGCCTTTGGGCACAGAGCCTCTAACCAGACACATAGTGGACGTCAGTTCGCTTTTTGCACTGCTTCTATTTGGCATCATATTTTTCATAGCTGTTATAGTTTTATTGGCTACACAAGCCTATGAGAGCTACAAAAAAAAGGACTACACGCAAGTGGATTACTTAATCAATGGGATGTATGCTGACTCTGAAATATAAACAGACATTCCCAAAAACTGTTTACTATTTTAATTCAGGTGATTGATAGTGTTTTTTTCTAAAACTTGTGAAAGTGCTTCCAATTTATTCCTGCTACAATGTAGGAGAAATGCCATATTGCTGAATGTGACTTCTTTTTTTATCAGCATGCTAGAACAGCAGAGGAGAAATGCCATAATCCAGTCTGATCTCCGTTTCACAGAGATACCGGCAGCTGCTGCAAGTTAGATATGACTGGTTCTTTATTGCTCACTCTAATTGGACGTTTTGATTATTTACTTCCACTTATTCTCTTCTCCATACAGTTCATTGTGATTAGAAGGTTCTTTCTTTTAATTTAACTGCAAAAATAGATGAATCATATTTTGTTTCTCAAATTGTCTAATGATGTGCCAACTACAAGCATATGGTTTTATTTTTATATAAATTCATTGAATAAAACAAGAACTGGGTGCTGTAGCATCTTGCCCTTTCTGATATGTTACTTATTGGTCTGTTTCAGTGACTAAAAATTTCAAACACTGTATGAGAAGAGCCATAAAATATCCTTGGGTTGCTGCAGCGATGGAACTCTCGCTCTCCAGTACGTTGTAAAAGTGTATGATCAGATAATTACTAATGGAAAAGGCTAGAATAGCCAGTTTTCTCACAGGACAAGCAGGATGGTAGTCCTCACATATAGGTGACATCATTAGGATGTTCCCAATCACGGAACACTTTTGTCAAAGTTTCTAGAACTTTGGCACCTACTGGGCATGCCCAACATGGCACTAACCCTGCATCCAGCAGGGGTCTCCCTTCAGTCTTTTTTTCCACGCAGCAGTAGCCACGCGGGTTAAGGAGCTCTCTAGAGATTCCTGACAGGAATTTTCCTCACAGAACTTTTCAAAATTTTCAAAAAATTGTACCCCATAGGGGTCCCCCTATCAATACCGTACTCCGCGGTCAAAAGGTAAGGATTTACCCTCATTTGCAGTCGATTCCCGATGAGTTTTCCCTTAGGGGCCTACTGCTCATCGACCACACCGCGGCTAAATCTTTGTTGAAATCATGGTGTCGGGTTTTCATTGGTACCCCGACAGTCCTCTGACAATGTCCATCTCAGACCCACATAGGGTTCCGACCATGACATGCTAACTTGCACCAAATGTGCCCAAATGACACCGAAGGGCCGTAAAGCCCACTCAGAAAAAATGGAGTTTCTTTTTCAGTCAAAACCCCCGACTCAATCGACCGCTTCAACTTCGTCTGAGCCGGTGCCATCAACCTCTCGCCAGCAGCAAGACACTGGTGCTGCCCAACCGGTATCGACTACTCCAAAGATGTTGTCTACTTCCTCCTCATCGCCTCAGGAGAATGCCCAAGGAGAACATCGTGAAAAGCATCGACACAGTCATTGAAAGGCTCAGTCCGCTGATCCAGGCAAGCCATCAGCATCGACAGAGCCACCGATTAAAGAAATCCTGTCCTGAGAAGGCCCCATCCTCCTCTGCGACTGGGTCACCGAGGCGTTCCCCCACCTTCATTGGTGCCGGGAGCCGCGACTCCATTTTCACTGGTGGACCCTCCGGCTACGCCAATGTTGCTTCCTAGTCCGGAGCCGGGGTTCCACGCCCCAGGCTTCCGCAAGGAATTGAATCGTATGATCCAAGAGGCCATCAGTAAGGCACTGCAGGGCTTTCAACCTCCATCGGTGCCAATGCCAGCCCCAGTCGCCGATCTGATTCCCACGGCACTCGCACCGCTGCTCGGCAGGCTGGATGTGTTGATCGGTGCTCTTCCGCCGCTGGAACAGGACACCAGTATGTCTACCGCCTTCCACGCCGATACCTTTGTCATCGGAGGATGAAGAAACACTGATATCCATACCGCCGTCTGGGATCTTGCACTGACTCATCCATCGATGTCGCCGGTTCCATCAGTGCCTATGCCTCCATCGGTACCGCCATCGGTGCCACTTCCGATGTCGTCGATGCCAAGGCCTGGTCCATCGGGAATTGCACCATTACTCCCCTCTGGAGATCCTATGGGAGCTGGTGATCAACCTTACGATTCTTGGACCGATGATTCTTCCCAGGATACTGATGACTTACCTTCAGAGCCATCTCCACCTGAGGAGAGAAGACGTTCTCCTCCAGAAGACCTGTCCTTTATTAATTTTATTAAAGAAATGTCTGAGACAATTCCATTTCAGCTTCAGACGGAAGAGGATTCAAGACACAAGATGCTGGAAGTACTCCAGTTTTTTGATGCCCCAAAGGAAATCATGTCTAGTCCTATTCATGAAATCCTAATTGACCTGCTGAAAAGGAATTGGGAGCACCCAGGCTTGGTACCACCTGTCACCCAAAAGACAGATGCCACCTACCTTGTCCAGACAGCCCCTGGGTTTCAAAGAACACAGTTGGATCACCATTCTGTGGTTGTGGAGTCAGCCCAGAAGAAGGCAAGACACTCTAAACCTCATTCCTCCATACCTCCCGGGAAAGAAAAGAGGTCCCTGGATGCTTTTGGCAGGTGTGTCTTCCATGGCTCAATGCTCATTTTTCGCATTGCTTCCTACCAGTTATACATGACCCAGTATAACAGGGACCTGTTCAAGAAGATCCAAGATTTCTCTGAATCTTTACCAGAACAATTCCAGGATCCACTCAATGCTCTTGCTTAGAAGGGCCTAGATGCTGGCAAGCATGAGGTCCGCGCTGCCTATGATATTTTTGACACTGCCTCCAGAGTGTCTGCAGCGGGGTTAGTGCAAGAAGGTGGGCCTGGCTGAAGTCCTCAGACCTAAGACCAGAGGTGCAGGACCTGTTAGCAGACCTACTCTGCACTGGAGATAATCTCTTCAGGCACAAAATATAGGAAACAGTGGCACAGCTAAAGGACCACCATGAAACACTGCGCCAGCTTTCCTCAGTACCTTCTGATTTTCCATCCACTTCTAAGAGAACATTCTGAAGGGACTCTAAGCGACAGTCTTTCAAGCCACACAGATATTTTCCTCCTGCCGCTCGAGGTCGTCCTTCCAGGCCCTACCAGAAGGGTCAGCCCAGGCAAGCCCGACCCCAGAGGGCCCAGCTGCTGGATTTTGACTCCTCGCTGGAGAGCATAAGCCAACCTCCTCTACCGCTGGACCAGTCGGTGGTTGACTGTGCCACTTTACCAACATATGGCACACGATCACTTCAGACCAGTGGGTACTTGCTGTATTGACCCAGGGCTACCACCTCAACTTCCTGTCGGTACCAGCAGACTCCCCACCTCAGCCGACGTGGAGCTCATCTGACCACTCCTCTCTTCTGGAAGAGGAGGTATCAACCCTCCTGAAATCCTGGGCAATAGAACCAGTGCTCCTTCTCAGCAGGGACAGGGGGTTCTAGCCCAGGTATTTCCTCATCCCAAAAAAATCTGGTGGCATTCATCCAATACTGGACCTGCGGGCCTTAAATATCTTCAGAGGGAAAGGTTCAGGATGGTGACCTTGGGTTCTCTACTGCCTCTTCTACAAAGAGGAGATTGGCTTTGCTCTCTAGATCTACAAGACGCATATACACACATCTTGATCACTCCGTCCCATCGCAAATTCCTTCGTTTCCTGGTAGGGCCCCAGCACTTTCAGTTCTGGGTACTGCCATTCGGCCTATCATCCGCTCCTCGAGTCTTCACCAAGTGCCTTGTAGTGGTCGCAGCCTACTTGAGATGTCAGGGTGTCCATGTCTACCCTTATCTTGACAATTGGCTGATAAGGGCCCCGACTCAGAGGGATGCATTAGCCTCCTTACGTCTAACAATCCATACGTCTCTCGGGTTTCTGATCAACTACCCCAAGTCCAGCCTAGTTCCAAATCAAGCGCTATCCTTCATAGGAGCCGACCTGGACACCATGCGGGCAAAAGCATTTTTCCCTTAGGATCGAGCTCATACTCTCATATCCCTCGCACAATGCCTCCAGAATTGGTGTTCTTCGACAGCTCATTTTCTCATTCTGCTGGGTCACATGGCATCCGCTGTGCATGTTACTTCAATGACATGACTCGCCATGAGTCATGCAGTGGACTCTAAAGTCCCAGTGGACTCAGGCTTACCAGCCAATGTGTCCAGCATTGTCCACATTACCAAGCAGCTCAGCCTATTGCTGGCCTGGTGGGTTCAGCTCTCCAACCTCCTTCAAGGCCTTCCCTTTTAGGTTCCAGAGCCTCAGATTGTTCTAACGACAGATGCCTCCAATCTAGGTTGGGGTGCTCATGTCAACGACCTACAGATTCAGGGTCCCTGGTCTCCAGAAGAAGCCAAACATCAGATAAATTTCTTGGAACTTCAAGCGATCAGATATGCCCTCAGAGTCTTTCAGGATTGCATCTCAAACAAGACCATCCTGATTCGAACCGACAACCAGGTGGTGATGTGGTACATCAATAAGCAAGGGGGAACAGGCTCCTACCTTCTGTTCAGGAAGCTGCACAGATATGGGCGTGAGCTCTTTCCCACTCAGTGTACTTCAGAGCGACCTACTTGGCGACAGGGCCTGGAGGTTGGGGTGGCATAGGCACCCGTCGTTCTGAGCTATCAGAAGCGGATCCTTCCCTAGAACAATGTGCCGGCGAACTGATAGATCCTTGAGGATTGGGAACCAGATTTGGTGTGGCCAGTGAGGGACTTTCAGAATCATTTAAGCCCTTGTCCCTTTGTAATTTCACAAGAGTCTTTGATATGAGTGGAAACTGGCGGACAGCTTGAGCTGGACCTTCCATCCGCACGAATGGTCTCTCAACTCTGCGGTAGCAGACACAATCTTCCAACATTGGGGGTATCCACATATAGACCTCTTTGTGTCTTTCCACAACCGCAAAGTAGAGATCTTCTGCTCGCTCACTCACAGCCGAGGGACGCTTTCGCCCTCTCGTGGTCCAGCGGTCTCCTCTACGCGTACCCCCCACTTCCACTCATATCAAAGACTCTCGTGAAGTTACAAAGAGACAAGGGCTTAATGATTCTGATAGCCCCTCACTGGCCACACCCAAGTCTGGTTCCCAATCTTCAAGGATCTATCAGTTTGCTGGCACATCGTTCTAGGGAAGGATCCGTTTCTGATAACTCAGAACGACGGGTGCCTACACCACCCCAACCTCCAGGCCCTGTTGCTGACAGCCTGCATGTTGAAAGGTTAATACCTCAACCCCTTAATCTTTCAGAGTCGGTATCCCGAGACCTGGTAGCTTCACGAAAGCTTTCCACGAGACGCTCTTATTGTTCCAAGTGGAAAAGGTTTACATTCTGGAGCACGTCCATGTCCATAGACCCCTTCACCTGTTCCACTGTGAAGTTTCTGGACTATCGCTGGCATCTGTCAGAATCAGGCCTGAAAACTTCCTCTATAACAGTGCATGTCGGTGCGGTAGCCGCCTTCCACAACGGAGTAGGAGATGTCTCTATTTTGACACAGCCCTTAGTCACACGCTTCATGAGAGGGTTGCTACACCTGAAACCTCCATTGCGCCCTCCGGCTCCCGCTTGGGACCTTAATGTGGTCTTAGGGTGGCTCATTAAACCTCCGTTTGAGCCTCTTCACTCCTGTGATCTCCCTATCTCACCTGGAAAGTTATTTTTCTTCTCGCTATAACATCTGCTCGTAGAGTTAGTGAATTACAGGCATTAGTTACCTACTGCCTTACACTAAGATTCTACATGACAGAGTGGTTCTCCGTACACACCCTAAGTTTTTACCAAAGGTAGTGTCTGAATTTCATCTTAATGAATCCATCATCTTACCTACTTTCTTCCCAAGGCCCCATTCCAACCCAGGAGAAAAGGCTTTACATTCCCTGGACTGCAACCGTGCCCTAGCCTTTTATCTGGAGTGCGTGTCAGCCCACAAAGTCCACTCAATTATTTGTTTCTTTCGATAACATCAAATTGGGAAATACAGTGGGAAAACAGACCCTTTTTTTTCCTGGTTGACAGACTGCATCTCCTTTTGTTACCAGCAAGCAGGCATTCCGCTACAAGACCGTGTGAAAGCACACTGTGTTAGGGCCGTGGCAACCTCTGTGGCACGCCTTCGTTCGGTGCCACTTGTTGATATTTGTACGGCTGCGACCTGGAGCTCTCTCCATACCTTCGCAGCCCATTATTGCTTATGTAAGGCTGGCTAGCAAGATTCCCTCTTTGGCCAGTCTGTTCTACACAACTTATTCTCAGCTTAACTACCCAACATCCTACCAGCGACCCATTCAGGGGTTCAGGATGCCCTCCTACCCAAATCCACCCCTGTTGTTGTGCCTGTTTCACGTCTTTGGGTGCATTTGGTGCATTGCTCGGGCATCCTCAGCTCGCTACTCACCCATATGTGAGGACTACCATCCTGCTTGTCCAGTGAGAAAGCAGAGTTGCTTACCTGTAACAGGTGTTCTCACAGGACAGCAGGATGTTAGTCCTCACGAAACCCGCCCGCCACCCCGCGGAGTTGGGTTCGCTTGAGATTTATTTTATTTTTTCGCACGTACTTCTTACTATAAATGAGACTGAAGGGGGACCCCTGCTGGATGCAAGGTTAGTGCCATGCTGAGCATGCCCAGTAGGTGCCAGTCAAAGTTCTAGAAACTTTGACAAAAGTGTTCCGTGATTGGGCTCCATCCTAATGATGTCACCCATATGTGAGGACTAACATCCTGCTGTCCTTTGAGAACACCTGTTACAGGTAAGCAACTCTGCTATATTCAACATGCAGCACTGAACACATGAGATGAAGTAGACTGTATAAGGGAGAATTCTCACACTTTCTGGCTACTTATTGTGCAGAAACTGCACCAATTTTCAATGTGAAACTTGCCGAGTACCCACAGACATTTGCACCTGCTTTTTGTGCAGGTACATGTTCATAGGAAAATAACACATTTAGCTAAGCTAAGAAATATGAGATGCGTTAAAGCAGTTATAACATGCGTGATAAAAAAACGTACATGGTTAGGCTAATTTTCAGATTAATCTGTTCTGCAGTAAATTAACACATCACGTAGTATTTTATCATGTCTCATATTATTTTATTACATCACACATTATTTTTGTGCTTGCTGCAGCTACTCCTTTGAGGGTATGTCAGGCATTTGTGAGAAGACCTAGGTGAGTTGTTAGAGGAGTTTCATATTGATTACCTGAATGCTGTATCTGTGACTTTAGCTTGTTTCTTCATTGTTTACCTTACTCTTTGGCTATTGTGTGAAAGAAGTGCGAGAGTTTGTGTTTTTTGTCTTGTTAGTCCAACCTTTTTTGTTTATAGACTGGAAGTGGGGAGGGTGTGAGGATGGAGCATAAAAGGAGTGAACATGGGTATGACAGGTGGGTGAATGGGGCGAGTGGTGGTAGGGAAGAGAAAAGATGGGTCAGGATAGAGGAGGGAGAGCCTGGACCAGCACAGGGAAGAGGAGGGCAGGATAGATAGAGGGGAGAGTGGTAGGTGAGGCAGAGCAGTAAAGACAAGGACAAGAGGAGGGAGGTGGAGGGCTGTAGACAGCTGCCTATGGAGGGAGGAGCTTGGCAGGACAGTCCTATTACAGAGAATGTAGCATAATAAAATAATTATTCCAACATTAGTGCCACTATGATTAATAAGCGTAAAGATGAATGGAAGTAGTCTGAATTTATAGCAAAACTTAGGTGACTAACATATCACAAACATGTTAGTTGTTAATTTTTATGACCATCATATTGAGCATTGTTGTGTTAATGAGCACACATATTTAATGTGTAAAACACATCTTCAATTTTGCCACCAATTATAATCATCGGTCATTTTTTCTTAGGTGATATAAAACTCCCATGTGATTGAAAACTACTCAATTTCTCATTGTTTCTGCAAACCAATATAATAATGTTCCTACACCGTTGTGCATTCAAATAAAAACATTAATAGATGCCACTTCATTTGTCGTCCCTTTCGCTTTATCCTTTTCTTATCCTAACAATCCAATTTTTAGTCGCCGCTAATAAGAGCCCACACATAATCTGTTTTGGTAAAAAGTGGCCGCAGCTTTTATTTAAAACACAAACATAATAATTTTCTGGTTACCGGTGCCGGTGGTATGTTCCTCGCTGCTGCCCGCCGCAGGAACCAAGCAAGGCAGTCCTACGCAGTGGAACCCCCCTGCTGTGTTCCTGAGCAAGGGGGTCATGCCCTTAGGCACCTTTGCCTTATGCCTCCCGACGCCGACGGCTACCCCGCCGTCATGTGATGTCACCAGCACCACTTGTAATACAGCCCAACCAGCCCGGGTACCCACCAAGACACGAGGTAGGGAGGACCCTTGCCTCGTGTCCTCCCCATTAACATCTAAGCTGCGGCCTTTTTATCTTAAGGTCTTGTGCCTCAATGGCATCCTGTAGGGAATTACTGAATATGTCATATCCTATCTCTGACAAGTGAATACTGTCAGGCCTGAACAACCCAGAGGTCATATCGTCCACCCATTGGTGCCTAATTTGTTGTCCATCCATCTTTTGTATCCATATTCCAATTTGGCGATTAACATTCTCCCACGACCCCATAATTTTGAACCTAACCACTTTGGCCTCTGTATGATATCGGACCAGCATACCACGGCCTTCGGGTATAGCTCCATTATCTGGGCCAGATCACTTTTCACTCTTTATCAAGCGCTTACATGTCCATGAACAGAAGTCATTGCCCCCCAAATGCAATATTATCACATCCGGAGCTGCTCTTTCATGCCTTGGGCGCCGTAAAAAGGGCAATAACTGTTCCCACTGCATGCCGGGCTTTCCAATCCATGTGACGGCCCAACCTTTCGGTGCCATACCCAAATGTTGTCCATATGGCCGTCTGTGTGCTCTCTTGGCCGTCCATCGTATGTAGGAGTGCCCAATGATCCATGCTATATTTTGTACTTGTTGGGCATCTGTAAGATAAAATTAAGAATTCTTGTTAGCCATGTTAGCTCTGTCTAGTCATACATAAGTATTAACTGCCTTAGACCGCCAACGGCCAAATTTCATTATTGTAGCCGATTCTAGTCCCGCCTGAGCCGCACTTGTGGCAGCCCCGATTCTGAATGAGTGGGTGGTGAATTTCGTTGCGTCGCATTTTATTGCTGTTAATGAGAATTGGAATCTGGTAAGCGGAGTACAATCCGCGTGTATCAGCAGGTGCCCTCCCACCTGTGGTCATATCCCCAGATACTCCCTCATGTTGTGTAAGGGACAGGTGAAACACCCTGGAACTCTAAGTGATGACGTAGTCCCTCTTCCTTCTTCGTCCGTCTTGGATTTTTGTATGGTTATCATTAGCTTCTCTGGTGTCCACACTACGTTCTTTCTGAGCAGTCCACTGCTCCCTTTGTCAGCTTTGTTGTGAGCCACTAATTCGCTTACTCTCAGGCTGATTCGGTAAAGTCCGCGGGAGAATGGACGAACGCCCGCTCTCCTGGCGCGCGCACCGGCCCTTCGCCAGTGCGCGCGATTCTGTATTTAAATTAGGTGACGTGGTAGAAACGGGGAAAGGGAGGCGCTAGGGACACTAGCGCGTCCCTAGTGCCTCCTTTTTGACAGGAGTGGCGGCTGTCAGCGGGTTTGACAGCCGACGCTCAATTTTGCCGGCGTCTGTTCTCGAGCTCGCTGACAGCCACGGGCTCGGAAACCGGACGCTGGCAAAATTGAGTGTCCGGTTTTCGGCCCGACAGCCACGGGCCGAATTAAAATTTTTTTTTTTTTTTTTTTTACTTTTCGGGACCTTCGACTTAATATCACTATGATATTAAGTCGGAGGGTGCACAGAAAAGCAGTTTTTAATTCTTTTCTGTGCACTTTCCTGGCGCCAGAAGAAATTAATTTCTGAAAGTAAAATGTGCGGCTTGGCTGCACATTTTACTTTCTGTATCCCACGCGCATACCTAATAGGGCCATCAACATGCATTTGCATGTTGAGGGCGCTATTAGGTGCCGCGGGTTGGACATGCGTTTTCCTCCCCTTACTGAATAAGGGGTAAGGGAAAATGCGCGTCCAATAGCAGGCTAACAGTGCGCTCCGTCTGAAAGCTCCGAAGAATGCTAATGAGAATGCTAGTTGAAAGAGTCTGATTTCAAAATCGGATGAACAAATTATTAATTGCGCCCATAATGTCCTCAGCATGTCCTGTGTGATGGGATGCCTGTTATCCTTGCTGGGACCTATTCTTCTGGCCCATCCAGTCATAATTTTCTTGATGATGAATGCCTTAGTGGGGGTCCCCCCAACTTCGTGCCTTAGTGAAAAAAGCCAGTCCAGCTAGGTGTTTAATTACTGCTTTTTTTGAGGCTCCGGCTTCCTTTGCTGAGGTTATATATTTGACGATCAAGTCTTCACTTATTGGGCCTTGTTGCCAGCCGTTGTCTCCTAGGAACTTGGACACAATTTCATATCCCTGGCAGTAAGAGGACCAAGTAAATGGAGCGACCGATCTGCGTACTAATTCGCGTGTGGCTGCAGACCAACTTTCCATAGATGCTCTGGCATTGGTGTTTCAGCTTCGTTCGCTGTTGGTACCTGCTTACGAAACAAATGCCATTTAGCACGAGATAATGAATCTGCAGCGCCATTAAATATTCCCGGCACGTGCTTTACTCGCAGCATAGTGTTATTCTTTAATGCCTCTAATACTATTTCCCGTAGCAAATTGATAACCCTAGGGCATTTGGCTGATTGAGCATTTATTACCTGCATCACTGCTTGGTTGTCACACCAGAATGTCAGATGTTTATTTCTTATCCTATCGCTCCACAATACCAGTGTCACCCATATTGGGAAGAGCTCTAAAAATGTTATGCTCTTGGTGATCCCTTGCGACCTCCACTCTTCCGGCCATCTTTTCTGCACACCATGAATCTTGGCAGATAGCTCCGAAACCCCAACCTCTCCCGATGCATCAGTGTGGATGTTCAAATCTTCATTGGACAGTGGTGGTCCCTGTATCACTGATACTCCATTAAAGTTGGAGAGGAATGAATTCCATATCTTAAAGTCAGTGCGGATATCTTTTGAGACACGAATGAAATGGTGGGGTCTTTTAACTCCTACTGTTGCCATTGCTAATCTCCTCATGAATACTCTTCCCATGGGAATGACTCTGCAGGCAAAGTTCAATGATCCCAAAATTGATTGAGCGACACACAGGGTTATTTTCTTCGCTGAGTTCGCTTGTTGTATAATCGTGCAGAGATTGTAGACTTTCTCCCCTGTCAATCTTGCAATCATTTTGTTGGAATCTATTTCAATGCCTAAGAAGGATATGATAGTTGCTGGACCTTCTGTTTTACTGAGAGCTAAAAGAACACCAAATTCCCTAGTGATCTTTTGGAATTCCTCTAAATGGCTGAAGCAGGAGTTTGATTCTCTGGGCCTACGAATAGAAAGTCATCCAAGTAATGAATGATGTCAGATTCTGTCTGCTTTACCGTAACCCAGTGTAAGAATGAGCTAAATAGTTCAAAGTATGCACATGAGATTGCTCATCCCATGGGCATGCATTTGTCAAAGAAGTATTGATCTTTGAATTTGAAACCCAAAAAAGGAAAACTTTCAGGGTGCACTGGAAGTAAGCGGAAAGCAGATTCGATGTCAGTTTTTGCCATTAGGGCACCCTTTCCACAGTTGCGTACTAGCGCTAGTGCTGTATCAAAGGTTGCATATTGGACTCTGCATTCCTCTTGTGGTATTTGGTCATTCACCGAGCACCCTGGAGGGTATGATAAATTCTGTATTAGTCTGTATTTGCCTTTTTCTTTTTTAGGGATGACGGCTAATGGCGAAAGGAACATGTGCTGAAATGGTTGATTGCTGAAGGGTCCAGCTATTCTGTCCAGTGCTAGTTCCGTTTCTAATTTTGCTTGGAATATATTTTTGTATTGGGTTGCCTATGGTGCATTACTGGTATGGGTCTCTTCTATGTGGCCTTGGAAAGGTAATTTAAAAAACCTTCATGAAATCCTTGTGCTATTTTATGGGCCTTGTGCTGGTTTGGATATCTGTCGAGCCATGGTTGTAATGTTTCCAATCTGATCGGTGATGGAGCCTTTACGAACAGCTCCTTTTCAAATTGCTTTTGGCTTACTCCCCATGGGTTGGTCAATGGTTATGGTGCCACGCATGCTGTGCACACATGATTAAATTTACAATCCGGGACGGTCTTGTTAAAACGCCAGCATGTGTTATCTCCAGAGTGCTTATTTGCAGAATACCTAGCTGGTGATGTTCTCCTTGTGCTCTTTGACTTAGTTCCCTGTTCTGGGCTTTCCTAGTCATCTGTTGTAGCTAGAGACTAACATCCTGCGTTCCCCATGTCTTGAACAGATTTTCTTCCATTTTGTCCCGGAACTTCTCGTCGTAGTTGAGCCATGCCCAACCATCGTGCTCCTTTTATGCCTGCAGGATGTTAACTGTGTACCTCAACATGAGTCCATATTGTGATGGGTTACTGTGTCCAATCACACTAGTCATGTACGAAAATGCCATCATCCAGTTCACTATAGTTTTGGGGATTTTCATTTCCTTGTCCAGGGTCACCAATCCGGCTCTGTTTCTTTCTGCCTTCCAATTTGTGACGCCCATGCAGAATGGAGAAGATGTCTATATACTTTTGTTTTTTAATTTTTTTTCTGAGTTTCTTTGGCAAGGCCTCTCAAAGCTCGGACAACGTGGTCAGAGCTGGTGGGCCCCTGGCTTCCTTTTCCCCCACCTGTGTTATCGGCTGTTGATCGCTGTCAGTAGAGGACTCAGATGAAGATGATGAGGAAGAGCTACCTGATGTGGATCTGGACCTACGCTTGTGCTTTGTTTTGTGTTTTGATTTTGCTGTCGGCAGCACCTGTTCCGCCCCTGTAGAATCCCCTTTTTGACCGCTTACTCCAGACTCACCAATGTTGCTATGTCCGATGCATGCTATTTGTTCCGCCTGGCTGGTAGGTGGCCTCTCATCCTCACTTTTATTGTCCTGTTGCAGCGAGACATGTCTGTACCTTGTCTACTCGTCATCTTCGACCACCGCTGATGTAGCATGGCTAGGGGACTCTATTTCGCAAATATTCGCCTCTGTTATTCTCCTTGATGTGTTTTTTGGAGCGCCTGATGTAGGCCACCAGTCCTGTCTTCTTTGACTGTGTACTGCCTCCTGTGGTGGTGGTTGCCAATACCACCGAGGTGGCTGGTAGTAGTGCCGTCTGCTCCTTCCTCGATAGTGACCTCTTTCCCATCGTCTTTCTTCTTGATCCCAACCTGGGGATGAATCGGGAACGGTATTGTCCCATGTTGACCTGGGATACCAACCTTCCTCGTCCTCTTACCGTGTCGGGTATCTTCTATATCTGTAACCTGGTGGAGCTTGCTCCCAACTTGCCTCGCTTTGCTCATGGAACGGTTCCCTATAGGCAGACGCCTGATCTCCACTCCTGCGGTCCCAAGGTAGCGCTCTGTGGTGTTGTACTAATCAATGTCCCTCTTTCTGCAGTGTGCTGCTGTGGTATTGAACTATCTGCCCCGTCTGCACCAGCTTCCTTGTTTGCGGAGCCTGCTGTCATCTCATCGCTTTCTTGCTGTTGTCTCATACCGTTCGCACCGGTTTACAATAAACTAGGGGGTGAACCAGTTAACAATGAAAGCAAAAAAGTTACATTATAACAGGGAATGTGGAACTAGGCTGTTAGAAGAAAGGATAGGTTAACAATTTCAAACTGGAGAGCAGAGTATATAAGCAGAAAGTAGGTGCTTACATGGTAAGAATTATATACAGATTTACAAATTTACATAGTGTAAATTTTAGTCTCAGAGCGCCTCGCATCCCCGGCACCTCTACTTCGTCCTCTACTCCTTGTCGTTCTTTTTTCTTAGCTTATGGTTTTCTGTTCAGTATGTCTGGTCTCTGCGTTCACTGCGACTTCCATCGTCTTGTCAGCCCTTCCGACTGCGCGTGCGCCTTTTCTTTCCAGATCCTTTTGCCTCCATCTTGTATATCTGGGTAGCTTAATCCGATGACTTGGAACCTGCTATTGTTGCAAATGTAAATTATTAAATGCATTTGTTTATTATGTAGTATACAAGAATCCCATTTATTTAAAAAAAAAATTTTTTTTATATATCACCTAGTTGAATAGTGCCCTCCCAGGAGGTGACTATGAGCAACTTGGGATTTAAACAGTATTCTCCCTGCGTTAAAGCAGGCTGCTGCTAATTTTAATTTTGTCGAACCATTCTGGGGTGTCCCTTCTCCCTTAATACTTAAACCTACCTCAGTTATATATTTCCACCATTTTTACTGTACAAACCCCATCCCCACCAATCCGACAAGAGACTGCACGGCCTCACCCCACCGACCTCCATCCGCAAGGAGACCTGATGGACGTAATTTAAAACAGATTAAACTTTGTTCATTTTTCAGATATGTTATCCACCCCCTCCATATTCTAGCGCAATGCCGCCCATCTCACATTCCAATCACATAGCAGCCCATCTTAAATCCCTACCACAGGGCCCTTCATTTCAAATCACCACCACATGGCCGCCTATCTCGAATCCCCCCGGCTGCATGTAGGGAAAATCACAGAACTCCCCCTCTCCCCCCCTTACTTCTAAACCTGGCAGACTAAAATTAAAAACATTTTTGTTAATAAAAAAAAAAAATGTTTTTAATTACTATTAAGATATTTATTCTATTGTTATACCTATAAATATAAATAATAATGTTAAAAACAAGGGTTAATGAGAGAGATATATATATATATATATATATATATATATATAATTTTTTTTATTTTTTTTTTAAATACTTGCTGTTTCCTGTAGGAAATTTGTCTGCTCAGGCACCAATCCCACGGTCGTGCTGCCTTGGATACCGGGTCCTGGCTGTAGAAGGGGACTCAGGCCGTCTGGAGCGGCAGTAGCCTGTGGGATCTGAGCCCGCCTGCTCCCCCGATCTCCGACGAACTCCTCTTCCACTCTCGGACGGAGAACTCCCGACTGTCGTGCCCTTAGTGGCGGCAGGTGGTGGGATTGCTGTCTCCTAGCTCCGGAGACCCTTCTTTGGTTGCAGTGCGATCCTAAATGATCGCTTTGTGTTTGCCGCAGCCCTTTAAAGGGCAGCTTGCGTCGTTTGCTGGCGCACATTGATGACATCAGAGCCCCGAGGCAGAGCTTTGACGCTGCTTCTCCCTTCACACGATCGCCGACACAGGTGGGGGGGGGGGGTCTGGATTTTTTTTGGCAACGTCTGTCTTTCTCACCCCCCCCCCCCTCAGGCCTCCGCATCGGACACGCATCCGTTAAGGATGCGCTCCGTGCCATGCGGTCCAGGCCCATCTATTTCCATGAAAAGTAATAAGAGAATCCACTTAGCTTATTCATGGTAATTCTCAAATAAATTTCAGTCTTAGCAGAACTTTCAATGGTGTACTGGAATCCGTGGTACTTAGCCCAAAAAAATATTTTGGTCTCAATCCATGATGCAATCTATTGCCCGAAACGGTCTGTGTTTCGGAAGAGGTTCCTTTCTCATGGGGCACTGCTGTTTTTTGCATCTTCAGCACTGCTAACGTTTTCTACAGTAAACTATATTTTCAACGAAGTAAAAAATACAGCAGAACAAAGAGAGGTCACAGCACGAGTTGTCAAAAAAAAAAAAGATATAGCATAAAAAAAATTTTAACTGAAAAATTATGTTGTAATGACAAACAGTTACCCATTACCTTATTAGAACATGTCTGTGTCTTCAGCACTCCTTTTTCCAATTGTCTAACAGAAGTCAGTAAGCTCAAGAACCTTTGTATAGAGGCAACTCACAAGAAATTCAACGTGAGTGATAATTCGTACTTCTGCCAGAAGTGACATAAAATGTAACTAACTTCCCGATAGGTCCTCCCATCTGTCAATCAACTGACATTGAGAAAATTTATAAAATGGAGTACCATTCAATAGCTAGATTTAAACCGTCCAGATGAACACTTAAGTTTGAAAATCCATTGTTGTTCCTTTAAATTTAATAAAAATTGAGGATCTTCCCCCCCCCCCCCCCCAATTCACAGTTATTTGATCAATAACCCTCCACTTAAGATCCTCAAATTTATGAGAATATTCAATACAGTGAGCTACCAACGGAGCCTGTAATTTAGCAGTAGTGAGACAGCTTTAGTGTTCTATTAAGCGGGTACGAATTGAACGTTTCGTTCGTCCCACATAATATTTGTGACAAGGACCACAATGAAGTAAACGACTAGCTTAGAATTACAGTTAGTGTGAACATAGGCGTTATAAAGGATCCCGGTGTGATCAAACCATGATAATAGTCAATGCACACAAAGCATTTTGGTCATGTTCTATGTCCTACCGGAGCATGGATGTCCGTCAAACGTGGCTCAGTGAAAAAAGACCGTACCAATATGTCCCGTAAATGTTTGCCTCTATTGTAAGCGATCAATGGTTGTTCCTTGAAGGCAGGATGCACTTTCAAGATAGCCAATATTGTCTTATCAATCCAACGATGTGCTTTGCTTTTGTAGAATATCGTAGAATGCAAACTAGTGGAGAATTAGAGGCAGTATCAGAATTATCTAAGAGTAACCACTGACGTTCAGCATTACTCGCCGATTTATGTGCTTGCTTGATGTAATAATCTTCTGGACAAAATATTAGCCTGTTCAAATTCTTTTTGAGATGATAGGGATGACAGCTTGAAAAATATAATAATGTATTCTTGTCAGTAGGCTTTCTGAAAATAGTAGTGATGAGAGAATTACCTTCTTTTATAATAAGAATGTCCAAAAAATTAATGATGTTGATGATGATAAATGCATGGAAAAATGTAAATTGACATCCAAAATATTGAGCCAAATCAAAAAGCTGTTTAAAGCCGCTTCATCTCCATGCCACAGAAAAAAAATATATCAACATATCTGGACCAGTGTGTTACTTGGCTAAATAAGGGTGCTGTGTATAACCTCTGTTCTTCAAAGTTGAACATATATAAGTTCACCAAGCTGGGAGCCATGGTGGTACCCATGGCTATGCCATGGATTTGTTTGTAAAAAGTTATGACACAATGCTAATATTGCCAGAGTCACAAGGAAAGAAGTAGGAACTCTATGAGGACGTGCTCTAGAAACCAAAGGTGTTCTAAAACTCTGAGGGCTTGATCCTGTGGGATGCTGGTATAAAGTGCCCTGATATCAAAGGTCACGAGCAATACGTGATCTACATTTGAAATTGAAACAAGTTTCGTCAACATATGTTTGGTGTCTTTAACATAAGATTGCATCAATGGAATGAATGGCTGTAAAAATGTATCTACAAATATAGATAATGGTTCTAACAAAGAACCTATAGTGGTGAGTATAGGACGACTAGGAGTGTGTAAAAGATCCTTGTGAATTTTTGGAACCATGTATATGGTAGGAATACGATAGGCCTTATTCACAAGATACATGCTTTCCTTAATTGAAAGAGAACCTGTAGTACATCCTCCTTCTACCACATTTTGAATAAGTTGATACAACGTAGGACTCGGATCAGTAGATAATATTTGGTAACCAGTGCCATCTGATAGATGTGATAAAACAATTTGTTCATATACGTGTCTGTCTTGCAACACCACTGCAACTCCCTTATCGGCTTGTTTAAAAACAATTGATGTATTCTCTTTCAATGCTTTTAAAGATGTATGTTGAGAACGTGTAAGATTGTATAGAGGAGGATCAGAGGACGATTCAAGAAGTGTCAAATCGTGTAAAACTAAATCTATAAAGGATTTAATATGTGTATCTATGGGACCTGGAGGGATCCAGTTTGATTTAGGGGCAACAATGGAAAAAGCCATGGCATTGGCTTGTCCATAAAAAAAAATAATGCTATTTGCAGTTTACGGAAGAACCCGTACAAATCTTGTCTGCATTGAAAAGATCATATCTGTAATATGGAACAAAAGATAAACCTTTTTGTAATACACGGATCTGCAATGGTGTAAGAAGGGTAGAGGATAAATTCACTAGGATGGATTCCTCATGCTTTGCGATCGTGTTTGTGGACGTCCTTCTGTGTCCGGCGAAGGTGGTTCTTGTTGCCGGAAAAAACATGGTCCAAAGCGATGATTTCCAGATCTAAATGTGCCTCTATGTGACTCGGAATAATTATTAACCATAGTGGCACTAATGTTGGGATAATATTATTTAAGTGATCCAGGTGTCGGAGATTGCTTCAGTTGTTGCGCCAGCCAGCCCAGTGTGCCAGCCTTCTGCCGGTGCGTGGTAATGTGGACTTTACCCCGGGGTACCAGTCGGCCAGCTTTTTGGTCTGGGAATCCAAGGGGATTACTCGTCTGGGTCACCTGCTTAATACGGAGGGAGTGCTCTTGTCCCTTGCGGAGCTGGGAGATCTTTATGGGTTAAGTGCCACGCAGGTTTTTTCCTATATTCAGGTTAGACACTATCTTCGGGCGATCCCGGAGGTCTACAAGGCACCCTCTGTGGTACACGCTTTAGACAGGGTGTTTCACTTTGGGAAATCCCGAGTCCCATCTTTATCCATGTATTATAAGGAGATTCGTAAATTATGGGAGGAGGATCACCTAGATGTCTTGGTATCCCGGTGGAACCAGGATGGGGCCTTTATTGTGACTAAACTTATATTACGTGCTGGATTTCGCCATGCAGCCAGGATCTCGAACAACTCTTATTACAGGGAGATGCAATTTAAGTTTCTCAGCCGGGCTTATCTGGCGCCCAATATGGTCTGTCATTTTCGCGCAGACTTTACACGGGGCTGCCAGAGATGTGGTGCGGCCTTGAGTACTTTGTCACACGCTTTTTGGTCCTGTCCTCCAGTACAGCGGTTTTGGCGGAGGGTGGGGGAGTACCTGGCTGACCTGATAGACGTGGCCTTTCCAGTGACGCCTTACTGGATGCTTTTTGGCTGTGTGTCCCCGGTTCATGTTCGAGATCCTGGCTCGCGAATGTTATTGTTGAAGGCTTGTCTTGTAGGTAAGAAGATACTTCTTTCTGGTTGGCGTTCAACAGACAGCCCGTCCTTTTGGGCTTGGAGGAATGGCTTTCATTTTATGATGAACATGGAACATCTGGAGGCTCGGACCTCTCCGGCACATCGGCGATGATTTCTAGTCAATTGGCAGCCTTACATTCAGTTGCTCCCGCATCGTGTGAGAAGTTATGTGCTTAATGATTAAGGACAAATTATTGTGTGCTCCCATTATTTTTGTCTTTACCAAGAAGTAACTCACTGTCTATTTGTGGTGTTCCGGTATCCTTGGGGTGGGGGGGGGATGGGGGGTGGAGGGTTTGCCAGTCATGTATGGTTCTTGCTGTCCGGAGAGGTGCAGGACACACTCCCCTCTGGTGGTTGTATTGTTTCTTTTTGAAAATTCAATAAAAACCGTTTAACCATAAGTGATCCAGTGTCCCTATTGGTATTTCAAAACTTCATTGAAAATATAATATACTATAGAAAACGTTAGCAGTGCTGAAGGCGCAGAAAACGCCAGTGCCCCGTGAGGAAGGAATCTGTTCCGAAACATGGACCGTGTCAGGCAATAGATTGCATCATGGATTGAGACCAAAATATTTTTTTTGGGCTAATTACCACGGATTCCATTACACCATTGAAAGTTCTGCTGAGATTGAAATTTATTTGAGAATTACCATCAATAAGCTAAGTGGATTCTTTTATTACTTTTCATGGAATTATTTGAATGCACAATGGTGTAGGAACATTATTAAATTGGTTTGCAGAAACATTAATGAGAAATTGAGTAGTTTTCAATCACATGGAAGTTTTATATCACCTAAGAAAAAATGACTGATGATTATAATTGGTGGCAAAATTGAAGATGTGTTTACACATTAAATGATGTGTGCTCATTAACACAATGCTGCCCAATATGATGGTCATAAAAATTGAAAACTAACATGTTTGTGGTGTTAGTCAGTTTAAGTTTTGCATAATAAAAGAAGCCACTTATAACTTTGTATATAAAAATTTTGGATTTATTCAGATTTAGCAAATGTAGAATTATTATTCATTTTCTTCCATGCTCAACTTGAATGTTCAAAGTCACTGTCTGCTCACAGCCTGAAGTTTGCCACGTCCAGAGGCAAAATTGGCATCTGTTATCAAATCTAACATAAGGTGTGTGTGTGTGTGTGTGTGTGTAAAATGGTGAAGACCAAAACTGTGAAGGATTGCAAAGGGGCGTGGGATAAATACTGTGGATCCATAAAGTCTAGAGCAGTGGTTCTCAACCTTTTTTCTGTCGGGACACACCTAACAGATGGTTCTCACATGCGTGACACACTGACCCATGATCGTCACGGGGTTAGATGTAAAAGTACAGTTTGCATCCACGGGAACCCCCCTGACCCACAATAATGGATGTAAAGCAGAATTATGACATTCCCCATACAATTCACCCTACAAAAAGATATTCTGGTTCTGGAGTCATCTCAGTAACAGCAACTCAAACTCCTTCTACTTCCTGGCTCAATAGCCCTACTTATGAAAAGACAGCAGTTTACAACCAATGCATGTCCTCTTGAGAAAACACAACAAATAAGACTGATAAAACACTTACATGCTAGTAAAATATCTCATCTCGGTAACAGACACAGAACCGACCTAACATACTCCCAGGATCTGTAGAAATGCACATAAACTAATCCGCACACAGTTACACCTGTATTATGGAATACACTCAAACAGGAGCAACCCTATGAAAAGGCAACACTACAAATATTATATCAGGCCTTAAAAACCAATACACCTCTTATTAGGAAAACAGAACTAGCAAGCAGCTATAGATCCCCACACAGAAATAATTGTAAAACTATACTAATAAGCAGAATAAATGTTTCAAAACAGCTATGAATAGAATAACATCCAACAATTAAAAACTCATAAAAACTATTAAAAATTCTCCAAACACCAATAAAATATTTCAAAAAAGCAGACACATCACATAATATTAAATAATTAAAATGGCAGTCAATCAAGAAAAATAAACTTTTTAAAAGCCACCTTTACTTACCCCCTCCAGCAGCTCTCCTACACCTCTTCCATGCAGGCCATAGCACACAGCAGAAGCAGCAGTAGAGGCTAAGCTCTATACTCATGGTCCTCTTCCTTAGTCCCATGTCTCTCACACACCCATACCAGTCATGCCCCCATGACCAGTTTCTGTCTCTCACACACCAATCATCTCCCAAACAGTCTTTGACCCACACACCAGTCACCTGATCTCTCTCATGCATACACACATAGGCTTCCCACTCCCATGTTCTCTTTCAGATATACAGGCTTCTCACTCCCATGCTGTGTCTCACACACACCCAGGTTTCTCATTCCCATGCTCACTCTTCACATGCACAGGCTTCTCATTCCCATAATCACTTTCTCTCTGTTACACACACACCAGTCTCTTTCTCATTTCCATGCTCGCTCTCCACTGCACAGGCTTCTCATTCCCTGAATCACATTCTTTCTCTCTCATTCACACACCCCAGTCTCTTTCTCTCACACACACAGTCACCTTACCAACCAGTCTCTCGCTCATGCATGCACACACACACAGGCTTCCCACTCCCATGCTCTCTCTCACATAATCAGGCTTCTCACTCCCATGCTTTTTCACACACACCCCCACAACACCAGGCTTCTTACTCCCATGCTTTCTCACATACCCAGATTTCTCACTTCCATGCTTTTTCTCTCACACACACACTCAGTCACATCCCTGACTGTCTCACACTCTCACATACACATCAGTCATCTCCTTGAGCAGTCACTTTCATTGTCTCTCACATACACACACATCAGCTCTCTGACCAGTTTCTCTCAATCACACACATGCTCTCAATCAAATACATTCTCTCACTTACACACAAGCTGGCTGACTGCTTCTCTCTCTTTCATTCACTTCCTCCTCCCCCCCCCAAATGGTAGCTCAAGCAGCCTCCTCCAGCCCCCGCAGGCCAAGAAAGAAGAATCCCATCGGCCGCGGGAGGCTCATGCTGCTGTCTCTGCTTCAATTGCTCGGGGGCTGATGCTGCAGCCGCCGCTGCTACTTTATCACGCGGCACGGTCTTTCTCCTTCCCGCGCACCGCGTATCACTTCCTGTTCCGGGTCACGGGGGGGGGGGGGGGGGGGCGTGGGAAGAAGAAAAGGCCAGCCGCAGGGGCCACTGCTTCTTCTACCATCGCTGCCGTTCCCACTGGGCTTGAACGTTCTGATAGCCCGGCGGCAACGGCAGCAGGGAAGAAAGAGCAGCGGGAGAGACTGGGAGCACGCGACACACCAGCCGGTGCTTGGCGACACACTAGTGTGTCACGACACACCGGTTGAGAATCGCTGGTCTAGAGGATGTGAAAGAAGACAAGAGGCATGGGGGTGGCTTGAGGGAATGTTGGCTACTACCTGGAGATGAATATCCTTATTCAATAATGCGACTCCAACATTGCTCTATGCTTCAATGGCAAGAAGAAATGTGGAAAAAAGGATTTGCAACCACATAAAAGCAGGGGAGTAGCTTGCTTGTTACGGCAGTTACTACCCCAAACCAAAAAAAATACCTGATACTTCACTTTCAACACATATCCAGCATAGCCCTCTGCTTCAACGGCATGGGAGCAAGTCTGATATTTCACTTTCAATGCAAAGCCAGCATAGCTCTCTGCTTCAACGGCAGTGGGGAATGAAGAAAGGTGGATCTATATTCAGGCAACAATCAACAAGGACTGAATTACATAGTCTGAATAAACAGATAAGCATGGGTGTAGCTTGCTTATTGCAGTGGTTAATACCCCTAACTAAATTAAGCTGTAAATTAAATGTAAATAAGCTACCTCTGTAAAGATTATATAATTCTTGTCTTTCCCTGTCTCTTTCCTTCCCAGTTTCAACAACCTTGTTATATTGTAACTTTTTACTTCCTCAACACTGGTTAAAAGAAAGTTATTGCACCCCTTGTTATATGTAAACCGGCATGATATGATTGTATCATGAATGCCGGTATAGAAAAGCTTTAAATAAATAAATAAATAAATAAGCTATTTCACTTAGATGCAGGTCCAACACTGCTCTTTACATTAATGGCGGGGGTGGAAGGGAAATAGAATAAAAAAAAAAAAGGTTACTAAGAGCCAAGAGAAACAGATAAGTATGTGAGAGAAAAAAAAGTGTGAAAGCTTGCTGGGCAGACTGGATGGGCCGTTTGGTCGTCTTCTGCCGTCATTTCTATGTTTCTATATATAAGATATGTATAGATATATAGATATTTACAGATATATAAGATATAGAGCTGTAGAGACAGACAGAGATGCGACTTGGGGAAGTTGATGACAAACCCCAACAACTGGAAGGTCTGAACGGTCAGGGCCAGTCCTTGCAAGACCCCGGAGCGGGAGTCGCTCCAGATTAGCCAATTGTCCAGGTAAGGAAAGACATGGATCGAGCGATGCCTGACGTAGGCAGATATAGATAGATGTATATGGTACACGCCTAACCCTCTTAAAACCCCCCTGTGTGCACCGAGCCTAAGTCCCGGTGCTTGCAAAAAGGGGCGGGTGTGGCCAAGGGGCATGGTGTCTGATCAGGGGCGTGGCCGAGTGCCCCGACACAGCGGCCTGTGCTGGGGCCTGCCGCGCCAGCGCGCGTAAGTTACTACTGCCCGGAGGCAGTAGTAACTTTTCGGATAAAGGTAGGGGGGGGTCTAGATAGGGCTGGGGGGGGGGGGGTTAGGTAGGGGAAGGGAGGGAAAGGTGCGGGAGGGTGGAAGGAAAGTTTTCTCCGAGGCCGCGCCAATTTCGGAGCGGCCTCGGAGGGAACGGGCAGCGCGCGCAGGGCTCGGCGCACGCAAGTTGCACAAATGTGCACCCCCTTGAGCGCGCTGTCTTTTAAAATGTGCCCCTATGTATATAAGATTACTACTGAGTCTACCCCCTTTCCGCCTCATCTCATGAACCCTCGATCTAGATCCTCCTTTCCATATGTCCCGCCTCTATACTATGTGCCACTAACTGTTTCCCTTCCACCTTCCTATTTATAGCACTTTTGTGTTCGATAATACATTTACGTAATGGTCTTGTAGTCTTGCCTCCTAAAGAACAAGGTGGCAAGCAGGAGGAGGATCTCCATGCCCTATCATGTTGAATATCATGGAGCAGCACTTGATCGAATCACTGGACTCTGTCTTTGAAGGTATGGAAGAGGCCCTCGATGCTGGTAGAGTGAGCAGAAGGTAGCTAGGGTAATAAATGCCCTAATATTTGCAACAAATGGTAAGATATTTTGCATAGGACAATCACATTTGGTTCTATATTTTGAACATCTTATACAAAAGTATAAACTTTGTACTGTTGTCCTTGACATATGTATGTTCTGTTATTTGTTTCCATAGGGGCCAGCAGTCTGGCCCCAGCTGCCAACAGGAGCAGGTTCTTGCACGCCCAAAGTCTGAGGAGGGAGAGTGCCATGTGCTGGATGTCCAGACGTAATACATGGAGGAGGAAGAGCCTGTAGCTCAGTAGCAGGAGCAAGCCCCTTCCCCTTGAAACCATCTTAACCTTGGCCACTTGCTAGAGCAGAGTGGTCTCAGGTGATCAGATGTGGAGATACAGGAGCTGGCAACTGGGTCCAGAACTCCTATAGTGAAATAGCCTGCAGAGGAGCTGCTTGGCAGCCTACCTGCAGAAGAGGACCTTGGAGTTCAGAGGCCAATTCATCCACCACATGCTGGAGCAGCGCAGGCATACATGGACTGCTGGAGCGAATAGAACGATGCCACAGTGTTCATGAGAGGAATTTGTAGGGGCAGTTTAATATGCTTGTGGAGAGCCCAAAGGGAGCAGACACAGGCCATCTAACAGATGAACTTTCCTTTTTCACCAGGATTGATATCAGCCTTCACTCTTATCCATAGCCTCATGATGGCAGAAAATGATTGTAGGGCGCATCCCTGCTGCCCATCTGTCCAATTAACCTAACATTATATTTCTTATCACTTCCTTAGCGATCCCATCTATTTATCTCATGCTTTCTTGAATTCAGATACTGTTTTTGTCTCCACCATGTCCACTGGAAGGCTTTTCCACCCTCTCTGTAATGATATACTTCCTAAGATTACTCCTGAGTCTACCCCCTTTCAGCCTCATCTCATGAACCCTCGATCTAGATCCTCCTTTCCATTGAAAAATGCTCACATTCTGTGCATGGAACCAGGGCCGGTGCAAGGGGATTTGGCGCCCTAGGCGAGCCTTCTCCCTTGCGCCCCCCCCCCCCCCCCCCCGTTGCGCCGCCACCCCCGGTCTCTGCCCCGATTCCTACCTCATTCTCGATCACGCCCGTTGACTGTGTGGTTTTCCGGTCACAAGCAGGTTGGGCACTGCTTGCGGCCCGCCAAATCTCCACTCCTCTTTGCCACCGCTTGCGGCCCCATATGACTCGCACCCAGTGGCGCACCAAGGGTCTCCGGCACCCAGGGGCCAATGCATTTGTGTGCCTCTCCAGCATCGCCCCCTTAATCTTTCTTGTACTAATGCTTAAGGTCACAGAAAATCAGTGGTGTCGCTAGACAGAAGATTTTGGGGGGGGGGAGCCAAAATGACATTTCTTCATCACACCCACCTCTAGAGCATGGATCGTGCTTTCAAATTGGTTATTAAAAAAAAATGTTAATAAAAAAGTCCAAAGGCTCTTCTGGGTAAATTTAAAAAGCTGGTCAGTTTCACACTATAAAATTATTTGATAGCCTCATTCAACTAATTCTATATGGCTATGAGAGTGAAGTCTGGAATATATAGGAAGGGACAGAATGTCAATATAAATCTTGCATCTTCAGTTCTCTAACTCTGTGCATCCACTGAAATTCCCCTAAACAATGGAGCTTGGATGTTTCCCTTACAGCTCATCATACTAAAAGATATTTTCAAATTCTGGTGTCACCTCACAGTAACAGCAGCACAAACACCTTCCACTGCCAGGCACATTGTGAACTAACACAAAACCCCGCAAAATCTATAATGCAATCCCATTGTAACATAACAGTAATAACACCAAGGACTCAAACAACAATAACCCTACCTTTGAAAAAGCAAGGGTAAATATTACACTGGGTCCTAGAATACCAATACACCACCTACTGAGGAAACAAAACAAACCCGATTGCTAATGATCCCTATATAGACACTATATGCAAGCAGAATCTCTCATCATGGTCACACATAAAGAGCAGAGACAGACCTCTCATCAAATACAGAATAAAGCCACATAAAGTATAAATAGAAATGTGCAGACAAAAACTGAACTGTAAAATGCATCACGCCAGACTCTATACAGTGTAACAATGGAAAAACAAAAATTTCACCATTCCTTGTGAAACAAATCAATAATATAACGATATATAAATCATTAATCATAATTATAAAACCATACAAATAAGATAATTTCAAAACAGCTGATGAATAGAATATCCAATAATTAAAGATTAATGCAAATTTTGAAAGCTTTACCAAACACCAATAAAATATTTCAAACAGCAGACACATCACTTACTACCCAATAATTAAAATGGTAGTCAATCAAGAAAAATGAACTTAAAAAGCCACCTTTACTTACCCTCTCCAGAAGTTCTCCTACTCCTTTCCCTTGCAGGCCATACCAGAAGCAGCAGTAGCTGCTGAAGCTGTCCTCACAGTCCTCTTCCTTAGGGACCACAACCAGTCTCTTCTCTCTCTCTCTTTCTCACACACACACACACAAGTCACACCCTCAGGACCAGTTTCTGTCTCTCACACATCACTCATCTCCCCAACCAGTGTCTCTCTCTATCTCTCTCTCTCACACACACACACACATACCAGTCACCTCTCTGGCCAGTCTCTCTCAATCACACAATACTCTTGCTCTCTCTTACTAACACACAGGCTTTCAATCACGCACATGCTCTCTCTATTTCACTTACACACAAGCTCTCAATCACACACGTTCTATCTCACTTACAAACAGGCTCAATCACACACATGCCCTCTCTCACAGCCACAAGCCAACCAAAAACCTGCTCCATCTCTCTCGCACATACACACTGACACACAAAAGCACCCTCCCTGACTCATATATACACCACACACATACAGAAGTACTCTCCCTGTCTCACATACACATTACACTCACAGAAGCACCTTGCTTTCAGACTTACAGCATTTTTCACTTTTACTAAAAGTGAAAGTGATGCTCCCAACCATTAAATAAGAGAACCACATTCCTATCAGAAGGCGAAATGACACCCTTCCTTCAGGTTCTGTCCTCCCAAGGGACAGCCACCTACACCTTCTCTTGTTTTATGCTTTCAGGCAATAAAGCAAGTGTGTTTCTTCAAACTATCAGTCGTATGATTTTTCATGTGGGAGATATGGAACAGAAAGACATCCTTAGTCAGCTTCCCTTTTAAATGGGAAGACTCCAGTCTTAGTCATTTATTTATTTTATTTATTTAGAAACTTTTATATACGTTATTGCAAAGGGTTATACTTTCCTCTAGGTTATACTTTCCTCTAGGTTATACTTTTACTCTAGGTCATTATACTTTCCTCTAGGTCATTTAAAAATATACATTTTCTAAAGGCTTAAAAAAAAAAAAAAAAGCAAAACTATTTCAGATTGGAACTATTCTAGTCTTCATGCTTAAATTATGCTTCAAAAAAAAAAAACAACCCACCTGGCATCAGTATCTTAAATTTGTGATTTTGCTGAGATGAACATTTTAAATACTTTAATTTTTTGTTTTTACTTTAGTATTTGTCTCTACCCACTTTGTTAAATTTTATTTTCCAGCAGAGGGATTCTTAAAATTTAGTAATTTCATCTTTCATCCAACGTTTCAACAAAATCAGCACAAAAGTTGAGGTATATGTATTATCACACTTCATTTTTTTAAACTGGCAGATTCCTTTCTCACATACACATCACATACACACACACACAGAAGCTCCATTCCTTTCTTACATATACATCACATCACATCACATACACACACACACACACACACACACACACACAGAAAGATGATCGGCGCAGCTGGTCTAGCTGATCACGTGGCCGAAGAAAGGAAGATCGGTGCAGCCGGAGACCAGCCGCCAAGACTTAAGAGGCGCCGCGGCAGGCAGCCAGCCCCCGACTCTCCCTGCCACCCCCCCTGGTGGTCCAGCGGAGGGCCCGGGAGTGATCTGCCACTCCCGGGGCCTCCGCTGCCACTAAGCAAAATGGCACCGGTGGCCTTCAGCCCTGTCACATGGTAGGGGCTGGACCACTAGGGGGGTGTCGGGAGGGTGACACTGGCGGGGCGACAGGGCGAGTCGGGAGCTGGCTGCCTGCCGCGGCGCCCCCTAAATCTCAACGCTTGGTCTCCATCTAGGCGAGTCGAAGGCTGGCAGAATCTTGAAAGGGCACTTTTTGCCCTTTCAAAATTCTGCTGCCTGCCGCGGCGCCCCCTAAGTCTCGACGCCCTAGGCACAGGCCTAGCTCGCCTAGTGGTTCCGCCGGCCCTGCATGGAACCCTTTGCAATATTTGAAAATATCTATTATCTCCCCTTTCCTCTAGGGTATACATATGCAGATTTTATAAATCTATCCCCATATGCTTTAGAACAAATATCACTGACCATTCTAGAAGCCACCCTCTGGATTGACTACATTCTATTTATATCCTTTTGAAGGTGCGGTCTCCAGAATTGTACACAGTATTCAAGTGAGGTCTCACCAGGGACCTATATAGGTCTGCTGACCATTCCTCTCCTTATGCAGCCAAGGATCTTTCTGGCTTTTACAGTCACTTTATCCACATGTTTGGCCATCTTAAGATCATCAGCTACAGTTACCCCCAAATCCCACTCTTCCTTTGCACTTAGAAGAATGTCACCTTTTCCTTGGGTTTTTGCACCCTAAATTCATTACTCTGCATGATTTAGCATTAAATCTTAGCTGCCAGACCTTAGACCATTCCTCGAGCTTTGCTAAATCCCTCCTCATGTTTTCCACTCCTTCCTGACTGTCCACTCTGTTATGTTTCATCTTTTTTATTCAATGTAAGAACACAGACAAGCATCTCCTTCAGGTACCTTGAGGGCAAATAACACTGGTACATTAACAATTTCTCCCCACCCCTCCCCATGCCTAAATAAAGTAACAATTTTTTAACCCACAAGATGAGTACAGGTATATTCCTAAAGACCCAGTGCACTAATCAGAAAAATTATTCATGGCCCACTATTAAGGATTAGGCTTCTCACTCTAGGGGCTACTGTATGACTATATGCCCCCCAAGTTGCCAAAAATTGTGGGAAATATGCGCTTGCCAGCAAGCCATTTCATCAGGGTTAAACACTAACTTCCCTTCTCCCTGGCCTTGCCTGAATAAAAGCATCACTTGTGCTTAAGTCTCTGCCTGGGAAAGGATACCTGACTGTCATGTATTTCTCTAGTTTATAATTAATCCTGATAGCCTGAAAGTAGGGCTGGGTGTTCCCTAGTCAGAGGCAGGACAAAGTCAGGAGGTATAGATTTCAGCAGCCAATGAGATGATCCGTGCACACCCCCTGAGCCAAAGCCAATAGTGTAGGGACTCGTCTGTTGCTATGGGGAAAGTAGCCAATCATGTAATGACACATCATCTGCCTTTGTATGAATGTACAATAAAAGAGAGCGCTGGATTGTGCTCAAGTCCTTTTTACCTGCCTGCCATGAAAGCTGCCTGAAGTGTGTTCTATGCCTCCATATTCAACATCTGGTGAGCCCGCACGTGATGATAAACTCCATGCTTATTTCGGCTGGTCAAAGCTTAGGTACGTACCGTTCAACAGATTTGCAATCGTAAGTATTTTTAAAAAGTACTTTTTAGTAATTTTTAAGTATTTTTCAGTAAGTTTGTTCCCCACACTCGTGAGCATGGGAAGTGATTTATCTGTACAGCAAAGGCTACATGCCAGGGAGCTGCAGAAAATAATCAATAATCATTATTTCATCACCAGAAGAAAAGAAAAAGCACAAATCAGCCTGGGGGACTTAGAAAAATTAATAAGTGAAATAGCATGCCGTTGCCCTTGGTATTCGGAGGCGGGAACTCTGAATATTCAGGACTGGATTTTAATAGGTAATAATCTTCATATGGCTCCCAGAGCTCCCATAAAGCAGTTATTAATCTGGCAAAAATGTACAGAGGCCATAGAACACATAGGAAAAAAAAGTTTCAAGGCAGCAGTTTCAAACCATGTGCTTTTAGAAGCAGGCAGACTCAATCAGAATACCCTTCCCCCATCTTATGCTCAGTCTCCCTCAGAGACAGCAAATTCTTTGTATCAGCTCTCCATACCCACACCCAAGCCCATTCACACCTTCCCCACTTCTTTAGAAAAGCAGTCCTTGAGAACAATTGAGCCACAACCTGGCCTGGGTGGGGCGATTAGCATTGAATTTCAGCAGAAACAGCAAAAAGAAAGCCTTACAGAAAAAGAATTGTTGGAAAGACTTCAAGCCTTCCCCATCACAGAAAAGAACCATGAACAAAGGGGGACAGAAAATGAAATAGAACATCTGGGGACACACACTCACATGGCTTCTGTGGCTTCCTCTGTGTCCACCTCAGAGAAAAGGCCCCAGGAAACTGAAAACACTGAGGTCAGAAAAACTAGCCTTCCTCCATCTTGCCTGCAACCCCCTTCCCCCACCAACCACTCCCTGTACCCCCATTTGCCATTGCCTGAGACAGTCATTGATTCTGCATCATCAATTTGTCCAGGTAAATTACCATCTCAAACCACTGCTCCCGGTAACAATTTATGTGCCGCGGTCAGCATGGGATTTCACCTAGAACATGGAAATCTCACAAGAGAGGAATTATTGAAAGGAATTCAAGCCTCTCCTATTACAAAAGGGATTAAAGAGCTGGGTGTGGCAGCAATAGAGTTGAGTGCCATGAGCAGTGGCTATGCCCCCAGGTCTTCAAAGAAATTAGCGTATAAGACCTTGGGCCAGGCAGCTGCACTCCTGCGTTACAAGCAAAGAAAATATCAATATGAAAAAAATGATTTAATTAGACTCCTGCGTTACAAGCAAAGAAAAAATCACTATGAAAAAAATGATTTAATTATACACTTCAATGACCTATTGCAGTCCAGATTAAACAGAGTAATTGAACAAACAGGACAGACTTGGAAAAAATGGTTTCTGTTAGTCTTTGAATTCAGTTACAGAAAATCTGCATACTTTGAGAGTATTTTCCCCCACAAAGTGAATGCAGAACCTTATGTTAAAACTGTACTGAAATTTGAACAATTGCTGTGTGAGTTTCATGTGAAATGTTCACTTCTTGCAAAATTAATTTGGCTCACATTTAAAATGACTCCATTTCTCTGAGATTTAAGTTTATAGCTTGAATTGCCAGTGCACAGAACTTCTATTTTTATTGTAATTTTCCCTACAGGAGAAAAATAGTATCTGTCTGCAAGGAATCAGCAAATCCTCGCCAGCCATTGTCTGTGGTTGATGTTATCTATTGTTAAACAATGCTTGCTATCTTTAAGTTCCTATTGACTGAAGGATTAATTCCTTGGGTGCAGTTCTTTTATTTTGAGAAACACTGCTCCTCCCCCCCTTTACTGTCTTTCTGTTAACTCTTGATTGCTACTCATGGGGGAGGGAGGGAGAACTTTTGAAAAGAAAAAAAAAAAAACTGGACTTAGTACTGCAGTTTCTCTCTCTAGTTTAGTTTATATATTTGTTATAACTTTTCTATATTTGTTATAACTAATACTTTTCTTTAACTGTGCTTGCAGCTTTCAAAGGGGGGCACGAGACAGTTCAGATCTCCTGCTGATCCAAATCTTTTCCCTCAACCTTCAATGCATTACTACACTAGCCCTTCATCTGTTATTAATCTTTTTAATACTTTCAAACTTCCTTAATACTGAACTGAGATTACTGAACAGCGTGTTTAATTTCCTATTCTAATAATTATATGAAGAAATTCTATTCTGATATTCCACATTGAAAGTAAGCTCAGAGTATTATTGATTGCAACCTGGAACAATAGTTGCAATCTATAAAGTAATGATGGTGTCTCCACTAGGAGGCGCTATGCTATTCTACAAGTTATATTATATTATTGTTTTAATAATTCTGTTGTATAATAGTTTTTATTTTTCAGGCCTACAGACCTTCTGTATTAAAGAAACTTCAGTTTTATTTTCTTTTTCACAAAATTTATACAGAATTCTGAACCTTAAAATTTTTACTGACAGAGGTTGCTACATATAAAGCAATCCCTCCCAAGCCTTTTCTTGCATATCCAAATTGATTTTATTAAATTGAATAATGGAATTAATTTATCCAAGGTTAAAAAAGTAAGAATTTCACTTTTATCCTTACCTTAGTAAATTTTTTGCTGTATGCCAGTTTTTAATATTTTCCAGATTTACAGCCTTCCTGCCATGAGGAGATGTAAAGATGAACACTTTGCAGCTTATGTTAACATTTTCAAACATTTTTCTAACACCTTTTGACTTTTGATCCTTGATCTAATTTTGTTTTTGATAACTTTTTGATAAGATTTTTAGCTCAAATTATGTGTTATCTGTTGTCTGTCTTGATGCCAAGAAGACTATGAATGAATATTTGCAGGATGAATGAATATGAATATATGTCAGTCTTGTGTAACATATGTTTAATATAATGTCTGATATACTAGTCATTTGTGCTTCAGCCTACTATTCTTGACTTTTCCTTTAAACGATTAATTTACATTTATGCTATTTTACTGAATGAAAATTGATCACTGTATAAAAAATTCTTGATAATGGGGTTACCCTCTGTTCTGGAAACTAATAATGGCTCTGCTTACTGCAGCCATTCCTTTGCATGAATTTTGTCAATAATTGAACATTAAATACTTATTTGACATCCCCTACAACACCACAGGGCAAGCCATTGTGGAGAGAGCCAATCTTACCCTTAAGACAGCTTCTTGACAAAACAAAAAGAAAAAGGAGGGATTGCCCCTGGATTTTCCCCTAAACAGGTTTACTTTAAATCATCTCAAACATATCAAATTTCAGACCACAGCCATGAGTAATCATTATGGGACTAGGGTTAGTCACCCACAGCCATCAGTTTTGTATAGAATATTTAATGTCTGGTATGGGCCGTTCCCTTAAAATGGGGAACGAGGATATGTTTCTCTGCTTGCTTCCACAGTTATATCAAGCCGTGGAAAGATGGAAAGGTGTCCAGGTCTACAGGACCTGATCCCAAACTTCTCCCTGAGCCTCCACAGCCCTCAGAAGGACAGAGATCGGACTCCTTGCAAAAAGCAGCACCACATGACCTGGGGACAGATCAAGGCCCTATCCAACCAATCTGCACAACTCTTAGAACAGCAAGGCCTTGAGAAAACTCCAGAGAACTTATTAGCCGTCTTTTCTTGCCTGAATGCCAACTCATTAACAATTGTGTTCTGCATCCTCCTCCTTTGCCTTATTTCTCCAGCTATGGCGATTTCAGAACAAGGACTCTGACAGGACAACATGTACATCCTCGATGCACAGAACTTTTCACACCTGTTGAATCGAACAGACTGTTGGATCTGCGCACACATGCCAACCCAAGCCTGCGGAGGTGTTTTCATTAACTCTCCAGTTAATAATACCATACTACACATTGGTAGCCTTATTCAAGAGACTGCCGCTCTTTGTTGGGACTATGATACAGGGGATGGGAAGGGGATTCAGGTGGGAAATGTCCATATTGTAACCGAACCTTTGTATTAATCACTGAACACTTACATTATTATACCACATATGTATGCAATTGGCAGATTTCAGGATGTGCAGTGGGAGACCCAAGCAGGTGCAGAAAGTATAGAGGGGATGAAGGATTTACCCTTTGTAGTTATATAACCTAAATGATATGAATTACAGAGACTTACACATCCTAGCTAACTGGACGACTGCCATATTTAATCAGACAGTCCATGCATTAAAACTACTCACAACAGAAGTTTCTCAGATTAGAGAAGTAGCCTTACAGAACCGCTATGCCTTAGACACCATTTTAGCATCTAAGGGTGATGTTTGTGCATTAATTGGATCTCATTGCTGTGTATACATATCAGACTATAAAGCAAACCTCACACATACCATAGAGCAGATCGAAACCATGGATGCTGATGCACCACTTTCAGACAGAATACCAATTTCTCCATGGGATTGGCTATGGTCCTGGCTCCCTGATATTTCTGGTCTCAAAAGGGTGATTTCTATTATAATGACCATAATTGTCTTAATTATCTGCCTGTGATGCTGTATTCAGTGCATACCCAACCCTCATATCCATATTGAAACCTTGCTCTCAGCCCGGATACAAAGATGTCTTGTAAGATGCCTAATAGGGAATCATGAGCCCTGCAGCGTTGGCACACCACCTGCACCAGCTCTGGGTGATATGGAGATTCAGGAGCTCATCGGCAGCTGGCACACCACGCCAAATCAGCTTTCTTCTCTCCATAATCCCCCTTCCCCTATTTCCAGCCCATACCAAGACATAACAGATTTCAGTAAGGGTCTAAAGCTTTATTGAGCTGCCTAAACAAAAACAGAAAGGGTGAGATGTGGGAAATATGCGCTTGCCAGCAAGCCATTTCATCAGGGTTAAACACTAACTTCCCTTCTCCCTGGCCTTGCCTGAATAAAAGCATCACTTGTGCTTAAGTCTCTGCCTGGGAAAGGATACCTGACACTCATGTATTTCTCTAGTTTATAATTAATCCTGATAGCCTGAAAGTAGGGCTGGGTGTTCCCTAGTCAGAGGCAGGACAAAAGTCAGGAGGTATAGATTTCAGCAGCCAATGAGATGATCCGTGCACACCCCCTGAGCCAAAGCCAATAGTGTAGGGACTCGTCCGTTGCTATGGGGAAAGTAGCCAATCATGTAATGACACATCATCTGCCTTTGTATGAATGTACAATAAAAGAGAGCGCTGGATTGTGCTCCAGTCCTTTTTACCTGCCTGCCATGAAAGCTGCCTGAAGTGTCTTCTTTGCCTCCATATTCAACAAAAAATAAAGTCCAACATTTGAAGACATACTTAAACGCCACTTATTCCAAAAGCATCAGTTCATGCAGTAGATTCCACTGCTGCCAGAAGGAAGGCATCTTTTCACTCCTCCAATTTAGCAGAATGTTTTTCTTTTCACTACAACATGCTTTCATTACGAACAAGCGATCACCTTGTGCCTTGAAGAACAATGGTGGAAATTGTCCAAATATTAATGCTTTGGCGGAGAATGAAATTACATATCCTATGATCTTTGACATATAGTTGGATATCTGAGACCACAGAGACCTAATTTGCACACGCCCAAAAAATGTACAAGAAAGTACCCAAGTCTGAGCCATACCATATACAAACATCAGAAGTAGAAAAACCCAGAGGTGAGGGAGAAGGGAGCACAGAACCATAGAGTAGCCGGAATTATTGAAAGTTTACCTTCTGAACTTGATTGCCTTTCGTGAGTGAGAAGGAGAGTCTTGCCCCAACGCTGTATCTCCGACTTATAGGGAAAAATAACCCTTGCTGTAGTTACACAATGTTAGGCTCCATATTAGGAACTACCACCCAGGAAAAAGATCTAGGCATCATAGTGGATAATACTTTAAAATCATCAGCTCAGTGTGCTGCAGCAATCAAAAAAGCAAACAGAATGTTAGGCATTATTAGGAAGGGAATGGTTAATAAAATGGAAAATGTCATAATGCCTCTATATCGCTCCATGGTGAGACTGCACCTTGAATACTGTGTACAATTCTGGTCGCCGCATCTCAAAACAGATATAGTTGCGATGGAGAAGGTACAAAGAAGGGCAACCAAAATGATAAAGGGGATGGAACAGCTCCCCTATGAGGAAAGGCTGAAGAGGTTAGGGCTGTTCAGCTTGGAGAAGAGACGGCTGAGAGAGGATATGATAGAGGTCTTTAAGATCATGAGAGGTCTTGAACGAGTAGATGTGAATCGGTTATTTACACTTTCGAATAATAATAGAAGGACTAGGAGGCATTCCATGAAGTTAGCAAGAAGCACATTTAAGACTAATCGGAGAAAGTTCTTTTTCACTCAATGCACAATTAAGCTCTGGAATTGTTGCCAGAGGATGTGGTTAGTTCAGTTAGTGTAGCTAGGTTTAAAAAAGGTTTGGATAAGTTCTTGGAGGAGAAGTCCATTAACGGCTATTAATCAAGTTTACTTAGGGAATAGCCACTGCTATTAATTTCATCAGTAGCATGGGATCTTCTTAGTGTTTGGGTAATTGCCAGGTTCTTGTGGCCTGGTTTGGCCTCTGTTGGAAACAGGATGCTGGGCTTGATGGACCCTTGGTCTGACCCAGCATGGCAAATTATGTTCATTGTTGGAAACCCGATTGGTGATGGGCGTGTTTTTGGTAGAATGATTGACAGTCCTCCTCTAGAGCGGGGGATTTAAAAAAGCGGAAATCTAATGCCTTGTTCCGGTACGAGGAGACGTTGAACAATGGCGGTGATATGAGGGGATGCTGAGTTGTGGTGGCATGAGGAAATAGTGAGTTGTTACGTCTTGTAAATTGTTGGTTATACATGTAGGATGGGTTATTAGATTCTCTAACGGGTGGCTTTTAAAAGCCCTGCTCGCGAAAACCGCCCGGATTTACGCGAGCAGGGCCTTGCGCGCCGGCACGCCTATTTTCCATAGGCCACCAGCGCGGGGCCCCGGGACGCGCGTAGGTCCCGGGGTTTTTCGAAGGGGCGTGTCGGGGGCGTGTCGGGGGCTGGACTGGATGATGCAGCGTTTTGGGGGTGGGGCGGGGGCGTGGCGCTGGCCCGGGGGCGTGGTCCAGGCCTCTGGACCAGCCCCCAGGTCAGAAGACGGCGCGCCAGCAGTCCGCTGGCATGCGTAGATTTATGTCTGCTTCTCGCAGGCGTAAATCTAGGAACAAAGGTAAGGGAGGGGTTTAGATAGGTCTGGGGGGGTGGGTTACGTAGAGGAAGGGAGGGGAAGGTGAGGGGAGGGCGAAAGAGAGTTCCCTCCGAGGCCGCTCCTCGGAGGGAACGGAGGCAGGCTGTGCGGTTCGGCGCGCGCAGGCTGCCCAAAATTGGCAGCCTTGCGCGCCGATCCAGGATTTTAGAGGATACGCGCGGCTATGCGCGTATCTTATAAAATCCAGCGTACTTTTGTTTGCGCCTGCTGCGCAAACAAAAGTACGTGATCGCGCTTTTTTTTAAAAATCTACCCCTAAGTGTCTAAAGTTTTTAGATAATAGAGGAGATATATTGATTGAATGACAGGATATGATATTGATTTTAGGATAAAGTTATACGCCGTTGGAGATTTTTTGACTTAATTGTTTGACTGAATTTTTGGTTTTCTGTTTAGGATAAAAATATACGCTGTTGGAGATGTGTCCTGGTTGATGGAGTTTAGATTATGCTTTAATCGTATTGGAGATAAGTTTAACAATTTCATTTGATGTACACGTGAAAATCTTCTTTATACATGTAAGTTATGGTTGGTGATATTAAAACATATGGGGTCGGATGTAGGTTGGTGTTGGTAGTAACATCACTATTATTACCTTTTAGAATTAATGGGAATTTGGTTGAAGATAGTTTCCGTACATATGAGACGACTGGATGTTGATGGGAAACCCGATTGTAAGTAAATTTTGTTGAACAAGTTTAAGGGAGTTACTATATTTCATTATATTTGTTATTAAAAGTATTTCTATTATAGGTTGGTGTGGATACCAATATAATTATTTGGAAGATTTGGGACAACGGGATATTGAGATCGCCTCGTGAGGGCTGCAAGATATAATAACAATATTGTGAAGGATAACCCCTGAAGAAGCTAGCGTGCGAAACAAGGTCCTTGTCGGGGATTATTTAATTGATGCACAAATTAAAATATGAGAGTTTACTAAATGTTTCCCGTTCAAGTGCTGAACGATACTTCAAAGTTTAAATTGAAAATAGGCTATATGTGAAAAAAAAGTATCTCAATATCTCTGTATTCTAAATTTATGCTCGCAACATTAGGTTGTAAATTAAGTTTTTTGGGATAAGTGCAATATTGTGGGGAATTTTAGGTAATATGTGTGTATGAGTGAGTGAATGATAGTGTATTTTAAGGTTGGGTTATTTGGTGTCATAGGACGTGGGAAATTGGGGAGTTTGGGTATCCACATACATTAAGAGACAGTGTACTTGCAAATTATGTTTTGAAATTATTGATGTTATATTTATATTTTGTATGTACTTGGCTTGTGAAAGAAATACATGTTAAATAAAAAAAGATTTATGTATTAAAAAGATATTAGTTTCCATGTTGGTGAATGAATGAAATATATTGTAACTTATGTTGATTAAGAATATACACTTATGTCCGTTTGATGATATATGACTATGTTAAGTTAAGGACTATTATATTGCCCGTGTATTATTTAACACATCATTTAAACCACTCGCTTGGCAATTTACTGTAGGGAGCATGATATGCATAGACTATATCAAAAAAATACAGCGCTGCCTCTTCCCCCATTAAATTCACATAAAATGACTTGTCAAATAGCCAGTCTCTCGTGATGTGCAATAAACAGACTACATAATAAGATTCCAAGTTGGGGACACACATTCCCCTTTCAACCCAGGACTCCTTCAAACATTTCAATAGGACCCGCATCTTTGTCCCTTGCCAAAAGAAAGAAATCAATAACGAGTCCATTAATTTGAGGTTTTTTTTCATAAGACACGAACAGGAAGATTTTTTAAAATGTAAAGCCACTTGGGAAATAGCACCATCTTAAAAAGAGTAATTCTTCCCCTAAGGATAACTGTAAACTACACCATGAGTGCAGCTTCTATTGGAGTAATCTAAGAGAAGGAGATATAATAATTTTACATAAGTCACCCAGGTCTGGAGAAATCAAAACGCTCAAGTATCTAAGGCCTAGTGCCCACTATAAAGGAAACCTACTTGGCCACTGTTCACGGAGAGGTGTAGAGACCAAAGCCTCAGATTTATCAACTTTAAGCTTCAGGTCTGAAAATTTACCAAACATTTGGAAAACTTGTATCAATGCCTGCAAAGGGTTAGTCAAAAATACCAGTAAGTCACTGGCAAAAGTTGCATATTTGAAAACAGAAGTGCCAGTCTTCATCCCTGCAATCTCTTTAGTCAGCTGAATGAAATACAAAAGCAGTTCCAAAGATAACACAAATAATGCAGGAGAAAGCGGGCATCCCCGTCGAGTGCCTCTCTTTATTGGAAAAGGATTAGAGCCCCCCCCCCCCCACACACACACACACATTTGCAATTATGGACACCTCAGGCTTGTTGTATAACAACTTTACTGCCTGTTGAAATCTTCCTATTAAACCTATATAAGACAAGAGGTTGAACAAATATTGCCATTCCACCCTGTCATAAGAACATTGCATACTGGGTCAGACCATGGGTCCATTAAGCCCAGCATCCTGTTTCCAACAGTGGCCAATCCAGGCCATAAGAACCTGGCAAGTACCCAAAAACTAAGTCTATTCCATGTTACCGTTGCTAGTAATAGCAGTGGTTATTATCTAAGTCAACTTAATTAATAGCAGGTAATGGACTTCTTCTCCAAGGTGAGAGTCAATTCAAAGCTGGAAAAGATAGACAATATTTTTTTTATATGGGGGGGTGGTCACAGACATCACTGAAGGAATTCCATCAATGGTTAAATCAATTTGATACACTATTATGATTCATTCTTATGTCTCGTTTTTGGACCTATGGATCCAGAAGAATCAACAGCAATTATCAACAATTCTTTATAGGAAGCCCAATGAAAGAAATAATCTTCTTTTGTTCTCAAATTTCCATCTTAGCACTTTAAAAAATAGATCTACCTCCAGGCAAATTTTTCCATTTACGAAGATTATGTTCTGACATTCAGGAATTTAAAAGCCAAGCAAAAATCATGGCTCTTCTTGGAATGCGGTTATCCCATGTTGAATGCATGACAAGCATATCATCAAACTCTATATAATAAATCGAGAGTTGTTGATGTTATCTGCACAAAGACAAGTTTGTGTGGTGAGGCATTCTGCCTTGGCTCCCCAGATATATGTACCATCATTAAAAAAAAAAACATTGGCCCATAATACAGAATCATCTAATATTAGGGGATAGATGGTCTGATGTTCACTTTTACAAGAGAATGTAATATCAAAGAAAGGGTAATATGTCACTTGTGTTATGGTCGTGGACCCTTGGGCCGGCTGGAATGGAATCCTGTGGGAACCCACAGGAGACGTCACATCCGGGAGGCGGCGCTGAAAAGACTCTGAAGAGGCTTCACCACTGGAAGTCCGAGGTCCCCCCAGGAGGAGCGCGTAGGGACCCGGACCTCTTGGACTTAGGCGGGACCCTATGCGACCAAGGATCCGGGTGGTGGACGAAGAGATGGACGAAGGATGGCTGGCCACAGGTAGCTGAAGAGTCTTCACCCTCGGAAGCCCGCAGCTCCCTCGGGAGGAGCCCATGAGAGCCCGAGCCGCTGGGACTTAGGAGAATCCTCTGGGCTAGCAAGTACCGGATACCTGAGGTGGTGGGAGAAGCCAAGGTCGGAGTCCAAGAGCGAAGCCGGGTCAGAAGCCAGAAGTCAGAGATCCAAACCAAAGCCAGGGACGAAAGCTGAAGATGGAGTTGTGGGACGGAGCCGGGTCGGAAGCCAGGAGTCAGAAGTCAATGCCAAAACCAGGAGCGGAAGACGAAGTCAAGAACAAGCCAGGTCAGGAGCCAGAAGACAGGACGATCAGGACACACTGCAGCAACTAATAACTCAGGGAAACTGAGGAACCTAGTTGCAAGGCAAAGGCTTGACCAAGCTGCAGGGTTTAAATACCCTGCAGCGTATGACGTCACCCGGAGGCCGTCCCTTTGATTTCCCACGCTGGCCCCTTTAAGAGCTGAGCCCCCGCGGGTGCGTAACAACTTTTTTCCATCACCGATCGTAGCACAGCATGACAATTTCCTGATTGGCGGGATTGATGCCAAATCTGTTTACAAAAATGGATCAAGACTTGTGCAATATCATCCACTGGTCAACAGATCAAAGGTTTATACAATTGGTCATACCAAGCCATGTTTGTCATCTATTTAATTATTTGTCCATGCAAGCTATGTTATATTGGTAAAACAAAAAAGGAAAATTTGAACTAGCTTGCTTGAGTATAGGAGTTGTCTAAAAATGCATCATGAAAATGCTCCTATGGTTTGACATTGTTTGGAGAGACAACACACTTTTGAGGAATTAAAATGGTCCATTTTGGACCACGTACATGCAGATTGGCATAGAAGGAATAGAAAGAAAATACTGAGCCAGAGGGAACAATTGTGGATTTTTCGGCTCAATACCCTGGTGGGTTAAATTCAGAAATTGAATACAGCCTGTTTTAATAAAATATTCTGACACCTAATAAGATATTAGATGTTGATGGTATTTAAGAGTGTTGACATAATATTATGACATAACACGCATCCAGATCAAAAGGAGAAAGCTTGCAGGAGAGTAATGCCACTTCATTCAAACAATCAGGTAGTGTCTATATGGTTGGATGAGAACTAGGTTCTAAAGTTAATTATTAATGAACATAGTAACAATTGTAACATTTCTTAAATTGTGTTCTCATATATGTATGTTTAATTTTGCAGTTAAAAAATGCCAAAAAACTGGAGTAGCAATTTTGGCCACACACCAAAGCAGCAACAAGCTGAAACATGGCATTTTGTCAGGCTGGTCCTTTTATCAACTAAAGAAAGGGGAGTAAGCCTCTCTTGGTTTTATTTACACAAATTAAAAAAACTAAAAAATGAGTGGGGTATGGATAGGACAGTAATGATTGTAAATGAACCGAGGCACACAAATTCAGACAGTAGCACGGGTTTTATGAATAGTCCTACCACTACATACAGAGCAAATTTATTTGTGAGTGCTGTTTGTTTAGTTGTATTTTTTGCACTGCACTTTATTGTTGACTCAGTATATTGAGGTAACTGACTAATTTAATGCCTGCTCTTTATTCTGTATACATTTTATCCATCTCTGACAACACTTAATGCATGTGACAAAGTGGACTCTCCTCGAAAGCTCATGCTTCAATCAGTTTAGTCTATAAAGGTGTTACCTGATTTCAATCAGTTTTGCTACAGTAGACTAACATGGCTATCCCTCTGAATATAGGAAGGTATTTAACCTGGGGAGGGGGTTTCATCCTTGAAGGAGATCCTTCCTCAGATGAGAGGTTTTCCTTCAGGGGTTCTCTGTCTGAGGTTGGAATTTGCTATTCTTGGTGGTTTCTGCATCAGCTTGGTTATTTCTTACTTGTTGTTGTCCTTCCTCAAGGGGGCCATCCTAGAAGTTCTAAGGGGATGTCTTCCCTCAGGGTTCTGCCTTGGATGCATCTTGTCTAGGGGTGAGGGGCCAGTCCTCACATTTGTCCAGTGGCATTCTGTCCACAGGAAGGAGAAAGCGGTCCCTCAAGGGATGGGGGTCCGTCAGGGTATTTTCGGAAATGTCTCCTTTAGGAGGGGTATTCTTATTGTCCCTTGGGATGTTCCAGTCTCTGGAGGAGGGGGGGAAATCATTCTTAAGGGTGGCCAAGGCTCAGAGTGTTCCTCATTCATTAGTGGCCTGGCCTTGAAGGGGAAGAGGATGTCCTGTTCTCAGAGGGCCTCTTAAAAAGGGCTATTCTTGGCATCCCTAGGCATTTCTCCCTCAATGGAGTACAGCCTCAGGGACACTCTCTCCTTTCTTTGTTGGGGACCAGACTTAAGAACGGGGCCATCATCAGGGTTCCTAGAGGAAGGTTTAACTTGGGGGTGATCTCCTTCAGTGGTGTTCCAGAGTCAGGAAAAGTTTCTGTCCCCAGCTTCAAGAAGGGGTCCTGTCCTTCAGGAGGTTTCTATCTAAGTGCAAGATTTCTCCTGAGGGGGCAGGGAATTATCATGATCTTAATGATGCATGTTCCTTGAACCTTTTCCATAAGAAAGCAAACAGTAGAACTAGAGTCACAATATGAAACTTTGGGGGTGCACTCAGAACCAACGCCAGAAAATATTTCTTCACGGAGAGGTGGTGGATGCCTGGAATACCCTTCTGGAAGATATGGTGAAGACAAAAACAGTAAACAAATTCAAAAAGGCATGGACCCCTAAACACTAGAGTTGAAATTAAGAAAAGGTTGCATGGTGGGTAACCAGCATGAAGAGGCAGATACAACCCCTAACAGGGAGATTAATACCCTTAATCAATTAGCTTAAATGATTTTAACGCAACTGCAGCATCGCTCTCTGATTTAATGGGAGGGGGTAGGAAAAGGGAATTGGATTCAGATAGCCAGTGATGGGCCTGACTTTTACTGTCAAGGGTACTGATACACAGACATTAGAGAAAAAGTGCAGGACTGTTTCTATGTCCAAGTCCAAAAGCAAAGCATGTTCAAGCAGCAACATTATAGGAATTATTAAAAAGGCTGCTCACATATGTGGCAAGTCTACTTACAGGTGAAAGGCCACTTGGCTTTTGGTCTGTTAATCAAGAACGGAGAGCCAACTATTTGGAAGTCAAAAGCCCCATCCTGGAAAGCGTAAGTTACACTTCAGAAACATACTGACAACAGTTCCGGCATGGCACTATACAGCCTGGAGAAAGTCCATGAAGCCATTTTCATTGGCTAAAAGATACCAGATGGAAGTGGCTACACCCAAGGGTGAAAACAAGCCTTGAAATAGTCAACCAGGTTCTCCTGGAGAGTTCCTGGATGGGCTGGAAAGGCCCATGTGGTACTGGGTGTGTCGATATCAGCTTGGGGAAGAGACAGAGGGGGGATATGATAGAGGTATTTAAAATCATGATAGGTCTAGAATGGGTAAATGTGAATCTGTTATTTACTCTTTTGGACAATAGAAGGACTAGGGGGCACTCCATGAAGTTAGAATGTGTCACATTTAAAACTAACCAGAGAAAGTTCTTTTTCACTCAACGCACTATTAATCTCTGAATTGTTTGCCAGGGGATGTGGTTAGTGCAGCTGGGTTTAAAAAAAGGATTGGATAAGTTCTTGGAGAAGTCCATTACCTGCTATTAATTAAGTTGACTTAGAAAACAGCCACTGCTAATACTAGCAACTGTAATATGGGATAGACTTAGTTTTTGGGAACTTGCCAGGTTCTTATGGCCTGGATTGGCCATTATTGGAGACAGGATGCTGGGCTTGATGGACCCTTGGTCTGACCCAGTATGGCAACTTCTTAGGTAGATACTACTAGTAGAATGGCCTGGGAAAATAGGATGGTCTTAGACATGATGTTAGCCGAAAAGGGTGGAATATGCGTAATGTTAGGGGGAGAATGTTGCACATTTATACCCAATAATACTGCCCCAGATGGAATTATTACAAGGGCCTTACAAGGTCTCACTACTCTAGCAGAGGAACTAGCCGAAAATTCTGGGATAGACACCTCACTTACGGGTTGGCTGCAGTCATGGTTTGGGAAGTGGAAGAATTTAGCAGTATCCTTATTTATTTTATTTAACAGCTTTTTTATACCGGTATTCTTGGGTAAATCATACTGGTTTACATAGAACTAAATAAAATACATAGAACAGGCGAGGGGGCAGGGGAGCAAAGTGCGAAAGAGGAGGTGCAAAAAAGGGAGCAGCATGGAGTAAAAGAGACAGAAGTTAACAATTGAGGCGAACTGCAATATACAAAATAACCGGGTAAAAGACTTAAGGGGGGGGGGGGGAAATAACTGTTAAATATACAAGGAAAGGGGGGAGGACGAGCAGAGGGGGAAAGAGGAAGAGTAAAGAAGGGAGAAGCAGGGTGGAAATGGAGATAATCTTAACATGAGGCAAACCGAAAACTGCATGGTACACCTCCTTAATTCACCTCCTTGATAGCAGTAGCAGGAGTATTAGTAGCACAAGGGTGTTGTATTATCTTAAGTGTGCGAGGGTTGGTACAACGACTGATAGAAACAGCAATTGCTAAGAAAATGCCTCTAGAACCCCCCCATAGGCCGATGCAATGTGATTATTAGACAAAACAGAAGGCTCAGGAAATGCTTGAGACTCTAGAAACTACCTATGAAGGATTGTGAATGATGAAGCAACAAAACGTATCAAGAGACAGGGGAGAACTGGTAGCAAAGGCTCATAAATGTTGTTTTCTTCAGTGGTTAAGACAGGGATAGAGTTGTATTCCCTTTCTTTTTCTTTCTTTGCTTCTTATAAAATAGAGTTAGCGAGAGAAACTGCAAATTGCTAAGAAACTAGCTTAGCCGCATTCGAGCAGAAATCCTGCAACCCCCCCCCCCGTCCTTGGAAACAGTAATGTATAAGAACAAATTAGAAACCACAGTCTGTTGCATATGCCAGCTGTGGCAGGCCTGTGGCCAGGCCCTCTTAGCCCCATTTGCCTGCTCCAGCACCTGGCTCTGCTTCTCTTTTGGTCCGGGCTGCTCCCAGCTCTGCTGTGGGCCTCCCCTCATGGGGAGACGCCGCCATCTCGTGCCGAGCCTCTCCCTAGGTGGGCGCACATCAGTTCTTCTTTTAAAGGGGCCGCGGCGGGAATCCAACCTGTGGCCCCGGATGATGACATCACTGGGTCCCGGTACTTAAGGCCGGGCTCAGCCAGTGCTTCCCTGCCTTGGCAACAGGTCTCCACGTTAGTCGTGTGCTCCGTTGCTTGTTCCTGTGTTTCCTCCATGTTCCTGGTTCCTGATTCGCCTGTGTTCCTGTTCCTGATACTGGGGTATCACCATTCACCATTGTCTATAGCAGGCAGCCACGGCCTCAGTTACCTATCCCGCTGACTATGTCCTCGCCAGCCGCTCAGACCACTGCTGATGCCCTTAAAACCCTTTGGAACCAGACAAACCTCAGTTTGCGTCAGGCAGCAGCTTGGGCCAAGAAGTTCACAGATGCCCATTGACGCCCTGCTCCTGAATTCCAACCTGGACAGAAGGTCTGGCTGAGTACGCGATACATTCGCCTCAAAGTACCTTCCCAAATATTTGCACCCAGATTTATTGGACCTTTTCTGGTCACCCGTTGTATTGGACATGTCACTTATCAGCTCTGGTTGCCACCGACCCTTGTTAAAAACCTTGAAACTTACCCCGCCTGGTTTCCTCCCCAGAGATAGCCAGTGATGAAACAGACTTTCAGTTTCAAAACATAACATTTATTAAGTAACTTAGAGATCTTATAAGAGCTGGCAGGATTTGTTTATTTCATGCATGCATACAAAATTAAGATAACGGAAACTATAAGGAAAATCAAGATTGTGTTTTCCTTATGGAAGTAAACAGAGCCCAGCTTACAGAATATACTGTTTTGTGAGCAATGCCAGTTTTCTTATCGTTTTCAATTTGCATTAGTTTTTTATACACTGTTAAACATGGCTCTCATTTTATTTTTATTTATTTATGTAGGGTTTTTATATACCGATTTTCTTGATACAGATCAAATCAACTCGGTTTACATAGAACGATAGTACATTAACAATAACTAGTCAAACCTCAAAAGAGGAGACAGATTGGGAGCAGAAGGTAAAAAGTTACATTATAACAAGGGTGAATAACTTGGAATTGGAAATATGCTTCTCCCCCTCCCCTCTCTCATCCCCTACGTTTGCTGGTAATTTTCCTTCATGCGCCTCTCAGATATCACATATTCTGCTTACTCAATGCTTCCTTTGTTTCTTGTAACTTTCTTGGCACCTTTCTTATCAGGAATTCACTCTGCACTCTCATGCTGTTCTCATCAGAAGTTATTCTGTCTCTGGGCTGATTTTGTTTTCTCTTCAGGCCTTTTTATTCCAGTTACTAGTCAACATGGGGCAGTTTTCTTTAAAGCAGCAATTTAACAACTAGCTTAAATCCTCATTTCCCTCTTGATGATTGGAACAATCATCACCATCAGGGCCATGCGACTGTCTTAGATTGTCAGAGGGCGTACTCTGATCTTACCCATCATTGTCAACATGACACATCCTGAGGTGGTCCCTTTCCAGGGAAGCTGCTGTATCGAGGGAAGCATAGAGGTTCTGTGTCATACTTGACCTCTGAATATTGACTGTATTTAAGGTGATAGGGGACGTTGTTTGGGCCCATAAACAATAAACAGGTAAGCAAACACATACACACTACTATCACAACTATAAGAAGGACCAAAGCAAACCACAAGAAACCCCTGTCAATTTCTCCTAGGGATTTGAGCCAGTTTGCTAGTTGTTCCCACCAGGTAGACCAGTGGTTGGTCATACTTGGGGACAAACTTGGCACGTTTGACCAAATCCATCACTAATTCAGAATTATCATCTATGAAAACACAACATTGTCCTTTTACAATAACACATACTCCACCTTGGGATAATAACAGTTACTCATAAACCATAACTTTTAAAACGGATTGTAGTGCTGTATTTTTGAACCATAAATTGAAAAAGGAATCCCTGTAACTAATGGAATGACACTTGTAATAGCTAACCCTATATTTTGGCCTTCAGTAAGTAGGGAGGTTTTGTTAGAATTAAGGAAATCTAGTGACTGTTGCAATTCTCTCTTCAACCGGGAATAATTAGAGTAAACATTTGGCATTACAGACAAATTTGGATAATGTGTGTGTAGGATAAAACACTTGCACTGAAACAAGTGCCAGCCCACCCTGTGGGGAAGTGCTCAGTATGCTTTGTGTCCACATACAAAATAATGTCCTTGTAGGGCTACCAAACCACCTGGGCGAGTCCCTGCACAGGAGAGTGAAGGAAGTCAGGAAAATAAAAACAAGAAATAAGGGAGAAAGAATTGTACATTCCTCTTGAACCCTCTTGAACCTTGAATGTGATCAGACCAGCTTCCATAGATAAAGACAGAGGAGAACATATCAAGTAATCATTTAACTGACTCAGCAAGTAAATGCATATACATATTAGAAGTTATAGGACTGGAAAATGCTACAAAACGCTTGGAATGTAGGGACACCTAACTAGATATTGACTAGGTATATCATAAAAATATCTTTGTAATGACAATCAGTTATCACATGTCAAATAAAGGTACATTGCCTTATAAAACAAAGGAAACAACATCTAGGTAAGGCATAGAACAAGACAAACATAAAGAGAAAATCAGGCAAGAAGTGTGAACATTTCATTTCATATAATGAAGGGTGCAAGATGACTTCTGTGGGAAAGGATGGGATGATTTCTGAAATCAATGACATATGGCATATATAGTTCTCCCAGTATGGTGCATTTTTTTGACATCGAAGCATAGCCTCTTAATTCATTATTTATTTATTTATTTATTTTTGGTTTTTATATACCGGAAGTTCCTGTATACAATACATATCACTCCGGTTCACATTTAACATGGATAACTATCGCCGGGGAGGCGGTTTACATGGAACATATTGTGAATAATGAACGGGTAATCTATAATAAACTACAAGCTATTATGAAACAACTAAGAACATCTTAGAAAGAAAACAACATGGAACATAAAACTGAAGTAATATAAACATAAAATTATTGCTGTAAGACAATGATGGTTGTTGTTCTTATTGCTTTTAGCTCTCTGGGAAAGCTTGATGGAATAACCAAGTCTTGAGTTTCACTTTAAAAGTGGTATGGCACGACTCAAGGCGGAGGTCTGGTGGTAGGGAGTTCCAGAGAGACGGGCCCCGCTGTGGATAGAGCGCATTTCCTCAGGGTAGATTTTGCAGGTTGGGTGTTCATTCTGTTCTGGTATGCCTTCTGGTTGGTTTGTTAGAGGAGTGTAGTTGAAGCTTGAAGGTTTAAGTTGAGTGGAGAGATATTATGTAGGGCCTTATGAATCATCATACAGGTTTTGAACTGAATCCTGTATTTTATGGGAAGCCAATGGAGATGTTGGAGGATCGGGGTGATATGGTCCCTTTTTTTGGTATTGGTAAGGATCCTTGCAGTAGCATTCAGTACCATCTGGAGTGGTTTGGTAGTGTATGCGGGAAGGCCTTGCAGGAGTGAGTTGCAGTAATCTACTTTAGGGAGAATGATGGCTTGTAGAACTGTGCGGAAATCCCTATAAAGTAGAAGGGGCTTTAGTTTCTTTAGCACTTGTAATTTAAAGAAGCATTCTTTTGTAGTGTTATTTATGAATTTATTGAGGCAGAGTCTGTTGTCTAGTAGTACTCCAGATCTCTGGACTTGAGGTGCGGTGGCATATCCTGAGGTATCTGGAGGGTTGTTGGATGTTGGCGAGGCAGATTGATCCGGTTCTATTATGAGGATTTCCGTTTTGTTGGTGTTTAGAACCAGGTTAAGGCTGGTTAGAAGATCGTTGATGGATGAGAGGCATTTTTTCCAGTATGCCATGGTTTCGTGTATGGTCTCCGTGATAGGGATGAGAATTTGTATGTCATCCGCGTATAAGAAATGGGTGAGTTTGAGGTTAGTAAGTAGATGACAGAGTGGAAGAAGGTAAATGTTAAAGAGGGTGGGGGAGAGTGATGATCCTTGTGGTACCCCCATCTTGGCTTGGATGGGGTGAGATTCCTTGTTGTTTATCTTAACTTTGTATGTTCTGTTCTCTAGGAAGGACTTAAACCAGTTGAAAGCTGCTCCTGTGATGCCGATGTCTGTTAGTTGTAGTAGGCTAGGATGGTTCATGGTGTCGAACGCTGAGAAAAGATCCAAAAGCGCGAGGAGACAAGGTTGGCCTTTTTCGAGATTGAAGATAATGGTGTCTGTTAGTGTGGCTAATAAAGATTCGGTCCTTTTTTTCTTCCGGAACCCATATTGGTTAGAGGTGAGGATATTGTTGTCGTCAAGGAATTCAGAAAGTTGTCTGTTGACAATTTTCTCCATAATTTTAGCTAGCATGGGGAGGTTAGCTATAGGTCTATAACTAGCCGGATCTGTAGTAGGAAGGTTGGGTTTTTTGAGGAGAGGTTTAAGCAATGCTAACTTAAGTTGGTCCGGAACTTGGCCTTGGGCAAGGGAGCAGTTAATGATATCTGCAACCGGCTTGGCAATGATGTCATGGATTGAGCTCAGCAGGTTTGATGGTATATGGTCTAAGGGGTGAGAGGACGGTTTAATCTTCTTGAGGATATTGGCTATTTCTAAGGTGGACGTGGGTTCAAGCGTTTCGAGCGCTGCTGTGTGTGTCTTAGGTTGAAGAGCGGTTGCTGTAGTTGATTGCGGGCTGAGCTTACTTGTGTGGCTTGTGTGCGGCGTTGGCCCTTTGAGGGGGGCTACGAGTGCTGTGATTTTGTTGTCGAAAAAGTCGGCAAGTTCACTGGCTTTTTTTAGAGCTTGGTCATCTGGGATGTTTGGTCCGGGAGGTTTAGTGAGGGCTGAGACATAAGAGAAGAGGGCTCTTGAATCAAATGAGAAATGGTGTATCTTTTTGGAGAAAAATTCTCTTTTTGTTTTGTTGATTTCGTTTCTGTAGGTGTTGAGGCATGATTTGTAGTTGAGGAGGGTTGTTGTAGATGGGCTTTTACGCCATTGGTTTTCTTTGCTTCTAAGCTCGTGTTTACGAGACTTCAGCTCTGTGGTGAACCAAGGTTTCCTATTGTCTTTGTCTGGGTTGATAGATTTTGTTGTAATGGGACACACTTGATCTGCAACCTTGTTGGTAATGTTGATCCATGATGAGGTTGCTGAGTTGGCGTCGGAGAGGTCCAGATTCATTAGTTCTTTGGCTAGGTGTTTGCTTAGGTGATCTCCTGAGCACTGTTTCCTGACTGAGATGGTGATTGTGTGAGTTGTTTGGGGAATAGGTTCAAGGATCTTTAACATTGAAGAGATGACTTGGTGGTCAGACCAAGGAACCGCAAGGCAGGTAGGGGTGGAGTGGGATGATAGACCTTCGTTTATGAAGATCAGGTCTAAAGTATGACCGGCTTTGTGGGTAAGTTCTGTCACAATTTGTCTGAAACCCATATGGTTGAGGGAGGAGAGAAGGGTTTTACAGTTAGGGGAGTGAGGTTGGACATCCACGTGGAGGTTGAAGTCTCCCATCAAGATAGCTGGTTTTCCTGAATTTAGGTGTTTTGCTGTTAGTTCTATGATTGGGGAAGGGTATGATTCTAAAAGACCGGGTGGAGCGTAGATAAGTGCGATAGTCAGATGTTTAGAGTTGAATAAAGCAAATTCCATATTGGCTATAGTGTTGGATGTCTGCAATGTCAGACCAAGTGATTTTTTGGTTCTTAGGAGGAGGCCTCCTCCTCTTTTTTTGCGTCTGGGTATGGACAGTATGTCGTAGCTCTGGATAGGAAGCTGGTTGATTAGGGTTGTGTCGGTTGGTTTTAACCAGGTTTCTGTGATGGCACAGATATCTGGTTTAGAGTCGGATAGGAGGTCATTAAGTATGTGTGTTTTCTTGGATATGGATTGTGCATTAAACAACGTGATTGAAAAAAGAGCCAGGCCAAGGCATTGGGTGATGGGTGTCAGCATGATGGGCCTGAGTCTCTGTTGGCGGTTGTGGTTGAGTGGTGTGGAGGGGAGCTTTGGTGCTCGCCATCTTTGGTTGTGAATGATGGGGATTGTTAGGGGGTGCATGATGGGAAAATAACTTTACAAGTAGGTTGAATGCTTATGCTGAAAGCAGGGAAGATGTTGTCTGGTGTTAGTTGTTTGGTGCTGGTTGGGTGCTGAAAGGTGGGGAGGTTTAGCTTGTTACTGGTTGACTGCCGTGATGAAAGTTAGTTGTTTAAGAAATTAGTTGGTTGAATGTTGGGTGAAGGCAGAGGGTCCTGAATGAATGTTGGAGAATCCTGTAGGGGAATTGAGGGTTCTGGGATAGTGTGTATGGTTTCTGGGGGAGTGATAATGGTCCTGGCTGAATACTAGGTGGTCTGGAGAGTGCTTAGAGGGGCTTGTGAAGGGGGCCTAAACCGCTGGCCCGAACCGGCCGGTTGTCGTCACAGCGGAGGAGGAAGGCGGACACCCCGAAACCCTTGAGGTCGGCGTGGGGGTCCACGGAGGTAGGGCGGGATCTAAGGCCTTACCCCGATGGGCTCAAGCGCCGGCTGCGCGGGCCTCCCTCCTAGCTCCTTTGGATGTCTCCCGGGCTCAGTTTCCTGAGCGACAAAGGGGCAGGCCCCTTTGTCGCGCTCCTTTGGCGCGCGGCGCCGTTCGTGAGAGAATTTAAAGGGAGATGTGTATGTTAAAGTGAGATGTGTATGTTAGGGATCAAACAAATTCAAATTAATCAGTGAGAAGATTCCATCATGACCATAACTCCCTGCATCTAGTAATCCCTACATATATACTATTACTATAATATTCCCTCTTTATTATTAGGTAACATGCAATAGTCAGAACCAAAACAACTTAAGTGCTCAGACATTACATAAAAACATATATTTCACTGAACTGACACATAAATTCATCCATTGCATTCTTCAGGTGTCATGACACAAATGAAAAACAACAATTAACACATATTTGAGCTAAAAAATTAGACCAAAAAGTGTTTGGATTGATCCAAAATAAAACAAAAGTCAGAATTAAAAATAGATCTGTTTAAAAACGAAAAGAAATCAAACTGGGAAAAATGTCATCTTTCAAGCGTTACATCTCACAGAGAAAGCTGTATTGTCAACCTGGAAAAATATAAACCTGGCATACAACAAAATTAAGGTAATGGTTACAGTGAAATTACAGTTCCATTGAAACTATACATTCCAATATACCTTAATTCAGCAAATAGCGGTCATGAAGCTACTTTCTTGTTTCTATCGTTATGCCTTTAGGAGGCACTACCACAAGCTGTGGTGTAGAATAATACCCAGCTTTAGTTTTTAACCTGCCGTTGATGTTCTCAATAAGGGCAGAAGCTTGGGGTCTGTAAGGGGTGTGGGACTTGAGAGATATGCTTAACGCCTACTTAGTTATTCACAAAAAGTGTGTCCCTTGATCACTATCAAATGATTCTGGAATTCCATGTCTTGGAATAAATTCTCTCAGCAGAATCTTAGCTACAGAGATATCTGCCTTCACTACTGGGAAAGCCTCTCCCACCCTAAGAAACAGCAAATCATTGTTAATGCGTACTTGTAATTTGATAAAATCAATTTGGATTTGCAAGAAAGGGCCTAGGAAGCGCTTTAGGTGTGCAGATGTGATGACCAAATCTTGGATGCTTTGTAATAGCCAGAGCTCTGACTGCTGAGACCAATCCCCACCAGTGATACCATGCCAAGGAATGCTCGTAACTTTTCCATGTCACAGGGAAGCTGTACTTTCAAAACAGCCTCAATTCTTAGTAGTCATTTTTTTTATAATCAATATTACCATGTGATAACTTACTCCATCAGATACACTTACTCGCATCTTATTTATTTATTTATTTATTTATTTATTTATTTAAAGCTTTTTTTATACCGGCATTCATGATAGGATCACATCATGCCGGTTTACAGGAAACAAGGGGGTGATAACCTAGAACATTTAACAGGTGACAAGAAGCAAAAAAGTTACAATAAAACAGGGGAGGAGGAACTGGGAGAAGATAAGAGGCTTGAAAGGCTTTAGGAATGAGATCAAAAAACAACAAGGATAACTATTTACATAGTACTGGAATGTAACTTAGTGGTTGTAGCAGTCAATCCGTTGGGTCTATTGGAGGAGTCCGTGAGGTTCGGGAAAGGCTTGTCTAAATAGCCAAGTCTTAAGTCTTTTTCTAAATGTTAATAAGCAAGGTTCCTGTCTGAGGTCCGGGGGGAATTGCGTTCCAGATAGATGGTCCTGCCGTGGAGAAGGCTCGTTCCCTGTAGGTGAGGTGGTGTGTCGCTTTGGATTGGGGGACATGTAACGATCCTCTGTAGGCTTCTCTGATGGGTCTGAATGAGGAGTGTAATTTGAGCGGGATTTGAAGGCTAAGAGGGGCTTGGGAATGGATGGTTTTATGGATGATAGTAATGGACTTATGGAGGATTCTGAAATGTATTGGTAACCAGTGCAGATTTTTGAGAAATAGGAGAAATGTGATCTCTTCTTCTGGTGTTTGTTAATATTCTAGCTACCGAGTTTTGGAGCATCTGAAGAGGTTTAATGTAGGAGGAAGGGAGACCTAGCAAGATAGAATTGCAGTAATCTATCTTAGAGAAGATCACTGCTTGGAGAACTGTTCTGAAGTCCTGGAAGTGGAGGAGTGGTTTGACTCTTTTTAGTACTTGCAATTTGTAGAAGCCGTCCTTGGTGGTGCGGTTAATGAATGCTTTTAAATTCAGCCTGTTGTCAATTAAAACTCCAAGGTCTCTTGCTTGGGTGACAAAGATATTAGAAGGTGCGCTTTGTGTGATATTGCTGTTTTCCGGGGAGATGAGGAGGAGTTCTGTTTTAGCTGCGTTTAGTATCAGGTTTAGATTAGAGAGAAGAAGGTTAATCTCTCGTCGACAGGTTTCCCAGTGCTCAAGTGTTTTTGTAATGGATTCTTTGATGGGATCAGTATTTGCACGTCGTCTGCATAAAGGTAGTGTTTTAGTTTGAGGTTAGTTAGCAACTGGCAGAGTGGAAGGAGGTATATGTTTGAAAAGGGTAGGGGAGAGGGAGGAGCCTTGTGGAACTCCCAGTGATGAGTCATAGCGGAGGGATTCTTTGCTATTAATTTTGACTTTGTAACCTCTGTTGCTAAGGAAAGATTTGAACCATGAGAAAGCCATTCCTGATATTCCGATGTCTGCCAGACGGTTCAGGAGGATGGAATGGTTGACAGTGTCAAAGGCCGCAGACAGGTCGAGGAGAATAAGTAAAAAGGATTGGCCTTTGTCCAGGCCCATGATGATGTGATCCATTAGCGAAATGAGAAGAGTTTCGGTATTTAATGCCTTGCGGAACCCGTATTGGGTGGGATGCAGTATTTTATGATCTTCTAAGTAATCGGAAAGTTGAGAGTTGACTACTTTTTTTCATTATCTTGGCCACAAAGGAAGATTGGAAATGGGGCGGAAATTGTTGGAATCTTTAGGATCAAGGTTCGGTTTCTTTAGGAGAGGTTTCAGAGATGCCAGTTTTAGAGCGTCTGGGAAGATTCTCTGAGATAAGGAACAGTTTATGATGTCAGCCAAGGTTTTGGAAATGGTGTCAGGTATTAGCAGTAGCAGTTTTGTGGGAATATGGTCGAGTGGATGGGAAGAGGGTTTCATTTTCTTATTAGAGATTGGATCTCTGAAGCTGTGGTGGGTTCAAATGATTCAAGCGAGATGTTCTTGTTAGGGAGATGGTAGGAGCTGATAGTCGAGGAGGGGTTGGGGGGTAACATAGTTAAGAGATTGGAGATTTTATTATGAAAGTACAGTGCTAGTTTCGTCAGCTTTGGGTTGTGCTAGGTCGTTAGGGATCATAGGGGCATTAGCTTGAGTTAGCTCAGCTACGTAGGAAAATAATGCTTTGGAGTCAAAAATAAGGTCGTGAATCTTATGAGCGTAGAAGTCCTTTTTTGCCCTTAGGGTGGAGTTCTTGTAGTGGTGGAGAGTTAGTTTGTATGTGGATAGAGTGCTGGAGCATAGGGTTTTGCGCCAATTGTTTTTCTTTCCGTCTGAGGTTTTGTTTGAGTTGACGGAGTTCGTTGGTGAACCATGGTTGTTTTTTTGAGGAGTTGGGGTTGGGTTTTTTTATTGCTAGAGGGCATAATTTGTTTGCTGCTGTCTCTGTAATGTTGCTCCAAGATCGAAGGGCTGAGTTGGGGTCTGACAGGTCAATGTGTGGGAGTTCATTAGCCAAGTGGTTGCTGAGGACTTCTGAGGAACAGTTTCTTCTGTAAAGGAACGACGATTGAGTGGGGTTGGGTGGCTCGGGATTGTGTCATGGAGAAGGTGGCGGAGATTAATTTTATTTATTTATTTATTTAAAGCTTTTTTATACCGGCATTCATGATAAAATCATATCATGCCGGTTTACAGAAAACAGGGGAGTGATAAACATTGAACGAAAACTGGTGTTGATATGTAGCGAAGAAGTTACAATAAACAAGGGAAAATTAGAACTTGGAGAAGAAGAATGAGTTAATGAGTGATCTGACCAGGGGACCTGAGTACATTCCGGGGGGGATGTGTGCGTAATGCCAGCGTTAATGAAAATAAGGTTCAGAGTGTGGCCTGCTTTGTGGGTGGGCTTGTTGATGATCTGTTTGAAGCCCATAGCTGAGAGGGTGGTGAGAATAGCCTCACAGTTGATTGTGAGAGAGGAGCTGTCGACGTGTAGATTAAAGTCACCTAGGATCATCGCTGGAGAGTCCAGAGTCATGTATTTTGCAGTAATTTCTACGATGGAGGAGGGCATCGGATTCAAGAAAACCTGGCGGTGCGTAGACGAGGAGGATTTGAAGTTGGTGTCTGATTTGAAAAGGCCGATTTCTAGTTTTGAGTCAGAGATAGTCGGGAGTTGGGAGAATCTCAGCTCTTTTTTGGCTGCTATAAGAATTCCCCCGCCTCTTTTTCTTTTGTCTGGGAAGGGAAAAAGAAGTCAAAGAGCTGCGTGGGGAGTTGATTTATTAAGGCTGTGTCTGTAGGTTTGAGCCATGTTTCTGTAATGGTGCAAATGTTGGGATTGGAATCTAGTAGATAGTCGTTAAGGATCAGAGATTTCTTGGTAAGAGATTGTGCATTGAATAATGTAAGAGAGAATAGAGCAAGCCTAATAGTTGAGTAAGAGGTGAAGTCATGATTGGGATGAGGGTTTTGCTAGTGCGCATAGAGGGGTAGATTTTCAATAGTGCGAATTGGCCTACTTTTTGCTGGCGCATCAGGCGCAAGCAAAAGTAAAGCTGGATTTTAGTAGATATGCGCGGAGCCGCGCATATCTGCTAAAAACCTGGATCGGCGTGCGCAAGGCTATTGATTTTGTATAGCCGGTGCGAGCCGAGCCGCGCAGCCTACCCCCGTTCCCTCCGAGGCCGCTCCGAAATCGGAGCGGCCTCGGAGGGAACTTCCTTTTGCCCTCCCCTCACCTTCCCCTCCCTTCCCCTACCTAACCCACCCACCCGGCCCTGTCTAAGCCCCCCCCTTACCTTTGTCGGGGGATGGGAGGCGTAAATCCCCCGCGCGCCAGCGGGCCTCTTGTGCGCCGGGACGCGACCTGGGGGCGGGTACGGAGGGCGCAGCCACGCCACAGGACCGTAGCCATGCCCCCGTACCCGCCCCCAAAACGCTGCCGACACGCCCCCTAAACGCCGCGACGACCGGGCCCGCCCCGACACGCCCCCCCTCGGAGAACCCCGGGACTTACGCAAGTCCCGGGGCTCTGCGCGCGCCGGTAGGCCTATGTAAAATAGGCTTCATCGGCGCGCAGGGCCCTGCTCGCCTAAATCCGCCCGGATTTGGGCGGATTGTAGGCGAGCAGGGCTCTGAAAATCCGCCCCAGATTCTTTACTCATGGTGATGAGGCTGTGGCGCAGAATTGGGATTGGGAGGACCTGACGACATTGTGTGGGGAATGGACAGAGCTTGAAGAGGCTGAATGAATGCTGGGATGGAAGCTGGATGAAGCTGAATGAATGCTGGGATGAAGCTGAATGAATGCTGGGATGAAGCTGGATGAATACTGGGGAATGAAGCTGGATGAATGGATGAAGCTGAGGGCGAGTGAATGAAGCAGGAGTTGGGAGGTGTAGAACTTGTTGCTGGGAAGAAGCTGGCCGATAACAGAGACGGTCCCGGGTCGGAGTCCTAGAACGCTCCAAGGGGTTGCGCTAAGGGGCAGGCCCCTTAGGTCGCGCTCCTTCGGGCGTGCGACGCCGCCGTGAGGATTCGGGATTTTTTTTTTATTTTTTTTTACTCTTTATTTCTTGATTTTCTCATTTCAAATATACAGAAACTTTCAAACTTCAGAATAAATTTGAAAACCAATTATATCATACTCTTTGCCCGACTTCGCCCGAGTTCGGAAGAGTTCGAAAGTTTGAAGACTCGATCGGTTGACGGAAGTGAGTATTGTTTCTCTTTTCAATTCAGAAATAAAGGAATAAGCGACCATAGAGCAAGAAATTTGGTTGAATTTCCTTAGACCAACATGCCTGCAAAGAGGAAGGGGAAAATTCGGGTTTTCCCTCCAGAGCCTGTGCCCTCTACCTCAACGGAAGACAGATATCAGGAACGGATCATGGACTTCAGGACGAGACATGGAGCTCCAACAGGAAACAAAGAACATGGGACCTTGAAGAAGAGCTGAAACAGAGAAGACTCCTGGAGCAAGGAACAGGAACATCCAGGAGCATCTAACTCCTTGCAAAGGCAAAGCTGGAATGAACGCTGGGCCCTTTTGTAGCGCTGAAGAGGACAACACCCGGGGAGGAACTAGCAGAGGGCCAAACTGGCTTGCCCTTGAAATACAGAAGAGAGGTGCGAGCCCACGCCTAAGGAAATCCAGGAAGGGCAAGATCGTTGGTAGCATCCTCCCAGCCACGTGGAAGGCCCAAAGAACAAGGCAGGGAGGCGGAAGCAGCCCTGCCATGAAGATGGATGAAAGGCAGGCTGCAGGAGCGGCTCCATACCGCGAAGACTGAAGCAGGAAGAGCAGGAAGACTGACGAGAGGACGCAGGGCTGCAGGCACCGGCAGGGACGACTTCCCTGCTGAGCGAGGACTCCGGCAGCAGCAATGATGTCTTCCTTGCCTCCGAGGACCCCGGGAGGAAAGCAGGAGTGGCTGCAGCGGACCCAGCCGCGTGGAAGTTACTTGGCGGGGAGGAGCGGCCTCGTGCCACAATGAAAAAAACTCCTGCCCACGGCTCCAGGACCACAGAGCCCAGAGTGGCGCGGCCCCGAGTAGGGGCGAGGGACAGCGTCTGCTGCGGTCCAGCTGCCGCGAAAGGTAGGGGGCTGCCCGCGTTTGCTGCGGGCAGGTTCACAACAGTACCCCTACTCAAAGATCCCCCTCCCCAAGCCTCTTGTCAACTGCTTGGAAAGAAGAAGGTATTCCACGTACCGTCAGGAGGCAATAAAGGATCCAAGGGCAGAAGCTGGAACTTCTTGGCGAGGAACTGTAGCCGAGAAGAATACTTGAGCAGAAGACAGGACAGAAGTGGTCAAGGTCCAGACAAGACGAACACAGAACATTGAATTAGTTAAAATTTGTAAACCTATCATTAAATCATCCATTGTACCTGAAGACTGGAGGGTGGCCAATGTAACCCCGATATTTAAAAAAGGCACCAAGGGCGATTCGGGTAACTATAGACTAGTGAGCCTGACTTCGGTGCAGGGAAAAATAGTGGAAACTATTCTAAAGATCAAAATCATAGAGCAATATAGAAAGACATGGTTTAATGGAAACACAGTCAACATGGATTTTACCCAAGGCAAGTCTTGCCTCACAAATCTGCTTCATTTTTTTGAAGGGGTTAATAACATGTGGATATAGGTGAACCCAGTAGATGTAGTGTATTTGGATTTTCAGAAGGTGTTGACAAAGTCCCTCATGAGAGGCTTCAAAGAAAACTAAAAAGTCATTGGATAAGAGGCGATTGTCCCTTTCGTGGATTACAAACTGGTTAAAAGACAGGAAACAGAGAGTAGGATTAAAATTGTCAATTTTTCTCAGTAGAAAAGGAATAAACAGTGGAGTGCCTCAGGGATCTGTACTTGGACTAGAGCTTTTCAATATATATATACATGATCTGGAAAGGAATACGACGAGTGAGGTTATCAAATTTGCGGATGGATACAAAATTATCAGAGTAGTTAAATCACAAGCGGATTGTGATACATTACAGGAGGACCTTGCCACGACTGGAAGATTGGGCATCCAAATGGCAGATGAAATTTAATGTGGACAAGGCAAGGTGTTGCATATAGGGAAAAATAACCCTTGCTGTAGTTACACGATGTTAGGTTCCATATAAGATCTACCACCCAGGAAAAAGATCTAGGCATCATAGTGGATAATACTTTAAAATCATCGGCTCAGTGTGCTGCAGCAGTCAAAAAAAGCAAACAGAATGTTAGGAATTATTAGGAAGGGAATGGTTAATAAAACAGAAAATGTCATAATGCCTCTATATCGCTCCATCTCAAAAAGATATAGTTGCGATGGAGAAGGTACAGAGAAGGGCAACCAAAAGGGGAGGGAACAGCTCCCCTATGAGGAAGGCTGAAGAGGTTAGGGCTGTTCAGCTTGGAGAAGAGATGGCTGAGGGGGGATATAATAGAGGTCCTTTAAGATCATGAGAGGCCTTGAACGAGTAGATATGAATTGGTTATTTACACTTTTGAATAATAGAAGGACTAGGGGGCATTCCATGAACTTGCAAGTAACATTTAAGACTAATCGGAGAGAAATTCTTTTTCACTCAAACGCACAATAAAGCTCTGGAATTTGTTGCTAGAGGATGTGGTTAGTGCAGTTAGTGTAGCTGGGTTCAAAAAAGGTTTGGATAAGTTCCTTGAGGAGAAGTCGATTAATGGCTATTAATCAAGTTTACTTAGGAAATAGCCACTGCTATTAATTGTATCAGTAGCATGGGATCTTCTTAGTGTTTGGATAATTGCCAGGTTCTTGTGGCCTGGTTTGGCCTCTGTTGGAAACAGGATGCTGGGCTTGATGGACCCTTGGTCTGACCCAGCATGGCAATTTCTTATGAAGGCATGGGTCAGGCAAGATACAGGGATGCAGGGCTGCAAGAAGGCATTTTGTTTCTTTAGTCAACGTGGGTAGAGGTTAAGGCTCCCTTCTTGGCTTTGGAAAGGCAGAATAACGAATGGAAGTCCTTTTGAATTCTTCAAAGCTGGAAACTGAAGCTGTAGCAGAAGACTAAGTAATAAAGGCATAGTATGAAGCTGAGTGAAGGTCCCAGAGAACTAGGAGTCCAGCGATCCCCTGGTAGAAGAATTGAAAGCATGGAGTCAAGGTGGCAGTTTAGGGATGTGGCAAGGAGTGGTGTGGGAAGTCTCTACAAGATGAAGGCATCACAAAGTTCAAGGTTTAAATACGAAGTGTGGTGAAGCACTCAGAATTGAACACAAACTGGTGATTAGATGACTAGGCAGTCTTTTAAGGCAATGAGAGTTCGTAGGGTGGAGTTTTACTTGCAAGGACTGTTAGGAAGAAGTCCTCTTGTAGATAATTGATCTCCATAAGACAGAAGTGTAGATGTTTTTCAAGGTTAGTTGAGCTGGCAGTGCAAGTTAATGGTGTTGAGAAGTATTGCAGGCACAGAAGTTCTGTAATTCCCATTTGCAGGAGTAGGCGCTTACGCAAGGGTAAAACTCTTAGCGATGATTGGCAAGTTGACACTCGAGCTGGAGCAGTCCTTGACTGATGGTAGAGAGGTCCGTTGGCAAGGAGATAGGACAGGCCACAAGCAAGGCAGGCCAACAGAAGGAGGCTGACGGACTTGGTAGAAGATGGACATCCTCTGGACTACTTGAGAGCAAGCTGGAAGTAGATGTACTTTGAAAAGGCACACTTGGGACAGGCACCTTACTTGGATGATGAAGCTTGCAGCAGATTCCAGAGAAGAGGTCGATGGTCTTGAGCTCGGGGTGGTGAGCGAGGCAAGCATATGGTAGTTGGAAGGACTGAAGGAACTGAACGGGACGAGCAAAGAAACCTCTTGGTTCAGCTCGAGGAAGAGAAGACAGAAGATCCAGGCTCCAATCGACGGATGACAAGAGATGGGGTGCAGGGCGCCTTCTGCAGGTCGTCTGGAAAGAAGTACCATAAGGCTAGCAAGTTGAAGACATCTCTTGAAGGATGGGTGAACTTGATGGATGAGATGCACAGGATCTCTAGTAAGATAAGCTCTATGGAGGCAGGTAACTCCTGCTGGTTGAACAAGAATGTCCCACGAGGGAAAAAAAAAATTCTGGACAGGATGGACGTGGAAGAGAAACGAACCAAAAGCTAGCAGCTTGGTGGATGTTGGAGAACCTGGGCGCAGGCACCTCCTGCAGGTTATACAACAAGTGTACTCAGGCCAAACAAAGTCTCAGGAAGACACACTGTGGAAGCAGATGCTAGAGCCTCTAGCAGTGTAGAAAAAACAAAAACTTTAAAGCCAACTGGCGCCTCCAGCAGGTCGGTAGATTTTCAGAGAAAAAAACTGGAACAAAGTTTTAAGAAACAATTTCGTATTTATTTATTTCAATATTTTTATATACCGGTATCCGTTTACACATTGTACCGGTTTACATGTAACAAAAAGGACAAGCCAAAAAGAGGCATATCTTTTTCTTGGCAAAAAGCTCCGGAACTCGGCATGGGCTCATCAGAAGGACATGAATGCTGAACACATGGCCTTCGCAATCTGTTAGGGAAGCGCTAGGACAGCGGTTCCATTTTCCAGGGCATTGTGTATCCTTGGGCCATGGCTTGACCCCAGAGGAACTCCAAAACGGTGCAGAGGCAGGCGAAGCATGGGCTGGACAGGAGCGAGGCTAGAGTGAAGACAGACAATGGAATCCGGAGCAGGAACAAGGCTGAAGCGAAGACAAGGATGACTGAAGGAACTGATCCTCCACCGGATCTGCACACTTCGGGAAGACCAACAATGCAATGGTGGTCTTATGAACAGTCCTTTGACCGTTCCAAGCCCTTTCGGACCTGCCGCTGGGTAACGGCAAGAAGCGGTAGGCCGGACGGAGGCCAGGGGCAAATGAAGACCGGAACATGTAGATTCAGATGAAGACTCAGGCGAAGACGTAGGTACTTGGACGAAGACTCAGGAGCGAAGTACTGAAGACGAGGGTTCAGGAGCGAGGTACTGAAGATGAGGGTTCAGGAGCGAGATTCTATAGACAAGGCATCAGGAGCGAGGTTCAAGAGCTGGGTTGAGACTGCGACGCAGTGCGCACTACACAGCCCACCCGCGGGACTGCTGGCGGACCACGCTGGGACTGACGTAGACTCTAGACGAGATAGTGGCGTCACTGAGAAGAAACTGTTGAGGCCTGCACCGGGGCATGCCCTACACAGCCGCCAGTGGCTGGTCATGGACCACGCTGAATGGCACAGGTTCTGGCAGAGTCTTTAGCATGGGCAGAGGAGGCGCAAGGAACTCCGTAGACCAGGGACAAGGATCAAGCAGAAGTCTCCCGGAGGCTTGTGCTGCGGTAGTGAGGAAGGCATTGTGCCACGAGGCACCCTACTCAGCCCGCCTATGGGGCTGGTCGTGGACCACGACATGGCATGCCGAGAAAGTTGGTGACGAGGAACTAGGGGTTCAGGACATCTGGACTGGATTACGGACATCAGGAGCAGGAGACGGACATCAGGAGCAAAGACGGACATCTGGACTGGATCAATGACATCAGGGAACTAGAAGAAAGACATCAAAACTGACCGTGGACATCAGGAATGGAAGACAGATATCAGGAACAGATCATGGACTTCCGGACGAGACATGGAGCTCCAACAGGAAACAAAGAACACGGGACCTTGAAGAAGAGCTGGAACAGAGACAACTCCTGGAGCGAAGAACAGGAACATCCAGTAGCATCTAACTCCTTGTGAAGGCAAAGCTGGAATGAACGCTGGGCCCTTTTGTAGGGCTGAAGAGGACAATGCCTGGGGAGGAGCTAGCAGAGGGCCACACCTGGCTGGCCCTTGAAATACAGAAGAGAGGCGTGGGCCCGCGCCTATGGAAATCCAGGAAGGGCAGGATTGTTGGTGGCATCCTCCCAGCCATGTGGAAGGCCCAAAGATCGCTCCTTGAGACCTTGGGCAAGTGAACTTGTGACCTTGTGACAAGTGACCTTGTGACCTTGGGCAAGTCACTTTACCCTCCATTGCCTCAGGTACAAAAACTTAGACTGTAAGCCCTCTGGGGATAGAGAAATACCTACAGTACCTGAATGTAAACCGGTGTGATATCTCAATGGAGATCGAATGTCGGTATATAAAAATAATAAATAAATAAATACAATAAATAAAGAACAAAGCAGGGAGCGGGAGCAGCCCTGCCATGAAGATGAACGAAAGGCAGGCTGCAGGAGCGGCTCCATGCCACGAAGACTGAAGCAGGAAGAGCAGGAAGACTGACGAGAGGAAGCAGGGCTGCAGGCACCGGCAGGGATGACTTCCCTGTTGGGTGAGGACCCCGGCAGCAGCAAGGACGGCTTCCTTGCCTACAAGGACTCTGGGAGGAAGCAGGAGCGGCTGCGGCGGACCCAGCCACGTGGAATGTACTCGACGGGAAAAAACTCCTGCCCGTGGCTCCAGGACTGTGAAGAAGCTCGGAGTGGCATGGCCCAAGTAGCCACAAGGGATGGCGTCTTCCGTGGTCCGGATGCCGCGGAAGGAAGGGGGACTGCCCGCGCTTGTCATGGGCAGGTTCACAACAATAAACATGTTAAAATAATGCAAATGTTGTGTTAAAGACTTTCCTGTCTTTTTTATGCTTAATGAATTGCAGGAATTGTTGCAGAACCAGAGCTGTAAAGCTGCTGTCCTCAGGCCAGCTCATAAATGCATCTCGCTTTGCCCACACTGTCCATTTCTTCCAATGCTTAGTAATGATTTTAACTTCATGTGGGAATAATTCAGAAACTAATGCTAGGGGACTGGGGGATCCTGTACTTTGTGAGATAATTGAATTTAAACTTAGAATGCCTTAGAAAAAACAAATTGCCAACTTCAAGCTACAATAAATGTAAATAAAAAATACGTTTATGAATGAAAAATATACTCATGTGGTCTCATGAACTCATGTGGTGCCTAATCGTGCCCTTGGCTCCATTAGGTCCTGATTTGTCGTACCTGTGGTCCCGACAAATTCTGGCCGTACACATGGTTCTGACCAGTTCCAACCGTACCCGCGGTTCCGATTGGACCATCCGTATCTGCGATTCCAACTGGATCTGCCACGCTCAAAAATCTGCTACCAAAATGTTAAAAATCTTGAAAATTACCCCACCTGGTTTCCTCCCCAGAGATAGCAAGTGATGAAACAGACTTTCAGTTTCAAAACATAACATTTATTAAGTAGCTTAGATATCTTATAAGAGCTGACAGGATTTTTTATTTCATACATGCATACAAAATTAAGATAGCAGAAACTATAAGGAAAATCAAGATTATGTTTTCCTTATGGAAGTAAACAGAGCCCAGCTTACAGAATATACTGTTTTGGGGGCAATGCCAGTTTACTCATCGTTTTCAATTTGCATTAGTCTTTATACACTGTTAAACATGGCTCTCATATGCTTCTCCCCCTCCCCTCTCTCATCCCCTACGTTTGCTGGTAATTTTTCTTCATGCGCCTCTCAGACATCACATATTCTGCTTACTTGTCTCCGCGAAAGCTCTAATTACCATCCGAGAGCTCTATCAGCTGTTTGGACTTTGGAACTCAGCTCCACTTTACATTTTCATCTTTCCCGCGGCTATAGTGACGCCGAAGGGAGCGGCCACGCCCCCAACTTCAACACCATCAGAGGGCGACTCACTATAAAGTTAGCGGTGACACTGTCCGGCGTCATGCGCCGGGGCGTTGCGCGACGAAGGAGCGTGAACAAGGGGCCTGCCCCTTTGTTCTTGCCCCTTCGTTCTGACTTTCGATATTTGATTCAGTGCCTTTGAGCAGCAACAGATTGTTAGCAGAAAACCATGGATATACCAGTGGTGTCAGGTCGAGGTAAATATAATGTGTTGTCCCCTAGTCTTAGAAAAAAATATAATACCTACGCTACCAATTGTACCTCAAACAAAGGTGATAATTCTAATCTGTTGTCTATTATTCCGTCGTTATGTACTACGTTACTTCTTTCTACTTTATCATTTATATTTTGTAATGCCCAATCCATTCGTAGGAAGATCCCTGTCTTATTAGATTTAATACATGCACAGAAACCAGATTGTTTCTTAATAGTGGAGTCATGGTTAACAGACTCTGACACAGTAATTTGGAACAATTTTAATTCAACAGATTATGTATCCATATCAGAACCCAGACTTAATCGTAAGGGAGGTGGCTTATTAGCCATTATAAAGACCTCACTAAATCCTGTCAAAGTACACATCTCTCTTCCTCATGCTTTAGAAATAATGTTAATTACGACAACAGTTTTAAATATATGTCTGATCTATTGTCCTCCGAGATATTTGCATGCTGAGCTATCTAGTTTCCTAGAAGTTATTTCAACCCTTCCGGTAGATTTATCAAAAACTATACTAATAGGAGACTTTAATTTACATATAAATTCTTCTACTTTATCTAATATTGACTCGACTTTTTTAGATGCATTAGCAGGTCTTGGCTGGGAACAATTAATTCAGGAACCTACCCACCAACGTGGACATACTTTAGACCTTTTTTTATTTTGTAATTCATCTTATGTTCCCTGCTACCTAAACAGATTAGTATTGTACCTACACCTTGGTCAGACCATTTTCTTATCCAGTTCAAATTAAGTGTTCAATCTCCCGTTCTTAGAACAAGTAGTTCTCAAGTATTATGGAAAAGGAAATTTGTTTCTTCAGAGTCATTTATTGAAGCATTACCTGCTCAATCAGTTTTTCAGACTGCATCCTCATGTTCAGATACAGTAAATACCTGGAATTCTATTATTTCCACTACTCTAGACTCTTTAGCTCCTTTGAAAAAATTCACTCCAAAAAAAGAAAAAAGCAATACTCCCTGGTTCTCTCAATCTCTGCGCACTCTCAAATCCCTCGTTAGATTAAAAGAACATAAATGGAGGCAGAACAAATCTACTCAGACAAAGAATGATTACAATAGTATCTTGAGGCGTTATAACAAAGAAATTAACAAAGCTAAAAAATCTTTTTCTCTAAAAAAATTGTCGAAGCCCATGGTAATCCTAACGTTTTGTTCAATATAGTAAAATCTTTAACCACAATCAATAAATCCAATAATTCTAACTATAACATAGATGACTGTAATAAAATAGCATGTCATTTTCAAAACAAAATTGAAACAATTTCTAAAGAATTTCAGCATTTGCCAGTTCCTATTTTCAAAGATCCTCCATTGCAGCTATCCTGGACTGAATTTGACCTTATTTCGGAATCCTCTATTCTGAAAATAATACAGAAACAAAAAACAACCAATTCTCCTCTCAATCCCTGTACAGGAAAATTATTTAAAGCTATTGCTCCCTATACATGTCAGTTTCTGAGCGATTTAGTCAACCAATCTTTATCTTCTGGTATTTTTCCTGATAATTTAAAGAAAATCGCAATTCTTCCTATTCAAAAAAATAAATCAAAAGATCCATTAGATCTTAGTAATCTAAGACCAATAGCATTGATCCCTTCACTAGCCAAACTTATTGAATCGGTGGTCTTAAATCAACTTTCTAATTTTTTAAGTGATAATGATCTTTTGCATGCAGGCCAGCATGGTTTTAGGAAAGGCCACTCGACAGAAACTTTATTACTATCATGTTTTGATACAGTTTTTCGTGGGTTCGACGCCTACACAGATTATATCCTCATTTCTTTAGATATTTCCGCTGCGTTCGATACCCTGAATCACCAAATACTCCTATCAGGTTTACAGTCCATAGGCATTCAATCTACTGTTCTTTCCTGGTTTCGATCTTTTTCTAACTAACCGTTCTTTATATGTACATGTTAACAATCATTGCTCAGATTCATATATTTCCTCAACCGGTGTTCCACAAGGTTCATCTCTGTCTCCAATACTTTTTAATATATATCTGCTTCCCCTTTGTCACATCCTCACAACTCTAAATGTTTATTTTCGTATTTATGCAGACGATATTCAGTTGCTCGTTCCTTTTAATAATTCATGGTCGGAAACTTTTTCGTTAATATCTTTGGTCCTTTCTACTATCAATACCTGGTTAGACCACAATCGTCTAAAATTGAACCCTTCAAAAACCACGATTACACATCTCTCATCTATTTCAGAATCTATCATAGGCCCTCCTTCTCATTTAAGCTTCAAAAATATTCAAATCCCTATTAGCACCTCTTCTGTTAGTTTAGGTATTACAATTAACTCCAACCTTTCTATGGCTAATCATATTTCTAATATAACAAAAAAGTCCTTCTATAAATTGCATTTATTGAAAAGAATTCGACCTCTTCTGTTTTTCAACGATTATCGTACAGTTTTACAGTCCCTAATTTTTTCGGGTATGGACTATTGTAACGCCTTATTCTTAGGATTATCTGACTCTGCTTTATACCCTTTACAATTGATCCAGAATTCTGCTGCTCAGTTGCTTGTAGGTATCTCACGTAGAACTCACATTACTCCGGTCTTACTTTCTCTTCATTGGTTACCGATCAAGTATCGAATTCAATTCAAAGTATTATCAATCATCCATTCTCTTATCTATAACACCTCTTCTACTTGGCTATGTACAAATCTCCGTATATATAAACCCTCTAGACATCTCAGATCCTTTTCAAAAAATTTATTAGATATCCCAACCGTTAAATTGGCAAAACTCGAAATAACCAGAAAAAGAGCATTTTCAGTTGCAGGTCCTGTTTTATGGAATTCACTCCCAGATCATCTTCGTCTCACCTCTTCTACTCAACAGTTTAAAAAATCACTTAAGACTTATCTATTTCAGAAAGCATATTCCTTATCTTCTAATTCATAATAAAAACATTCATTCATTCATTACAATAGTTCCATCTTTTACAATTCACATAATACCCATACGAAATTTCTTTTTCATTTACTCCATTTGTTATTTTTATTGTTTAAAAAACCGCAGGTCTTGAATGTTTATTGTGTTAATATTTTAATTGTTAGTTTTAATTTGTTTTAACTGTTATGTTTTTATTATTATGTATGTTTGGTTGTAAACCGTTTTGATTAATTCTTTCGAATTGTAAAAGCGGTATATAAACATTTTTAAATAAATAAATAAATAAATACTCAGTGCTTCCTTTGTTTCTTGTAACTTTCTTGGCACCTTTCTTATCAGGAATTCACTCTGCACTCTCATGCCTTCTCAGCCTCAGTGGTTCTGTCTCTGGGCTGAATTTTTTTCTCTTCAGGCCTTTTTATTCCAGTTACTAGTCAACATGGGGCAATTTTCTTTAAAGCAGCAATTTAACAACTAACTTAAATCCTCACCCTTGGCATCCATAATACGTACCATGTATCCTTGTTAAAACTGGTGATTCTCTCTTGGCCTTCCCGTAAGGCATCTGAACCATCTCATCTGGTCGCTGAGTCCGATACTACCTACAAGGTCCGAGAAGTCTTGACGTCCGCCGTAGGGGCCATCGGTGGGAGTACCTCCTTTTTTGGGAGGGTTACGGTCCAGAAGAAAACTCGTGGAAGCGAACACACAACGTCTTGGATAAAAGCCTCCTTCTGCAGTTTCATCATGCCCATCCAGGCCAACCCAAACCTCCAAGAGGTGAGCATAATGGGAGGTACTGTTGCATATGCCGGCCACGGCAGGCCCGCGGCTAGGCCCTCTTACCCCCGTTTTCCTGCTCCAGCACCTGGCTCTACTTCTCTTGTGGCCTGGGCCGCCGCCTCTGCCCCCGGGCTGCTTCCAGCTCCACAGCGGATGCTCCAGCTCTATGATGGGCCTCCCCATGTGGTTTGCAGGGAGACGCCGCCGTCTCACGCCGCACCCCTCCCTAGGCGCACACTCGCATATCAGTTCTTCTTTTAAAGGGGCTGCAGCGGGAATCCAACCTGCGGCCCCAGATGAGGACATCACTGGGTCCTGATACTTAAGGCCGGGCCCCAGCCAGTGCTTCCCTCCTTTGGCAACAGGTCTCCACGCTAGTCGTGTGCTTCATTGCTTGTTCCTGTGTTTCCTCCGCGTTCCTGATCCCGGTATCCGTTCCTGCTCCTGTGTTCGAGCTTATTCTGCTTGTTGCTACTGACTGTCCTCCTGGCCTTGACTACTGCTTCGTCTGACCACACTACTGCTTGTCTCCTGGCTCTGACCACTGCTTCGTCTGACCACACTACTACATCTCCTGGCTTTGACCACTGCTCCGTCTGACCACGCTACTACTTGTCTCCTGGCTCTGACCAGTGCTTCGTCTCACTACACTACTGCTTATCTCCTGGCTCTGACCACTGCTTTGTCTGACTACGTTACTGCTTGTCTCCTGGCTTTGACCTCTGCTTCGCCTATGATTCTGCCCGCCTCCTGGTTTAATTTTTGTCTTGCCTGACCATGCTACAGCTGACTTCTGCTTTTGACCCACGCTTGTCTTGCCACTCTTCCTTGCCTGCCGCCTGCCCTGACTTCAGCCTGCTCTACGATGCTCCACTTGTTCTCACTCTGGACTTGGCCTCTCAGGCTGCGGCCTGGTCTTACTCAGACGCCCTCTGTCTGCCTCCTGTTCTCATTGGCACCCGGGTCTCCGGGACTCTGCCTCATTCAGATCAGATCACCTATTCCTACTACCGCTGCTGGCCCCTGGCTGACCTCTTTGTCATCCCTGAGAAGACCTCAGACAGAGGCCCACCTAAGTCCAGCCGGTACCGGTACCCAAGTGCTCAAACTGCGGGGAATGAGGGCTGGTATTGGTGAAGCTCCAGCTGGCCTCCGTCAGTCAGCCAGCTCCGCCTGCTGACGGTGGGGACCTGTAGGGCTTGGCCTGCAGGTAGCGTCATCCCCACCTTGGCCCAAGGGTCCACCTCCTGCACAACTCAGTCTGCTTAGAGTAGCACATACAGACAGAGGAGGGAGCATGTGAACAACGGATTGTCAGAGAGTGAGTAATGTTGCTTCTTTAGCAGTTGGAAGGAGGCAAGCAGAGATACAACTGTACCCCTCCCCACACCTGGCTTTAGCAAGGACCTTTGCTTAGAAAACCTTAACTTAGAAACTGCATGTAGACAAAGGCATCATGAACAGTATGTTATTGGGCAAAGGAATTTGCACATGCACAAGGGAAAAGGGAGGGGAAAAAGGGGGCTTGCATAAGGAAGAAAAAGTGTATAAAATATACTGCTTGAACCTGTGGGAGTGTGCCTACTTCTTTATGACACCCATACTTGCAAGTCCGAGAATAAAAAAAAGTTGTTCCATGTTAGGAGCTACCACCCAGGAAAAAGATCTAGGCATCATAGTGGATAATACTTTAAAATCGTCGGCTCAGTGTGCTGCAGCAGTCAAAAAAGCAAATAGAATGTTAGGAATTATTAGGAAGGGAATGGTTAATAGAACGGAAAATGTCATAATGCCTCTGTATCGCTCCATGGTGAGACCGCACCTTGAATACTGTGTACAATTCTGGTCGCCGTATCTCAAAAAAGATATAGTTGCGATGGAGAAGGTACAGAGAAGGGCAACCAAAATGATAAAGGGGATGGAACAGCTCCTCTATGAGGAAAGACTGAAGAGGTTAGGGCTGTTCAGCTTGGAGAAGAGACGGCTGAGGGGGGATATGATAGAGGTCTTTAAGATCATGAGAGGTCTTGAACGAGTAAATGTAACTCGGTTATTTACACTTTCGAATAATAGAAGGACTAGGGGGCATTCCATGAAGTTAGCAAGTAACACATTTAAGACTAATCGGAGAAAATTCTTTTTCACTCAACGCACAATAAAGCTCTGGAATTTGTTGCCAGAGAAGGTAGTTAGTGTAGCTGGGTTCAAAAAAGGTTTGGATAAGTTCTTGGAGGAGAAGTCCATTAATGGCTATTAATCAATTATACTTAGGGAATAGCCACTGCTATTAATTGCATCAGTAGCATGGGTTCTTCTTAGTGTTTGGGTAATTGCCAGGTTCTTGTGGCCTGGTTTTTGGCCTCTGTTGGAAACAGGATGCTGGGCTTGATGGACCCTTGGTCTGTCCCAGCATGGCAATTTCTTATGTTCTTATGTTCTTATACTGTTTCACTAAACTTGTGTTCACTCTCCTTCCTTCCAAGAAGGATTTGTTTATTTGTTTATATCAATTACCATAATGCTATAAAAGCCATTTTCATTTTCATAGCAAGAAGTAAAGCTACACAAGAACTGATTCTTTAAAATACAGACCCTAACCAAATACAGAATAGAAAGACTATAAACTGAACTGGAAAAGCACAATAAGTGCAATATAAAAACATCATTTCTCGCAAAACATCAGGCAATAAAATGAAGATGTAATAGGGTACAAACAGCAGGCACAAACAGAAGACTCCAGGCACTTGGTCCGAGAAGGAAAAGTTTTATTTTGCCAGCAAATAGATGCAGCTGAATCGCTCAGTAAGACTGCACACCCCCCCAAGCAGAGAGAAACTTTTTATACATTCCACATTTCTTATCTTTCACACATGCGTTCTACACACTGCTGAGCAAGCATATTCCAGCTGAGGGGCTACTGACCCCCTCTGAAGGGGTCTGAAGGCTTCCACCTGACAGAGGACAACCTGAAACTCCTGCCAAACAGGACTTCATGTACCAGAATTCCCTGCTTCATGACGGGTTTACTTACAGTCTGCAATACAGCTGTAGTTAGGACATTGAGAAACTCTCTGTCAGCACATTGCACATTTTCATTTTTTTGGCTTCGCTGTTCTTATTCTCTGATAAGCTTTCACTGCTGTAACCTAGAATAGAACAATGGATGTATTATGTGAAGGGCTGTATTACTATAGACTCGTGAATTCCTTTCCAGAACTGCAAGTCCCAGCAGCCTCTCCTGCAGAACATGGGAGAAGTTTCACGAAAGTTCCAGGGTGTCTAGGGAGGGGGTCAGTAGCCCCTTCAGCCGGAATATGCTTGCTCAGCAATGCTTAGAACGCATGTGTAAAAGATAAGAACTGTAAAGTGCATAAGAGTCTGCTCCTGAAGGGGGGGGGCATGCAGTTGTACTAAGCCTTTGTCTTAGCTGCATCTTGCTGGCAATAAAAGTCTATCTTTACGGATCAGTTGTCTGGGCCTTCTTTCTGAGATTAGAGACTGTTACATTTGGCGAGCCTCAGCCAGGAGGTACCGGGGACGCTATTTTAGCCCCCCAGTTGGTCCGGTAGTTTGGTAGCGGAGCGATCCCCCAGACTTACCTGGTGAGTGGCCACCGCTGAGTTCAGCGATCAGGTTTCTGAGGGGACCATTCCGCGGGAAACCTCTCGAGACCTCTGGGCTGGTGATTCGGGAAGAAGGCTTTCTTCGCGATCGAAAGAATGTTTCAGGCAAGTATAATTTTATTCTCACATGAATGAGAATTAGTGGGAACTTGAATTAGAGACAAGATAAAGCTAAATTACTAGCCGATCCTGAAAGATGGATCGATGAGGTCTTGATCAAGCCTCGCGCAGTGGGTAGTAGGGATCCCGCTCCGAAGACCACGCGATTGGAAAAGTTTGGGACTAGGTTTCTTGTTGTGTGAAGGAGAGTGTCTGTCTGTCTGTAAGGTACTTTAAAAAAAAAAAAAAAAAAAGGGAGCTGGAGAGTTAACTAGTTTGGCTGGGCAGAGACTGCTTCTCAGCGGGGCAGTTTAACCCCTAAAGCATTTCTCTGGTACGTTTGGGTTTTCAAATTATTAATTAAGGATTGTGATGTATGTAACTGCTATCTGTGAATTGCAAGCACATGAACCAGGGATTTTTTAATTGTTTTTAATTGTTTTAAACCCTAATGGGAAGAGATTTTTGGTTTACAGATGCTGCACAAGATCCTTCATTACTTAATCCAGAGAGTTAAGATATTTTAGTTGTTATTAAAGTAGAGATGTGTTTCCTGCATTCATTGTATTAAAAGGTAAACTTCGAATGTGTCAATTATAAGTAAGATATTGCATTTTGCATTTCCTTGATTACTCACAAGATGATCTGTAGTTTACAATCAGACCATTGCATATGTCATTTGACAGACATAATATGATGAACATTTTATAGCAGCAAATTCATTATTACAGTACAAAAATGTAATTATGGAATGGTGTGCGTTTCACTGCGTGTCAATATGTCAGTACGTAGTGCATTTCATTGCGTGTCAGATGTTAGTGCATTCAATATGGCTGTGCGTTTCAATGCTGGAGTTGTTAATCAGAAGTTTTCAGTTTTCTCATATCTTCTATCCCAGTGTCCTCCCTATGCTTATCCTTCACTTGATACATCCACAGGTTAGTCAATTATTTATGGTTTTTTTTTCATCTATGGCAGGGCACCTGTACAATAAGAATATTCTCTAATGTTAATTATTGTTCTTACTTGTTTCCTATATATTATCTGTTATTTAAAAGTTACATTGGAACGCATGATAAAGTATGAACTCTCTTTTGCTGACGCAGTTTATTTTGAAGCTGTCTCTGGGAAAATTAGAGGAGAAATGATTAAGAATGGGACCTTGTTAAAGCTTTGTTAAATATGCAGGGCATAGCAAGCGGCAAGATAAGACAGCTGCAGTTCTGACTGTGGGAATTACAGGATGCCGTTTGTAAAAAACACAGAGAAAACAAAGACTTAATATTAAAAATTTTGATTCAGTGGCAGGCGCAAGATAAGGATTATTGAAGTTGTGGGCAAGAGGAGGGGCCACTATGCAAGATCAGGAACTAGATCAAATATGATTCTGCCCAAATGATAAAGTAGTGCCCCCCCCCCCCCACACATATATATATATACTGCAATTATGTTCTTTTACCACTGTTGGGGGCTGGGCTCTGGCTATTACCATATGTTCTTAGTGTTTGCAATGTAATTGGTACAAGGCTTCCAAGGGTTTGATCATCACTCCTGCACACCTAAAGCGCCCCCCTGGATCCTTGCCTGCAGATCCAGGTTGACTTTATTGAATTAACCCAATGCCAAACTTACAAGTATGAAGGAAGCAATGTTTTGCAGCTTCTCAGCCTCGTCAGAACTGATTTGCCTCCAGGCGCAGGTCACCTATTCAATTCCAGATGGACTGTGATCTTTTCATCGTATTTTGAGATGTATGGAAACAGGGATCAGAAGAAAAGGGCCCGTCCCTGCAACCAGGAACTTAATAATAGACCCGACATCCGAAAGAAGCTGCAGAAGGCCGAAGGCTTTGAGGGCATGAGCCTCAGCCAGTTAAAAGCTATAGCAGACCAGGTATGTGGAAATAGAGAAGTGGAAGAGAAAAGAGAGAAGCAAGTAGAACATATGAAGGAGAAGTGACTGTTAGCCGCCACTCTCGAGGACACTTGGACGGGAAGGAGCCAAGACAATGGCAGACCGCGAAGAGGAGGGGGAACAAGACCCCCCTTGGGAAAGAATCAGTGTGCGTACTGCAAAAATGAAGGCCATTGGAAGAGAGACTGTGAAGAATGGCAAAAGAAATACGGGAGCCCTGCAGTGAATACTAACGACAAAAATGGACCTGCACCGACACAAAGGGGCCGAGGAGGAAGGAGATCGGACAACCCCCACTGGCAGATGGCGAGGGAGGCGACAAGGAGCATACAGCCTGAAGAGACCGGGAGGGAAGAATCCCCACTGACCTTCTGGTGGAAATCCACGAGGGAACACAACAAAATCAGAGGCCAACGATCTGTCATGACTGCACTAATCGGCCCCCCGACGAAAGAGACTGTTTCTATAGTGGGTGACTCAGGTCAGGTACTCACTGCCCCTCTGCAGAAAGAATGAACTATACAAGTAGGCGGGACCATGGTATCCCTTATCGGACGGGACCTGCTGTGTAAACTACAGACCACATTGAGATTTCAACCAACAGGGGAAGTTAAAGCCTCCTTCGGGGACCATCCAGTGATACTCATCTGCCCCCTCAGGGAGAAATGGAGATTACTTCCTCAACCAGTCAATACCCAGAAGACACCCCATCATCGACAGAGACGGGATTTGTCCTGGAGGATTAGTTGTGAACGCCCCCAGTCTGGATCGAACTAAAGCAAGGCGCCCAAATAGTTAACCCAAACCCACTACCCCGTGCCATATGCCGCCAGATGCAGTAATCGGACCAGAAACACCTGAAACAACCAGATCTGAGTGGAACACGCCTCTGTTGCCGGGAAAGAAACCAGATTCCACAGAATACAGATCAGTTCAGGACCTGCAGAAGGTCAACAGCCAGATCATGGACCTGGTGGCCCTGGTCCCAACCCGTATTCCATCATGGCCCAAATCCCAGCAAGAACCGTGCAGGATTTGAGGAAAGTGAATACTCAAGTGGCAGATTTGGTAGCACTTGTGCCAAATCCGTATTCAATCCTGGCTCAAGTTTCTTCTAGTTCCAAATGGTACAGTGTTATTGATCTCAAAGATGCTTTTTTCTCCGTTCCTGTAGCGGAGGAATGTCAGAAAATTTTTGCCTTCACGTGGGAGAATGCCCATACTGGAATAAAGCAACAGTATACATGGACTCGTTTGCCCCAAGGATTCAAGTATTCACCCACTTTGTTTGGAGAACAGCTGGCCAAAGATTTGAAACAATACCAGAAAATGCATGGGCCAGTAATACAATATGTTGATGATCTATTATTATTCAGGGACACTTACCTCGAATGTGCAGAAGCAACTCTCCGCTTATTACAGACTTTGTACTCAAAGGGGTACCGTGCAAGCAAAAAGAAAGCGCAAATCTGTGAATTGGAAGTAGAATATTTGGGCTTTCGAATTCGTGAAGGCACTCGGTTGCCTTGGACTCTCTCGTACAAGTTCAATCAGAGATCAACCTGTACCTACCTGTAAGAAAGAACTTCGTGCATTTTTAGGAGCTGCTGGATACTGTAGACTTTGGATTGCTAACTATGCAATTTTAGCCCAACCATTATATGATAAACTACGAGGAAAAGAATCTGAATCTCATCCCTTCCAGTGGGAGGGACATGAACTAGCAAATCTGCATCAACTGAAAGAAGCCTTGATCTCACCCCCCTGCTCTAGGATTACCTGATGTAATGAAACCCTTCCATTTGTTCATAGATGAGAAAAAAGGCATGGCCATTGGGGTATTGATTCAAACTTTAGGATCATGGGAACGACCTGTTGCATATTTGTCAAAAGGAATGGACAATGTTGCTAAAGGATGGCCTGGCTGTCTTCGAAGCATTGCTGCCGCATGCTTATTAATACCTGAAGCCGTTAAATTAACATTTGGACAAACTCTGCAAGTGACAACTCCTCATACTATTCAAGGACTACTTGAAACTCATGGACCAAAATGGATGACTAATTCACGTCTCGTCAAGTATCAAGCCTTACTGTGTGAAACACCTGAAATTCAAATACAAGACAGCAAAAACTTGAATCCGGCTACTCTTATGCCGGTACCTGAACCAGTTGCCCATGACTGTGAAGAAGTCATGACTACAATACATAGTAGGCCAGTCCTGAGGGATCAACCCTGGCAAGGAGCTTGGACTTTATTCACTGATGGGAGTAGCCAAATCATTCATGAGATCCCGTTCTGCTGGATATGCTGTAGTATCCGAAGATGAAATCATTGAGGCTCAACCTCTTCTCCCAGGAACATCTGCACAAAAAGCTGAACTACCAGGAAATCAAACCCTATTGTCAAGGAAATCAAAGAGCAGATAAAGCAGCAAAAGAAGTAACTCAAGAATATTTTCAAACAACAATATACTACAGATGAGAATGAATTGGCACAATATGAAAATTTCCATCAACAAAACGGATGGTGGATTATACAAGATGGGCAAATATGGATACCTGAAACTATTGCTTGGAAAATAGTTAAAGAAGCACATGATTATACACACCTTGGTCGTGATTCATTGGCAAGATTACTGGAAAAGACATATTATATCAATCGAATCACTCAATTGACTAAACATGCAATTAATCAATGTATCACATGTGCACAGAACAATCCTCGAAATGGACCTGGTTCTGCTCCTGGGCATATCCTTCGAGGAACTATACCTTTTCAAGTTTGTCAAGTTTGGCTCAAAAATAATGTGTTTATTTCTTTTCCTTCTTTGCAGGCATAATAATACATGCTTTCCCTCTTAAACCTCTGGGCAAAACAAAATACCAAAATTATGACTGCAGTGTACCAGAATAGATTGGTTTTAGATTACCCTCTGGCCCAGGAAGGAGGGTTTGTGGAACATTTAACCTCTCCAATTGTTGTTTACAGGTAGATGACCAAAGCAAGGTTATCCAAGACATCACTGATCGCATGGTCAAGATGGCTCACGTCCCTGACCAGCAATGGAATAGTGCTTGGGACTGGACCAACGGATTCCGTGGTTGGTTTTCCATGATCGGTGGATTTAAGAGCTTGTTTGTTATCCTAGCCAGTTTAATTCTGTTTTGTCTTTTAGGACCCTGTATTATTCCTTTCTTGCTCAAATCGCCTTCGTCGGATGATGGGAGAACATTGCTGAAAGCAAAACAGCCACGCAGCTCCTGTCACTGTACATGTATTCCTCTGAGCCTATAGAACCTGTTTAACCATCCTGATGTTTTATCCTGGGCCATCTTCCCATACATGACAAGTTCGGGCTACAAAGGGGGGTGGAGCCAATAGGGCCCATCCGTCTCAAACCCGTGAAGAAAACCATCGGACTGTTTGGGAAATTAGGGCCCCCTGAGAACTCAAATTGCTAATTTTTCTTGTTTCTGTTTCTTTCAGTTCCACAGCTGCGTTGTGATGGTGTGATACTTTTCATAGAGAATGATAAGTATCAAAGGGGGGAATGAAGGGGTCTGAAGGCTTCCACCTGACAGAGGACAACCTGAAACTCCTGCCAAACAGGACTTCATGTACCAGAATTCCCTGCTTCATGACGGGTTTACTTACAGTCTGCAATACAGCTGTAGTTAGGACATTGAGAAACTCTCTGTCAGCACATTGCACATTTTCATTTTTTTGGCTTCGCTGTTCTTATTCTCTGATAAGCTTTCACTGCTGTAACCTAGAATAGAACAATGGATGTATTATGTGAAGGCTGTATTACTATAGACTCGTGAATTCCTTTCCAGAACTGCAAGTCCCAGCAGCCTCTCCTGCAGAACATGGGAGAAGTTTCACAAAAGTTCCAGGGTGTCTAGGGAGGGGGGTCAGTAGCCCCTTCAGCCGGAATATGCTTGCTCAGCAATGCTTAGAACGCATGTGTAAAAGATCAGAACTGTAAAGTGCATAAGAGTCTGCTCCTGAAGGGGAGGGGGCATGCAGTTGTACTAAGCCTTTGTCTTAGCTGCATCTTGCTGGCAATAAAAGTCTATCTTTACGGATCAGTTGTCTGGGCCTCCTTTCTGAGATTAGAGACGGTTACACCTCCTCCTTTCCAGCCTGGAACTTTCGTGCAACTTCTCCTGTGTTCTGCAGGAGAGGCTGCCGGGACTTGCAGTTCTGGAAAGGAATTTGCGAGTCTGCAGCAATACTGCCCTACACATAATACATTCATTGTTCTAATCTAGGTTACAGACTTGGCAGGCAAGCAGTGAAAGCTTATCAGACAATAAGAACATTGAAAGCTAGCAGTTTGGCTAATTTGTGCCGTTCATAAACTTTATTGCAAGGCTGCAGATCCTTTATGAAACGGTGGGTTTCAGGTACATGAAGTCCTGCTTGGTAGGAGTTTCAGGTTGTCCTCTGTCAGGGTGAAGTCTCCGCCCACCTCAAAGAGAATATAAAACATCATTCATAATATTAAAACTGAAGGAGTCTGAAGGCTTCAACACTGACAAAGGACTTCATGTACCAGAAATTCCCTGCTTCATGACGGGTTTACTTACTGTCTGCAATACAGCTGTAATTAGGACATTGAGAAACTCTCTGTCAGCAACATTGCCATTTTCATTTTTTTTGGCATTCGCTGTTCTTATTCTCTGATAAGCTTTCAGACTGCTGTAACCTAGATTAGAACAATGGATGTATTATGTGATGGGCTGTATTACTGCAGACTCGCGAATTCCTTTCCAGAACTGCAAGTCCCAGCAGCCTCTCCTGCAGAACATGGGAGAAGTTTCACGAAAGTTCCAGGGTGTCTAGGGAGGGGGGTCAGTAGCCCCTTCAGCCAGAATATGCTTGCTCAGCAATGCTTAGAACGCATGTGTAAAAGATAAGAACTGTAAAGTGCATAAGAGTCTGCTCCTGAAGGGGAGGGGGCATGCAGTGTACTGAGCCTTTGTCTTAGCTGCATCTTGCTGGCAATAAAAGTCTATCTTTACGGATCAGTTGTCTGGACCTCCTTACTGACTAAAAAGAGACGGTTACAAAACCATACTACTAAAAAAAAAAAAATAAATAAAATAAATATCAACAGTCAATGAACGTCCAATAATTTAAACTTGTAAAAATTTGTTCTAATATTTCTGAAATACCATTTAAATATTTCAAAACATCTGATGAATAAAACATCCAATAATTAAAAATGTTCAAATATTTATTTAAAAAATAAAATATTTCAAACATTAAATTATACCAAATAATTAAAACTAAGAAATATTTAAAAATCTCCTGCTCTCCATACCTAGAATCGTTCGATTTCCAATCATTCTGAGATTATCGTGGACTGGAGGAGGCAGGACAGCACAAACTTTACACACACTATCTCTTCACCATCCCCCCATACATTCCCATGCGCTCTCATACCCCCCTCCCCCCCCCCTTCTCCAAAATATACGCAGGCTTTCCCTCCCCCACACAGAGTCTCTCTTTCACACAGACATCCATACATTCAGATTCTCCTCAGCACTTTGGGCTACGGCAGGATGAACGCCATTGAGGCCCCTCTGCTTCAGGCTCGGGGGAATGAACTCCAACTCCACTACGCCCCGTTGGTCTTCCTGCGGGGGGGGGGAATAAAAGCTGTGTGCAGCCGCCATAAAAGTTGTGCTGGGGCCGCGGCTCTGTGCTGTGCTTTTTGTAACCCTTACTTTTACGTGAGATTACTATTTTGCAGTTGTTTCCTCTTCTTTTCCTATTATAATGATTCTGTATTTTACTTTCACAAAACATGTAAAAATGTCATTTCAATATAGCGACCTGAATTTGAGTCTCCTGAAGCAATCTTTTCTCACTAGAAAGCCTGGCGGGGGTTCCTCCTTATGGGGTCCTAGTTTTAGGAAATGGCCGCATCTTTGGGGACTTTCTCAGAAAGAGGGTAAGGGCAGCTCTAGCAGGGTCCCTCCTTTAGGGTTTATATTTTTTTTGGTGGTGATTGGGGGGGAATCCTCTCTTTGTGAGGAGTGGGGGAGGGGGGCCGTACCTAGTCGGTTTGTCAACCGGAGTTATGACGTCATTTTGTAGGCGCTCACTCATTTAACGGACTTCAAAGAACAGATCGTGTGGTAATAAAGCATTATAAAGAGGAAAAGTCAAAAAGTATTGCCGAGTAAAGGCGGTCCTGCTGAAGAAGTCATGGGATTTTTCTTTTCTCCTCGTTTTATCGTGCCTTCAGAAATCCGCGCCTTACATACTACAATTGATAATCTGACTCATGAAAACGTCTATGTCTATAACGTTATACGAAGCCATCTCCCTACCTCCCTGTTTTTCGTATTCGGAGTATGCATTTGTGGAGGTATGAGCAAAACTGAGACGTGATATTACTCGGGCAAAATTTCCCAGCTGTGCTTATATTTACTTCAAGTATGTTAGCAATTATTTTGAAGTATGTTCTACATGGGGCAGCCCAGGTGTTTTGCGGAGGTAGAAGGCCTCAGTTTTTGGATTTTGATTCTGATTTCTTGATAGGCGCTGTGTACTTCTAGAGCTACAGAAATTAATAGCAATAGTAAATCTGGTAAGAAAATAATTAGCATAGGATGGGGTAAAGGTTGCTTAGCTATTTCTCATTTAAAAATAAGCATAAATTCGGAGAATGAACTCCAGGAATTAAAACGAAAGTGTCTGCTGAGGTGAGAAGCAGAAAAGAGGGTGGGAGATGGAAAGACTGGGAGAAGAGAGGGTTGATTTTAACTTCAGTAGTGCTAGCAAGCATGTGGAGCGAGAGGGGGAGGGTGGGTATTAGGATCTTGGGAAATATTGTACTTTCATTGGATGTATTTTAGTTGTAATTTATATTCTGTTGATTTAATTAGTATGGATATATGTATTTAGTGATTGTTTAATGCATTATGTTTCAAATTTATGTAGCTGGTTCCCTGTTTGTGCAGTGAATCCAGATGTCAAGTGTAGTGGGCGGGAAATGTTATTTTCCTGAGCTCCTGGCATGACCATTAACTTGTACATACTCCTGGGGGAATTCTGCGCACAAAACTTGAAAATTCTGCAAACTTTATATTGTTTAAAATAACACAATTTACATGACAGTCTTTAATTACATTTTAAATTATTACAGAAAAATTATTACTTAAAGTTGCAGATTTTAAATATTTTGAGCAGAATTTCCGTAGAAATTCACTGTAAAAGTGTCCCTTCCATCTACAGACACCTTCATACAGGCTCCCTCACTCTCTTGCTCACACACATCCCCTCATACAGGGCCCTCTCTCTTGCATACACACCCACCCACGCTCCCTTTCTCTTTCACACATACATCCTCACACAGCCTACCTATGTCTCTCTCTCTCACACAGCCACACAGGCTCTGTCTCACACATACACAATCCCCTTCACACAGGCTAGCACCCTCACATACACACGATCCCTTTTTCATACACATGATCTCCCAATCTCTCACACACATACACTCCTTCACAATCTCCTCATATAGGCTTCCTCCTCTCTGAAACCCACACTCAAGCATCCCCTTCACTCCCCCTCTTTACCAACCAAGCTGTCTCTCACTCTCTTCCACCCCTCATATAGGCTCCCTCTCTGAAACCCACACTCAAGCATCCCCCCACTCCCCCTTTTACCAACCAAGCTGTCTCTCACCTGCCCCCACACTCCCTCTCCTCTCTCACACACATTCTCTCTCACCGGCATCCCTCTTGCCTCATATAGGCTCTCTCTCTTCTCTGAAACACACACTCAAGCATACCCTCCACCCACCCTCTCTTACTTCCCATGCTCCCTCTCACACCCTCCTGCTCTCTCTCACCCTCCCACACACTCTCTTACCAACCATGCTCTCTCCCTCCCCTCTCTGACGCACATTCTCTCTCACCGGCATGCTGCGGGACGCGCTTCATTCCCGGCGAACATGAAGGCCTGGCGAGCCGTTCCACAGCGAAAAAGGAAGACCCCCGTGTGCTGCGAATGGCGCGCCAGGCCTTCATCTTCGCCACGAACGGAGTACGTCCCGCGGCACATGGGGGCCTTCTCTTTTCGCTGCGAACGGCGCGCCGGGCCTTCATCTTCACCGCGAATGGAGCGTGTGCCGCGGGACGTGCTCCATTCGCGGCATGCCGGGGGATCCTCTGCTATTTTCTGCGCAGAATTTGGCAATTCTGTGAAGGGGGGGAATTCTGCACAAATTCTGCGTTCCGCAGTAGCGCAGAATTCCCCCAGGAGTAACATACCCAAACTAACACTCTGGTTGGAGGATAAGAACATAAGAAAATGCCATACTGGGTCAGACCAAGGTCCATCAAGCCCAGCATCCTGTTCCAACAGTGGCCAATCCAGGCCATAAGAACCTGGCAAGTACCCAAAAACTAAGTCTATTCCATGTTACCATTGCTAATGGCAGTGGCTATTCTCTGTGGGGCGGATTTTAAGAGCCCTGCTCGCCTAAATCCGCCCAAATCCGGGCGGATTTAGGCGAGCAGGCCCTGCGCGCCGGTGAGCCTATTTTACATAGGCCTAACCGGCGCGCGCAGAAGCCCCGGGACTCGCATAAGTCCCGGGGTTTTCTGAGGGGGGCGTGTCGGGGGGCGGGCCCGAACCGCGCGGCGTTTTCGGGGCGTGTCGGGAGCGTTCCGGGGGCGTGGCTACGGCCCGGGGCGGTCCGGGGGCGTGGCCGTGCCCTCCGGACCCGCCCCCAGGTTTGCGTTCCGGCATGCTAGCGGCCCGCTGGCGCGCGGGGATTTACGTCTCCTCCCTCCGGGAGGCGTAAATCCCCCGACAAAGGTAAGGGGGGGGTTTAGACAGGGCCGGGCGGGTGGGTTAGGTAGGGGAAGGGAGGGGAAGGTGTCTTTGACACCATCATCAGAGGATTCGATGCAAACGTAAATTACATACTGGTAATGATAGATATATCCGCTGCCTTCGATACTTTAAATCATACCATACTCCTGTTTAACCTACAGCAAATTGGGATCACAAATACAGCTTTACAATGGTTTACATCATTTCTACAAAACCGTCCACAGAGAATATCCTTAGGAAAATCAAAATCTGACTGGTACACACAACTAATACGGGTGTCCACAAGGCTCATCCTTATCTGCACTACTTTTTAATATCTATCTCTTACCTCTTTGTCGACTGTCTAGATGGTTTAACTTAAATTTCAAACTATACGCAGACGATATCCAATTTATCCTACCTTTCACTGAAACATGGCCCAAAACACTTTCACTACTTCAAATTTATCTAGAAACAATAAAACCTGGTTAGCTCACAATTGACTCAAACTGAACGCAGCGAAAACAGAAACTAATTTACTTATCTACTATTCCTGATTCCACTCAACGCCCTCCAAAAACATTCACTTTTGATGGACAATCTATATCAATAACTAACCATGCTAGAAACCTTGGCATAACAGTAGATTCTAAGTTATCTCTATCCAAACACATATCAGAAACAGTCAAAAAATCATTTTTCAAGATACACATGTTAAAAACCTAAAGCCACTTCTGCTGTCATCAGACTTCCGAACCGTAGCACAAGCTTTAATATTATCAAATCTGGATTATTGTAATGCACTATACATTGGACTCCCACTATCATCTTTACGCCCACTTCAGCTTATCCAGAATGCTACTGCTAGACTGATTTTCACACCTTCCTAAAAGAGAACATATCTCCCCAGTACTCCAACATTTACAACTGGCTTCCCATTACTCACCGCATAAAATACAAATCTTAACCACTATCCACAACCTACTTTATAACCCCAATTCTATATGGCTCTGCTCTATGCTACACATATATAACCAACAAGACAGCTCCGTTCCACAGACAAATGTTTACTGGAAATTCCGTCAGTCAGATCTACTAGCTTAGCCCTAACAAGAAACAGAGCTTTCTCAGTTTTGGTCCTTCCTTGTGGAACTCTATACCAGACAGTATCCGAATGACATCTAATCGAAATGAATTCAAAAAGATGGTTAAAACCTTTCTATTTAATGAAGCATACATTCTCAGTACCACTATTTAAATGTTTACTCTGATTACCCATATCTGCTTGATACTTGTAAAGAAAGAACTATTTTGTTTTATTGTGTCCTTATGTTCAAATTGTTTTTTATTGTGTACGTAAATTGTAAACCGCCTAGACGGACACGTAAGTGACCCCATGTGCGGTATATAAAAAACTTTTAAATAATAAATAAATAAATAAATAAGGTGAGGGGAGGGCAAAAGAAAGTTCCCTCCGAGGCCGCTCCGATTTCGGAGGCGGCCTCGGAGGGAACGGGGGTAGGCGCGCGGCTCGGCGCGCACCGGCTATACGGAATTGATAGCCTTGCGCGCGCCGATCCAGGATTTTAGCAGATACGCGCGGCTACGCGCGTATCTACTAAAATCCCGCGTACTTTTGCTTGCGCCTGATGCGCCAGCAAAAGTACGCCAAATCGCGCGGTTTGAAAATCTAACCCCTAAGTGAACTTAATAGCAGGTAATGGACTTCTCCAAGAAACTTACCCAATCCTTTTTTAAACACAGCTATACTAACTGCCGCTAACCACATCCTCTGGCAACAAATTCCAGAGTTTAATTGTGCGTTGAGTAAAAAAGAACTTTCTTCTCCGATTAGTTTTTAAATGTGCCCCATGCTAACTTCATGGAGTGCCCCCTAGTCTTTCTACTATCTGAAAGAGTAAATAACCGATTCACATTTACCCGTTCTAGACCTCTCATGATTTTAAACACCTCTATCATATCCCCCCCTCAGGTCGTCTCTTCTCCAAGCTGAAAAGTCCTAACCTCTTTAGTCTTTCCTCATAGGGGAGTTGTTCCACTCCCCTTATCATTTTGGTAGCCCTTCTCTGTAACTTCTTCCATCGCAATTATAATCTTTTTGAGATGCGGCGACCAGAATTGTACACAGTATTCAAGGTGCGGTCTCACCATGGAGCGATACAGAGGCATTATGACATTTTCTGTTTTATTCACCATTCCCTTTCTAATAAGTCCCAACATTCTGTTTGCTTTTTTGACTGCCGCAGCACACTGTACCGATGATTTTCAATGTCTTATCCACTATGACACCTAGATCTCTTTCTTGGGTTGTAGCACCTAATATGGAACCCAACATTGTGTAATTATAGCAGTGGGTTATTTTTCCCTATATGCATCACCTTGCACTTATCCACATTAAATTTCATCTGCCATTTGGATGCCCAATTTTCCAATCTCACAAGGTCTTCCTGCAATTTATCACAATCTGCTTGTGATTTAACTACTCGGAACAATTTTGTGTCATCTGCAAATCTGATTATCTCACTCGTCGTATTTCTTTCCAGATCATTTATAAATATATTGAAAAGTAAGGGTCCCAATACAGATCCCTGAGGCACTCCACTGTCCACTCCCTTCCACTGAGAAAATTGCCCATTTAATCCTACTCTCTGTTTCCTGTCTTTTAGCCAGTTTGCAATCCACGAAAGGACATCGCCACCCATCCCATGACTTTTTACTTTTCCTAGAAGCCTCTCATGAGGAACTTTGTCAAACGCCTTCTGAAAATCCAAGTATACTATATCTACCCCACCTTTATCCACATGTTTATTAACTCCTTCAAAAAGTGAAGCAGATTTGTGAGGCAAGACTTGCCCTGGGTAAAGCCATGCTGACTTTGTTCCATTAAACCATGTCTTTCTATATGTTCTGTGATTTTGATGTTTAGAACACTTTCCACTATTTTTCCTGGCACTGAAGTCAGGCTAACCGGTCTGTAGTTTCCCGGATCGCCCCTGGAGCCCTTCTTAAATATTGGGGTTACATTTGTTATCCTCCAGTCTTCAGGTACAATGGATGATTTTAATGATAAGTTACAAATTTTTACTAATAGGTCTGAAATTTCATTTTTTAGTTCCTTCAGAACTCTGGGGTGTATACCATCCGGTCCAGGTGATTTACTACTCTTCAGTTTTTCAATCAGGCCTACCACATCTTCTAGGTTCACCGTGATTTGATTCAGTCCATCTGAATCATTACCCATGAAAACCTTCTCCATTACGGGTACCTCCCCAACATCCTCTTCAGTAAACACCGAAGCAAAGAAATCATTTAATCTTTCCGCGATGGCCTTATCTTCTCTAAGTGCCCCTTTAACCCCTCAATCATCTAACGGTCCAACTGACTCCCTCACAGGCTTTCTGCTTCGGATATATTTAAAAACGTTTTTACTGTGAGCTTTTGCCTCTACAGCCAACTTCTTTTCAAATTCTCTCTTAGCCTGTCTTATCAATGTCTTACATTTAACTTGCCAATGTTTATGCTTTATCCTATTTTCTTCTGTTGGATCCTTCTTCCAATTTTTGAATGAAGATCTTTTGGCTAAAATAGCTTCTTTCACCTCCCCTTGTAACCATGCCGGTAATCGTTTTGCCTTCTTTCCACCTTTCTTAATGTGTGGAATACATCTGGACTGTGCTTCTAGAATGGTATTTTTTAACAATGACCACGCCTCTTGGACATTTTATACTTTTGTAGCTGCTCCTTTCAGTTTTTTTCTAACAATTTTTCTCATTTTATCAAAGTTTCCCTTTTGAAAGTTTAGCACAAGAGCCTTGGATTTGCACACTGTTGCTTTTCCAGTCATTAAATCAAATTTGATCATATTATGATCACTATTGCCAAGCGGCCCCACCACCGTTACCTCTCTCACCAAGTCCTGTGCTCCACTGAGAATTAGATCTAAAATTGCTCCCTCTCTCGTCGGTTCCTGAACCAATTGCTCCATAAAGCTATCATTTATTCCATCCAGGAATGTTATCTCTCTAGCGTGACCCGACGATACATTTACCCAGTCTATATTGGGGTAATTGAAGTCTCCCATTATTACTGCACTACCAATTTGGTTAGCTTCCCTAATTTCTCTTAGCATTTCACTGTCCGTCTCAGCATCTTGACCAGGTGGACGGTAGTATACCCCTATCACTATAGTCTTCCCCGACATACAAGGGATTTCTACCCATAAAGATTCAATTTTGTATTTAGTCTCATGCAGGATGTTTATCCTGTTGGACTCTATGCCATCCCGGACATAAAGTGCCACACGGCACTAGTGTCCAGAATAAGAGCAAGGAAGTAAAAATTAGCAAAAAGGTTAAGCAGCAATTGACCCAATATCCATCCTTACAGCAAAGGAGCACTAGAAAGAAAAATAATCAGAGTCCTGGATGGTGTTCCGAATAGCAGTTTACTTTAACTTAAAGAGTAGTATCCAGGTCAAAATTGAAAAATTAATCAAGAATACCATAAAAATATTAAAACAATGAATCCATAGTTGCTTTGTCCATTCCAGATCTTACTGGCCTCCTTTCTCTGCACCACCATTCATGTTAAGGAACTCCTCCCCTTGAAGGTTAGGGTAACAAGTGTAGTTTTAGGATGCACTGGTCAAAAGTTGGAAAAAGATCTTCAAGCTCAAAATCTTAACAAATCCAACTCTCATATCTTTCAGGTCTCTAGTTCTGTGGCCAAGAGCCCCAACTTTTTCTCACCCTTGCTTTCTCTATTTGCTCAATCAAAAAGATATTAGATTCAGCCTTTCAGGATCCTGGGGGATTACCCTTCCATCCTCTTCACCTCCAGCAGACAGTCTCTTGTTCCCTCTGCTTCTCCAGCTGATGCCCTCTTACATCACCCATCCTCTCTTTTTACCCTCTCCAACCTCTTTGCATCCCCCAGCTGATCCGCTCCACCCTCAAACCCTTCTTCTAACCTCCAGCTGATCCTCTGTCATCCCCACCCTCACCTAATCCCCATCCCCTCCTTTTAGCCTCAATGTCTCCCCCTCGAACCCCTTCTCTCATATCCCCCCAGCTGATTCACTCCAGCTCCTCTCTTACATCCCTCAGTCAGTCTTCAACCATTCCCCCTTCACAGCCTCATACCTGATCCAACCTTCAAACCCTTCCTGCATCTGATCACTCACTTCAACTAGCTCCTCCTCCAAACATCCCCCTGACAAACAACATTTTCCTTTTGGGCCATGGGCCCATGGATGACAACTAGTGGGAAGGCAGCTTATGACACGGGCAACATTTTTCTCTTGGGTAGTTTGTGGTGCACTCAGCCCTCCCCTCCCCTCCCATGGCTGGTCCCATGGCCAACAGTGATTTCCAAATGGCAGCAGCATTAGTAATGAGGCCTATGAGTAGTGGGGCCCTGATCCCGCCTTACACAGTCCTGTTAACACGGAAGCTCATGCAAGAGCAGTAAAACTACAGGGCCTTATGCTGATTTAAACTACTAATCCTGCTGCTGCTACTGGCACTTGAACAGCACTGCCATTTGAGGCACTTCTAACCCCTGCTGAAGGTTTTGTGACCCATTTGTGTCCTGATCCACAGTTTGGGAAGCCTTGTGTTATAATGTATTATGCTTCTATTTTATTGTAACATTAGTTGAATAGGTTTACCTATAGAAAGAAAGGTCTGGCCCAAACTGAATAGGGGAAGAAAGGGAAGGTGAAGGAGCAGGCATAGGGAGAGAGACAGAAAAGAGGGGTAGTGGAAGGGAGAGCCTCATTTTCACAGCTTCTTCTTCCCTTACCTGAAATCAAGGCAGGTTCAGTCCTTCCCTGAAAACATGAGCTGCAAAATAGGGTGGGCCACATGGGCCATGGCCAGATGAACCTTTCCTTCTTTCCCTTCTGCAGTACATTATCCAGCTGATGTTGGCACTGTGCAGCTTTCCATAATCTTGCACTGCTCTTCCCTCTTGTGAGAGTATAGGCACAAGGGGGCTCAAACTCTCTGTTAGATGTTCTGAGATTGCACAAAAAGAGGATGTAGATCAGGAACAAGGTTTGAAGAAACAGAGAAAGGGAGGGAGTAAGAGCTGGCTGGGGGAGAGAATGGCTGGTTGGGGACAGGCTAGTTGGAAGATGGGGTGCAGGGCTGACTAACTGGAAGGAATGACTGATAGGGACAGGCTGGTTAATAGTTTGGGGAGAATGGCTGGTTAGGATTTGGGAGGATGGCTAATGGAAGGGAACTGAATTGTATGCTAAGATGGCTGAGGGGGCAGAGTCGGGAGCTGGCTTTATGTGTTTGAGAGAAATGGCATGCAGGATTGGGTGCTGAGAGAGAAAGTGCTTGGAGTGGAAGTGAGGGGGAGTGATACAAGTGTTGAGATAGGGACATCTGCTCCCCTCTCCCAGTCTACATTTTCCCTTGATCCTGGATTCTGTTCCCCAGTACCTGGAATCTCTCTCCCTCTTCTACCATCCACCCCCTATCTCATTTGCCCTCTCTCTCCTCTCACACTCTCCATCCTTGTTTTCTGGTGTGGAGCAGAGGAGAGGAAGGGAAAGGAGTAGGGGCAATTATAATTTGGTGAATATTTGTCTTTCCTGTACATACCCGGATCAGTCCAGACAGTGGGTTGAGCCTCCTTTCCAGCAGGTGGAGACAGATTAAAACTTGAAGGATGCCCTATATCAGGACAGAGCCTATCCTCTACCCCTTCAGTATTTGTCTGTCTCCAGCAGGTGCAGCATCTCTCCTTCGGTTCTCTGCTGTAGGCTAGTCAGCCTCTTCTTCTTTCTTTTTCGGCTCAAGCAAGTAGTTTTTTGATTCCCGCTTGTTTTAGAAACAAAGGAAAAAAAAATCTATGAAGGAAATTTTGCCTTCTTTTAGTGCTTTTACTGTTTTTGTGTGGGAGACATCCGTCTCCCAGCTCTTGCCCGGCTCAGGGGGCTTTGCCCCTTTTGTAGGAGGGGGTTCCCTGCATAGTCCTGAGTCCGTGGACGCTTCCAGGTGTGGGGACTGACGCTCTCTGGGCCTCGTTCCCCCTCTGGCTGCCGAGAGGGTTTTTAACCGCTGCTGCTGCGATCAGTAAAAAAAAAAAGGAGTTTAAAAGTTTCAAACTTCAATAAGTTGCAGGTACTCACCTACCTCTAACTTATTTGCAGCAGTTGACCAGCTTTTTTATTTTTTTCTGGTCAGAGTAGGGCTAGAACCGGCAGCCAGAGAAGCAGAAGGCAGCAGGTTTCCCGCCTGCTCTCTCCTGCTGTGCAGGCTGTCAATCAAGCTTTTTTTTCCAGCTTTTTTTTCTTCAGCCGCGGCTTAGCTATGTCCCGGCTGGCAGCCTGCCTTTCTTGTGGGCTGCCCTCTTCGCGTTTTTCGCGGCAGGGCCTCTGCACTGCTTGCCTGCCGGGTGGGGAAGGTCCCTCCTTGGCAGGACAAGCAAAATTACCATCACCAGGAAAAGGGCCTTCTCAGTGGCAGGCCCTCTTCTCTGGAACTCACTACCCAACCCTCTTCGTCTAATATCCAACCCCCAACAATTCAAAAAATCATTAAAAACACATTTTTCCAATTGGCATTCAATACTTCTCCACAAACAACTCAACATCACTCCACAACTTAGTAATCGCTCAATTCCCATATCTTTATTTTTTATTTTTTCCTTTACTTCATATCCCCCCCTCCCCCAAACCGCTACCCTCTTGATTTTAACTTGAATTCAGGCCCAGCTCCATTAATAGTCATTTTTGTTAAATATTTTTATTTTTTACCTATAAGGTATATATCAGTTTTATGTATTTTTATAGTATTTTTTTTTTAGTTTCTTTCATCTATTTATTTTTACTTTTATTTTATTGTAAACCGTTTTGACAAGATACCCTGTTTTGAAAAGCGGTATATAAATACTTTTAAATAAATAAATAAATAAATAAAATTAGCCTGGGGCTCCACTCCTCCCGGCATGGCTAGGCCTTTCCCGGGTCGGCAGAGCCCGGGAACAGCTGCCATCTTGGATTTTTCAACAGGGGCCGATTTCAGTGCTCCCTGGGGCTGGGGGGCCAGATTTTTTTGATTTGGCCCCGCGGGTGCCCAGGAGGGGGGTCCTGACCTTCCCTCGCCCCCCCCCCCCCCAAATCCAGGGTCCCTTTTCAGCGGATTTCGTCCTCCTCATGCACAAATCTTATAGCTAGCCTGCATGAGCTGGACGAAAGCCCCCCCTTGCCCCCCCCGCCAAAAATCCCTCGCTCAGCGCCGTTGACCACTGGACCGGCCGCGGAGCCCCAGGGACCAGTTCGGGTGCGGTGGTCCCGGGGGTGCCCCCCCCCCCCCCCGGTGTCTCCCGTGTCCTCGGACCCCGCTGCTTCCTGGATTCGGCGGATGCCCCCCCTAGAGGGGGATGACCCTAGAGCCCTCCGTCTTTTTCGTAAGGAGGAATTAGAGCCCCTCCTCCCTTTTGTTTTGCAGGAGCTGGGTCTGGAGAGTCCCTGTGGATAATCTCATGGCCTCGCTCCCTAAGGATATGAACCCGGTTCTGGGAGGGCTCCGGGCTCCGGCCTCGGCCTTTCCTTCCACCCCATGCTTAAGCTCCTTATCCGGGAATGGGAGGCTCCTGAGGGTGCGCTTCGGGTGGGGCGTGCGATGGATAAGCTCTATCCCCTCCCGGGGGAGGGCTTGGAGCTGTTGCGATATCCATCGGTGGATTCTTATGTTTCTGCAGTGGCCAAGCACACCACGATTCCGGTGGAAGGTTCCACGGCCTTGAAGGATTCACAAGATCGTAAGCTGGAGGCTCACCTGAAGCGCATCTTCGACGTTCTGGCCCTTGGGTCCGGGGTCTTGCTGTAGCAGTCTCATGATGCGAGCGGGCCTCCAGTGGGTCCAACAGTTACTCTGCGCCCGGGAGCTTCCGCCAGGTGAGGCAGAACAAGCCGAACGTCTGGAGGCAGTCACTGCTTACGTATCGGACGCCCTCTACGATCTGGTCCGTGTCCAGGCGAAGGCGATGGTTTCGGCAGCAGCGGCCCGGAGGCTCCTTTGGCTACGCCACTGGTCGGCTGATCAGTCCTCGAAGACTCGGCTGGGCACGCTGCCCTTCAAAGGTAAGATGCTCTTTGGCGAGGACTTGAGAAGCTTATGGACTCCTTGGCTGACAACAAGGTCCATAAGCTCCCAGAGGACCGCCCTAAGTCTTCCCGATCCTTCGCGGCCTCTCGCTCTCGCTTCAGGGGCCAGCGTCGCTTCGCTTCTCGGGGCGGGGCGGTTCTGCGAGGGGGTCTTCTCGTGCGCAGTCCTGGTCGTAGTCCTTTCGTGGCAGACGGCCCTTTCGCGAGGGCCAGCCCGTGCGTGCCGCCGCTAAACCTGCCACGCAATGAAGTTCAGCCGACCCATTCCTCGGTTCCTTACCTCGGCGGACGCCTCTCCCTGTTCTTCGAGGAATGGGTCAAGATCACGTCGGATCAGTGGGTCCTCGACATTATCAGAGACGGGTACGCTTTCGACCTGTCAGGGAACTTCCAGATCTCTTTCTTTTCTCGCCTTGCGGCGGGGCCAAGAGGGACGCGGTGGTCCAGACTCTCTCCAAGCTTCTGGATCTGGGAGCGGTGGGAAATTGGCGCCAGCCAGTATTCTATTTACTTCACCGTGCCCAAAAAGGACGGGTCCTTCCGCCCAATATTGGACCTCAAGAGGGTCAATCGGGCTCTCAAGATCCCCCACTTCCGCATGGAAACCCTGCGGGCGGTCATTGGCGGTCCGCCCCGGAGAGTTCCTTGCTTCCCTCGATCTCGCAGAAGCTTATTTTCATATTCCCATTCACCACGACTATCAGAAGTATCTCCGATTCCACATTCTCAACCAGGACTTCCAGTTTCGAGCTCTCCCCTTCGGCCTCGCGACCGCTCCTCGCACCTTCACGAAGGTCATGGTAGTAGTAGTGGCGGCCCGCCGGGAGGGGATTCTCGTCCATCCCTATCTGGACGATTGGCTCATCAGGGCCAAGTCGGAGACCTCTTGCCCGGGCGGTGGATCGCGTCTTGGAGCTCCTTGCCTCTCTCGGGTGGATAGTGAACTTTTCCAAGAGCAAGCTTCAGCCCTCCCAGGGTTGGAATTTCTGGGAGCCCACTTCGACACCCGAGTAGGCAAGGTTTTCTTACCTCGGGCGTGAGCCCTCAAGCTGATCGATCAGGTCCAGACTTTGATTGCCCTACCTCCCCGACAGCCTGGGATTATCTCCAAGTCCTGGGATCCATGGCTTCTACCATCGACCTTGTCCCCTGGGCTTTTGCTCATATGCGTCCGTTACAGAAAGCTTTGCTGCCGTTGGCAGCCAGTGTCGGAGCAGTTCCACGTAGTCCTTCCGTTCTTGGATTCTACTGCCGACGAATTACAGTGGTGGCTGTCTCTTCCTCATCTTCTGCAAGGGATGCCTCTTCAAGCTCCACAGTGGACGATAGTGACCACGGACGCCAGCCTGTTGGGCTGGGGTGCGGTCTGCCTTTCTCAGTCCACCCAGGGAACATGGTCGCAGACTCAGTCGCGCTGGCACATCAATCGACTGGAAACTTTGGCGGTCCGCCTGGCGCTTCAGGAGTTCCTTCCCCTGATCCGCGGCAAGGCGGTACGAGTCCTGTCCGACAACTCCACCACAGTGCCTACATCAATCGCCAAGGGGGCACTCGCAGTCCCCTGGTAGCCTTAGAAGCCAGCCGTCTCCTCGCTTGGGCGGAGCGTCACCTACAGTGCCTTGCGGCTTCTCACATCGCCGGAAAAGACAATGTTCAAGCCGACTTCCTCAGCCGGCAGTCGCTCGATCCGGGAGAGTGGGAGCTCTGGATGCGGCCATGGCTCTGATAGTGGACAGGTGGGGTCCTCCTCACCTCGACCTCATGGCGACTCTGCGCAATGCCAAGGCCAATCGGTTCTTCAGCCGCTGGAGGGAGCACGGCGCAGAGGGCGTGGATGCTCTGGCTCTACCTTGGCCAGCGGACGTCCTTCTGTACGTGTTTCCCCGTGGCCACTGGTGGGGAAAGTTCTCAGGAGAATCGAGCTCCACTGGGGACCGGTGATTCTCGTCGCTCCCGAGTGGCCGCGAAGGCCGTGGTTCGCGGATCTCATCAATCTAGCGGTGGACGGGCCCCTGCGACTCGGTCATCTCCCTCGTCTCCTCCGGCAGGGGCCTGTATTTTCGACCAGGCGATCGCTTCTGTCTTGCGGCCTGGCTTTTGAACGGCGTCGCCTGAGGCGCAAAGGTTATAGGGAGGAGGTCATCTCCACCCTGCTGCGAGCCCGGAAGCAGTCGACTTCTCTGGCCTATGTGCGCATCTGGAAAGTTTTTGAGTCCGCGTGTACGGAGGCGGGTGTCCCTGCGCGCTCCGCCTCGATTCCTTTGATTCTTTCTTTTCTTCAGAAGGGTCTCTCTAAGGGCCTCTCCTTCAGTTCTCTACGCGTTCAAGTCTCTGCGCTCGGCTCTCTCCTGGGTCGGGTGGACGGTCATGCCTTAGCAGCTCACCCTGACGTGATTCGTTTCCTGAGGGGCGTTAGACACCTCCGCCCCCCTCTCGGGCCACGTGTCCGTCGTGGAGTCTCAACCTAGTCCTTCGTGCTCTCTGTGCGGCTCCCTTCGAGCCTCTTCGCCACGCTACGCTCAAGGATCTTACTCTGAAGACTGTCTTTCTGGTCTCTATTTCCTCTCCTGCCGTATTTCCGAGCTTCAGGCGCTGTCCTGTCGGGAGCCCTTCTTGCGTTTCTCGGATTCCGGGGTTTCTCTCAGGACTGTTCCTTCCTTCTTGCCTAAGGTTGTCTCCGCTTTTCATGTCAACCAGTGGTCGAACTCCCAGCGTTCTCTCCGGAGGAGATTGCGGGTACGGGGGTGGCGACCTTCGTGGCTAGATGTAAAACGAGTCTTGCTTCGCTATCTCCAGGTCACCAATGACTTCCGGGTATCGGACCATCTCTTCGTCCTTTGGAGTGGTCCCAACTGCGGTAAACAGGCTTCTAAGACCACGATTGCGCGGTGGTTGAAGGAAGCCATTTCCCGGCATATCTTTGTCAAGGTCGCCGCTTCCTGAGGGTCTGAAGGCCCATTCTCTGCGTTCTCAGGCTACTTCGTGGGCGGAGAGTCATCTGTCTCCCCGCAGGAGATTTGCAGGGCCGCCACTTGGACGTCCTGCACACTTTTGCTCGGCACTACCGTCTGGATGTACACGCTCCGGTGTTCGGTTCCTTTGGGCGGCAAGTGCTTCGAGCGGGACTGTCTCGGTCCCACCCAGTTTAGGGAAGCTTTGGTACATCCCACTGTCTGGACTGATCCGGGTATGTACAGGAAAGGAAAATTAGTTCTTACCTGTTAATTTTCGTTCCTGTAGTACCACGGATCAGTCCAGACGCCCTTCCTTGTCTGTCTTCTGTCCTCTCGAAGCTTGTTTTCTTGCAGGTCTGCAGTTTCCATATATTTCTTTGTGCAAGATTACTGAGCAATTACACCGGAAGCCTTGGTCGTTTTCTTATACCAAGTTGATGCAAGAGCGTATAGGTATTCCATGTTTTCTACATTATTCTATATTTGCTCCGTTGAGCTTTACAGTTACTTGCTTGATCCTATTCTTGGGTTTGTTGTTTTATGCTTTGACATACATTATACTGAAGGGGTAGAGGATAGGCTCTAGAGATGTGAATCGGAACTGAAATCGGATCCGATTCTGGTTCCGATTCACATCTCTAATAGGCTCTGTCCTGATATAGGGCATCCTTCAAGTTTTAGTCTGTCTCCACCTGCTGGAAAGGAGGCTCAACCCACTGTCTGGACTGATCCGTGGTACTACAGGAACGAAAATTAACAGGTAAGAACTAATTTTCCTATATTTATTTATTTATTTAATTAAATCTTTTCTATACCGTCATTAAGGTGGATACCGTCACAACGTTTTACAGTAAGGCACAAAATAATTTTATTAAAATCTAACAGTTTACACAGGTGCCATTAGGTTCGGTAACATAGTTTTTAATCAATGCTAGTTGTTAAATGAGTGTGATGACTATTGTGTCCAGGTCAATTATATATCAGTTTTGAGTCTGGGACTCATTCTCTAGATTTAACTTATCCTTTGGTGATGAATTCAATTAAAAAACGTACACCCTTAGTTTGTGTGGGTGTTTTGTATCTCGCACTTCCCTGGTTTGAACCTTGCAATTCCCTGGAATCTATTCTCCCTTCTCTTTTTGAAAGGCTTGTTTAAATAGCCAAGTTTTTAGATTTTTTCTGAATGTTTTGTTTTCTCGTTGTAGTCTTAATTCCAAGGGCATGGAGTTCCATAGTATGGGTCCCGCTAAGGATAATGCTCTTTCTCTTACTTGGGTTAGTCTTGCTGTTTTGACTGATGGAATCGTTAGAAGTGCTTTGTTGGCTGATCTTAGATTTCTGTTGGGGATGTGTGCACGAAGGGCTGTGTTAAGCAGTCTGCGTTTTCGTTGTGTATTAATTTGTATATGGTGCATAGTGTTTTGTACTATATTCTTTGTTCAATGGGAAGCCAGTGCAATTCAGCTAGTGTTTCCGTAATGTGGTCTCTTTCCTTTTTCCAGTTAATACTCTTGCAGCTGTGTTCTGCATATTTGTAGTGGTCTTATGGAGGTTGTATGGTAAACCTAGTAGGAGGGGTATTGCAATAGTCAGTGCTTGCAAATATTAGCGCTTGCAGTACTGACCGAAAGTTGGCGGATGTTAGGAGGCAGTCCCAGAGAGATTCTTCTGTTTCTTGTGCAGATAAGGCTTGTCTAAGTTGGAATTACTATATAGTAGAGAATCTGTGCATAAAGATCTCTGTATTTCTATATTCCTCTACTAGAGCTTTGAACTTCAGCCTTGAATTTCTGTGTAACAGGAAAGTCTCAATTTCCCTTCTTTCAAGCGCTCTGACTCTTAATTTTCTGTGGTGCTCTTCGTGGGGGGGGGGGGAAAGGACTCTCTCTTAATTTTCTGTGGTGCTCTTCTGGGGGAAAAAAGACTCTTAATTTCTGTGGTGCTCTTCTGGGGGAAAAAAAGAAAAAACCAAAAAACTGCTGGTTTTCTTTCACTATTCCTTCTAATTCATTGCTCTGTGCTCACTAATATTGGGCTCTCTGTGCAGTAGAACTGCTGTGTTTTATACCTTTCTCTAGGTCTGTTATTATATAATAATTGTAATTGTTCCTTGCAAACTGTTTATTTTAAGATCCCTTTAATAGGTAAAGGACTATTAAAGTTCCAGAACGTGTCCTGCTCTACCCAGCTTGTCCCAGGATACACTGTTTGATTCCCCACCCACCCCTGGGGTTTAGATTTCTAATATAGACTGACTAAATTAGCATTAGCAACACGATAAATTAGTATGGTAACAGCTAAGGAAATACCAATCCAAAAATTTACCAATATGCGAACTATCCAATGCAACTGTTGTAGAGCCTTTATTCTGAGGGAAAGCATCTGGAGACTTGGAGCTTGCCCGATCTGTGCACAGCTCTCTTCTTTGAAAACGGAGCTGACTGAGGTTAAAGCTCAATTAGCTTCATTTACAGAATTACACCCACATTGCATTACTCAGAAAATAATTCCCTAACACCAAAGAATAACCACGAGGTCAAAAAAAAGAAATACAGTAGACTCAGGTAGGATAACACATGTGTCCCACAGTCACCCATTCTTGACAGATGGGAAACCAAACAAGTATACCCCCCACTCAATCAGGTCATCAAGTAAATCATTAAAACCAGGATCACGGTGGGCTCTGGTAGAAATAGACCTGTAACAAGGAGACACCACACAGTATCAAATGCAACAAGAACATAAAGCCCTCCCTATATTAACAACTGAAGAAATTCTAGAGAAAACATTGACGTGTTACCAGAAAAGAGAAAATACCAATGCATGCAGAATTTCAAGATCCATAACCAAAAGAAACAGCTACTTGAGATGGATAACTCTGTCATCAATGGCACAACTGCAAAAGGAAAGAGTGAAGTGAATAACAAATCTCATCTAAAGTCTCATAAGGAGTACAGGAAAAGCAATAAACCTTAAGAGAGTACCTGGAAAGCTATGACTACAAATGCTCATAGTTTTGGGAAATAAAATCTCAGATCTGCAGGCCCCTAATGACGGAGGCGGAACTGGACATCGTTGCTATCACAGAGACATGGTTCACAGAATCTCATGATTGGGATACGGCAATACCAGGCTATAACTTGTTAAGGAAGGATAGAGTGGATAGAAAAGGGGGAGGTGTGGCTCTTTATGTCAGAAATAATATCCAAAACTATCAATGAGCCCAAAGCAATTTAAGAAGGATTGCTACAAACTCATTAAAAACCACAAAATGAATCCTTCATAATAAAATTTATCCCTTCACTCTATTGAATTTCAACACTCAAGAGTACACTAGTTCACAAATATTAATTGATGTTACAAAAAAATTTTTGTGGAAGGAGAGGAACGTTTCATATGCAATTATCATAAATCCCCACCCGGGGTAATATGATGGTGAATATAATCATAAAAGGACCTCCTCCATCCTGTGTAAAACCATCGACATGTGAAAATGCTCAAGTGAAACAATTTTTTTCAAAACACTTTTTTTATGTCTGTATAAAATATCTTGCTGATCACGGTGAATAAAATCACTCCTACAGTAAACTGTTTCAAATTGACACTTCCGGCAGCCTTATTAAATGATCCCAACAAAGGGTATAGGTGGAATTATTAAAGCGCTTATGGAACAACCTAGGTAGGCATAATAGGCAGTCTCTAATGGCTTAAAAAATAAGCTCATACAACACCCCGACTTATCTGATGGTCTGAAGGGTCACCGACGTAGCCACGTTTCAGGTCCGTTCAAGGACCTTTTCATCAGGGAAAATAATCCTCTTGTGATGTTTTATCGGTGGATGTTGAGCCGTTGCCTGCTAGGTCTGAAGCGTGAGTCCTTCGACTCTATCCAAGGCTGACAACGCTTTGAGCTACCGGCTGCGTTGTTTTAAACATAGTGCTGTGATAGCTGCGTGACCAATCTCCAACAGGCTCTGAAACCATGACGTGTACGTTGGACCCTACCAATCAAAAACACTCTCCATTCGGCGCTCCAAACACATGCTTCAAATTACAAAATGGAATTCCAATCTAATAATTCATTTAACCCGGCTGGAGCCTGGGATTTCAATGTGAAGATCCAAAAGGCTTCCCGCTTGTTTAAAAGCCTGATTCGATCACCCCCGCGAGGGGATGTCAGAACTTGATCCAAAATAGTCCATTTCAGGTCTGAGAAAGCGTGATTTGCCTGCACACAATGTGAACAATAGGCCGCTGTCAAAATTTCAGTATTGTAGTTTAGATTTATGTTCGTTCAGGCAAATTCTGATTTTCCTGGTGGTTCTACCAATGTAGACTTTCGGGCAAGTACATAAAATAGCGTAAACAACGTGATCTGAGTACATGTGTATGAGTTTTACGGACGACTTTGTATTCTGTCACAGGTTCGATCCATATTTCTCCGTCAATACTGTGTTGACTGTGCACAAACGTCCACATTGATTGTGGCTACCTCTCAAATACCACTGGGACCATGAGTCACCGCATGAATCAATGTATCACGGATATTCCTACCTCGTGTTGTAACGATTAGCGGAGGATCTTTAAAGATCTCATGTAAAGCTAATACTGGCCAGTGTAAACAAATTGAGGATGCTATGGCAGAAGTGGCAACGGATTGATTGAGTACACAAACCAGTGCAGGATCCTGTTTAGGGGGCTTGTAAGTTAACAATGACAATCTATCAGAATATTTAGCCCGTTTGTACGCCCGAGTAGTAACAAACAGATTTTGGATAGCCCCGTTCCAAAAATCTGTCGCGTAAATTTGAGATTGTATTTCAAATTGATCACGATCAGAACAGATTCGTTTAATTCTGAAGAATTGGCTAACAGGCAAGCCAAGATTGGTCACGCAGCTATCACAGCCCTATGTTTAAAAACGACGCAGCCGGTAGCTCAAAGCGTTGTCAGCCTTGGATAGAGTCGAAGGACTCACGCTTCAGACCTAGCAGGCAACGGCTCAACATCCACCGATAAAACATCACAAGAGGATTATTTTCCCTGATGAAAGGTCCTTGAACGGACCTGAAACGTGGCTACGTCGGTGACCCTTCAGACCATCAGATAAGTCGGGGTGTTGTATGAGCTTATTTTTTAAGCCATTAGAGACTGCCTATTATGCCTACCTAGGTTGTTCCATAAGCGCTTTAATAATTCCACCTATACCCTTTGTTGGGATCATTTAATAAGGCTGCCGGAAGTGTCAATTTGAAACAAGTTTACTGTGGGAGGAGTGATTTTATTCACCGTGATCAGCAAGATAATATTTTATACAGACATAAAAAAAGTTTTTTGAAAAAAATTGTTTCACTTGAGCATTTTCACATGTCGATGGTTACACAGGATGGAGGAGGTCCGTTTATGATTATATTCACCATCATATTACCCCGGGTGGGGATTTATGATAATTGCATATGAAACGTTCTCTCCTTCCACAAAAATGTTTTTGTAACATCAATTAATATTTGTGAATTAGTGTACTCTTTTTTGAGTGTTGAAATTCAATAGAGTGAAGGGATAAATTTATTATGAAAGAAATAATATCCAAGCATCTGAGCTGCAAGGAAGTTGGGGGCAAGGAAGAAAGCACTATGGGTCGACCTAAAAAAGATGGAGGAGCATCCATTTATATTGGAGTGGTTTACAGGCCTCCAAACCAAAAGGAAGAGCTGGACAAAGATCTGGTTGAAGACATCCATAAGATAGGTAGAAGGGGGAAGTGGTGATCGTTGGTGACTTTATATGCCAGATGTAGACTGGAAAATCCCATCTGCCAGAATCTAAAAACAGTAGAGCAATAGTGGATGCCATGCAAGTATATTTGTTCAAACAAATGATATTGGAACCCACAAGAGAAGGAACTATACTCGACTTAGTGCTCAATAATGGAGACAATGTCTCTGATGTCAAGGTGGGCGCCCACCTCAGCACCAGTGATCATCAAACGGTATGGTTTAATATCACTAAAAGAATATGGAAAAGAAGCACAAAGACCAGAGTTTTACAGTTCAAAAACACAGACTTTGAGGAAATGGGGAAGTACCTGGAGGAAGAACTAAATGGATGGGAAAATGAGAGAGATGTGGATCAGCAGTGGACCAATCTAAAAGGAGCAATCACCAAGGCAACTGCTCTATATGTTAGAAATGTAAAGAAAAGCAAAAGAAAAATGAAACCTATCTGGTTCTCAAAGGAGGTGGCTGACAAAATTAAAGCTAAAAGAACAGCATACAAGAAATATAAAAGATCCCAAAGGGAGGAGCACAAAGAAGAATATCTGATTCAACTGAGGGAGACGAAGAAGAAATTAATCAAGTTGGCAAAAAGTCAAGCGGAAGAGAGGATTGCCAAGGAGATAAATATGGTGACAAAACATTTTTCAGATACATCAGCGAAAAGAGAAAAGTCCAAAGTGGTATAGTGAAATTGAAAGGTGGAAATGATCAATGTGTGGAGAGAGACGAAGAAATGGCAGAAATATTAAACGAATACTCTGTTCACTAAAGAAGACCCTGGAGAAGGACCATCTCTACACAACAAGAAACTGGAGGGAAGTGGAACAGATGAAAATCCATTTACAGTAGATAATGTATGGGAAGAGCATAAAGAATCTGAAAGTGGACAAAGCCATGGGGCCTGATGGGATTCATCAAGGATACTGAGGGAGCTCAGAGATGTGCTGGCGGGACCGCTGTGCGACCTGTTCAATAGATCCCTAGAAGAAACGTGGAGTGGTGCCGAGTGATTGGAGAAGAGCGGTGGTGGTCCCGCTTCACAAGAGTGGGAAGGAACAGAGAGGAGGCTGGTAACTACAGACCAGTTAGCCTCACTTCAGTGGTGGGAAAAGTAATGGAGTCACTGTTCAAAGAGAGAATAGTGAACTATCTACAGTCCGGAGAATTGATGGGCCAGAGGCAGCATGGATTCACCAGAGGAAGATCCTGTCAGACAAATCTGATTGACTTTTTTGACTGGGGTAACCAAGGAATTGGATCGAGGAAGAGCGCTCGATGTCATCTACTTGGATTTCAGCAAAGCTTTTGATACGGTTCCGCACAGGAGACTGGTGAATAAAACGAGAAGCTTAGGAGTGAGTGCTGAGGTGGTGACCTGGATTGAAAACTGGTTGACGGACAGAAAACAATGCGTGATGGTAAATGGAACTTTCTCTGAAGAGAGAGTGGTTTTAAGTGGTGTACCGCAAGGATCGGTGTTGGGACCGGTCCTGTTCAATATCTTTGTGAGCGACATTGCAGACGGGATAGAAGGTAAGGTTTGTCTTTTTGCGGATGACACTAAGATCTGCAACAGAGTGGACACGCCGGAAGGAGTGGAGAGAATGAGACGGGATTTAAGGAAACTGGAAGAGTGGTCGAAGATATGGCAGCTGAGATTCAATGCCAAGAAGTGCAAAGTCATGCATATGGGGAGTGGAAATCCGAATGAACTATATTCGATGGGGGGGGGGAAAGGCTGATGTGCACGGAGCAGGAGAGGGACCTTGGGGTGATAGTGTCTAATGATATGAAGTCTGCGAAACAATGTGACAAGGCGATAGCAAAAGCCAGAAGAATGCTGGGATGCATAGAGAGAGGAATATCGAGTAAGAAAAGGGAAGTGATTATCCCCTTGTACAGATCCTTGATGCGGCCACACCTGGAGTACTGTGTTCAGTTCTGGAGACCGTATCTACAAAGAGACAAGGACAAGATGGAAGCGGTACAGAGAAGGGCGACCAGGAAGGTGGAGGATCTTCAAAGGATGACATACGAGGAGAGATTGAAGAATCTAAATATGTACTCCCTGGAGGAAAGGAGGAGCAGGGGTGATATGATTCAGACTTTCAGATACTTGAAAAACTTTAATGATCCAAAGACAATGACAAACCTTTTCCGTCAGAAAAAAATCAGCAGAACCAGAGGTCACGAGCTGAGGCTCCAGGGAGGAAGACTAAGAACCAATTTCGGGAAGTATTTCTTCACGGAAAGGGTGGTGGATGCCTGGAATACCCTTCCGGAGGAGGTGGTGAAGTCTAAAACTGTGAAGGACTTCAAAGGGGCGTGGGATAAACACTGTGGATCCATCAAGTCTAGAGGGCATGAATAAAATGGAGGCATTCAAACACTGCACGGAGCGGCAGTAGCCACAGCGGCATTCAAACACTGCACGGAGCGGCAGTAGCCACAGCGGCATTCAAACACTGCACGGAGCGGCAGTAGCCACAGAGGCATTCAAACACTGCACGGAGCGGCAGTAGCCACAGAGGCATTCACGGAGCGGGATGCCAGTGGCCAGTAGTTGGTGTTCCACCTTCACGGAGCGGAAGGATGGAGGGCTGCTATTTCCAAAAAAATAAAAATAAAAACAGGGGTGGGTAAGAGTATGGGGCAAGGGGGTGGCCTGCTTGTTACAGCAGTTGCTACCCCCAATTGAGCTGGATGTCACTTGGATGCAGATTCAAAGCTGCTCTCTAAATTTGGGTGGAGGGGAATTAGGGCTGGAGGGTCCCGGAAGCCAATAGTAACAGGTGGGGAGAGAGAAAAAGGGGAAGAAAAATGGATAAAGTGCGTAGCTTGCTGGGCAGACTTGATGGGCCATTTGGTCTTCTTCTGCCGTCATTTCTATGTTTCTATGTTTCTATGAGTGGTTTAAGTTTTCTGAGGACCATGAGTTTGGCGTATCCTTCCTTTACTTTTATGGATATATGTTGTTTTTGTTGAATATGGAGGCATAGAACACACTTCAGGCAGCTTTCATGGCAGGCAGGAAGAGAAGGGGTGAGCGCAGATGATGTGTCATTACATGATTGGCTACTTTCCCCATAGCAACAGACGAGTCTCTACACTATTGGCTTGGCTCAGGGGGTGTGCATGGATCATTTCATTGGCTGCTGAATTCTATACCTCCTGACTTTGTCCTGCCTCTGACTAGGGAACACCCAGCCCCTCCCCCAGGAATTCAGGGCAGTCAGGTATCCTTTCCTAGGCAGAGAGGCTTAAGCACAAGTGATGCTTTTATTCAGGCAAAGTTCAGGGAGAAGGGAAGTTAATGTTTAAACCCTGATGAAATGGCTTGCTGGCAAAGCTTATATTTCCCACAGTTTTAAGCTTAGTTCTGTGTCTATTATTACTCCTAGATTTCGTACTTTCTCTGCAAGTATTATTTGTTTGTTGTTATTGATTGTGATAGGGTTGTGTGAGATCTCCATGTTTTTTTTTCCTTTCTAGATGAAGGAATTCTGTCTTCTCTATTAATTACTAGTTCCATTTGATTTAATTGTTGTTTGATAATGACTAGATACATGTACATAAGAACATAAGAAAATGCCATACTGGGTCAGACCAAGGGTCCATCAAGCCCAGCATCCTGTTTCCAACAGTGGCCAATCCAGGCCATAAGAACCTGGCAAGTACCCAAAAACTAAGTCTATTCCATGTAACCATTGCTAATGGCAGTGGCTATTCTCTAAGTGAACTTAATAGCAAGTAATGGACTTCTCCTCCAAGAACTTATCCAATCCTTTTTTAAACACAGCTATACTAACTGCACGAACCACATTCTCTGGCAACAAATTCCAGAGTTTAATTGTGCGTTGAGTAAAAAAAGAACTTTCTCCGATTAGTTTTAAATGTGCCCCATGCTAACTTCATGGAGTGCCCCCTAGTCTTCTACTATCCGAAAGAATAAATAACCGATTCACATCTACCCGTTCTAGACCTCTCATGATTTTAAACACCTCTATCATATCCCCCCTCAGTCGTCTCTTCTCCAAGCTGAAAAGTCCTAACCTCTTTAGTCTTTCCTCATAGGGGAGTTGTTCGCTATGTTCGCTGTGTTTAATGTTTTCTCCATTGTATCGTTTAATGTTTTCTCCATTGTATCGTCAATGGGTAATATAAATTGAATATCGTCCACGTATATGTAGTGAGTGATTCCCAGGCCGGCTAGTAGGTGGCATAATGGGAGCAGGTATATGTTGAAAAGTGTCCGCAGAGAGGGCGGATCCTGTGGTACACCTGTTTGAAGGTCAAATTTTTTCTGACATAGAATCTTTGATTTGAACTTGAAAATATCTGTTGCTTAGGTATGATCTAAACCAGCTGATTGTTTTGTTGCCTAGTCCTATTTCTTCTAGTCTATTTAAAAGAATGTTGTGATTTACAGTATCAGAAGCTGCTGAGAGGTCTAGCATCACTAGAATGTATTGTTTACCGTTATCGAATCCCCTCATGATGTTGTTTGTCAGCGCCAATAGGAGTGTCTCTGTGCTATAATGTTTTCGAAATCCATGTTGTGAGGGATATAGGATGTTATTGTTATCTAGGTGTTCCGCTAGTTGCTTTTGTATAGTTTTTTTCTATTAATTTTGCAATTAGGGGTAGGTTTGATACAGGTCTGTAGTTGCACAGTTAAGTGGGTCGCTGTTTTTCTTTTTTAAAATAGGTTTTACTATTGCTCCTTTCAGTGCATCTGGCATGGATCCTTCTTCTAAGGATAGATTAACGATCTTTGCCAGTGTCGGTGATACAGTGTTGGCCACTTTTTTTATATCTGTGGTTGTTATTGTGTCACAATCATGTGGGGCGGGATTTAGTTTTTTTAGCATAACTTCGATTTCCAATTCTGATACTTCATCGAATGTTGACCATTGTTTAATTTCTCTTTTTTTCATTTTAATTTCTTGTTTCGTTGTATTAGGGATTTTAGTTTTTAGGTTCTTAATTTTGTCATTAAAAAATGTTGCAATTTCGTTGCATCTATTTTCTGGAAGGTTTTGTGGAGATTCGGATTTGTCATTCGTGAGGTTTTTTACTATGGTAAATAATGTTCTTGGGTTGTTTCCATATTTTTCTATTTTAGAGCTATAGAACTGTTTTTTTGTCTCTAGAATGACTTGTTTATAGTAGGCTAGGTGTTTTCTGTATTTTGTTAAGTTTTCATTGTTTTTATTTTTCTCCAGTCTTTTTCTTTTTTTCATAGTTTTCTCTTGATTTCCTTTATCTCTTCATTATACCAAGGGTTTGTTTGTTTGGGATCCCTAATGTTAACATGTTTGATTGGGTTTATCTCTTCAGCTATTTTTCTGGTTGTTTGTAACCATGCCGTGGTTGCGGAGCAGCAGTTTGTGTAGTCTAATTTTGCTAGTTTTTCTTCTAACTTTTCTTTTAGGGTTTCTAGGTCATACGGTGGGCAATATTTAACTTTAATGGGTTCTTTTTTCCTTTCTAGTGTATGTGGTTCGTTGTATTTAATAGAGGATTGTATGAGGAAGTGATCTGACCATGGGATGGGCGTATAATTGGTTTTAATGTGTTCTAAGTGGCTGTGGTTGATGAACGATATATCTAGAGAGTGTCCTACTCTGTGCGTGGGCTTATCAGTAATTAGAGTGAATCCTAGTGCTGTCATAAAGTCCAATAGGGTTTGGCAGGTGTTAGATAGGGGTTTTGTGTCTATGTGAAGGTATATATATATATAATGCATGTGTGACAGAGATGAGGTGTTCTGTTAGAATCTATGGATCTGTAGCTGTCTTTTGTTGTGTTTTCTCAGTAGGATGTCCATTGGTGTTTTAGGGCCAGTTGCAGTATTTACAGTGCTACCTTTTCATAGATAGCATTCTCTCAGGACAAGCAGGATTGTAGTCTTCACATATCGGTGACATCATCAGGATGGAGCCCAATCACGGAATACTTTTGCCAAAGTTTCTAGAACTTTGACTGGCACCTACTGGGCATGCCCAGCATGGCACTAACCTTGCATCCAGCAGGGGTCTCCCTTCAGTCTCTTTTTTTTTTTTTTACGTGCAGCTATAGCCACGCGGATTTTTGAAGCTCTTTACAGTTCCTGACAGGAATTTTCTCCTCAGGAAATTAATTTCAAAACTTGCAAAAGTTTATACCCCCTAGGGTCTCCCTTCTCCGCCGTCGATTGTTGCGTCCGTACGGTAAGTTTTGCCCCCGTTTTTTCGGTCGGTTCTCGGCGGGGACCACTGTGGGCCTTATTCTCACCGGCCGCGACCGGCCTAAATTTTTCGACGGCCACGATAGCGACGGGTTTTCGTCGGTGCCCTGACTGTCCGAGGACTATGTCAATCACAGACCCGCATTTGGTCTGTGTATTATGTCTCGGGCCGTCGCACGACGTGGAGACGTGTACCAGCTGGGCCCAAATGACCCCGAAAGACCGTCGGGCATGTTTGGGTAAAAATGGCGCTTTCCTAGCGTGTAGCAGATGGACTCAAAACAAGTGGGTATAGTGTGCTCGTGCTAGCAGTTGGAGACGGATCTGACGTCAGCACAGGTACATATACCCCCACAGGAAGTGAAGCAATTCAGTAATTTCCGTCTCCAAAGCATTTTGGAGCTCCTTCACGCTCGCTGAGCGTTCTTCCAAATTCTAACGACTAAATTTCTAGCCGACGAGCCCCGCACCTCCTGCGGTGATACCAAGTCCGGTCCCTCCCCCAGTTGAGTTCCCGAGGGGATTTCCGTGGTCCCTCGGAGGTGGAGTGCCTCGGTCCGGTGCCAGACTCGCAGCAGGGACCTGCCCCAGAGTGGAGAGGGCTCGGGCGCGGCCTAGAGGCAGCCTCGGTCCCGGCGTGGACTTGGCCCCCGAGCGAGAAGAGTTCGGGTAGCGCCCGTCTTCTATACCACCCAGAGGTAGAACCTCTCAGCGCTTCAACCCTTACGGGACTCGCTACCAGGTGCCTCGGTCGCAGGCCAGGAACCAGTCCTTTCGGCCTAAGCACAGTAAGAGGGGAGCCGGCTCGGGATCCGGCCCCGGCCGTACCCGACAATGACAATCTGCCGGCCCATCCGGGGGTAGCAGCCATAGGGGGCAGGCTGACCCTCTTTTACCGCAGGTGGGCCGAGATTACCTCGGACCAGTGGGTCCTCACCATCATCCGAGAGCGATAATACCTGGACTTTTTTCGGCTCCCGCCAGACAAGTTTGTGGAATCTCCTTGTTCACCCCTCAAGAGGCCGGCGCTAGATGTTACCTTACAGAGGCTTCTCTCCCTCAAGGCCATAATTCCAGTGCCTGCAGGGGAGATACATTCTGGGCATTATTCCATTTATTTCATAGTGCCCAAGAAGGAGGGCACTTTCCGGCCCGTCCTGGACCTCAAGTCAGTCAACCGCTACTTACGGGTACCCAACTTTCGCATGGAAACCCTGCGATCCTTCAAAAATTCAGTACAGCCAGGGGAGTTTCTCACATCCCTAGATCTGTCAGAAGCCTACCTGCATATCCCAATCCATCGGGATCATCAGCGCTATTTACGCTTCAAAGTCCTGAACCAACACTTTCAGTTTCGAGTGTTACCCTTCGGGTTAGCCACAGCGCCATGGATCTTTACCAAGGTCATAGTACTAGTGGCGGCGGCCCTCAGGAAGGAGGGAATTCTCGTCCATCCCTATCTGGACGATTGGTTGATCAGGGCAAAATCGCTAGAAGAGAGCCATCGGGCAACCAGCCGAGTGATTGCTCTTCTAGAAAGCCTAGGCTGGGTAGTAAACTTAAGCAAGAGTTCCCTACAGCCGTCTCAGTCGAAGGAATACCTAGGAGTCCTATTCGACACTCAGGCAGACAAAGTCAGCTTGACTCCCAAAAGAAGAGAAAAGCTCAAGAATCGTCTGCTGGCCCTGCTGCATGCCGTCCGGCCCACAGCTTGGGATTACCTACAAGTCCTCGGCCTGATGGCATCCACTCTGGAGGTGATACCATGGGCACGGGCGCATATGAGGCCGTTACAACGTGCCCTCCTATCCCGGTGGAGCCCGCGATCACAAACTTACACCGTACACCTACCTCTCTCAGCCAGGGTACGAAATCAGCTGCGATGGTGGCTGCAGCAAAGCCACATGAACTGGGGGTCCAGGATGTCCTCTCCGACCTGGACCCTGCTCACTACAGACGCCAGCCTGAGCGGCTGGGGCGCACATTGCGAAGGACTCACCGCCCAAGGGCGGTGGAGCAGAGAAGAGTCGGGATGGAACATCAACCGACTAGAGGCACGGGCAGTCAAGCTAGCGTGCCTGCGATTTGCCCACAGACCTCGACACCGAGCAGTCAGAGTGATGTCAGACAACGCCACCACGGTGGCATACATCAACCGACAGGGCGGAACCAGAAGCCAACAGGTAGCCCTAGAAATAGCTCCCCTGATGACCTGGGCGGAAGCAAATCTCCAGGACATTTCCACCTTCCACATCGCCGGGAAGGTCAACACCACGGCAGACTTCCTCAGCAGGGAAAGTCTACATCCCGGGGATTGGCAACTGTCACCCACAGCATTCCCGATGATTGTGAATCGGTGGGGGACCCCGGGCATGGACCTGCTAGCGGACAGGTCCAACGCGCAAGTACCCAGATATTTCAGCCGCAGGCGGGATCCTCAGTCGCAGGGGATCGATGCATTGGTACAACCATGGCCCCAGGAGATCCTGCTGTATGCTTTTCCACCATGGCCCCTGCTGGGCACCATTATACACAGGATTCAGCGGCACAGAGGCCTAGTTCTTCTAGTGACCCCGGACTGGCCAAGAAGACCCTGGTACGCAGACATGAGAAGACTACTGGCAGGGAATCCACTACCCCTGCCTCCACACAGGGACCTACTGCGACAAGGTCCCATACTTCACGAGGATCCGGCTCAATTCTCTCTTACGGTTTGGCCATTGAGAGGGCTAGCCTGAAGTCACGCGGGTATTCAGGACCGGTAATAGATACCCTCCTCAGAGCACGAAAGTTCTCCACATCACTAACTTATATAAGGATCTGGAGAGTATTTGAAGCTTGGTGCGACGCTAATAGCACCAATCCACATGCCGCTAAGATTCCTATCATTTTGGACTTCCTACAAGATGGTCTTCAGAAGGGTCTGTCCCTCAGTTCCATCAAGGTCCAAGTGGCAGCACTTTCCTGCTACGGTCCCCGGAGTGACGGCAATAGCATCGCCACACACCCAGACGTTTCACGCTTCCTGAAAGGTGTCAAACACATTCGTCCGCCACTGAAGTGGCCCATACCTCTGTGGAACCCTTAACCTGGTTTTGGACTTTCTAGCGGGACACGCCTTTCGTCCACTTCGAGGCCTGTCCTTCCGTTTGCTAACCTTGAAGATGGTGTTCCTGCTGGCTGTTTGCTCCACACGACGCATCTCAGAGCTACAAGCACTGTCTTGCCGTGATCCGTTTCTCCGAATCACGCCAGAAGCCATCCATCTTCGCACAGTCCCTTCCTTCTTACCCAAAGTAGTCTCGCACTTCCACCTCAACCAAACCATCTCTTTACCTACCACAGAAGGTTTGAAGAAGTCAGAAGAAGGTCGAATTCTACGACATCTCGACATCGGCAGACTACTGTCCAGATACCTGGAAGTGTCCGAAGCAATACGAAAGACGGACCATCTGTTCGTTCTACACAGCGGGAGGAAGCAAGGGGAAGCGGCCTCACGGGCAACTATCGCCCGCTGGGTGAAAGAAGTTATCAAGGCAGCCTACGTAGACGCGGGAAAATCACCGCCTCTACAGGTCAAGGCTCACTCTACCAGAGCGCAAGCAGCCTCTTGGGCAGAAACTCGGATGCTGTCGCCGGCTGAGATCTGTAAGGCGGCGACGTGGTCCTCCCTCCATACCTTCTCCAGATTCTACCGTCTGGATGTCCAAGCCAGGGAGGACACCGCATTCGCGAGGGCAATCCTGCACGGACCGCGGGCAGCCTCCCGCCCAGTCCAGGAGTAGCTTTTGTACATCCCATTTGTTTTGAGTCCATCTGCTACTCGCTAGGAAATGTAGAGATTACTTACCTGATAATCTCGTTTTCCTTAGTGTATGCAGATGGACTCAGCATCCCGCCCAGCTGCCAGTATCCATGAGATTTCACAGGCTTAAGGTAAGCCATGTTGTAATACATAGGGCAGCCACCCTGCCGGGTGTCGACGCCTTCCGGTTGAGAATCCTGGTGGTCTCCAGCTACTACCAACCGGTCAGGGTAATCCTGTTTAATTAATTGATCGGTCAGTACTCATAGAGCTATGACAGCTTTGCAAGGAAGATTACTGAATTGCTTCACTTCCTGTGGGGGTATATGTACTGTGCTGACATCAGATCCGTCTCCAACTGCTAGCACGAGCACACTATACCCACTTGTTTTGAGTCCATCTGCATACACTAAGGAAAACGAGATTATCAGGTAAGTAATCTCTACATTTTATCTCGGCGTCCATCTCCACAGACGCCATTGACCCCCGTCTCCGGCGAAGCATCGTCATTGCTCCAATGCTGAAGAGTCCCGATCGGTGTCTCAGTCTTCGGCATCCCTGTCATCTATGCCGGAGTTGGGGAAGGCTGAGCACCGGGAGAAGCACTGGCACAAACATCGGAGACCGGTGCTTTCAACTTCCGGAGCATCGGCGCCATCATCGAGTCTCGAGCCACCAAAGACCCAAACTGAGGAGCATAAATTGCCCTCGAAGCCGGATGCACCGAGGCGTCCCTCGACTTCGATGGGTGCGGCCACCGAGACTCCCACCGGGACCGGTGGACCCTCCGGCATTGCCCGCCAAGCCTCCCACTCCGGACTTGGGGCTCACCACTCAGGAGCTCCGAGAGGAATGGCACCAGATGGTGCAAGAGGCAGTGGTCCAGGCTTGCCAGGGTCTCCCGAGACCACCGCCAGCACCGGTGCCCGCCACCGATGCTACTCCTGCTCCTCGATATTATGTCTCGATAAGCTTGATCTGCTTATCGGTGCCCTGCTGGAGGCACCAAGGAAATTACCGACCCCCATGGCTCCATCGACGCCCATCCCACTCTCATTGGGGGAAAAGGACGCGTCTATGCCGGAGCCCGTTCCGGGACCTTCGGGAATGCCTGCACCGAGGAAATCAGCAAAGTCCCCGATGCCATCGGTGCCACTTTGTCCAGCACTGATACCAGATCTAGATTTATCGATGCCAAAGCCAGGACCATCAATGCCGGCACTGATGCCTTTTATGCCAAGTCCTCCTCCGGCTGGAGGGGTTCCGTGTCTTCCATTACGTCCACCGATGGATGCAGGGGATCAGTCATTTGATACATCTGATTCCCAAGACTCCACCGAGGTCCCGTCAGAGCCATCACCTCCAGAGGAAAGACGCAAGTCTCCGCCAGAAGATCTCTATTTTATTAGCTTCATCAAGGAGATGGCGGAGACTATTCCCTTCACGCTGCAGACAGAGGAGGACTCCAGGCATAAAATACTGGAGGTACTTCAGTTCCTAGATCCTCCAAAGGAAATAGTCCGTTCCCGTCTATGAGATTCTACAGGATTTGATGCAGCGGAACTGGGAGCATCCTGGGACGGTTCCTCCCGTGAACTGCAAGACGGATGCAATCTATCTAGTGCAGCCCTCCCAGGGCTTCCAGAAGACACAATTGGCTCATCAGTCGGTGGTGGCGGAATCTGCCCAAAAGAGAGCCAAGCGTCCGAAGCCTCATTCCTCAGTACCACCTGGGAAGGAGCAGAAGTTTCTTGACGCTTTCGGCCGCAGAGTGTTTCATGGGGCTATGCTCATCTCATGTATTGCATCGTATCAATTATATATGGCACAGTACAACTGAAACCTGTTTAAACAACTACAGGACTTTGGTGAGTCCCTCCCAGAGCAGCTTCAAGAGCAGCTGATCTCCATCATTAAAAAAAGGCTTCGACGCTGGAAAACATGAGGTCAGATCGGCGTGTGATATCTTTGATACTGCCTCCCGATTATCAGCGGCCGGCATCAGTGCTCAGCGATGGGCTTGACTGAAGTCTTCGGATCTCTGCCTGGAAGTACAAGATCGTTTGGCTGACCTCCCCTGCACAGGGGATAACCTCTTTGGTGAAAAAATCCAGGAGATGGTAGCCCAACTGAAGGACCACAACGAAACATTCTGTCAGCTCTCTGCCGCTCATGCTGAATTTTCAGCTCCCTCCAAGCGTCCATTTAGACGAGAGGCTAAACGAACAGCATACAAAGCCTGGAGATATTATCCCCCATCGGCACGGGCTTGTCCGTCCCGTCCATTCCAAAAGCCCGCACCATGCCAGCTGCGGACTCAAAAAGCTCAACCTCCTGCCCAGCCTAGTCCTACTGTGAGATTTTGACTTTCAGCTCAGGAGCGAAGATCATCCCCCTCTGCCATTTCTGCCTGTCGTCGGCGGCCGGCTTTGCCACTTCACCACCATATGGCTAAAGATCACTACAGACCAGTGGGTTCAGTCTGTCATAGCTCAAGGTTACCATCTAAACTTCCTCTCTGTCCCGCTGGACGCTCCACCTCGGCCGGGGTGGACCTCCTCCAACCACTTTCATCATCTGCAGGAGGAAGTAGCTTCCCTTCTGCAAGCGAATGCCATAGAACCAGTTCCTCTTGCCCCGAGGGGACACGGCTTCTACTCCCGATTATTTTTTAATTCCAAAAAAGATGGGAGGAATTCGCCCGATACTAGATCTTCGGGCTCTAAACATATATCTTTGGAAAGAGAAGTTTTGGATGGTAACCTTGGGCTCCTTACTTCCACTTCTTCAACAAGGGAATTGGGTTTGCTCTCTAGACCTGAAAGACATGTACATGCACATCGCAATTACCCCGTCTCACAGAAAGTACCTCCGATTCCTTGTCGGAGACCAACATTTCCAGTACAGAGTACTTCCTTTCGGCCTTACATCAGCCCCTCGGGTCTTCACGAAATACCTGACAGTCGTATTAAGAAGACTGGGCATTCACGTCTATCCTTACCTGGATGACTGGTTGCTGAGAGCTCAGTCACTGGAAGGAGTTCTTCACTCCCTCCATCTTACAGTACGGCTACTACTATTCTTGAGATTTCTAATCAATTATCAGAAGTCTCATCTAATTCCGTCTCAGTTCCTCTCCTTTATCGGAGTGGATCTCGACACGATCCAATTGAAGGCTTTTCTTCCCAGGGACCGAACTCACATGCTGGTGTTGCTGGCACAGGCTATACAGTCTCTCCGAACCATGACGGCTCGTCATGTACTCGTCTTACTGGGACATATGGCGTCCTTGGTCCATGTTACCCCATTGGCTCGTCTAGCCATGAGAGTAACGCAGTGGACATTAAAGTCCCAGTGGTCACAGGCACACATCGTTCAATGTCCAACATTGTCCATATCACCAGGCAGCTTCGCCTCTCACTGGCGTGGTGTATCCAGGAGTCCCACCTGTTTCAAGGGCTACTGTTTCAAGCTCCAGAACCTCAGATGATCTTGACAACCGATGCTTTCACTCTAGGGTGGAGAGCACATGTCAACCACCTGCAGACTCAGGGAACCTGGTCAGTAGAGGAGTCACAACATCAAATAAATTTTCTGGAACTCCGAGCGATCAGATATGCTCTCTCTGCATTTCGAGATTGTTTGTTTGTCTAACAAAACAATCCTGATTCAAACAGACAACCAAGTAGCAATGTGGTACATCAATAAGCAGGAAGGGTCAGGATCCTACCTCCTTTGTCAGGAGGTATAACAAATTTGGGTTTTTGCTCTATCTCACGCCATGCTTCTGAGAGCAACCTACTTAGCAGGTGTAGACGAGGTTCTAGCGTACAATCTCAGTTGACAATTTCAGCCCCAGGAATGGTCCCTCAACTCTGTAGTGGCAGACTGGATATTTTAGAAGTGGGGATATCCAAGCATCAACCTCTTTGCGTCGCTGCACAATTGCAAGGTGGACAACTTCTGCTCCCTACATCGCAGTCACCAAGTTCCACCTTGGGATGCATTCGCCCTATCCTGGGCGAGGGGGCCTCCTTTGTGCCTACCCACCACTTCCTCTCATCAGCAAGACTCTCTCGTGAAGCTACACAGAGATAAGGGCCTAATGATTCTCATTGCCCCCTGCTAGCTGCGACAGGCATGGTTTCCCATCCTTCGGGTCCTCTCAGTGCGTCCGCAGATTCCCCTAGGCATGGATCTGTCCCTGATATCTCAGAGGAACGGACAGTTGCACCACCCCAACCTTCAGGCCTTGTCACTGACAGCTTGGATGTTGAAAGGTTAATTCTGCAGTCACTCATCTCTCGGACTCTGTATCCCAGGTCCTGGTAGCTTCACAAAAGCCTTCTTCTAGAAGATCTTATCATTCTAAATGGAAAAGATTTTCGTTGTGGTGCACTTCAAAGGCTTTAGACCCTTTTACCTGCCCCACGACTCAGTTTTTAACCTACCTATGACATCTCTTGGAGTCGGGTTTACAAACCTCCTCCATCAGGGTGCAGGTCAGTGCGGTAGCTGCCTTCCATAGGGGTATAGGGGATGTCTCTATTTCAACACAGCCCCTGGTAGTGCGCTTTATGAAAGGCTTGCTTCACCTCAAGCAGAAATACGCAATAAGCAGCCTAATGTCCAACAATATCAATTTATTATGTAGAATCAAATTATGCAATAAGCCCGACTCCAGCCGAGTTTCGCCCTTTTTCAGTAGGGCTGCATCAGGGGCTAAAAACATACAATAAATGACATTAAATAATATAAAAATAAATTGTTAAAAACTGATAAAAACATAAAGTGCACAGACATTCAAAATGAACATATAAAATGAACATATAAAGTGAACATATAAAATGAACAAATAAAATGGTAACATGGAAATTTATGGTGTGAACATGGAGCTAAATGAAAGCATTAATAATATATCATAAATATGCAAGTAAACGTAGTAATTAAAGTAGCATATGCAGTAAAACCAGCAAAAATATCTAAAAATTATTGGGCATTTATATTGATTATATATATTGATTATATATAATAATTTTAAGGCAATATCCAATTTTTAGGTACTTGTCATTTTTAGATATTTCCATGTTACCATTTTATTTGTTCATTTTATATGTTCACTTTATATGTTCATTTTATATGTTCATTTTGAATGTCTGTGCACTTTATGTTTTTATCAGTTTTTAACAATTTATTTTTATATTATTTAATGTCATTTATTGTATGTTTTTAGCCCCTGATGCAGCCCTACTGAAAAAGGGCGAAACTCGGCTGGAGTCGGGCTTATTGCATAATTTGATTCTACATAATAAATTGATATTGTTGGACATTAGGCTGCTTATTGCGTATTTCTGCTTCCACGGCTTTATTAAGCAGCCTTCCTTGTAATTGCTTCACCTCAAGCCTCCTCTTTGTCTCTCGGCCCCCTGCTTGGTATTAGCGCAACTCATGAAACCTCCGTTTGAGCCTGTACATTGCTGCGAGTTGCGACATCTTACTTGGAAGGTTCTGTTCCTTCTTGTGCTAACGTCTGCTCGCAGGATCAGTGAGCTACAGGCGCTGGTTACATACCCCCCTTACACGAAATTTCTTCATGATCAGGTGGTACTTCGCACTCATCCTAAATTTCTACCAAAAGTGGTACCTGAGTTTCATTTAAATCAATCCATAGTTCTACCTACTTTCTTTCCAAAACCCCAATCACTTCCTGGTGAGCGGGCTCTGCATTCCTTGGACTGCAAACATGCGCTGGCCTGTTATTTGGATTGCACTGCAGGCCATAGGAAGTACACCCAGCTCTTTGTTTCCTTTGACAAACTTAAGCTGGGAATCCCGGTAGGAAAGCAGACCCTGTCTTCCTGGCTGGCGGACTGTATTTCCTTCTGCTCCAGGGACATATTAAAGCGCACACTATTAGAGCAATGGCAACGTCAGTAGCACACCTTCGTTCTGTACCTCTTACTGATGTCTGCAAACCTGCAATGTGGAGTTCTCTCCATACCTGCCTGCCTTATCTTCTTTCCAGCTTGTTGCAAGCTTCCAAGTTCTCCTTCCCTGTTGATTGTAACTTTGACTTATTCTACCTATTCTACCTATTGTTTTCTTTCGTTTACTTGAATTGTCACTCCAGTTATACCCTTGTTAAATGTAAACCGATCCGATATGGTTATTTACTATGAAGGTCGGTATAAAAAACTGTTAAATAAAATAAATAAATACCTTTGCAGCCCATTATTGCCTGGACAAAACTGGCACTTAAGATTCTATCTTTGGCCAGTCTGTTCTGCGCAATCTATTCTCAGCTTAATACCCAACTTCCTTCCTACAACCGTTGGGTTTTTCAGGCTGCCCATTATCTAAAGAGCCACCCCTGTTGTTCTGCCTGTTGCATGTATTTGGGTGTTTTTGGTACATGCGTGGGTATCCTCAGCTTGTTGTTCACTCATATGTGAGGACTACCATCCTGCTTGTCCTGTGAGAAAGCAGAGTTGCTTAACTGTAACAGGTGTTCTCACAGGACAGCAAGATGTTAGTCCTCACGAAACCCACCCGCCATCCCGCAGAGTTGGGTAATCTTGCGATTTATTATTTTATTTTTCACACGCTCTTTTTACTATACATAAGACTGAAGGGAGACCCCTGCTGGATGCAGGGTTAGTGCCATGCTAGGCATGCCCAGTAGGTGCCAGTCAAAGTTCTAGAAACTTTGACAAAAGTATTCTGTGATTGGGCTCCATCCTGATGATGTCACCCATATGTGAGGACTAACATCCAGTGAGAACACCTGTTAAAGGTAAGCAACTCTGCTTTGTCTATTTTATTTGTTTGATTTATGTTCCGCTTTTCTTGAAAATAACCAGATCAGTTCAGACAAGCGGGTTTTATTCATCCCTACCAGCAGATGGAGGTAGAGAACAAAACTTTGAGCACTGCCACATATAATAGAGTGCCCTCTGCAGTCCCTCAGTATTTCTCTACCTCCAGTAGATGGTAGAGGTGCTAACCCTGCAGTCCTGACTGACTGGATTTATTAAGGAGAATTGCTCCCTGATGTGATAGGCTCCTGCAGAAGGGTCGTCCCTCGGGTTGAGCCGGGCGAACGGGGGGTTGGATGCCCCTGGCCAGCTTCAGCCCGCGACTCCGGGACCACTGAAAGTCTGGTTCCCTCGGTGGGCCCGAAGCCCCTCCACCTGCCCAGGAGCAGGGAAGTACCCTTTCTTTTGTTTTGTGCTTTCCTGTGTATCTGGGCCTTTAAGTTTAAAGTTTTGTTGTAAAAAAAAAATAAATTCAGCTGCCTGCTTTTGCAGGCCGGGCAGTAAGTGGGCGGATCGGGGGATTATTAGGAGGAGAGTGGTCCCGGTCGGGACAGTTTCACTTCGGTGGGGGTTGGCTGCACTCCCGATCAAGCTGCGCGGTTTTCAGTCATGGCAGCAGCCTGTTTAGCGTGCCAGTGGGAAATTCTTGGGGCAGTACGCCCTCTTCAGGGTTTGACAGCTGCCGCGTGGAAGTGTGGCAAGCATAGGATTTGCCTGTTGGTGTTTTCTTTTTGCCTTTATTTTTTGGTGCTTGCTATGATGGACAAGCAGCTCAGGGAGACCTGTAGGACCTGTGGCAGGCCGTCGGTCTGCCTGAATGTCCTCCTTCTCTGCAAGGAGTGTGCTAGAGGAGGGGGAGAGGGGTCTGACAAGCAATCAAAGCCGCGGAGGAATCATGGACAGTGGCGCGGTGGCGCTTGAGTCACAGAAGGGAGTGGCTATGGCCACAGAAGCGGAGCCGGATAGGGGGGCTTCCCCCCCGGGGTTCTGGTCCTGTCTCCCATGATTCAACCAAGGGAAAAAGGTCCGGATGTCTCGGGCTCTAGCAGCCCCAAGTGCCCTTCGGGGACCCCAGGGGGGAGGGGGGGTGTTTTCACTCGAATTTGTACTTTTGCTGCACAAAGCCTTCCTGGCTAAGCAGGCAGGTAAGTGCGGGGTCACAGAAGGCCCAGCGGGATTGGCAAAGGAGGGAAAGGTCCCCTCTAAAGGCTCTGCAGGCCCGCGAATTCTACCACCCGAGAGATGGCTAGCGCGATTGGAATCAGACTTGGAAGACTCGGATGAGTCTAAGGAGGAGGATGAGGTATCCTCTGAGGCCGATCGGGAGGGGGATCCGATTGGGGGGTCTTCCTGTAGACCCAGGGGGCACTAAAACGGAACAGGGGACCTCGGATGGCCCCGAGGCTGAAAGCGATGATCCACGGGTGATCCGCCTTTTCAAGAGAGAGGAGCTTCACACGCTTATACCTCTGGTGTTAGAGGAGTTGGGGATGAATAAAACCCGCTTGTCTGGATTGATCTGGTTATATTCAGGAAAAGCGGAATATAAATCAAACGAATAAAACAGACAAAGCAGAGTTGCTTACCTGTAACAGGTGTTCTCACAGGATGTTAGTCCTCACATATGGGTGACATCATCAGGATGGAGCCCAATCACAGAATACTTTTGTCAAAGTTTCTAGAACTTTGACTGGCACCTACTGGGCATGCCTAGCATGGCACAAACCCTGCATCCAGCAGGGGTCTCCCTTCAGTCTTATGTATAGTAAAAAGAGCGTGTGAAAAATAAAATAATAAATTGCAAGCGTACCCAACTCTGCGGGGAGGCGGGTGGAATTTTGTGAGGACTAACATCTTGCTGTCCTGTGAGAACACCTGTTACAGGTAAGCAACTCTGCTTTCTCACAGGACAAGCAGGATGGTAGTCATAAGAACATAAGAAATTGCCATGCTGGGTCAGAACAAGGGTCCATCAAGCCCAGCATCCTGTTTCCAACAGAGGCCAAAACCAGGCCAGAAGAACCTGGCAATTACCCAAACACTAAGTAGATCCCATGCTACTGATGCAATTAATAGCAGTGGCTATTCCCTAAGTAAACTTGATTAATAGCTGTTAATCGACTTAAGAACATAAGAACATAAGAAAATGCCATACTGGGTCAGACCAAGGGTCCATCAAGCCCAGCATCCTGTTTCCAACAGTGGCCAATCCAGGCCATAAGAACCTGGCAAGTACCCAAAAACTAAGTCTATTCCATGTAACCATTGCTAATGGCAGTGGCTATTCTCTAAGGGGCGGATTTTAAGAGCCCTGCTCGCCTAAATCCGCCCAAAACCGGGCAGATTTAGGCGAGCAGGGCCCTGCGCGCCGGTGAGCCTATTTTACATAGGCCTACCGGCGCGCAGAGCCCCGGGACTCGCGTAAGTCCCGGGGTTTTCGGAGGGGGGCGGGCCGGAACCGCGCGGCGTTTTCGGGGCGTGTCGGGAGCGTTCCGGGGGCGGGCCCGGGGGCGTGGCTACGGCCCGGGGCGGCCCGGGGGCATGGCCGCGCCCTCCGGACCCGCCCCCAGATCGCGTCCCGGCGCGCTAGCGGCCCGCTGGCGCGCGGGGATTTACGTCTCCCTCCGGGAGGCGTAAATCCCCCAACAAAGGTAAGGGGGGGTTTAGACAGGGCCGGGCGGGTGGGTTAGGTAGGGGAAGGGAGGGGAAGGTGAGGGGAGGGAACGGGGGTAGCCTCGGAGGGAACGGGGGTAGGCTGCGCGGCTCGGCACGCGCCGGCTATACGAAATCGATAGCCTTGCGCGCGCCGATCCAGGATTTTAGCGGATACGCACGGCTACGCGCTTTTCTACTAAAATCCCGCGTACTTTTGTTGGCGCCTGGAGCGCCAACAAAAGTACGCCAACGCGCCTTGTTTGAAAATCTACCCCTAAGTGAACTTAATAGCAGGTAATGGACTTGTCCTCCAAGAACTTATCCAATCCTTTTTTAAACACAGCTATACTAACTGCACGAACCACATTCTCTGGCAACAAATTCCAGAGTTTAATTGTGCGTTGAGTAAAAAAGAACTTTCTCCGATTAGTTTTAAATGTGCCCCATGCTAACTTCATGGAGTGCCCCCTAGTCTTTCTACTATCCGAAAGAGTAAATAACCGATTCACATCTACCCGTTCTAGACCTCTCATGATTTTAAACACCTCTATCATATCCCCCCTCAGTCGTCTCTTCTCCAAGCTGAAAAGTCCTAACCTCTTTAGTCTTTCCTCATAGGGGAGTTGTTCCATTCCCCTTATCATTTTGCTAGCCCTTCTCTGTACCTTCTCCATCGCAATTATATCTTTTTTGAGATGCGGCGACCAGAATTGTACACAGTATTCAAGGTGCGGTCTCACCATGGAGCGATACAGAGGCATTATGACATTTTCCGTTTTATTAATCATTCCTTTTCTAATAATTCCCAACATTCTGTTTGCTTTTTTGACTGCCGCAGCACACTGCACCGACGATTTCAATGTGTTATCCACTATGACACCTAGATCTCTTTCTTGGGTTGTAGCACCTAATATGGAACCCAACATTGTGTAATTATAGCATGGGTTATTTTTCCCTATATGCATCACCTTGCACTTTTCCACATTAAATTTCATCTGCCATTTGGATGCCCAATTTTCCAGTCTCACAAGGTCTTCCTGCAATTTATCACAATCTGCTTGTGATTTAACTACTCTGAACAATTTTGTGTCATCTGCAAATTTGATTATCTCACTCGTCGTATTTCTTTCCAGATCATTTATAAATATATTGAACAGTAAGGGTCCGAATACAGATCCCTGAGGCACTCCACTGTCCACTCCCTTCCACTGAGAAAATTGCCCATTTAATCCTACTCTCTGTTTCCTGTCTTTTAGCCAGTTTGCAATCCACGAAAGGACATCGCCACCTATCCCATGACTTTTTACTTTTCCTAGAAGCCTCTCATGAGGAACTTTGTCAAACGCCTTCTGAAAATCCAAGTATACTATATCTACCGGTTCACCTTTATCCAAATGTTTATTAACTCCTTCAAAAAAGGGAAGCAGATTTGTGAGGCAAGACTTGCCCTGGGTAAAGCCATGCTGACTTTGTTCCATTAAACCATGTCTTTCTATATGTTCTGTGATTTTGATGTTTAGAACACTTTCCACTATTTTTCCTGGTACTGAAGTCAGGCTAACCGGTCTGTAGTTTCCCGGATCGCCCCTGGAGCCCTTTTTAAATATTGGGGTTACATTTGCTATCCTCCAGTCTTCAGGTACAATGGATGATTTTAATGATAAGTTACAAATTTTTACTAATAGGTCTGAAATTTCATTTTTTAGTTCCTTCAGTACTCTGGGGTGTATACCATCCGGTCCAGGTGATTTACTACTCTTCAGTTTGTCAATCAGGCCTACCACATCTTCTAGGTTCACCGTGATTTGATTCAGTCCATCTGAATCATTACCCATGAAAACCTTCTCCATTACGGGTACCTCCCCAACATCCTCTTCAGTAAACACCGAAGCAAAGAAATCATTTAACCTTTCCCAGATGGCCTTATCTTCTCTAAGTGCCCCTTTAACCCCTCGATCATCTAACGGTCCAACTGACTCCCTCACAGGCTTTCTGCTTCGGATATATTTTAAAAAGTTTTTACTGTGAGTTTTTGCCTCTACAGCCAACTTCTTTTCAAATTCTCTCTTAGCCTGTCTTATCAATGTCTTACATTTAACTTGCCAATGTTTATGCTTTATCCTATTTTCTTCTGTTGGATCCTTCTTCCAATTTTTGAATGAAGATCTTTTGGCTAAAATAGCTTCTTTCACCTCCCCTTTTAACCATGCCGGTAATCGTTTTGCCTTCTTTCCACCTTTCTTAATGTGTGGAATACATCTGGACTGTGCTTCTAGAATGGTATTTTTTAACAATGACAACGCCTCTTGGACATTTTTTACTTTTGTAGCTGCTCCTTTCAGTTTTTTTCTAACAATTTTTCTCATTTTATCAAAGTTTCCCTTTTGAAAGTTTAGCATGAGAGCCTTGGATTTGCACACTGTTCCTCTTCCAGTCATTAAATCAAATTTGATCATATTATGATCACTATTGCCAAGCGACCCCCTTCTCCTCCAGGAACTTATCCAAACCTTTTTTGAACCCAGCAACACTAACTGCACTAACCACATCCTCTGGCAACAAATTCCAGAGCTTTATTGTGCGTTGAGTGAAAAAGTATTTTCTCCTATTAGTCTTAAATGTGCTACTTGCTAACTTCATGGAATGCCCCCTAGTCCTTCTATTATTCGAAAGTGAAAATAACCAAGTCACATCTACTCGTTCAAGACCTCTATCATATCCCCCCTCAGCCATCTCTTCTCCAAGCTGAACAGCCCTAATCTCTTCAGCCTATCCTCATAGGGAAGCTGTTCCATCCCCTTTATCATTTTGTTTGCCCTTCTCTGTACCTTCTCCATCGCAACTATATCTTTTTTGAGATGCGGCGACCAGAATTGTACACAGTATTCAAGGTGTGGTCTCACCATGGAGCGATATAGAGGCATTATGACATTTTCCGTTCTATTAACCATTCCCTTCCTAATAATTCCTAACATTCTATTTGCTTTTTTGACTGCTGCAGCACACTGAGCTGACGATTTTAAAGTATTATCCACTATGATGCCTAGATCCTTTTCCTGGGTGGTAGCTCCTAATATGGAACCTAACATCGTGTAACTACAGCAACGGTTATTTTCCTTATATGCAACACCTTGCACTTGTCCACATTAAATTTATCTGCCATTTGGATGCCCAATCTTCAAGTCTTGCAAGGTCCTCCTGCAATGTATCACAGTCTGCTTGTGATTTAACTAATCTAAATAATTTTGTATCATCTGCAAATTTGATAACCTCATTCGTCGTATTCCTTTCCAGATCATTTATATATATATATATTGAAAAGCACCGGTCCAAGTACAGATCCTTGAGGCACTCCACTGTTTACCCTTTTCCACTGAGAAAATTGACCATTTAATCCTACTCTCTGTTTCCTGTCTTTTAACCAGCTTGTAATCCACAAAAGGACATCGCTTCCTATCCCATGACTTTTTAGTTTACGTAGAAGCCTCTCATGAGGGACTTTGTCATACGCCTTCTGAAAATCCAAATACACTACATCTACCGGTTCACCTTTATCCACATGTTTATTAACCCCTTCAAAAAAATGAAGCAGATTTGTTAGGCAAGACTTCCCTTGGGTAAATCCATGTTGACTATGTTCCATTAAATCATGTCTTTCTATATGCTTTACAATTTTGTTCTTGAGAATAGTTTCCACTATTTTTCCCGTTTCTGAAGTCAGGCTCACTGGTCTATAGTTACCTGGATCGCCCCTGGAGCCTTTTTTAAATATTGGGGTTACATTGGCCACCCTCCAGTCTTCAGGTACAATGGATGATTTTAATGATAGGTTACAAATTTTAACTAATAGATCAGAAATTTCATTTTTGAGTTCCTTCAGAACCCTAGGATGCATACCATCTGGTCCAGGTGATTTGCTACTCTTTAGTTTGTCAATCTGGCCTACCAAATCTTCCAGGTTCACAGTGATTTCGTTCAGTTCGTCTGACTCATCACCCCTGAAAACCATCTCCGGAACTGGTATCTCCCCAACATCCTCATTTGTAAACACGGAGGCAGAGAATTCATTTAGTCTTTCTGCAATGGCCTTATCTTCCCTAAGAGCCCCTTTAACCCCTCTGTCATCTAATGGTCCAACCGACTCCCTCACAGGTTTCTTGCTTTGGATATATTTAAAAAGGTTTTTATTATGAGTTTTTGTCTCTATGGCCAATTTCGTTTCAAATTCTCTCTTCGCCTGTCTTATCAATGTTTTACACTTAGCTTGACAATGCTTATGTTTTATCCTATTTTCTTCAGATGGATCCTTCTTCCAGTTTTTGAAGGATGTTTTTTTGGCTAAAATAGCCTCTTTCACCTCACCTTTTAACCATGACGGTAATCGTTTTTCCTTCCTTCCACCGTTCTTAATGCGTGGAATACATATGGACTGCGCCTCTAGGATTGTATTTTTAAACAATGTCCATGCCTGTTGAACACTTTTAACCTTTGCAGCTGCACCTTTCAGTTTTTTTCTAACTATTTTTCTCATTTTATCAAAGTTTCCCTTTTTAAAATTTAGTGTTAGAGCTGCAGATTTACTTATTGTCCCCCTTCCAGTTATTAGTTTAAATTTGATCATGTTATGATCACTGTTGCCAAGTGGCCCCACCACCGTTACTTCTCTCACCAAATCTTGCATTCCACTAAGAATTAAATCTAAAATAGCTCCCTCTCTTGTTGGTTCCTGAACCAATTGCTCCATGAAGCAATCATTTATTACATCCAGGAACTTTTATGTCTCTAGCAAGTCCTGATGTTACATTTACCCAGTTAATATTGGGGTAATTGAAATCTCCCATTATTATTGCACTGCCAAATTCGTTTGCTTTTCTGATTTCTCTTAGCATTTCATCATCTGTCTGACCATTTTGTCGAGGTGGATGGTAGTATACTCCTATCACTATACTCTTACCCAACACACATGGGATTTCTACCCATATAGATTCTACTGAGCATTTAGTCTCTTGTATGATCTTTATCCTGTTGGACTCTATACCCTCCTGGACATAAAGTGCCACACCCCCACCAAGTTGATCCTCCGTATCATTGCGATATAATTTGTACCCTGATATAGCACTGTCCCATTGGTTATCCTCCTTCCACCAAGTCTCTGTGATGCCAATTATGTCAATCTCATCATTTGCTGCTATACATTCTAACTCTCCCATCTTACTACTTAGACTTCTGGCATTGGCATACAGACATTTCAAAGTGTGTTTTTTGCTTGTTTTAACAACCTGCTTTTCAGTTGTTTGGGATAATTCGGAAATCATTAGCTTTGGTGATTTTTTACATATAGGTATATGAACTATGTTTGCATTTAATGGAACCTCTCTGTTGGGATGCCCTAACTCTCCTGTTTCATTAGTATCCTTCAAGGATACATTTCTCCGAACCATGCACTGCTGAGTGACTGTCGGCTTTCCCCCTTGTTCTAGTTTAAAAGCTGCTCTATCTCCTTTTTGAAAGTTAGTGCCAGCAGCTTGGTTCCACTCTGGTTAAGGTGGAGCCCATCCTTTCGGAAAAGTCTCCCCTTTCCCCAAAAGTTTCCCCAGTTATCCCAGGACAAGCAGGATGCTAGTCCTCACATATGGGTGACATCAGTAATGGAGCCCTATGTACGGAAAACTTCTTTAAAAGTTTCTATGAAACTTTTGACTGGCACCAGAGTGCCTACTGAGCATGCCCAGCATGCCATGATATTCCCTGCCACAGGGGTCTCCCTTCAGTCTTCTTTTTTCCGCGAAGCAGTTAGCCTCGCGGTCTCTAGGAGTCCTGTGGAATTCTCCACAACTTTAACTTTGAAAAAAGTTTAGAAAACTTCAGCTGCAAAGGGTCTCCCCTTAGTAAACACCGATCGCGGTAAGTTTTTGGATTTTTGCGGTTCCGTTCCGCTTTTTGACAAATTTTTGTCCCTGGTCATTGGCCGTTGACGGCTGTCCGGCCCCAAAATGGCTTCAGGCTTCAAAAGGTGCCCCAAATGCAACAGGAACATGTCCATTACGGACCCTCACTAGGACTGTGTCCTCTGTCTTGGTGAAGCCCATGATGTTAAAACTTGTCCCTTGTGTGCCACGATGACATCAAAGGGCCGTCGTCTCCGACTAGAAAAAATGGAGCAATTGTTTAAAATACAGCTTATATCAGCTCCATCCACCTCAACACAATCGTCTCCGGCTGGGTCGATTCAGAAAGTCGTGTTCAAAAAACGTCTACCAGGTGAGTCGGGAGATGCTCCCTTTTCCTCCCCCTCACCATCGTCCAGGGCATCGACATCGGGCAGTGAAAAAGCCCGCGAAAAGGAAAAGCATTGCCATCGGCACCGTAGGCCCATACGGCATCTGCGACCTCGATACCCGGCGAGCCATCGACAGAGGGCGGTACACCTACTAAGAAACCTCGGCTCCAGGATCAGGCTTCAGAGCCATCGACAGGGCGATCCCCGCCGATTCCGGCGCAGGGAACCGTGCCTCCTCAGGGCCCTGAGGAGGTACCGGCATCGCCATTACCGCCTCCCCCCATGGGTGCTCTGTTTTCACCATCCATGCGGGCGGAACTTGATGTGTATATACGTCAAGCGGTCAGAGATGCATTCATCGAGGCGATGCTACGACCTCAGCCTTCTACGCCAGCGATGCCCTCGACACCGATTCCGATGACATCGCCCGTTCCAGGACCGGTGCCCTCGATGCCGATTCCAGCAATACCATCGCCACAACCATCGATGCCGATGCCGCCGGTTCCTGCGTATGTACCACCGATACCGTCGATTCCCATTCGGGCACCGATACCACCATCGATGCCAGGTCAAGAATCCTCCATTTTTCAACCATTAATGGATAAATTGGATTCACTAATTCAAGTTTTTTCTACTTCACCTCAGGATTTCGATTCAGATACACGTCCAGAACCAGTGCCTGGTCCATCAGGGGTTATCCCGCCTATGAGACCAATGTCTGAGGTTCCCTTTAAGCCTCTTAGACCATCAGGACATCCACTGGATACTGGTACGGACTCAGGGAATGATATATCATCTGAAGAAGATATCCTATCTGAACCTTCATCACCAGAAGACAGAAGGAAATCACCACCAGAAGATCTTTCCTTCTCTAACTTCATAAAGGAGATGTCTGACACTATTCCATTCTCTCTCCTCTCGGAAATAGACACTAGGCAGAAGACCTTGGAGGTCCTTCAGTTCGTGGATTCTCCTAAAGAGATACTAGCTATTCCAGTGCACGAAGTCCTGCAAGAGCTAATGTACCGGATGTTGGAGCACCCTGGCTCTGTGGCAGCAGTTAATAAACGAGCTGATGCCACATATCTCGTCCAACCCATTTCAGGGTTTCAAAAATCTCAGTTGCCACACCAATCTGTAGTGGTTGAATCAGCCCAGAAAAAGGCTAAGAGACTGAAACAACATGCTTCCACACCTCCAGGTAAAGACAGTCGTTTCCTAGACAGTTTAGGAAGAAAGATCTTCCAAGGAGCAATGCTGGTCTCACGGATAAACTCATATCAATTATTCATGAACCAGTATCAGCGTGACCTGTGGAAATAGGTTGAAGCTCTTTCCTAACACCTACCAGACCAGTTTCAAGAGGGTTTCCTCCGTCTCGTGCATAAGGGCCTAGAAGCAGGCAAGCACGAGGTGAGAGCCACTTACGATTCTTTCGAAACGGCCTCCCGTTTATCAGCCTCAGGTATCACAGCTCGGAGATGGGCCTGGTTAAAATCCTCTGAACTTAGGCCAGAAGTACAGGAAAGGTTAGCAGACCTACCTTGTCTAGGTGAAAACCTTTTTGGAAACAAGGTCAAAGAGGCAGTGGCAACCATAAAAGACCACACGGAAACCCTAAAACAATTGTCTCAACTTCCTCAAGAGACGCACCAACCTTCTAGGAGGCCTCCTAGAAGAGAAGTGAGGAAACCATATTATCGCCCTCGACGATATTACCCTCCTGCTACCAGAGCCAGACAGCCACGCCCTACACAGCGTTCTCAAGTTCGACAGAGGCCTGCTAGGCCCCAGCAGCCTGCGCCTACTGCATCCATATCAGGCTTTTGAAAACCAGCCAGAGAGCAGAAACCATTCTCGAAATCCTCTTCCACACTTACCAGTCGGAGGTCGAATAGCTTACTACCATCAAACTTGGACCTCCATCACAATAGACCAATGGGTACTCTCAATTACAACTCAAGGGTACCGCTTGGATTTCCTCACTGTACCAAACGAAAATCCTCCTCTTTCATCTTGGACAGTGTCTCATCACTCCACAAGTCTGCAAGCAGAATTATCCACCCTTCTGAAAGCCAGGGCCATAGAACCAGTTCCCAGGCCTCAGTGGGGCAGAGGATTCTACTCCCGATATTTCCTCATTCCAAAGAAAACCGGGGGCCTACATCCTATCCTGGACCTCAGAAATCTCAACAAATTTCTAAAGAAAGAGAAATTCAGGATGGTATCGTTGGACACCATGCTACCTCTTCTTCAAAAAGGAGATTGGCTCTGCTCTCTGGATCTTCAAGACGCTTACGCTCACATTCCCATTTTTCCTCCTCATCGACAGTATCTGCGATTTCTGGTGGAAGGTCAACACTTCCAATACAGAGTATTACCATTCGGCCTAGCCTCAGCACCTCGAGTGTTCACAAAGTGTCTTACAGTAGCGGTGGCACATCTTCACAAACAAAGAGTGCATGTATTTCCTTACTGGGACGACTGGCTCATCAGGAGTCAAACACAAAGCGGAGCTCTCACTTCTCTCTAGCTCACAATAAAGTTGCTTCACTCCTTGGGATTTCTCATCAATTACGAGAAATCCCATCTCACACCTTCTCACCAGTTGCAGTTCATAGGTGCAGATCTCAACACCATCACAGCAAAAGCTTTTCTTCCAAGAGACCGTGCTCAAATGCTCGTTCTCCTAGCGCACTCTATTCATTATCAGTCTCGAGTTACAGCTCATCAGTGCCTCACCCTACTCGGACACATGGCCTCAACAGTTCACGTCACTCCCATGGCCAGACTGACCATGCGACTAATGCAATGGACACTCAAAGATCAGTGGATTCAAGCCATTCAACCATTGTCCACTCCCATTCAGATAACACAAGATCTGAGATCTTCCCTTCTCTGGTGGACATCAACGATCAACTTGCTCAAAGGTCTACCTTTCCAGCAACCAGTTCCACAAGTGACTTTAACTACAGATGCGTCCACCTTGGGTTGGGGAGCACACATTGGTCATCTAAAGACACAGGGCACGTGGACAAAACAAGAAGCCTCCTTTCAAATAAACTTCCAGGAGCTTCGAGCTATACGCTATGCACTACATGCGTTCAAGGACTGCCTTTCACACAAGACTGTTCTGATCCAAACAGACAACACAGTAGCCATGTGGTACATCAACAAGCAAGGGGGAACAGGTTCCTACCTCCTTTGTCAAGAAGCAGCTCAAATTTGGGACTGGGCCCTAGCACACTCAATTCTTCTACGGGCCACCTACCTAGCAGGCATCCACAACACAGTAGCGGATCGCCTCAGCAGTCACTTCCAACCACACGAGTGGTCTCTAGACCCAACACTAGCATCCAAGATATTTCAACGCTGGGGTCAACCAACAATAGATCTCTTTGCATCCCATCTGAACTACAAAGTGCACAATTACTGCTCTCTCCTCTGGCAGCAGAACAGCCTGCCACTAGAAAGAATTATTCCTACAAATGGAAACGGTTTACTTTGTGGTGCACTCAGAAAGCACTAGATCCTTTCACTTGCCCCACTACCTCACTACTAGATTACCTATACCATCTTTCAGACTCTGGTCTTAAGACTTCATCTGTAAGAGTACACTTGAGTGCAATCTCAGCTTATCATAGCAAGCTGGGAGACACACCTATCTCTACACAGCCTCTCGTCAGTAAATTCATGAGAGGCCTAACTCACATTAAACCTCCAGTTCATTCCCCAAGCATACAATGGGACCTGAACGTAGTCTTAACCAGGCTTATGCGTTCTCCATTTGAACCCATAGATACCTGTGACCTTAAATTTCTTACTTGGAAAACAGTTTTCCTTATAGCCATTACATCAGCTAGAAGGGTCAGCGAACTACAAGCTCTAGTCACATACGAACCTTTTACAAAGTTGCTACATGACAGGGTGGTCCTCCGTACTCATCCTAAATTCCTTCCAAAAGTAGTCACGGAATTCCACCTCAATCAATCTATAGTTTTACCAACATTCTTTCCAAGGCCTCACTCTCGCCAGGGAGAAAGAGCCTTACATACCTTAGACTGTAAGCGTACACTATCTTTCTACTTAAACCGCACTACAGTCCATAGGAAATCCAGTCAACTATTTGATCCAAACAAACTAGGAAAACCAGTGGGTAAATATACTTTGTCAAATTGGCTAGCAGATTGCATACAATTTTGTTATGAGAAAGCAGGCCTTACTCTTCAAGGGCGAGTAAAAGCACATTCAGTCAGAGCAATGTCAACCTCAGTAGCACACCTTCGCTCTGTACCTATTCTGGACATTTGTAAAGCAGCAACATGGAGTTCTCTACACACTTTTGCAGCTCACTACTGTTTAGACAAAGAAGGAAGACAAGATTCAGCCTATGGACAATTCATCTTAAAGAACTTGTTTCCAGTGTAATCCCAACTCCTTCCACATCCAACCTGCTGGGATCTTCGGCTGATTCATTTCAACAACAATACTTCACTGTTGCTTCTCTACAAAATGACTCAGCCTCTAGCTTGCTAATCACCCATATGTGAGGACTAGCATCCTGCTTGTCCTGGGATAAAGCAAAATTGCTTACCTTGTAATAGGTGTTATCCCAGGACAGCAGGATGTAGTCCTCACGAAACCCACCTGCCACCCCGGGGAGTTGGGTCCGATACGTTTTATTATTTTATTTTGGCTAACGCAAATTGCTACAAAACAAGACTGAAGTGAGACCCCTGTGGCAGGGAATATCATGGCATGCTGGGCATGCTCAGTAGGCACTCTGGTGCCAGTCAAAAGTTTCATAGAAACTTTTAAAGAAGTTTTCCGTACATAGGGCTCCATTACTGATGTCACCCATATGTGAGGACTACATCCTGCTGTCCTGGGATAACACCTATTACAAGGTAAGCAATTTTGCTTTCCTTACAAAACTGAATCCCTCTTCCCTGCACCATCGTCTCATCCACACGTTGAAACTCTGGAGCTCTGCCTGCCTTTGGGGACCTGAACGTGGAACAGGAAGCATTTCAGAGAACCATGTGGCCTGAATTAAAGAACACATCTCAATGGGAATGCCGCCGAAGCGGGTACTTACCATCCGACGTGGATTGCCGAAGGACGAGCCGGTGAAGATTGCTGGCTCCGTGGATTTCCGGAGTCCTCGAGGGGTAACCTGTGGACGTAGAAGTCCATCTCAACTCTGATGCCTGGTATGGTGGCGCAGATGAAGAGGAGACAGGCTGGGCGTGACTGGCACTTACACCGTAATTAGCGGAGGGCCACAATCCTGCACCGATGAGTGGGGCATGCCTGGGAACAGGGGAGCCGATTAACGAGCTTGTGATCCCGATCCTTGTCGCAGCGGCTCGATGTCTCGTGACGCCAGTGCAGAATTCCTCGGACCTCGATGCAGTGTTTCTGGAGCACCAAGGGCTGCCAAGACTGTGCGGAACAGTGCCGATGGCAGTGGTGATGTTGCTCGGCCTGAGCATTGTCCAGCATGGAGAAGGATAGCACCAATGTGCTGGATGGTGTTGGTGGGGGACGGTCACAGTGTCGGTGACGATACATGCCATGGTGCTCGACCCGGTCTTTCCCCAGCGCCGAGATGGAAGCCCTCGCTGGCTTGGATGGTGATTGATGACGGACTGTCAGCATGCCTGCTCTGCTCCTGGCACTATGTAGTTCGTAGGCTAATACGGGGCTTTAATAAGAACCCAAAGCATGGAGCACTGTGTTCAGGCGAGGGCATTACGTGGTGGTGCTATGTCGGTATGGACGGTGTCGATGGCTGCCGAAGTGGCCTCGAGGGTATCGTCAAAAATGTATATGAAAAAACGTCGATGACTCGGCCAGAGCAATGATGACCGTGACAGAGCACTGACGGCATCGGCTTAGGTATCTATGGGAATGAGGTGGCATCGAATAGTTGAAAAAACATCGTTAGTATCATAAAAATGGTGCCGGCATCAACGGAGTCTATGACTGCATCGATAGGAACTTTAAAGACACCGATGGAAATGACGTGGGGTGGGAGGAGAAAATTGCTTTTATCCCAGGACAAGCAGGACAAGCAGGATGATAGTCCTCACATAGGGCTCTGTCCAGTGACGTCACCCATATCATGGAAAACTTTGTCAAAGTTTCTAGAAACTTTTGACTGGCATACTGAGCATGCCCAGCATGCCATGATCCCTCGAGCACAGGAGTCTCCCTTCAGTCTTCGTTTTTCTGCCCTGCAGTTAGCATCATGGTGAAGGAGCCCTGTGTGAGCTTTCTCACACAAAATACTTAGAGATAAAGTTAAAATTTCCCAATTTACCCCTTCATAGAGGTCTCCACCAGCTGGTTAGTACTTGTTTTTTCCCGGTCGATTCCGGTTAAACAGAATGTTTCTGTCAGGAGGTCGTTGACGGCTGTCCGGGCTTTGTAATGGCAACGGGTTTCAAAAAATGCCCAAACTGTCCTATCACCGACCCACTTGTCGAGTGTGTGCTGTGCTTGGGCGAATCTCATAACGTTTCCTCTTGCCCACAATGCGCCGAGATGACGGCCAAGGACAGGCGAGCCCGTCAGGAGAAGATGGAACATATCTTCCATATTCAACTAATTCCATCGGCGTCGACATCGACTCAGTCATCTCTGGCTGGAGCGGCTAAAAAGTTAGTTGTCCAAAAACGTTGCCCTGACGGCTCCGGTGACCGATTATCACAGACTCCATCCCAGTCGTCGGTAAAATCTACATCGGGGCTTGAGAAAAAAAGCACCAAATATCAGGTGAAGCATCACTAATGTCATCAGACGTCGACACCTAATGTCGCATTGATTCCGGGAACTCCGTCGATGCTAGTGGAACCATCGCCGAAATGGTCTCGAGTGGAAGGGCCATCGATACCCTCGATGCCTCTCACTCAAAGGCGATCCCCACCGGTAATGGTGCTGCGTACTGAGCCACCACAGGGACCTGTGGAAGAGCTGGTTCTGCCTTCTCTGTCACCCCCTATAGGTGCTCTGACCTCACCAGCTATATGGGAGGAACTGGACAGTTTTATCTGCCAGGCAGTCAAAGACGCTCTCCGAGACCTTCAACCATTGGGACCGCTGCCTGCACAGATGCCATCTCAGCCACCGATGCCTGCGCCGCTGCCAGCGCCGGACCTTTCAGTCTTCGCACCAATTAGGGCGAGTCTTTGCATTCGATGCCCTCATCGGTGCTCTTCCAATACAACCAAAGGCACCGAAAATGCCGATTCCCGTGAGTGAAGACGATGCCTCCGGGGCTTCCCCGATGCCCGAACCCATTCCAGGGCCATCTGGACTTTCTCGGCCGAGAATTCCGGTGTCTCCATCGATGCCACCACAAAAGCCATCAATGCCTTTGTTCATACCTCGCTCTACTTCTCCACGACACCCTTCATCAAATACCTGGGAGGAGGGAGACACTGATTCTTCATCAGAAGATAAACTATCTGAGCCATCCCCACCTGAAGAAAGGAGGAAGTCACTACCAGAGGACCTCTCCTTTTCAAATTTTTTAAAGGAGATGGCTGATACCATTCCTTTTCAGCTATTGGCAAAAGAGGACACCAGGCAAAAGACCCTGGAAGTTTTGCAATTTGTAGATCCTCCTAAAGAAGTTTTAGCAATACCAATCCATGAAGTCCTGGTTAACCTACAACATAGGCTGTGGGAGCACCCCTGTTCAATCCCACTAGTGAACAAGAGGATGGATTCCACCTACCTAGTACAACATATCCCAGGTTACCAAAAGGCCCAACTCCCACACCATTCTGTGGTGGTAGAATCCACCCAAAAGAAGTCAAAGAGGATACGTCCACACTCCTCGACACCTCCTGGCAAGGAACAAAAGTTCTTAGATTCCAAAGGGTGGGGCCTGCGATGGAGAAGGCTCTTTCTCTGGTGGAAGTGTGGTGTGCAATTTTAAGAGTGGGGGTGTTGAGAGTTCCTGTGAGAGCGGTTCTGGTAGGATGACTGGAGGATCGGAAGCGGAGCGGCTCTTCGAGCCAGGAGTGATTGTGGTTGTGCAGGGAGTTGTGAATAATGGTGAGGGTTTTGTATCTGATGCGGGAGATGGGTAGCCAATGGAGCTCTTTAAGAATGGGGGTGATGTGGTCTGCTTTGCGGGTGTTTGTGAGGATTCTGGCCATGGCATTCTGTAACATTTGCAGGGGTCTAATTGTAGAGTATGGGAAGCCTAGAAGTAGGGAGTTGCAGTAATCTATTTTTGATAGCATAGTCTCTTGTAGGACTGTGCGGAAGTCCTGAGTATGGAGCAGGGGTTTGAGTTTTTTGAGGATGTGGAGCTTGTAGAAACCAGCCTTTATAATTGTGTTGATGTAGTTTTTGAAGTTTAGTTGTTGGTCTAGGGAGACAGCAAGATCTCGCACGGAAAAGGGAAAGGCATATGGGGGGGAGTGAGGTCGCATGCGGGGGGGGGGGGGTATGTGTTCCAGGTGATTTGATATGATGAGGAGTTTGGTTTTGGAGGAGTTTAATGCAAGGTGGAGGTTGGAGAGGAGGTTGTTAATGGAGGTGAGACATGTTTTCCAAAAGTTGAGGGATTTGGTGAGAGATTCTTGAATGGGGATGAGGATTTGGACGTCGTCAGCATATAGGAGAAACTTAAAACCAAGATCAGAGAAGAGATGGCAGAGTGGTAACAGGTATATATTTAAGAGTGTGGAGGAGAGGGAGGAGCCCTGAGGGACGCCATGTGCAAGGTAAAAGATATGTCAAATGGTGCCAGGATAACTTAGTTTCCCCCTTTTCCTTGACACTAAACTAGCTCCTTGCTTACCTACTACATCTCTGGTCTAGCCACTTCGTCCATCAGAGTTCATCTAAGTGCTATAGCCGCCTACCACGACAGAGAACGGGTGTCTTCCGTGGTGTCCCATCCCTTGGTATCTCAATTCATGAGGGGTCTTCTCAACCTTCACCCTCTGGTTCAGACACCACCAGTGCCTTGGGATTTGAAGATAGTCCTCTCTGCGCTCACAAAGACTCCCTTTGAGCCACTTCAGTTCGCCCACTGGAAGTATCTAACTTAGAAAGTGGTTTTCCAGGTAGCTATCACCTTGACTCATCAAGTAAGTGAACTTCAAGCCCTAGTATATTTCTCGCCCTACCTACAGTTTCACCATGACAAGGTGGTGCTCAGAACACACCCCAAATTCCTCCCAAAAATGGTCTCAGCTTTTCACATCAATCAAGCTATTTCCCTACCTATCTTTTATTCCTCAAACCACATAGTAACAAAAGAGAAGCATTGCTCCACACTTTGGACTTTAAAAGAACTCTAGCTTATTACAAACAAAGAACTCAGCCTTACTGCTGCTCCTCACAGCTGTTCATTTCCTTTAATCTGAATTCACTGGGTATAGCAGTCTTCAAGAGTACAATCTCCAATTAGATTACAGACTACATTCGCTCCTGCCAGGAAACTGCCCACATTACGCTACAGGGTCCTATCAAAGGACACCAAGTGCATGCCACGGCATCCTCCATTGCTCATCTCTGAGATGTAACAGAGAATATTTGCAAGGCAGCTACCTGGTCATCTAGCCATACCTTCACCTCTTATTACTGCCTAGATCAACTGGCAGCATCTGACAGCAGATTGGGACATGCAGTGTTGTTGCATGGGGTGGGGAAGATAGATATGTCTATTGAGAATTCAGGGTAAAAAAACAAAAAGAAAAGCGGATGCTCCACATTGGCACATAGGGATAGCGTACTAACCGGGGAACTCATTCCTGTCCATCAATTCTCCTTTTTTCTTTACCGCAGCTTGGTATTCTCAAACAGCATGGCTAATTCAGCCTGCTTATCGACAGATAAAAACAAGATTGCTTAATGTTAATGGTGTTTTCCGTAGATAGCAGGATGAATTAGCCATGCATACCCTCCCTGGACATGTCGTGTCTAACCTTCCTATTCATGTCACGGCCGTTTTTTCAACTTAGCAATACCACTGAGGAGACTGATGCACCTCGTGCGAAAAGAGCCACACAGATGCAGCAAGCATTTGATGTCTGTGAGAGAGCTGTCAATGATGTTACCAAACAGCATAAGAACATAAGAAATTGCCATGCTGGGTCAGACCAAGGGTCCATCAAGTCCTGCATCCTGTTTCCAACAGGGGCCAAACCAGGCCACAAGAAATATAGAAACATAGAAATGACTGCAAAAGAAGACCAAACGACCCATCCAGTCTGCCCAGCAAGCTTCACACTTTTTTTTTTCTCATACTTATCTGTTTCTCTTGGCTCTTAGTAACCTTTTGGTTCTATTTCCCTTCCACCCCCACCATTAATGTAGAGAGCACTGTTGGAACTGCATCTAAGTGAAATATCTAACTTACTTAATTAGTTAGGAGTAGTAACCGCCGCAATAAGCAAGCTACATCCATACTTATTTGTTTACCCAGACTATGTAATTCAGTCCTTGTTGGTTGTTGTCTGTATATAGATCCACTTTTTTCTTCATTCCCCCTACCGTTGAAGCAGAGAGCTATGCTGGATATGCGTGAAGTATCGGTCTTTTTCCCCTGCCGTTGAAGCAGGGGAGAGAGAACCTGGCAATTACCCAAACACTAAGAAGATCCCATGCTACTGATGCAATTAATACTAGTGGCTATTCCCTAAGTAAACTTGATTAATAGCCGTTAAGTTATTGGAGGAGAAGTCCATTATCTAAACCTTTTTTGAACCCAGCTACACTAACTGCACTAACCACATCCTCTGGCAACAAATTCCAGAGCTTTATTGTGCGTTGAGTGAAAAAGAATTTTCTCCGATTAGTCTTAAATATGCTCCTTGCTAACTTCATGGAATGCCCCCTAGTCCTTCTATTATTCGAAAGTGTAAATAACCGAGTCACATCTACTCGTTCAAAACCTCTCATGATCTTAAAGACCTCTATCATATCCCCCCTCAGCCGTCTCTTCTCCAAGCTGAACAACCCTAACCTCTTCAGCCTTTCCTCATAGGGAGCTGTTCCATCCCCTTTATCATTTTAGTTGTCCTTTTCTGTACCTTCTCCATCGCAACTATATCTTTTTTGAGATGTGGTGACCAGAATTGTACACAGTATTCAAGGTTGCGTCTCACCATGGAGCATGGCTAATTCATCCTGCTATCTATGGAAAACACCATTTATGGTAAGAAAACTTGCTTTTATCTGCAACCAATTCTTCTGTATGATCTGATTTTATTTATTCTATCATTTTATTGCTTAAATAAATCTACTTTCCTAAATACCTGGAACTGTAATTTACTAAATCAAAGTTTGTGTGGGGAATAAGCTCCTGGATACAAACCCCCTGGTATAATCCTAGTAATTGTGTGAAAGTGTTTACATTAGGTAAGCTCCTGAGGCAGTCCTGTGTGCATGTAGGTGATAAGCCTCTTGGGTAACCCCTAGTATAGACTCCAGTGAGATTAGTCTTCGGGTCAGAGCCCCTGGGCAGAATGCCAGTGTGCACAGTCTGAACCCAGAACATAGGGTGTTGCTTGTGCCTGCACTACTGTCTGATGAACAAAGAAGGAGATAGATCACAAGTCCTTAAAAGAAAGTTCTTTATTAAAATTGTGAAAGTTGCCTGACTGGCCGAGTTTTGCCCACATAGAAGGGGCTGCTTCAGGGGCTACAATATATATATGCGCGCATATAGAAAAATTACACATAGATAACATTTAAAAACAAACATAAGACATATCAAAATACCCATATGAAAATATAAATAATATCAAAATATCAAAATAGATCAGAGCAAATAAAAACACGAGTGGTGTAAAAATAAGCAAAAAGCAAAAATATTTACACAGACATATCAATAAATTGAAAAACATTGAAAATTGAGAGATAAATACAATATACAATAAAATCATTAGATCAAGACCATGGTGGCACCAGTGTAAGAAAAGAAATGGAAGTGAAAAAAAAATATGTGAATTTGTTTGTACCTGTTCTAGTAATGATGGACTTGGACACACATACTGGGGTACATTTTAAAAGACAGCGCGCGCGCGCGTACTTTTGTTCGCGCATTAGGCGAGAACAAAAGTACGCTGGATTTTATAAGATACGCGCGTATCTTATAAAATCTGGGGTCGGCGCGCGCAAGGGGGTGCACATTTGTGCACCTTGCGCACGCCGAGCCCTGCGCGCGCTGCCCGTTCCCTCCGAGGCCGCTCTGAAATCAGAGCGGCCTCGGAGGGAACTTTCTTTCCACTCCCCTGCACCTTCCCCTCCCTTCCCCTACCTAACCCACCCTCCTGGCCCTATCTAGATCCCCCCACCTTTATTTGAAAAGTTACTACTGTCTCCGGGCAGTAGTAACTTACGCATGCCGGCACGGCAGGCCCCGACACAGGCCGCTGTGTCGGGGCCCTTGGCCATGCCCCCGGACCTCCCACACGCCCCCCCCCGAACACTCCCCCGATCTGAAACCACGCCCCCTGGCCACGCCCCCGACTGCCACTTTATGCAAGCCCCGGGACTTACACACGTCCCGGGGCTTGCTTGCGCCGCCGAGCCTATGCAAAATAGGCTCGGCGCACGCAGGGGGGTTTTAAAAGGGTTACGTGCGTACCTTATGCACGAAACCCTTTTAAAATCCAGCCCACTATGTGTTGCAAATTCTTCCATTAGATCATGTGAGTTTTAGGTTATAATAGATTGTCATCCAAAAGGTTCCTTGACTTGACATGCACTTGACGGTCCTATTATAATTAATTATAATTATCAAGATATAAATATATAACTAAAGGGAACTGTTGGCACATCCTAATGATTATTACATTATGTATATTAAAGCATATTTATCATTTATCCCAGGACAAGCAGGATGCTAGTCCTCACATATGGGTGACATCAGTAATGGAGCCCTATGTACGGAAAACTTCTTTCAAAGTTTCTATGAAACTTTTGACTGGCACCAGAGTGCCTACTGAGCATGCCCAGCATGCCATGATATTCCCTGCCTTCAGTCTTCTTTTTTCCGCGGAGCAGTTAGCCTCGCGGTTCCTAGGAGTCCTGTGGAGAATTCTCCACAACTTTAAAACTTCAAAAAGTTTAGAAAACTTCTACCGCAAGGGTCTCCCCTTAGTATACCATCGCGGTAAGTTTTTTACCTTCTTTCGCGGTTCCGTTCCGCTTCTTCACCGAGTTTTAGTCCCTGGTCATTGGTCGTCGACGGCTGTCCGGCCCACAATGGCTACAGGCTTCAAAAAGTGCCCTAAGTGCACTAGGAACATGTCCATTACCGACCCTCACCAGGATTGTGTGCTCTGTCTTGGTCAGAATCACGATGTTAAGGCTTGTCCCTTATGTGCCACCATGACATCGAAAGGCCGTCGTCTCCGCCTTGAGAAAATGGAACAATTGTTCAAAATACAGCTCTTGCCCGCACCATCTTCTTCAGCACAATCGTCTCCGACTGGGTCGATTCGAAAGGTGGTGTTGAAAAAGCGTCTACCAGGTGAGTCGGGAGATGCTCCTCTTTCCTCCCCCTCTCCATCGTCAAGGGCATCGACATCCGGTAGTGAAAAAGCCCGGGAAAAGGAGAAACATCGGCATCGTAGGCCGCATACAGCGACTACCGCCCCGATTCCCGGTGAGCCATCGACAGAAATCTGATTGACAACTAAGAAACCTTGGCTCGAGGTTCAGGCTTCGGAGCAGTCGACAGGGCGATCCCCGCTGATTCCGGCACAGGGAACCGTACCTTCTCAGGGCTCTGAGGAGGGTACCGCCATCGCTAATACCGCCTCCCCCCATGGGTGCTCTGTTCTCACCATCCATGCGGGCGAAACTTGATGTCTACATACGTCAAGCGGTACGGGAAGCATTCCTCGAGGCGATACCGAGGCCTCAACCTTCTACGCCAGCGATGCCATCGACACCGACTCCGGTACCGACAGGGATATCGCCCCCGGCACCGATGACACCACCCGTTCCGGCACCGGTACCCTCGATGCCGATTTTGGCTATTCCACTACCACCGCCATCGATGCCGATTCTGCCTATTCCTGCGCATGGACCGCCGTTGCCGTCGATGCTGATTCTGATGCCAGCACCGATGAAACCATCGATGCCAGGTCAAGAAGTCTCCATTTTCCAGCCTCTCATGGATAAATTGGACACCTTAATCTGGGTTTTCTCTAGTACACCTCATGATGTGGATCAGGATACACTTCCAGAGCCATTACCTGGTCCTTCTGGCGTTCTCCCACCTATGAGACCAAAATCACCACAGCTTCCTGAGATTCCCTTCAAACCGCTCAGACCATCAGGTCACCCAGTGGACACTGGTACTGACTCCGAGGTAGATGTCTCATCTGATGGCGATATGTTATCTCAACCTTCACCACCGGAGGATAGGAGGAAATCGCCTCCGGAAGATCTTTCCTTCTCCAACTTCATCAAAAGAAATGTCAGAAACCATACCATTCTCACTTCTTTCTGAGCTAGATACCAGACAGAAGACATTAGAGGTGCTACAGTTCGTAGATCCTCCTAAAGAGATATTAGCTATTCCAGTACACGAAGTCCTTCAAGAGCTCATGTACAGGATGTGGGAGCACCCTGGATCAGTGGCTGCAGTTAACAAGCGTGCAGATGCCACATATCTCGTCCAACCCATACCCGGCTTTCAAAAATCTCAACTACCACACCAGTCGGTGGTAGTTGAATCAGCCCAGAAGAAGGCCAAGAGGCTTAAAACACATGCTTCCACACCTCCAGGAAAGGACAGTCGTTTCCTGGACAGTTTAGGAAGAAAGATTTTTCAGGGTGCAATGCTGGTTTCAAGGATTAACTCTTACCAATTATTCATGAACCAGTATCAGTGCAATTTATGGAAATAGGTAGAAGGTCTCACTCAAGAACTTCCAGAACAGTTTCAAGAGGGTTTCTTCAGTCTCGTGCATAAAGGCCTAGAAGCAGGCAAGCACGAAGTGAGAGCCACATATGACAGTTTCGAGACGGCTTCTCGGTTATCAGCCTCAGGTATTATGGCTCGCAGATGGGCTTGGCTTAAATCTTCTGAATTAAGGCCAGAAGTCCAAGAGAGGTTGGCCGACCTACCTTGTCTCGATGAAAACCTATTTGGGGACAAGGTCAAGGAGGCACTGGCGACCATAAAAGACCACACAGAAACCCTCAAACAACTGTCCCTAATCCCTATTCTAGGAGGCCTCCTAGAAGAGAAGTAAGGAGACCTTACTATCGTCCTCGGCGATACTATCCTCCAGGAGGCCGAGCCAGGCAACCACGCCCCACTCAGCGTTCTCAGGTTCGACAGAGGCCTACTAGGCCCCAACCGCCTGCTCAGACTACATCTACATCAGGCTTTTGAAATTCAACCAGAGAGCAGAAGTCCCTATCAAAATCCTCTTCCACACTTACCAGTCGGATGTCGCATAACTTATTACCATCACACTTGGACCTCCATCACAACAGACCAATGGGTACTCTCAATTATAGCTCAAGGGTACCGATTGGATTTTCTCACTGTACCAAACGAAAATCCACCTCTTTCATCTTGGACAGTGAATCATCACTCCAAAATCCTACAAGCAGAATTATCCACCCTTCTGAGAGCCAGGGCCATAGAACCAGTTCCCAGGCCTCAGTGGGGCAGAGGATTCTACTCCCGATATTTCCTCATTCCAAAGAAAACCGGGGGTCTAAGTCCAATCCTGGATCTAAGAAATCTCAACAAATTTATCAAAAAAGAAAAATTCAGGATGGTATCGTTAGGCACCATGCTACCTCTTCTTCAAAAAGGAGATTGGCTCTGCTCTCTGGATCTTCAAGACGCCTACGCTCACATTCCCATCTTTCCTCCTCATCGCCAGTACCTGCGATTTCTGGTCGAAGGACAACACTTTCAATACCGAGTGCTCCCATTCGGCCTAGCCTCAGCACTTCGAGTGTTCACAAAGTGTCTTGCAGTAGCGGTGGCACATCTTCACAAACAAAGAGTGCATGTATTCCCTTACTTCGACGACTGGCTCATCAGGAGTCAGACACAAGACGGAGCTCTCAATTCCCTCAAGCTCACAGTCAACTTGCTTCACTCCTTGGGATTTCTCATCAACTACCAGAAATCCCAATTCACACCATCTCACCTGTTACAATTCATAGGTGCAGATCTAAACACCATCATAGCAAAAGCTTTTCTTCCAAGAGACCGTGCTCAAACACTCGTTCTCCTGGCGCACTCTCTTCGCAATCAGTCTCGAGTTACAGCTCATCAGTGCCTCACCCTACTCGGACACATGGCCTCCACAGCTCACGTCACTCCCATGGCCAGACTGACCATGCGATTAATGCAATGGACACTCAAAAATCAGTGGATTCAAGCCATTCAACCATTGTCCACTCCCATTCAGATAACACAAGATCTGAGTTCTTCCCTTCTCTGGTGGACATCAATGAACAACTCGCTCAAAGGCCTACCTTTCCAGCAACCAGTTCCACAAGTGACTTTAACTACAGATGCATCCACCTTAGGTTGGGGAGCACACATTGGTCATCTAAAGACACAAGGCACGTGGACAAAACTCGAAGCCTCCTTTCAAATAAACTTCCTGGAGCTTCGAGCTATACTCTATGCGCTACATGCATTCAAGGACTGCCTTTCACACAAGACTGTTCTGATCCAAACGGACAACACAGTAGCTATGTGGTACATCAACAAACAAGGAGGAACAGGTTCCTACCTCCTTTGTCAAGAAGCAGCACAGATTTGGGACTGGGCCCTGACACACTCAATTCTTCTACGGGCCACTTACCTAGCGGGCATCTACAACGTAGTAGCGGATCGCCTCAGCCGTCAGTTCCAACCACATGAGTGGTCCCTAGATCCAGCGATAGCAACCAAGATCTTTCAGCGCTGGGGTCAACCAACAATAGATCTCTTTGCATCCCATCTGAACTACAAAGTGAACAATTACTGCTCTCTCCTCCGGCAGCAGAACAGCCTACCAAGGGACGCCTTTGCTCGCCATTGGAATTCAGGCCTGTTATATGCGTATCCACCGATACCACTCATAACCAAAACTCTAGTGAAGCTACAACAGGACAAGGGGACCATGATACTCATAGCCCCATATTGGCCTCGACAAGTATGGTTCCCCACACTTCTAGATCTCTCAGTCAGGGATCCAATTCACCTGGGAGTAGCTCCCAATCTCATAACTCAGGAACAGGGTCAGTTGCGCCATCCCAACCTTCACTCTCTGTCTCTGACAGCATGGATGTTGAAAGCTTGATCTTGCAACCACTCAACCTTCCAACCACTATATCTCAAGTGCTGATAGCTTCACGTAAACCTTCCACTAGAAAAAATTATTCCTACAAATGGAAATTGTTTACTTTGTGGTGCACTCAGAAATCTTTAGATCCTTTTACTTGCCCCACTTCCTCACTACTAGATTACCTATACCATCTTTCAGACTCTGGTCTTAAGACTTCATCTGTAAGAGTACACTTGAGTGCAATCTCAGCTTACCATAACAAGCTGGAGGACGCACCTATCTCTACACAGCCTCTCGTCAGTAAATTTATGAGAGGCCTAATTCACATTAAACCTCCAGTTCATTCCCCAAGCATACAATGGGACCTGAACGTGGTATTAGCCAGGCTTATGCATTCTCCTTTTGAACCCATAGATACCTGTGACCTTAAATATCTTACATGGAAAACTGTATTCCTCATAGCCATTACATCAGCTAGAAGAGTCAGTGAACTACAAGCTCTTGTCACATACGAACCTTTTACAAAGTTCCTACATGATAGAGTGGTCCTCTTTACTCATCCCAAATTCCTTCCAAAAATAGTCACGGAATTTCATTTGAACCAATCCATAGTTCTACCAACATTCTTTCCTAGGCCTCATTCCCACCAGGGAGAAAGAGCCTTACACACCTTGGACTGTAAACGTGCGCTATCCTTCTACTTAAACCGCACAACAGTCCAAAGGAAATCCAGTCAACTCTTTGTATCCTATGATCCAAACAAACCAGGTAGAGCAGTGGGCAAACATACTTTGTCAAACTGGTTAGCAGATTGCATACAGTTTTGTTATGAGAAGGCAGGCCTTACTCTTCAAAGGCGAGTAAAAGCACATTCAGTCAGAGCAATGTCAACCTCAGTAGCACACCTTCGCTCTGTACCTATTCTGGACATTTGTAAAGCAGCAACATGGAGTTCTCTACACACCTTTGCAGCTCACTACTGTTTAGACAAGGAAGGAAGACAAGATTCAGCCTATGGACAATCTGTCTTAAAGAACTTGTTTCCAGTATAATCCCAACTCCTTCCACATCCAACCTGCTGTGATCTTCGTCTGATTCATTTCAACAACAATACTCGCTGTTGCTTCACTACAAAATGACTCAGCCTCTAGCTTGCTAATCACCCATATGTGAGGACTAGCATCCTGCTTGTCCTGGGATAAAGCAAAATTGCTTACCTTGTTATAGGTGTTATCCCAGGACAGCAGGATGTAGTCCTCACGAAACCCACACGCCACCCCGCGGAGTTGGGTCTGATACGTTTTATTATTTTATTTTTTGGGCTAACGCTTATTGCTACAAAACAGACTGAAGGGAGACCCCTGTGGCAGGGAATATCATGGCATGCTGGGCATGCTCAGTAGGCACTCTGGTGCCAGTCAAAAGTTTCATAGATACTTTGAAAGAAGTTTTCCGTACATAGGGCTCCATTACTGATGTCACCCATATGTGAGGACTACATCCTGCTGTCCTGGGATAACACCTATTACAAGGTAAGCAATTTTGCTATATGTATTATAATTAAAAAAAACTCAAAACAATTTTAATGTTAAAAATATCTGATAAATTTGTATTAATAGTCTAAATATTAGACACATTCTGATAATATCCACATTTATTCTAAAAAAGAAAAATTTTATATCTTATAACACTAATTATACTAAGTAGTCCCGATGATCTATTGTTTGAAAAAGTATCAATTAATAAAAACAATTGCTATTTATTTCCAGTAATGTAACATATGTATGATGATTATTATCCCTGGGTTATAATTCTATGATTGTTGCCATTTCTTGCATCCTATTTTTATGAATATTTTTTGTAATCTTCTACGTTCTTTTGCTACCAGTTTTTTCACCAGAAGCAGTTTGAGTTAGAAGCACTCATGTCAGTTTTTTAATAGAAATTTTTTATAGTTACACTACTGGAAATAAATAGTAATTGTTTTTATTAATTGATAGTTTTTCAAACAACATTAGATCATCGGACTACTTAGTATAATTAGTGTTATCCCAGGAAAAGCAGGATGATAGTCCTCACATATCATCGATGGAGCCCTCTCACGGAAAACTTCTGTCAAAGTTTCTAGAAAGATTTGACTGGCACACTAAGCCTACTGAGCATGCCCAGCATGCCATGATCCCTGCAGCCACAGGGTCTCCCTTCAGTCTCTTTTCCGCGCTGCTTATAGCCTCGCGTTGAAGGAGCTCTGTGAGATTTCTCACTGTTTTTTCCTCAAGGAATATTGCTGATAATAACAAGTTTTCTGTCAGAAAAATTCCCTCTCGGGTCACCCTTCGATATCCCGTTTGGTGAATACTTTTTGGAGTCTTTTTTTCCGTGGATTCCAGATACTCTCTTTTTCATTATCTGTGAACCATCGACCATTACCCGGCCTAAAGCTTTCAATAATTGCCACCAGTTTTAAAAGATGTCCAAATTGTCCTTGGACAATGTCGATTACAGATCCGAATGAGATTTGTGTTTTCTGCCTGGGATCAGGCCATGATGTCCACGCATGTTCCACCTGCGCCCAGATGACCGAAGGGCAGGCGTACCCGACTGGATAAAATGGAGGAACTTTTCAAAAAGATCACTCCATCATCATCTTCAGTGTCATCACCGAAGATAATGCCTTCCTCTGTTGAAAAACATTGAGGTAAAAAGAAGACCAACGACCGTCCGTCACCGACCCCATCCGGATCTTCTATAGCGTCCTCTTCGTTCTCCATCGGCACTGCTCAGATTCCTTTCCTTCTGAACCATCGGTGTCTGCATCGACTTCGAGGGATCTCGAACCGGTGAAAAAGCAAATCCAGGTACAAGAGCTACCATGCCCTGCTGTACCTGAGGCACCGAGGCGCTCTCCATCGGTGACAGTGTCAGAGACTGTGCCACCACACTCTGCTGTGGAAGTGCCAGCAGCGCCAGTCTTACCTTCTCCTGTGACAGAGGATGCAGTCCCAGTTTCTAGGGAAGAAGTGACTTCGATGATTCAACAAGCAGTCACCGAAGCTTGGCAGAAATTCAAACTTCCATCGACGCTGATGCCTCCATCGGCACAGACACCGGAGCCGGCCATATTTGCTCCTCTCCTGACAAGGATTGATGCCTTACTTGGTGTTCTTCCAGCACCGGCACTGATATCATCGGGTTCCCCGATGCCTCCATCAGCACCGTCCATACCGAAGCAACTACCGACAGCTCCATCAATACCCATACCAGGCTCATCTGAAGATGATTGCAATGACTCTGATCACACTCCAGGACCATCGAGCTTACAAAACCCCCACTTTCCATTCATGTCCTTGATGCCATTACCTGGTCCATCAATGCCTCCACTACCTGGTCCATCGGGGGATTCCGATTGTCGGTTCCCATCGATGCCATCGATACCCTTCGGTTCCCCGTCAATGCCTTTTCTGCCTCCATTGATGCCAAATCAGATTCCAACACAACCATCGAAATTTACTTTGATGAAACAATATTCTCTTCCATCTGGATCCCATTTCCAGCCTCAGCCCAATCCTTGGGAGGATGTTAATACGGATACTGACACTGACCTCGCATCTGAACCTTCTCCACCAGAGGAAAGGAGGAAATCCCCACCAGAGGACCTGTCTTTTCAACATTTCATAAAGGAAATGGCTGATACCATTCCTTTTGAATTGCTGGCTGATGAGGATACCAGGCATAAGACTCTTGAAGTACTACAGTTTGTGGATGCACCGAAAGAGGTCATGGCGATACCTATCCATGAAGTCCTTTTAGCGCTTCAGCATCGCCTATGAGAGCATCCCTGCTCTGTGTCTGCTGTCAATAGGAGAATGATTGCAACATACCTGATTCAACATACACCAGGCTTTCAAAAACCACAGTTGCCACATCATTCCTTTGTTGTTGAGTCCGTCCAGAAAAAAGCAAGAAAACAGAAACCACATTCATCTGTTCCTCTAGGAAAGGAACATAGATTTCTGGATACTTTAGGGAGGAAAATATTCCAAGGATCCATGCTTGTGTCCCATATAGCTGCATATCAGTTATATATGACACAGTATCAAAGAAACTTATGGAAGCAAGTACAGGATATAGCAGATACTCTTCTCCAACAACAACAAACAGCACTCAACGCTCTCATTGACAAAGGGCTAGAGTCAGGGAAACATGAAGTAAGGGCCGCATATGACTCTTTTTTGAAACATCGGCCCGTCTATCAGCTACAGGTATTAGTGCACGGAAATGGGGTTGGCTGAAGGCCTCAGATCTTAGAATGGAAGTCCAAGAGAGACTCGTGGACCTCCCATATACAGGAGACAACCTCTTCGGGGAGAAAATTCAAACTACTGTCTCTTTACTTAAAGATCATCATGAGACTCTCCGCCAGCTGTCTAAGCTGCCATCGGACCAACCATCCTCAGTACGTAAGCCTGCAAGACGTGACACTAGAAGGCCCTTCTGTCGGCCTCGCAGATACTATCCACCTACTTCCTCTACACGCCCTTTCCATCAATCCCAGAGAGGACGTTCATGCCAACCAAAGCAGGCTAAAACTCAGCCACCCCCACAAACAGGACCAGTATCTGGTTTTTGAAATCCATACCAGTGAACAGCATCATTTTCAACAACCCTCAACTCAACCTGCCTGTTGGAGGTCAGCTCCACTATTTCCAACAACAATGGAGCCTCATCACCACAGATCAGTGGGTGTTAGCTATCCTAAACAGGGGATACCGTTTAAAATTTCAAAAGTTACCCCCGGAGTCTCCACCCATTCCTCTGTGGTCACACAGCATCATAACATCTCAACTGCAATCAGAACTCTCTACCCTGCTGACTACCAGGGCTATCGAAGCTGTTCTCCGGTCTCAACACGGCAGGGGGTTCTACTCCCGTTATTTCCTAATTCCAAAGAAAACAGGTGGTCTCCGACCCATCCTAGACCTCTGCAATCTCAACAAATCTCTTCAAAAAGAAAAGTGTTGCATGGTTTCCCTGGGAACCATTCTTCCACTATTGCAACGAGGGGATTGGCTCTGTTCCCTGGATCTTCAAAAAGCTTATGCTCACATCCCCATTTCCCTGAAACATCGAAAGTACCTACAATTTGTAGCGGGAAAAAGACATTTCCAATACAGAGTCCTTCCATTCGGACTAGCCTCAGCACCTCGAGTGTTCAAAAAATGCCTAACAGTTGCGGCTGCACATCTAAGAAAAGACAGCATTCATGTTTTTCCCTACCTAGACGACTGGCACATCAGGAATCCATCCAAACAAGGAGCTCTCGCTGCCTTGCGGCTCACCATATCTCTTTTCCATTCCCTGGGATTTCTAATCAATCATCAGAAATCACATTTGAGCCTGTCTCAACTTCTTACTTTCATTGGAGCAGACCTCAACATCACAGTCGCAAAAGGTTTTCTTCCAAACGACCGTGCAAACAATCTAGCAAATCTTGCAAACATCTTGAGCACCCACAACTTTGCCTCTGCTCATCAATTCCTAACCTTACTTGGCCACATGGCTTCCACAATTCATGTAACACCTATGGCAAAGTTAGCCATGAGAAGGACTCAGTGGACCCTGAAGTCTCAATGGCTACAAGCTCTTCAGCCTATGTCGACCTTGATTCAAGTAGACAACCAGTTACGACTCTCACTTCAATGGTGGACAGACCAATCGGCTTTGTGGACCGGGTTACCTTTCTAACAGCCAACTCCCCAAGTAACTCTAACCATAGATGCATCCAACTTGGGATGGGGAGCCCATGTCAACAACCTACAAACTCAAGGTACATGGACTTCGCTCGAAAAAAATTGTCAAATAAATTTTTTAGAACTTTGAGCAATCAGATATGCCCTTTATGCCTTCAAGGTCTGCCTCTCACACAAGACTGTATTGATACAGACAGACAACACAGTCGCAATGTGGTACATAAACAAACAGGGACGTACAGGCTCCTATCTCCTTTGTCAGGAAGCAGTGCAGATTTGGGCCTGGGCCCTAGCACACTCTGAGTCTCAGGGCCACTTACCTACCAGGCATACAAAATGTCCTAGCGGACAATCTCAGTCGCCGTTTCCACCCACACGAATGGTCTCTGGATCCCTGTATAGCGAGCAAAATTTTTCAATGCTGGGGTCGCCCAACCATTGACCTCTTTGCGACCAAGATGAACCACAAAGTGGAAAATTTCTGCTCCCTCCACAGCCGTCGACAATTGTTCCCCAGGGACGCCTTTGCTTGCCCCTGGAACACAGGGCTTCTATATGCGTACTGCTCATAGCCAAGACTCTCGTGAAGCTACAGCAGGACAAAGGGTCAATGATTCTCATAGCCCCGAACTGGCCTCGACAAGTATGGTTTCCCATACTTCTCAATCTCTCCATCAGAGAACCAATTCGCCTGGGCACAGCACCCGCTCTTGTAACTAAAATCAAGGCAGGTTACGCCATCCGAACCTCCAAACTCTTGCTTAAACAGCATGGATGTTGAAAGCTTGATCCTACAACCACGCAATCTTTCATCGCACATCTCTCAGGTTCTCGTAGTGTCACGAAAGCCTTCCACACATAAATCTTACCGTTCCAAGTGGTCTAGATTTACTGAGTGGTGCACTCAAAAAGGTATTGACCCTTTCTCCTGTACCACTCCATCTTTACTAGATTATCTATGGCACCTTTCAGAGTCTGGCCTCCAGACTTCTTCTGTATGTGTACACCTGAGTGCCATTGCAGAACATAGGGGTGCCCCAATATCAGTGCAACCCCTAGTAAGTCAATTTATGAGAGGCTTACTTTAGCTGAAGCCTCCCATTCGATCTCCAGTTACTGAATGGGACCTTAATGTAGTACTTGCACGACTCATGCGATCCCAGTTTGAGCCTTTGCATTCCTGTGACATAAAATTTCTTACATGGAAAGTACTTTTCCTAGTAGCCATTACATCAGCTAGGAGGATTAGTGAGTTACAAGCACTAGTTACATACTCACCCTATACAAGGTTCCTGCACGACCGAGTGGTACTTTGCACTCATCCTAAATTTCTGCCGAAGGTAGTAACAGATTTTCACCTTAATCAATCCATAGTTTTACCCACTTTCTTTCCAAGGCCTCACTCTCACCAGGGCGAGACAGTTTTGCACACCTTGGACTGTAAATGTGCACTCGCTTTTTACCTCGACCGCACTACAGCCCATAGGAAATCCACCCAACTCTTTGTTTCTTTTGACAAAAACAAACCAGGAGTTGCAGTGAGAAAACAAACTCTCTCCACTGGTTAGCAGACTGTATCAAATTCTGCTATGAAAAAGCAGGTCTTCCTCTCCAGGGACGAGTAAAGGTTCACTCAGTTAGAGTTATGTCAACTTCCATAGCACACTATCGTTCAGTACCTATTGCAGACATTTGCAAAGCTGCAACTTGGACTTCTCTTCACACCTTTGCAGCTCACTACTGTTTGGACAAGGAAGGACGACAAGATTCAGCCTTTGGACAATCAGTCTTAAAGAACTTATTTCCAGTATAATCCCAACTCTTTCTACATCCAACCTGCTGTGATTCAGGCTGCTTCATTTTTTCCAACAGTACACCAGTTGTTGTGCCATTGCACAAGTTGTACGCTGTTGATCCAATACAAGACTGACTCAGCCTGTAACTTGCTAATCACCCATATGTGAGGACTATCATCCTGCTTGTCCTGGGCTAAAGCAAAATTGCTTACCTTGTAATAGGTGTTATCCCAGGACAGCAGGATGTAGTCCTCACGAAACCCACCCGCCACCCCGCGGAGTTGGGTCCAATACGTTTTATTATTTTATTTTTTCGCTCGTACTTTTATTGCTACAAACGAGACTGAAGAGAGACCCCTGTGGCTGCAGGGATCATGGCATTCTGGGCATGCTCAGCAGGCTCAGTGTGCCAGTCAAAGGTTTCTAGAAACTTTGACAGAAGTTTTCCGTGAGAGAGCTCCATTGATGATGTCACCCATATGTGAGGACTACATCCTGCTGGCGTGGGATAACACCTATTACAAGGTAAGCAAATTTGCTTGATATACAATTTTTCTTTTTTAGAATAAATGTGTTTATTGAGCAGTGTGTCACGCATGTGAGAACCAACTGTCAGGTGTGTCCCAACCGAAAAAAGGTTGAGCACCATTGCTGCAGAATATATACTATAGGGAAGACCCTGCCCAGGGTGAATCCTTTAGTACTCAGACCCTCTGTGGCATCCTTATAGGGCTTCAGGATTTGTATTGGCTGCCTCATTACCCAATTATGATGTCCCAGAAGGCAATCCATACATAAGAAATTGCCATGATGGGTCAGACTAAGGATCCATCAAGCCCAGCAACTTGTTTCCAACAGAGGCCAAACCAGGCCACAAGAACATGGCAAGTACCCAAACACTAAGAGGATCCCATGCTACTGATGCCAGTAATAGCAGAGGCCATTCTCTAAGTCAACTTAATAGCAGTTAATGGACTTCTCCTTCAAGAACTTATCCAAACCTTTTTTTAAACCCAGCTACATTAACCACATCCTCTGGCAACACATTCCAGAGCTTAATTGTGAGTTGAGTGAAAAAGAATTTTCTCCGATTAGTCTTAAATGTGCTACTTGATAACTTAATGGAGTGGCCCCTAGTCCTCCTATTATGTGAAAGTGTAAATAACCGATTCACATCTACTTATTCAAACCTCTCATGATTTTAAAGACCTCTATCATATCCCCCCTCAGCCGTCTCTTCTCCATGCTAAACAGCCCTAACCTCTTCAGCCTTTCCTCATAGGGGAGCTGTTCCATCCCCTTTTATCATTTTGGTTGCCCTTTTCTGTACCTTCTCCATCGCAACATTTTTGAGATGCAGCGACCAGAATTGTACACAGTATTCAAGGTGCAGTCTTCCCATGGAGCGATACAGAGGCATTATGACATTTTCCATTTTATTAACCATTCCCTTCCTAATAATTCCTAATACCTATCTGTTTCCTATCTGTTTCCAGAGACAAATCATGAAGGGGTGTCTTCTTTTCCACTAACCTCTGCAGCATCATATAAGTTGAATTCCAGCAGGTGCCAGCTTCTTGAATCAGTTGCTTATGAGACATCCTGAATTCTTCCTACTTCTTAGGCAGAAGGTGCTCCTCATTCTTCAATGGAAACACCCTTCTGTTTTCGTGCACCTCTCTATCAGGTCTTTCAGAACTGGTCTTTGGGCCCCGGCCCCGGGCCATTCCTCATTGTTAAGTACAGCAAGTGTGCAAAGTAATGGATCCTGTGAAAGCTCCTATCTTCCATGGCCCTTATATTTTTCCCAGTGTTTGTCACAAAGAAACTTGCCTAAAGATTTCTGCCTTGCTGGTCTGGCTGCCATCCCTATCTTATGACTGATAGAGTATTTCATGAGATATAGATCACCTGGGTGTGCAACACAGCCCACTTGCTCACTAATGGTCTGTGTCCACTTGCACATTGGAGCTGCTGCCTTCCCCTGCCTCTACCAGGTACCATCAGTGTGCATAGCATTCTTAGTGGTCCAGATATCACTGATGAAATACACATTGCTCCCCTCTACCTTAGCCAGCTTGCGCCTGTATGTGACTTTGGCACTAATTGTACAGGGTGTGGATTACCTGCCTAGACATGGAGGGCACTTTGTAATTATGGGCTACCACGTACAGCAGATTCTTAAATCATATGTTCTCTACTATCTGCAGGGGCTGGTTATTTCATTTATATACCTTCGTTCTGTTTTATCATTCACTGCAGTTTACAGTAATAAACAAAAACATAAGAATCATCCCTCAATTAAAAGGAATTAGAATAAATCTAAAAAAAAATACAATATCTCAACTTCCATATTGGAACAAATCAATTACTCCTCTATTGGCTATTTATCCCAGGACAGTGATATGAAACACTATCCCATTTTCTATATGGTGGAGGCTCCTGGCCTGCCACATGACTGTTGGAAGGGGCCAAGGGATCAGCTTGGGGAAATGTCTTCTTTTCAACCCCTTTCTTTTGGCTTTTGCTTAGAGTGGAGGAGGGGGTCCCTAGGTGATGCATTCCTGCATTTGTCTGATGCCCCAGTTTCGTCCTTTGACTGGTGGCCTTACTGCAGTGAATATAGTGAGCAAAACACGGATCCTCCCTCACTTTAAAATGATTCCAGACTAGGGTTGCCTTGGACAATCCTTCTCTACATCCTAGGGGGCTTCTGCTGGCACTGGAGTTGAGGTTGAGGATGGATAATGAGGAAAAATGCTAAGGTCTTTGCTCACGCTTTCTACCTGCAGTTCCTGCTCTTCCTGGAGGGGTTACTCTCAACACCGTCAGTATCATCTCATTCTCCCCAATCACTTTACTGACTTAACCTTTCAAAACTTTTGTTTCAAATGTATTTATTGAAACAGCAACAAGACCAATACAAATATAAACAGTACCTTTACAATTAAATTCAGAATCACAGCGACAAAACCATGTTCACAAAGCTTAAGACAGATTTAACTTATCTTACACCCCCTCCTACCCCCCCCCCCCCTTATTTCAAACCTTTAACATAGGCTTCATTTAAAAAATCCAAAGACGTGCGATTGTTCCGATAATCCCTAGATTATGGTTATGGTTTGTTCTTTTATACATTGAGCAAAGGGTCGCCACAGTCACTTTGTCTGAGCCTGTGACTTCGCCGGATCTGTCTTGACCATCGTACTTTCTAGCAGGTATAGGTCCAGAAATGGTAATTGATTAGAAGTCAAAATGTCTGATCAGAAACTTTTTATTGAGACATATTTCCTTCTAGCAGACCCAACTTAGGCCGAGTTTCGCCCCCACAGAGCAGAGACAGTCTGTGCCGAGATGGTGATACAAGGAAAGACCATAACATATAATCTGGCATACAAGACTGATCCTTAAGATTGACTATATACAGCCCCTGAGGCAGCCCCAATGTGGGGGCGAAACTCGGCCTGAGTTGGGCTTGCTAGAAGGAAATATGTCTCAATAAAAGGTTTCTGATCGAACATTTTGGCTTCTAATCCACGGCTTTTTTAGATAGCCTTCCTAGTTGTTTTGTTGGTCCAGAAATGGTAGTTTCCATAAATCCAATGATGGGCCATTAGATTTCAGCCACGGTTGTAAAATTAAGTGTAACGCAACTAAACAACCTTTTGTCAGCAGCAACAGGCTGTCATGAGGCACTTCTTCGGCCTTCAGAAAGCAGGTGATCAACAGGACAGTGGCAAGTGCAAAGAATCTAAGAACATTTGTACAGAATTCCAAAATGAGTAAATTATCAGGCATTCCCATAGACAGAGTAAAAGATGCTGAGGGACAGGAACATTTTGGGCAATGACTGGAGTCAGCTATACGGACTACATATGCTTTATTTGGCCAGAATATCAACCTATGTAATATTTTGTAATGTGATTCCCAAAATCTCACTCCCTTCATAGCCTGACTAATAAGCATATCACTGGTGACAAGATCATATGCTGAAATACAGTGCACCTGTCCCCCATCTGGCTGCTAGTGCCTCATATATTTTGTAGGAACTGGTACTATGCATAAATTTATAAAGCTGGGAAAGGGAGAGTTTAGAGGCAGAGATTAGACCTAGAAAGTGCTGAATTGGGCCATTAACAAAATAGTCTCAGTTCACCTGCATTAATTGCCGAATATAACTGCATAATTGCAGGTAAATAAGGAAATAATTTTGTGAAAAGTGAAAACTTTCTATGCAATATTGAAAAGAATGCATAGCTTTCATTTGTATATCAATAAAAGCAAAGAGCAATGTCAACCCATGAGAGTGTAGAAAAGTGGCTAATTTTCCCTCCATACCTGGTGAAAAATTTGGGTTACCAACTATAGGAAAACAAAAAAATTTGCCAGCTTAAATGTAAATGAGTACGGAGTGCTTTCCAAGCTCTCCTCATCTCTTGGAACAGTATCGAGCTCAAAATAGTCATTGGTAAATCTTCAGAGCAAGCATGGAGGACATATTGCAAACTAAGGGGGTCATTTTCTAAAGCGATCACACGCGAAAAGGGACTTTTTGCGTGCGATTGCTAAATCGGGGCGGAGACGGAGTGGCACCGGGGCAGACACAGTGAAAACATCGCTGACTGCGAAAAGTTAAGAACCCTTATCGTTGCCAGTAGCACACAATAGCACCACCTTTTACACTGGTGCTATTGGGTGCGAAAGCTGGCAGCGATTGCACTACGGAGGTGTGATCGCTATCAGCTTTTGCAGGCCTGCCCCCCCGCTTCACTCCCGCGCCTCCGTTACTGCCGGATTTTCTAAGTTCGCAGAACCTAATTGGGTGAGCAAATTCACTTTCTATATGTACGACTGAACCAGAGAGTCACAGCTGTTCGCTTAGGATTTGTAGCAAGCAAGCAAGATAATATTTACGCAAATCAGCGAACCTCAAGCCACCTTCTGCTCTAGGTGTAACAAGTCCTGCAAACTTCTGTCTTGCTCTGTGGCCTTGCCAAAAAGTTGAGTAAAGAAATGTAATAATTTAAGATCTTTGCTAGTAATTGAGTGGGACCATCTGTAGCAAATATAAAAGTTTCTGTATAAGTATTATTTTAGTGATAGCCAGTCTACCTACCAAAGATATTGGAAAGTGCATCCAGCTGGACAGTTTACGCTTTATCTCTTGTATGAGAGGGGGAATATTTACCGAATACCACTGCCCCGGGAACCTGTGAACTTTGATGCCTAAATATTTGATAGTATCTGAGGCCCAACACAGAGGAAACTGAGGCCAAGTGGATCGCAAGTGGTCTAAAATGTCCATCGCTTCAGATTTCTGTAAATTTTATTTTAGGCCAGAGAAACTACCAAACATATTCATGGGATCTAGAACTCTAGGAAGCGCCTGTTGCGTGTTTGTCAATATTAAAAGCATGTCGTCTGCAAAAACCATCAGCTTTAATTTGTGAGTGCCTACCACTACTCCTGGAGCACCACAATTCTGCTTTAACTTATGAATCATGGGCTCCAATGATAAAATGTAAAGCAGTGGCGATAAGGGCACCCTTGTCTCATACTTCTTTGTAAACTATATGAAGAAGAAGAAAGTTGTTAACATTTATGTGAGCTTTTGGCCGTTGATATAGGAGATGTATAGCTTTTAAGAAAAACCCTTGGAATCCAAACTTCTTCCAAACTGTGAAAAGATATGCCCACTATACTCTGTTGAAAGCTTTTTCTGCATCAAAGCTAATTAGTAATGGATCAGTTGGGTGATGTCAGTGACAGGGTTCCAATGCTAAAAGCAGTCTTTTAATATGAGATTTGCATTCTAGCACAAATCCAGTTTCTTCCAGGGATATAAGGCCAGGCAATAAGTTCTTAAGCCTATTAGCTAGGAGTTTTGCATAAATTTTGATATCTTGATTTAAAAGAGAAATGGGTCTATAAGACCCAGGGTCAGAGGATTCCCTTCCCGGTTTAGGCAACATTATAATAGTCGCCTCAGTCATGGAATTTGGAATCTGCTCTTCTCTTGCCATGGAGTTAAATAATGCAACCAAAGATGGTGTAATATGAGGTTGCAAAATAAAAAAAAATGAGGTAAGTCCGTCTGGACCCAGGGATTTGTGCATTCTTACATCTTTAATCACCCCAGCTACTTCTAGATCTACAAAGGGGTTATTTAGACCATCTAATGGTTCTGGGCTTAGCTTAGGCAACTTCAAATCATAAAGAAAGGCTTTCTGATTTGCCTTATCTGAGTTTTCTGAGCTATATAGGGATTGATAATAGTCTCTGAAAACTTCTCCTATTTGAGAGGTCGAGGTGGCCAGTGAGCCATCTTTTCTACAAATATTGCTTATAAATTTAGATGGGCGTTGCGATTTAGTTAAATTCACCAGTAGCCATTCCGGCTTGTTCCCATATAAGAATAGTTTATGACAAAACATGAAAATTGAATTTTTTGCCTTTTGTATATTAAGTCATCTCTCCAAGATATTAATTGAGTAGAGTTCCATTGTTCTTTGTAAAACGACAATTGATTCCCTATGGTAAGAATGGTTATCCCAGGACAAGCAGGATGCTAGTCCTCACATATGGGTGACGTCATTCACGGAGCCCTAATGCGGGAAAACTTCTGGCAAAGTTTCTAGAAGCTTTTAACTGGCAGCCTGGGGCTACTGAGCATGCCTGGCATGCCATGATATTCCCTGCCACAGGGGTCTCACTTCAGTCTTCTTTTTTCCGCGCTGCTAACGACATCGCGGTCACAGGAGCCCTGTGAGGTTTTCCTCACAACTTGAAAAATTTTTCGTGTCAAATTTGCCCATTGCGGGTCTCATACACTTTGTCACCGGCCGGTGACAAATACCTTATTTTTCGCTAAAGAAAATTCCTACTTTCCATCGACGGATGTCGACTGAGAAAACATCAGGCTTCAAAAAGTGCCTGGCCTGCAACCGAACAATGTCCATAACGGACCCGCATACCGAATGCTTTCGGTGCCTTGGCGGAGAGCATGACATCGCTGCCTGTTCAACATGCCAAGAAATGACGGTAAAAGGCAGAAAACTCCGCCAAGAAAAAATGGCACAAATTTTCCAAATTCAAACAGGGCCTTCACAGACGACTTCCACAAAATCTTCGCCGGTAGGCCTAACAAAGAAGATACTGATCAAGAAAAGACTTCCGGAGGGTTCGGGGGATGCCTCCTCTCCAACACCCTCCACATCATCGACAAGATCGGTATGTGAACCACGTTCAAAGCACAAACACCGACGGCATCGATCGATTCCACCGCTTCCGCCGCCTAAGAAGCAAAGAATTTCCTCTACTTCGGTGCCATCGGTTCTGGAATCGATACCGTCGACATCGCAGCAAGTATCAACTCCGATTTCTGACTTGACTGCTTTAATTAAACAGATAGTCACTGATGCCTTGCAGCATCAAATTCTGGCGTCATTGCCGATGCCGACCACCGTGTCGATGCCGACAACCCTGTCGATGCCAGCGGAATCGCCGATGTCTCTGCCTTCGATACCGGCTTCACAGCCATTGCCGGCGACTCTGCCGATGATGCCGACACCTCAGTCGATGCCGGCATATACGCCGATGCCAGCGATGACTTCATCGATTCCGCTGATGACTTCTTCGATGACGGTTCCATTTTCATTACACGCACCATCGATGCCATCGGTTCCTTCACAATTTCCGATGCCTTCGATGCCTGCCAGACCTATTTCATCGATGATTCCAATATCGATGTTCACCTTCCATACTTCATCGATGCCACCTATGTCACAATCGGTGTCTCTCTACACAATGGCACCGTCTAAAGCACCTGTATCAAGAAAAACATCTTCCACTCAAGTCATCGGGGAAATTTAAACACTTTTCATATACAGCTATCTCCACAGCTCCAGACAATGCCACTTCTGAAGCACAGTTACATAGCATCCTCACTAAGAGGTATCAAGACCTCCTGGCTTCATTGCCCATAGCACCTGGACAAGAAGAGGACAGAAAGCAATCACCAGATCCTCAAGATCCCTTACAAGGACCTTCAGGGGTACCTCCACCTCAGAGGCCGGAACCTCCTCAGTATCACCTTCCTACTTCTGATACTTGGTCAGACACAGAATCTGAGCATTCCTCAGAAGATTTCTTGTCTGAGGCTTCTCCACCTCAAGCCAAAAAGCAGTCACCTCCGGAGGACCTTTCATTTTCCTCTTTTATACAAGAAATGTCTGAGTCCATACCCTTCCAACTCCAGGCTGAAAAGGATGAGAGGCAGCAGACGCTCGAAATTTTACAGTTTGTAGATCCTCCTAAGCACAATCTAGCCATTCCAGTACACGAAGTGCTATTACAGCTTCAGCAGAGGATATGGGAACATCCATGCACAACCCCTGCTGTAAACAGGAGAGTAGACTCTACTTATCTCATTCAAGCAGCCCCAGGATTTGAGAAACCTCAACTTCCTCACAATTCCCTGGTTGTGGAATCTGCCCAGAAAAAATCCCGCAGATCCAGGACTCATGCCTCAATCCCTCCAGGAAAGGACAGTAGATTTTTAGATTTAATGGGCAGAAAAATCTACCAGGGAGCCATGCTCAACTCTAAAATTGCTGCATATCAGCTCTACATGACGCAGCACCAGAGGAATCTCTGGAAACAAATTGAAGAGTTTCTACCCTCTCTGCCTCAGCAACAACAGGAGGCAGCACAACAGATTATTCAAAAGGGTTTAGATGCAGGAAAGCATGAGGTAAGGGCAGCCTATGATGCTTTCGAAACATCATCTAGAACAGCAGCATCCGGCATCAGTGCAAGAAGGTGGGCCTGGCTAAAGGCTTCAGATTTATGCCCTGAAGTCCAGGACAAATTAGTAGACCTTCCCTGTCAGGGAGATAATTTGTTTGGCACCAAAGTGCAAGATGCCGTCGCCCAGCTTCGAGAGCATTCGGAAACATTGAAACAACTCTCAACGTTGCCTCATGACCCTGCAGCTCACACAACTCGCAGACCACCACGTAGAGAAGCTAAACGTCCCTTCTATCGACCGAAGAGATACTATCCTCCAGCCTCTAGGTCAAGACCTCCAAGGTCTCAACAAAGACCGCAACAGAGACAACAACGGTCTGCAAGGCCACAACCACCTCCTCAAACAGGTTCTACCTCGGGCTTTTGAAATAAATTTCAGAGCACAAAGCCAATTTCCCAACCCCTATCCCACCCTGCCAGTGGGAGGGAGAATTTCCCATTTCTACAAAGAATGGACAAAAATTACAACCGATCATTGGGTCTTGTCCATTATTCATCAAGGCTACCGCCTAGACTTCTTATCTCTCCCTCAGGAGTTTCCACCACAAAACTCCCATCTCAATCACATACCTCAGTTACAAACAGAATTATCTGCTCTTCTGAAAGCAAAAGCTGTGGAACACGTACCACACGCTCAGAAGGGCAGAGGATTCTATTCCCGGTATTTCCTAATTCCAAAGAAAACCGGAGGCCTACGTCCCATTCTAGATCTCAGAAATCTCAACAAATTCTTAAGAAAAGAAAAATTCAGGATGGTTTCGCTAGGCACCATGCTTCCACTAATACAAAAGGGAGATTGGCTTTGTTCTCTGGATCTTCAAGATGCTTACACACACATTCCTATATTCCCGCCTCATCGCAAGTATCTGCGATTCACAGTAGGACATCAGCATTTCCAATACCGAGTGTTACCATTCGGCCTGGCTTCAGCTCCCAGAGTATTCACCAAATGTCTGGCAGTGATAGCGGGACATTTGCACAAACAAGGTGTTCATGTTTTTCCTTATCTCGACGATTGGCTAATCAAAAGTCAATCACAACAAGGAGCAGTAAATTCTCTGCATTACACAATAAAGTTACTTCACAAGCTGGGATTCCTCATCAATTATCAAAAATCCCACCTGAACCCTTCTTATCTACTCCAATTCATAGGAGCAGAATTAAACACAAAGATTGCATAGGCTTTTCTTCCAGAAGATCGTGCAGTCACATTGTCCCGGTTGGCGTACTCAATTTCCATGCAACAACAAGCCACAGCTCATCAGTTTCTAATCTTACTAGGCCACATGGCTTCAATGGTACACGTCACTCCTATGGCGAGACTTGCCATGAGACTAACCCAATGGACTCTTCGATCACAATGGATCCAAGCCATTCAACCACTACATTATCAAATCCAAGTAACCCACCAACTACGCTCCTCGCTACAATGGTGGACAATCAAGGACAATTTACGCAAGGGCCTACCCTTCCAAAAACCAGTCCCTCAGATAACATTAACTACAGATGCATCCACCTTGGGGTGGGGAGCTCACATAAACTCTCTTCAAACTCAAAGAACTTGGACAAAACTCGAAGCCACATATCAAATCAATTTTCTGGAACTTCGAGCTATACGTTATGCACTGCATGCGTTCAAGGACTGCCTTTCACACAAGACTGTTTTAATCCAAACGGACAACACAGTAGCCATGTGGTACATCAACAAACAGGGAGGTACGGGCTCGTATCTCCTTTGTCAAGAAGCTGCACAAATTTGGGACTGGGCCTTGAGTCACTCAATGTTCCTACAGGCTACTTATCTAGCAGGAATTCAAAACATACTAGCAGACCGACTCAGTCGCCAGTTCCAACCACACGAGTGGTCCCTGAATCCCTCGATAAGCGACCAAGATATTCCAACGTTGGGGACAACCAACAACAGACCTCTTTGCGTCGCATCTCAATCACAAAGTGGACAACTTCTGTTCTCTACACAAACAGAAGAACCAGCCAGCCAAGGACGCTTTTGCTCGCCCTTGGAACTCAGGCCTACTATATGCATATCCTCCAATACCGCTTATCACCAAGACGCTGGTGAAGCTACAACAGGACAAAGGGTCCATGATACTCATAGCACCATTTTGGCCTCGACAAGTATGGTTTCCCACACTGCTAGACCTTTCAGTCAGGGATCCAATACGCCTGGGAGTAGATCCCAATCTCATAACTCAGGATCAGGGTCGGTTGCGCCATCCCAACCTTCAATCCCTATCCCTGACTGCATGGATGTTGAAAGCTTAATCCTACAACCACTCAATCTTTCAACTAATGTTTCTCAAGTGCTTATAGCTTCACGCAAACCTTCCACAAGAAAGAATTATTCTTTCAAATGGAAACGGTTCACTTTCTGGTGCAAGCAAACAATATTGATCCCTTCACTTGCCCCACTACTTCTCTTCTAGACTACTTGTACCATCTTTCAGACTCTGGTCTTCAGACTTCATCAGAGTACATTTGAGCGCAATCTCAGCTTATCATAACAAGATAGGAGATGCACCTATATCCACACAACCTCTCATCAGTAGGTTTATGAGAGGTCTAACTCACCTTAAACCACCAATTCGGCCTCCAGTCACACAATGGGACCTGAATCTGGTTTTAACAGCATTGATGCGTTCTCCCTTTGAACCCATACATTCCTGTGAATTTAAATTTCTCACATGGAAGACTATCTTTCTTATAGCCATCACATCAGCTAGAAGGGTTAGTGAGTTACAAGCACTTGTCACGTATGAACCTTATACAAAGTTTCTCCATGACAGAGTGGTTCTCCGAACACACCCAAAATTCCTTCCTAAGGTAGTTACAGAGTTCCACTTAAATCAATCCATAGTTCTACCCACATTCTTTCCAAGACCTCATTCTCACCAGGGGGAAAGAGCTTTGCACACTTTGGACTGCAAACGTACGTTATCTTTTTATCTGAATCGCACTACGTCCCTCAGAAAATCCAATCAACTTTTTGTATCTTATGATCCAAATAAGCCAGGTAAAGCAGTGGGAAAGCATACTCTATCCAATTGGTTAGCAGATTGCATACAGTTTTGCTATGAAAAAGCAGGCCTTCCTCTCCAAGGGCGAGTAAAGGTGCATTCAGTAAGAGCAATGTCAACTTCAGTAGCACATTTTCGTTCAGTGCCAATCATTGACATCTGTAAAGCAGCAACATGGAGTTCTCTTCACACCTTTGCAGCTCATTACTGTTTGGACAAGGAAGGACGACAAGATTCAGCCTATGGACAATCTGTCTTAAGGAACTTGTTTCCAGTTTAATCCCAACTCCTTCTACAACCAACCTACGGTGATCGTCTGCATCATTTCCTCAAAAACGCATTACTGCTACCTGCATAGACAATGACTCAGCCTCTAGCTTGCTAATCACCCATATGTGAGGACTAGCATCCTGCTTGTCCTGGGATAAAGCAAAATTGCTTACCTTGTAATAGGTGTTATCCCAGGACAGCAGGATATAGACCTCACAGAACCCACCCGCCACCCCGCGGAGTTGGGCCTCAGACTTTTATTATTTTACTTTGCTAACGCTTATTGCTACATACCAGACTGAAGTGAGACCCCTGTGGCAGGGAATATCATGGCATGCCGGGCATGCTCAGTAGCCCCAGGTTGCCAGTTAAAAGCTTCTAGAAACTTTGCCAGAAGTTTTCCCGCATTAGGGCGCCGTGAATGACGTCACCCATATGTGAGGACTACATCCTGCTGTCCTGGGATAACACCTATTACAAGGTAAGCAATTTTGCTTTTTGACTCTGAGTCTCCGCTTATGTATAACATAATTCATTATCACCCCCCTCATTACAACTTTTGCCATTTTCCCAATATAAGCTAGGATTATTGCTATGCACTTTGTTAAACTCTTCATCGTCTTGCCATTTCTTAGTCAGAAAATTGCGGAATTCCTGATCCAGACTAAACCACTCTGGCATACACCATTGGAACAAGCCAAGAGGACCGCCCATGACTATCAAGTTACATAATATCGGACAATGATCGGAAATGATCAGTTGACCAATCTCAACAGAAGATATTTTTGAGAAAAGAGACTCTGAGGAAAGAAAATAATCAATCCTTGATTTCGTCGGGTGGCTTTTGCGTAGTTTGTATAGTCTCACTCTCCCAGGTGTAAAGCCCTCCAGGCATCTACCACTGAAAGATTCTTACACAGAAATTGAATCCCTTTATCTTTCCCCATTTTAGAAATCTTGGTAGTGGAGTATTGATCTAATTCAGGCAGGGTTTTAAAATCCCCTTACCTGGCACTTGTGCTGACGTCCTTGTTGGGGCGGGCCGGGCCTCACAGGGTCGAACGGCGGCTCGCTCTGGTCGTCGAAGTCGGGTGCAACCTCCACTGTCCCCGATGGGTCTCCGCCGATCGCAGTGGTGGGGAGAGCCGGCCGGTCGCGGAGGAGAGAGGGGGCCTAGGTAGGCGAGAGAAAAACACACAGAGAAAAAAATTAAACAAATAAGTAACTCCACCCCCGAATACCATATTCGGTATGTTATAGCCTCAATAGAAGAGCACGGGTCATTTTTGTGTGTGATCTGGTCTCTTGCCCCACTTAGAAGTAGAATAATGAAAAAATGAATTCGCTGACCATTATTATCACCAGGGCATATGCACAAACCTTACTTTAAGGAAAGCCCGTTTCACGCATATTTAAACATATATAAACAAAACAATACTTTGACTGTGGTTGCCACAAAAACACAGTACAATTCTGTACAAGAAATGGCTAAATGTGTGCCCACTGATAATCCCCTTCATAACTACATTTCCCCAAGGGGACCCGTACAATAGTTCCACCACCAAGCATATGTCCACAGAAAACTAATAAAGCTAAAACTGGAAAGCAGTTTTTAGCTTTTACCGTTGCTCGACGATTTAACTAGATGACAAGGCCTCCACAAATTGCGATGCCACAGGGGAAGAGGCAAATCGATGAACTTAATTCTCATGCTGTACCCGAAGTTTGACTGGATATTGCAGGAGCTGGGAGTGAGGGTCGCGCAGCCGGCGCAGCATCCCATCGGGGTAAGGCCCTATAACTCGCCCCTACCTCTGAGGATCCCACGCCGCTGAATGCCGCCGCTGCCGATCGCCGCCCTGAGGCCCAGCCCGACGGACGCCACAGCAGCCAATCAAAAGTAGGTCGCCCCTCTGACCTAAATCGACCGCGACCCAAGGCACTTAAAAAATCTCGGAGGCTCCAAGGCGCGCCCTCTTAACTACCACACCGACCGGCGAAACCCACGTGGAGGCAACGACAGGGAGCTGGGAGTGAGGGTTGCGCAGCCGGCGCAGCATCCCATCGGGGTAAGGCCCTATAACTCGCTCCTACCTCTGTGGATCCCGCGCCGACCACGTGACCGCCGCCGCCGATAGCCGTCCTGAAGCCCAGCCCTCAGCCCTGAGGCCCAGCCCGACGGACGCCGCAGCAGCCAATCAAAAGTAGGTCGCCCCTCTGACCTAAATCGACTGCGACCCAAGGCCCTTTAAAAATCTCGGAGGCTCCAAGGCGCCGCGTGCCGGGCGTCGCGCGCCGAAGGGGCGCACAAAGGAGCACAACAAAGGGGCCAGCCCCTTTGTGCGCCCCTTCGTGCAGACCCAAAGTGCAACCAGAGGTAGAAGTCCAGTCCTCCCAGTACTACCCTGACATAGCATTATAACCCCCCAGAGGTCATAGCTGTAATATTCTACATTCCTGGAGAACCAGCCTCCCGACCCATCCACAACAGAACGACCTCAACACACAACTACCTCAAAGATGCACCCACTTCCTATTCCCATAATCAGGAACAAAGCCAGAACATCTACAACACCGATCTCCCAACACGCTACAAGACAAGAAAGACTAATCTCAATAATGACATCCCCTCTCACACAACTCTTAGGTCTCTCACTGTTCACATTAACCCTATTCAATGCACAGTCACTTTCTAAAAAAATGCATATCCTCAATGATTATCTCATAGAAACCAACCCAGATGTATGCGCAATCACGGAAACATGGTTAAAACCTTCAGACATAGCACTAACAAACCAACTACCCACACAAGCTTACGATCTTATTTCAATACCTAGACCTAAAAAAAAAGGAGGAGGCCTACTACTAGCCGCCAAAAAACAACTAGGCCTCACGCTTCAACAAACAAACTCCACCAATAAACTCGAATTTTCCCTCTTTAAGTCAGAACATCTACAAATTTGCCTCATCTATGCCACACCAGGAACGCTAGATTCGAACCCATCACCTCTTATAGAGCTGATAGCCAAATATATCAACTCAGATAAACCCACCATTATCCTGGGAGACTTCAACCTGCACGTTGACACACACCCGCAATCCACAAACTGCGAAACAGTGCTTACTGCACTCAGTCATCTAGGTTTCACACAAATAGTCAACGGTCCGACACACAAGGGCGGACACACGCTGGACCTCATATTCATAAATGACAGACTGTCCATACACACCAATCCTTCATGCACACTAGTCCCCTGGTCAGATCACAGAGTTATCTCCACGACCCTCAAGAAAGAAATCCAGCCACCTGAATCCTCCATCAAAACCACAATTCAATATAGAAAACCATGCCCACTGGACCTACTCAACGAATTCTGCTCCAATGAACTAAACCACCTAGACCTCTCCGATGCCACCACATCGTGGATCAAAGTCACAAAAAAATTCGCAGACCAAATCTGCCCAATCAGCACCAAAACTTTACATCCTACACTTGACAACAGAAAACCTTGGTTTACCCCGGAACTTAAATCTCTAAAACAAAACCTACGCAATAAAGAACAAAGCTGGAGAAAATACCCCTCCACCGCTCTACACACAGCCTACAAAACCACTCTTAATACTTACAGGAATGCCATCCACAAAGCCAAGAAAGATTTCAATGCAAAAAGAATCCATAACTTCATCTTTGACTCAAAGGCACTTTTCTCATACGTCTCTTCACTTACCAAACCACCTCAACTGTCAATTCCAGATCACCAAGCTCTCGACAAAGCCAACGAACTAGCCAACTACTTCAAGACAAAAATCACCAATCTCACCCGCTCCATTACAACCATCAACTACGCACCCAACCCATCCAGCAAATCACAGCCTCAACAGAAGTACAGCCTTGATTGCTTCGAACCCACCTCCACCCTAGAGATTGAAAACACCCTCAAGAAAATAAAACCCTCCTCCCACCCATCAGACCCAATTCCCACAAACCTACTCACCTCTATACCAAACACCATCGCACAACCAATTACGAAAATCATTAATTCCTCACTAACTCAAGGCATAGTTCCTAATCAACTAAAACTAGCAATTCTCAAACCCTTACTCAAAAAACCGAACGCCTCACCGACAGACCCAGCGAACTTCCGGCCCATCGCAAACCTCCCATTGATAGCCAAACTGATGGAAAAAGCGGTAAACAAACAACTGGCAGAATACCTCGAAGAACATAAGATTCTCTCTCCAGCTCAGTACGGCTTTCGCAAAACTCGAAACACCGAGTCATTGCTGCTCTCTCTCACGGACACCCTCCTTCTAAATCTGGAGAAAAAACAATCGCACCTACTGATACTTCTAGACTTATCCTCAGCGTTCGATACTGTAAACCACAATATACTCATAAACCAATTAGCAAACATAGGTATCAAAGGTACAGCTCTCAACTGGTTCAAGTCATTATTATGTAACAGATTCTACAAAGTCAGGATAAATAACAAGGAATCTCTGCCAGTCCTTGCAGACCAAGGGGTACCCCAAGGCTCATCACTCTCACCAACGCTCTTCAATATCTACCTCCTCCCTCTTTGCCAACTTCTCTCTAACCTCAATCTCACCTATTACCTTTTTGAGGACGACATACAGATACTCATTCCTGTTACCGAATCACTTATAAAAACCATCACCCACTGGAAGGAATGCCTACAATCAATCAAACAACTACTCTCCAGCCTAAACCTAGTCCTGAATGACAACAAAACAGAGATGCTAATCATTTCTCATGACCCCAAGATCAACACAACAATCCCCACACTATCATCTGCGCTAAACATGGATTTCACCCCAGATGTCAGAGACCTAGGAATTTGGATGGACAACCAACTAAACCTGAAAAAATTTATAAACACCACCACCAAAGACTGCTTTTATAAACTTCAAGTCCTCAAAAAGCTAAAACCGCTTCTTCATTTCAGCGACTTCCGCCTAGTTCTACAATCAATCATCCTAACAAAACTCGACTACTGCAACTCAATCCTTCTCGGCCTCCCCGCAAACACTATCAAACCCCTACAGATGGTTCAAAACGCATCTGCCAGAATCCTCACAAACACTAAGAAAAGAGACCATATCACCCCTATTCTCTGCAATTTACACTGGCTACCCATCAAATACAGAATTCTGTTCAAAACACTCACCATCATCTACAAAATAATACACAACATCGCCCCCATCACACTCCAGACACAACTGCGAGCACACACCCATCAGAAGCGCATACAAAGGCTCGCTGTATGCACCTCCAGCAAAATCACTATTAAGAAAGAGAGCACTATCAACAGCAGGTCCCCACCAATGGAACACGCTCCCACTAGACCTACGCCTTGAACCAAGCCTACCTGAGTTTAAAAAAAGGTTGAAGACTTGGCTCTTCAGACAAGCGTTCCCTGACTCATAAAGTAGCCTAGCCTTCCCACCCCTTCCATTCCCCCCACCCCCTACCCTATGCCCTTGCTCCCAGACAATACATTGACGAGCTCTTCAACCCCAGTAAATCTATCAATGCGTCTATCATGATAATCACTCCAAGACTCACAGTGGTAATCTTTATCACTGCTCAACAGTATGCTGCCTATTAACTATATATCTGTTCAACGTTTAGTTTATTTTTATTTTATTTTATCTTATCTTACTGTTTGTTATTGTAATTAACTGTTTTAATGTATTTAAGCCGTAATGACTTATTTAAAGCCGTAATTAATGTATTTAAGCCGTAATTAAGCCATGTTTATCTGTTTAATGTAAAAAGCCCTGGCTATTCAAGCCCCGGGCGAGTTACCGTTATTTGTAAACCGGAGTGATTTGTATCTCATACAGGAATTTCGGTATAGAAAAATTATAAATAAATAAATAAATATTGTAAAAAAAAAAAAAAAAAAATGCAGTTGTGTTTTTGCTAGCAGAGTACAAACCTGCGATGGTAGGTGAAAAGTCCTGAAATATTTTGACAGGGAGTTTCCGTATATTAGCTGAGCTTGTCGCCGCGAGGTAGTCCAGATGAGCTGCCTATGCTAAAAATTCAAAAAGCGAGCAATGACAATTCTGGGATGTTTCTCAGTACTCCTCCAGGCTCCCAACCTTCACCAAGTGCTTGGCGGTGGCTGTGGTCCACCTTCACTGTGAAGGACTTCAACTCTTTCCATATCTTGATTTGCTGATAGTGTCGCCAGTGGCGGAAGCCCTACAATAAGACCTCCGCACCACGATAAGCTGATTAGAAAGATTGGGCTCCTCCAACCAACCCACACTATACAGGTCATTGGAGAAACAATAGACTCCATCCGATCAAGAGCGTTTCTGTCCAAAAATGGGCAGCAATGCTTATGACTTTTTGCTTTACAGATACACCATACCAGGACTAAGATTCACAAACTTCTCATCCTACTGGGCCATATGGCTGCAGCCATTCATGTAATGTCACTTACAAGACTACGAATGAGTCGCTTGCAGTGGGATTTGAAAGCACAGTGGTTGCAAACATTCCAACCAATGTCTACCAGAACGGTACTAACAAACTCCATGAAGCAAGACATAAATTGATGGCTTATTTATTTATTTATTTGAAACTTTTATATACCGGTATTAGTAAGCATACATCATACCGGTTCACATTGTAACTAATAGGCTGAAATTACAATCAACAGGGAGGGGAAAACCGGGGGGAATATACATAGAGCAGCAAGGCATTGAAGTTAAAGCATTAAAACTGAAACGGGCTATTTACAGGTCTATATATAAAGGCTTAAAACAACTTATTTACAGCAGTCTATATACAGAGGACTAAATACAAATAAGGCTTAAACCAAAGGTGTTGAAGGAAGGAGCACCCTTAAGACAGCTTCCTCACCAACTAATTCTTACCACTGATGCTTCCATCCAAGGTTGGGGAGCACATCTCCTGCAGTTCCAGTCATAAGAACAGTGGTCTGCCCAGGAATCCACTTACTAGATCAACCTACTGGAACTCAGAGCAATTCGCAATGCACTAATAGTATTCAAGTGCTTCCTAAAGGGAAAGATGATAATGATCCACACAGACAATCAAGTCGCCATGTTTTATTTAAACAAGCAAGGAGGTTCCAGTTAGCCCTTTGCAAGGAGGCAACCCTGATATGGGACTGGGAAATCAGGCGTTCAATCAAACCTCAAGTGAGATACCTGCCAGGCATAGCGAACATACAAGCAGAGAGACTCAGCAGAATATTCCATCCACGTGAATGGGAACTAGACCAAAACGTGGCAGACAACATCTTCTGCCAGTGGAGTCATCCAGACATAGACCTCTTTGCAACAGAAAGCAATACAAAACTGCAGAGGTTTTGCTCTCTCCTGCCCAGCCCAAGGAGAGAATCTCATTCCTCCTGACATGGTCCTCAGGGTTTCTGTATGCCTTTCTACCAATTCCACTCATTACACGGACGATACAGAAGTGCATGCAGGATGAAGCAGATATGATTCTTATAGCTTCAGCTTGACTGATACCCCCATGGAATGCTTATCTGGTGCAACTCTTGATTGAACAACCAAGACTATTGGAGAATTGTCAGAATCTTCTAACTTAGGAAACCGGGATGCTCCTCCACCCACTTCTTCCCTCGCTCCATCTAACAGCGTGGAGACTGAGTATGAAGTCTTAGCACACTTGCTACTTCCGACACACATACAAGATGTCCTCCTCTCCTCTCGGAAACCTTCCAATTGCAGCAACTATTCCTTCAAATGGAAATGTTACGCAGATTGGTGTAGGTTGCACTTGCTAGACCCTTTCGATTGCTCTCTGGAGCTATTGCCAGACTACCTATATTATCTGTCCTGAACAGGTCTGCAGACATCGTCATTAAGTGTCCTCCTAAATGCTATTGCAGCTTATCACCACAAGATTATAAATCTATCCATAGCAACACATCCGTTAATTTCTCACTTCAGGAAGGGCTTGCTGCATCTACGCCCTCCAATACATGAATCTCTAGTACCTTGGGACATCAACATAGTATTGAAGGCCCTAATGGCAAATCCGTTTGAAGTCATGCAGACTGTACCCCTAAATTATCTCACATGGAAGATGCTGTTCCTTGTAGTACTCACCTCTGCAAGGACAGTCAGTGAATTACAGGCTTTGATGCATACACCCGCATAACTGCAATTCTGCCATGATACTCGGACCACATCCGAAATTCTTGCTGAAAGTAGTAACTGCTTTTTTATCTAAATGAATCAATCTCCTTACCAATTTTCTTTCCAAAACCTCATAAGAATGACAGAGAAAAAACTCTACACACCTTAGATTGTAGACAAGCCTTGGCATACAAGGAAAGGACACAAAACCTCAGATGGGCTTACCAGCTGTTTCTCACAGGACAAGCATGGGATAAACAGGGCGTGGGATAAACACTGTGGATCCATAAAGTCAAGATGCCGTCAATGAAGAGTGGGTGGCTCGCCAGAATGATGGCTACTGCCTGGAGATAATTCCCTTATTCAATAAACATACACATGGTTACTGTGACTCCAACATCGCTCTAAGCTTCAACAGCAAGAGGAAATGTGGAAAAAAGGATTTGCACTCACAAAGCGGGGAGTAGCTGGCTTGTTACGGCGGTTACTACCCCAAACCAAATAAGCCTGATACTTCAATTTCAATGCATATCCAGCATAGCTCTCTGCTTCAACGGCAGGGGAAAAGAAAAACTGATACTTCACGCATATCCAGCATAGCTCTCTGCTTCAACGGCAGGGGAAAAGAAAAACTGATACTTCACGCATATCCAGCATAGCTCTCTGCTTCAACGGCAGGAGAGAAGAAAAACTGATACTTCATGCATATCCAGCATAGCTCTCTGCTTCAACGGCAGGGGAGAAGAAAAACTGATACTTCACGCATATCCAGCATAGCTCTCTGCTTCAACAGCAGGAGAGAAGAAAAACTGATACTTCACGCATATCCAGCATAGCTCTCTGCTTCAATGGCAGGGGAGAAGAAAAACAACCAATAAGGGCTGAATAACATAGTCTGGGTAAAACAAATAAGCGTGGGTGTAGCTTGCTTATTGCGGCGGTTACTACCCCTACTACCCCTAACTAATCAAGCTTGATATTTCACTCGGATGCAGCTCCATCACTGCTCTCTATATTAATGGCGGGGATGGAAGGGAAATAGAACCAAAGAGCTAAGAGAAACAGATAAGTATGAGAAAAAAATGTGTGAAGCTTGCTGGGCAGACTGGATGGGCTGTTTGGTCTTCTTCTGCCGTCATTTCTATGTTTCTATGTTTCTATAAGCAGGATGGTAGTCCTCACATATGAGTGACATCACTGGATGGAGCCCAATCACGGAAAATCTTCTGTCAAAGTTTCCAGAACTTTGACTGGCCCCTACTGGGCATGCCCATCATGACACTAACCCTGCAGCCAGCAGGGGTCCCTCTTCAGCCTTCTTTTTTCCACGCAGCAGTAGCCTCGCAGTAAAGGAGCTCTAAAGAGATTCCTGACAGGAATTTTCCTCACGGAATTACTAAAAGTTAAATTGCCCACAGGGGTCCCTCCTTCAACTTTTCTCAGTCCGTGGTACTTCGGTAAGTTTTTAACCTTTTTCCGTCGATTACCGTTGAGTTTGGCCTTCGCGACTTACTGGCTGTCGACCATACCGCAGCTCGATTTTTTGCCATGGCGTCGGGGTTTCGTCGGTGCCTGGACTGTACCCACAGCATGTCTATCACAGACCCCCATAAAGTCTGTGTAATGTGCCTAGGACACGAGCACGATGTCTTGACCTGCACCAAATGTGCACTAATGACACTGAAGGGTCGCAAGGCCAGAATGGAGAAGATGGAACTTCTCTTCTGTGCTCAAACCCAGACTCTGTCCATTGCATCGACGTTGCAGGAACCGGCACCGTCAACTTCGCGCCAGCATCGACCACCGACCGGTGACCGACCGGCATCGACGACTTCTCGGCCCTCGACACCCTCTACTCCCCCTCAGGATTGAGTGGATCGCAGGGAGAAACATCGCCATCGACACCGTAAGACTCTGACCATCGAGGGAGCGAAATCATTGACCTCACCATCATCCGAGCCGCTGTCGAAGTAACTCCGTCCAGGAAAGGCACCGACCATTCCTGTGACCGGGTCACCGAGGCAACCGGGAGCCGCGACTCCACCTTTAAAGGTGGTCCCTCCAGCTATGCCTCTGCCTCCTTCTGTACAGGAGCCAGGGCTGCTTACTCCAGGTCTCCGAGAAGAACTGAACCAGATGGTTCAGGAGGCCATCGACAAGGCAATGCAACATCTTCAGGTTCCTGCGGCACCAACACTGGTGCCGCCTGTGGAACCGATCACCGACCCGATTCCGGCAGCGTTGGCACCGCTGCTATCCAGGATGGAAGAACTTATGGCTGCTTTTCCACCGATGGATCCCGGGTCTCCGATGCCCTCCCCTCTAACAGCATCATTGGGAGGAGAAACACCATTCCGCATCCCTCCTTCAGAAGTTCTGCCTCAGCCATCGATGCCCTCGATGCCTGCACTGGTGCCTTCGATGCCATCATCGGTGCCTCCAATAATTCCTCCAATTCCTTCGGAGCCTAGACCGGGACCTTCAGGTATCCAGCCACCCTGTCCCCCTCTAGGTCCTGGAGGGACAGATGCTGATCCTTATGATACCTGGGGTGATGATACCTCAACAAACACTGATGATTTACCTTCACCACCTTCACCCACTGAGAGTAGGAAGTGTTCTCTTCCAGAAGACCTCTCATTTATAAACTTTGTGAAGGAAATGTCTGAATTGGTTCCCTTCCAATTACAGACAGAATAGGATGTTAGGCACCAGATCATGGAGTTGCTCCAATTCCTGGATGCCCCCAAGGTAATTACCTCTATTCCCATCCATCAGGTCCTTCTCGATCTCCTCAAGAAGAACTGGGAACATCCTGGTTCAATTGCTCCAGTATACAGGAAAGCTGACACTACCTATTTGGTGCATTCAGCCCCAGGGTTTCAAAAATCACAGCTTGATCACTACTCGGTCAGGTAGAGTATGCACAAAAGAGGGCGAAGATGTCAAAGCCTCACTCGTCTGTTCCTCCTGGCAAGGAACAAAAGTTCTTAGATAACATTGGCCACCGAGTATTCCAAGGGGCCATGCTCATCTCCCGAATTGCCGCTTATCAGCTTTATATGATCCAATATAACAGGGCCATTTATAAGCAGATACAAGACTTCTCAGACTTCCTACCTCAGCAATTTCAAGAACAATTACAAACCCTAGTAAACAAGGGTTTTGAGGCAGGCAAGCTTGAGATTAGAACATCTTATGACATTTTTGACACTTTTACCAGCTGCTATTTCGGCAAGAAGGTGGGCCTGGCTCAAGTCTTCTGACCTTCACCCTGAAATACAAGACCGGCTATCCAACCTGCCTTGTGTCGGAGATAATCTGTTTGGCGAACAGATTCAACGGACGGTGGGAGAATTGAAAGACCATCATGAGACCCTAAGACAGCTCTCTTTGATGCCTTCCAACTTCTCCTCCAAACAGCCCTTCAGAAAGGACTCTAAGAAGTCATTCTTCCGCCCGAAGAAGTCTTATCCGCCACCAACCAGATCCTGTGCCACGAGACCTTATAAAAAACCGCAGTCTCGTCAAGCCCGTAAACAAAAACCACAAGCAGCTCCTCAACCAGGACCCGCTTCAGGTTTTTGACTTCTACCTAGAGAGCAGTGGGAGGTCGATTGTGCCACTTCCACAACATGTGGCACTCAATCACATCCGACCAATGGGTGTTGATGATCATTGCTCAGGGTTACCATCTGAACTTTCTCGCCCTGCCACCAGACTCCCCACCTCTACAGACGTTGAGAACATCCGAATACTCCATTCTTCTGGATCAAGAGGTTTCCCTACTTCTCCAGTCAAGAGCACAGAACCCGTTCCATACTCTCAGCCTAGGGTTCTATTCCCAGTACTTACTAATCCCCCAAAAATCGGGATGCGTCCGTCCTATTCTGGACCTACGGGCCCTCAACAAGTACCTCCAGCGAGAAAAATTCAAGATGGTCACCTTGAGATCGCTTCTACCTCTTCTACAAAGAGGAGGCTGGCTCTGCTCTCTGGACCTCCAGGACGCATACACCCATATTGCGATCAGTCCAGCTCATCGCAAGTACCTGAGGTTCCTAGTAGGCCCCAAGCACTATCAGTGGTTTCTATAGCTCTCTGCTTCAACGGCAGGGGAGAAGGAAAACTAATACTTCACGCATATCCAGCATAGCTCTCTGCTTCAACGGCAGGAGAGAAGAAAAACTGATACTTCACGCATATCCAGCATAGCTCTCTGCTTCAACGGCAGGAGAGAAGAAAAACTGATACTTCACGCATATCCAGCATAGCTCTCTGCTTCAACGGCAGGGGAGAAGAAAAACTGATATGTCACGCATATCCAGCATAGCTCTCTGCTTCAACGGCAGGGGAGAAGAAAAACAACCAATAAGGGCTGAATAACATAGTCTGGGTAAAACAAATAAGCATGGGTGTAGCTTGCTTATTGCGGCGGTTACTACCCCTAACTAATCAAGCTTGATATTTCACTTGGATGCAGCTCCATCACTGCTCTCTACATCAATGGTGGGGGTGGAAGGGAAATAGAACCAAAGAGCTAAGAGAAACAGATAAGTATGAGAAAAAAAAAATGTGTGAAGCTTGCTGGGCAGACTGGATGGGCCGTTTGGTCTTCTTCTGCCATCATTTCTATGTTTCTATGTTTCAATACCGAGTGCTCCCATTCGGCCTAGCGTCTGCACATGAGTCTTTACAAAATGCCTCGTAGTCGTCCCAGCCTTCCTCAGGAGACAAGGTGTTCACGTCTACCCCTATTTGGACGACTGGTTAATCAGGGCTCCCACTCAGCAAGCTGCTCTGTCGTCCCTGAATCTAACCTTACACACTCTAATTTCATTAGGATTTCTCGTCAATTACGACAAATCCTACTTAGTCCCATCTCAAACCTTGTCGTTCATTGGGGCAGACTTGGACACCTTACAGGCAAAGGCTTTCCTGCCTCGACAACGAGCACTGACTCTTGTGTCTCTCGCTCACCAGCTACAGTCTCAGCACTCTGTGACTGCACGCCAATTTCTTGTCCTCCTGGGACACATGGTGTCCTCAGTACATGTCACACCAATGGCCCGCTTGGCCATGAGACTCATGCACTGGACTCTGAGGTCTCAATGGACTCAAAGAATTCAGCCTCTGTTGACCATTGTCCATGTCACCGACTCACTCCGTCTGTCTCTCGCCTGGTGGAAAAATCAGACCAATCTCCTCCAGGGATTGCCCTTCCAGGTTCCAAATCCTCAAATCATTCTCACCACCGACGCTTCCAACTTCGGGTGGAGAGCCCATGTAGCCGATCTGCAGACACAAGGCTCTTGTTCTCCAGAGGAAGCCAAACACCAAATAAATTTCCTGGAACTTCAAGCAATCAGGATTGCCTATCGAATCAGGTCATCCTGATTCAGACGGACAACCAGGTGGCCATGTGGTACATCAAGAAACAGGGAGGCACTGGCTCCTTTCTTCTGTGTCAGGAAGCTGTGCAGATATGGGTAGAAGCTCTCTGCCATTTGATGTACCTCAGGGCCACCTGGTTACCAGGAGTAGACAATGTTTTGACAGACAAGCTGAGCCGAATCTTTCAGCCTCACGAGTGGTCTCTCGACCCCTTGGTAGCAAACTCCATCTTCCAGCAATGGGGATATCCTCGGATAGACCTCTTTGCGTCCCCACAAAATCACAAAGTGGAAAACTTACTGCTCTCTCATTCGCAGAAAACACTCTCAACCCAGAGACGCATTCTCCCTGTCATGGGCAACCGGTCTGCTCTATGCATTCTCTCCACTTCCTCTTCTCGCGAAGACTCTCGTGAAGTTACGTCAGGACAAGGGAACCATGATCCTGATAGCACCTTACTGGCCACGCCAAGTGTGGTTTCCAATACTTCAGGATCCCTCCATCCGCAGGCACATTCCCTTGGGAACGGACCTGCGTCTGATCTCTCAGAACGACGGGAGCCTATGCCATCCAATCTTCACGCCTTATCCCTGACGACATAGATGTTGAAAGGTTAATCCTTCAACCACTTAATCTTTCCGAACCAGTTTCCCGTGTCTTGATTGCTTCACGGAAGCCTTCCATGAGAAAATCTTACTCTTACAAATGGAAAAGATTCACATCATGGTGCTCTTCTCAGTCCCTTGACCCCTTTTCCTCTCCAGTCTCAAGGTTTCTGGACTATCTCTGGCTTCTATCTGAGTCAGGTCTTAAGACTTCTTCCCATCAGGATGCATGTCAGTGCGGTAGCCGCCTTCCATAAAGGTGTCAGGGATGTTCCTATATCAGTGCAACCCCTTGTAACACGCTTTTTGAAGGGCTTGCTCCATATCAAGCCTCCACTACATCCTCCGGCCCCTTCTTGGGACCTTAATCTGGTTTTGGTTTTCCTTTTGACTATCACTTCAGCTCGCAGAGTTAGTGAATTGCAGGCTCTAGTTACCTATCCGCCTCATACTAAACTTCTGCAAGTCCGGGCTGTACTCCACTCTCACCCTAAATTTTTATCTAAGGTAGTTTCGGATTTTCACCTTAATCAATCCATCATACTACCTACCTTTTTTTCCCAGGCCCCATGCCAACCCAGGAGAACAGGCTCTGCATACCCTTGACTGTAAACGGGCTCTAGCGTTTTACCTAGACCGTACAACTGCCCACAGGGAAAGCACTCAATTGTTCATCTCTTTCCACCCTTACAAGTTAGGGAAGCCTGTGGGTAAGCAGACTCTCTCCTCCTGGTTGGCGGACTGCATATCCTTCTGCTATCAGCAAGCGGGCATTCCATTCCAAGACCGTGTTAAAGCACATTCTGTGAGGGCCATGGCGACTTCAGTAGCACACCTACGATCGGTGCCGCTTTCTGACATTTGCAGGGCTGCCACCTGGAGTTCTCTCCACACCTTTGCAGCCCACTATTGCTTGGACAAAGCCAGAAGACAGGATTCCATCTTCGTCCAGTCTGTCCTTCGTAACCTGTTTACAACGTGAAGTACCAACACCCTTCCACCTGCCCGGTGGGGTTCAGGATGCCCTCGACCAAATTCAGCCCCCGTTGTGCCTGTTGCACACCTTTGGGTACATTTCGTGCATGTTCGGACATCCTCAGCTCGGTACTCACAGGACAAACAGGATGACTACCATCCTGTTTGTCCTGTGAGAAAGGAAAATGTTGCTTACCTGTAACAGGTGTCTTTACGAAACCCGCCCGCCACCCCACGGTGTTGGGTGTGTAACGTTTTGTTATTTTAATTTTCTGCACTGCCTGTAGCTTTCAAATAAGACTGAAGAGGGACCCCTGCTGGCTGCAGGGTTAGTGTCATGCTGGGCATGCCCAGTAGGGGCCAGTCAAAGTTCTGGAAACTTTGACAGAAGTTTTCCTTGTTTGGGCTCCATCCTGTGATGTCACTCATATGTGACGACTAGCATCCTGCTGTCCTGTGAGAACACCTGTTACAGGTAAGCAACATTTTCCTTTCTCTTATGACTGTAATAGACCAGGGATTGCAGTAACCAAGGGAACTCTATCCAATTGGATAACAATCTGCATTCGACATTGCTATAACATAACCTCCCTACTACTATCTGGGACGGTGAAGGCTCATCAAGTATGATCCACTGCATCTTCCTTACCGCATATGAACAATGTTCCCATTGTGGATATTTACAAAACTGCAACTTGGTCATCATTTCACCCCTTCACAGCTCACTATTGCCTGGACAAGTTATCAGAATGTAACAGTACCATAGGCAAAGCAGTGTTGAATTCTACATGTGGTTACTAGATACTATCGTGGTGGTAAACGGGTTGCAAAAAAACAAAAATAAAGCAAAAACATGCTACTCTATGAAGGGTACAGCAATCTTACCTTGAGACTCCCATGACAACTTGGCTAATGCAGCCTGCTTTTTGATGGACAAATGCAAGTTTGCTTACCGTAAATGGTGTTTTCCAAAGATAGCAGGATGCATTTGCCATGCATACTTGCCCACATCCCTGGCAGTCTCTAGAAAAGAGAAAGAAACATTTTTTTATATCAACTGAGGAAACTAGAGTGGGGCAATTGCATAGGAATTACTGCACATGAGCAGAGCATCACAGCTCTTTTACTTTGAGAACATTCTGGACTGTTCACCATCGGATGACATCACCCAAGACAGCAAGGCTAATTCATCCTGCTATCTATGGAAAACACCGTTTATGGTAAGCAAACTTGCTTTTTTTTTTTCTGAAATAGGTAAAAGCCCTCTTGTTTCAAGAAGCATATGGTAAGATGTCAGTCTGAGAGACATTAACAGATATCTCTTGCTACCAGAATATAATGCACTAATTTAAAGTTTGTAATGCATATATTGTTTTTATCATTTTTGTGTTTCAATCTGCTTAATGTAGCTGGCCTGATATTAGCAGATGATAAATGTTTTAAATAACTACAATAAAAATTAAAATGTTTTATTAATCTTTCAGTTGATCATCTGTTTTATATTGTTTGAAACCCCTCGTATTTTAGAAATATAGAGTAGTTGTAAATTTGGGATATAATTTTTCTCTTTTTCAGCACTGATAAGAACTTTATTGAAGGATAATACTATTCCTTACACTGTACTTCTCTCCATTATTGGAATATGTTTGGGCCTTTTGGATGGCGTGATTCCTGCGGTAATGTACATATAGTATTCATATATACTGTTTATATTGGAAACATGGATTTTTTCAATATTTATAAAAATAATCCCTACAGAATGGCAGTTCCATGTAAACCGGCCTGATATGAATCCCATTCATGAAGTCCGGTATAGAAATATATTAAATTTAAAAAATTAAATACATTTTATCAAAACCCCTTCCATGTTTAGGCACATATCATAGAAATGTTTAATGAGGTCAATATTCAGAGATTAACTGGCTAAGTAAGTTAGCTGGATAAACATATCCGGCTAACTTAGCTGGGATATTCAGCAGACCTGGCTAAGGGGGTCATTTACTAAGCATTTTTCCCATAGACATAGAATGGGAGAAAAGCCTTTGTAAATGCACCCCTAAGTTTGAGTTAGCGGATAGATTATACAGTTAATTTTAGACCTGCTATCTAACTTATGAATATCACCACTTATCTGGAATGCCCCCATCCTGCTCACCATTTAGCCATAAAACTAAGTCAAAGGGTGGCTACTGAACATGGCCAGATGTTGGACCTCAATTACAGAATACTCTTCCCTGGAATTTGAGACTGATTCCAGATATAAAGTGTTTTTGTAAACAAATGAAAGCATTTTTATTTAAAGAAAGTTTTATGATTATTTTATTTATTTAGAAGTTTTTATATACCTATGAACGTTGGGAACATCTCATCGGTTTACAATAAACAAAATGCAGCAAAATGAGCTTTACAGTGAAACACAGAACAGTGAGCCTAAAATTAGTTAACAGTAAGATAATAGAACATAAAGTACGAAAGAAAAATAAAGTAAAGTAGAATAAATATAAACATAAACATAAAATTGATCTATTTACAAGTTATATGGCATAATATAAAACATATATATAACATAAGTTATATGGCATATGTTATATGGGATAAAATATAACAAATAAGAGGATAGGGGTAGATGGGCAGAGGACAAGAAGGGGGGATGAGGGGGGAAGGAGGGCAGGGGGGGGGGTGAAGCCGGGGAGAGAATGGAAGTAGGAGGGGTGAGGGGGGGTTAAGAATCAATGGAGGGGAGGTGTGCTGTTAGGTGTATGCTTGTTTGAAGAGGCAGGTTTTCAGGTTCTGTATAATTTTTTTGGGCATGATTCTTGACGTAGGGAAGAAGGGAGCTTGTTCCAAAGGGCGGGCCCAGCTAAGGAGAGTGCCCGAGCTTTAGTGGAGCCTAGCTTAGTCTGTTTGGGTGTTGGAATATGCAGTGTTGCTCGGTGTTGCTGTCTTGTCGGTCTGTTTGTGTTGTGAAAAGTGAGATGTTCTTTGAACCAGTGCATATTTTGGTTGTGGAGGGCTTTGTGGATGAGAGTGAGAGATTTGTATGTTATTCTTGCGGTGACTCGTACTCAATGCAGGTGTTTAAGTACAGGGGTGATGATGTTGCTTTTGTGGGTGTTAGTGAGGATCCGGGCAGCAGTATTTTGGAGTATTTGAAGCGGTTGCAACGTGCTTTTGGGTAAGCCTAAGAGCATGGCGTTACAGTAGTCAATTTTTGATAGAATGAAGGCTTGTAGAATGGTGTGAAAGTCGCTGAGGTGTAGAAGGGGGTTAAGTTTTTTTAGGGAGTGTAGTTTGAAATAGCAGGCTTTAAGTGTGTTATTAATGAATTTTTTGAAGGTAAAGTGGTGGTTGATTATAATGCCGAGACTGTGCACATGTTGGGGGGAGGCAGTGATGGAGTGGGGTGTGTTGCCTGATTGGAGGGGTGGGGGAATGCTTTGGGGTGCGATATAGAGTAGCTCTGTTTTGGCAGTGTTGAGTGCAAGGAAGTTGCTTGTCAGGAGAGTATTAATGACCGAGAGGGTGGAGTTCCAGTTCTCGGTGGCTTTGTGAAGTGTGTCATTTACAGGTATAAGGATTTGCACATCATCAGCATAAATGAAGTGCGGGAGGCCTAGCTTGGCTAGAAAGTTGCAGAGGGGGAGGAGATAAATGTTGAACAGGGTGGAGGAGAGGGAGGAACCTTGCGGAACACCTTGTGCAAGGGCGATAGGTTTGGATGTACAGTTGCCAATTTGAACACTGTATTGTCTATCCTGCAAGTAGGATTGGAACCATTGGAGGGCTGATCCTGTAATGCCAATTACAGTGAGGTGTTTTACTAATATTTTATGGTTGACCGTGTCAAAAGCGGATGAAATATCAAGTAGGATCAGGATATGTGAGAGACCTTTGTCAAGGCTTTCGAGGATGTAATCAGAGAGAGAGAGAGAGATAAGTAGAGTCTCAGTACTGTGATGTCGGCAGAAGCCGTATTGTGACTGTGAGAGAATGTTCATCTAAGTATTCAGTTAATTGGCAGTTGACTGACTTTTCTAGGATTTTAGCTAGGAGGTGCAGGCTCGAGATGGGGCAAAAGTTGGCAAGGTCGGATGGATCAAGTGTAGGTTTTTTCAAAATGGGTTTGATAATGGCATGTTTAAGATTTTTGGGGACATTGCCAAGTGAGATGGATCTGTTGATGATATTCGAAATAGGATTGGCGATGCTGTTAGGGATGGTGAGGAGGGTCTTTGTTGGGATGGTGTCTGATGGGTGCGTGGAGGACCTCATTTTTTTTTATGATGGATTCAATTTCTAATGAGGATGTGGTTTCGAGTGCAGGTAGCCTTGCAGTGGTGTTGTCAAAATGGAGGTCAGTGGAGGCTTGTGTGGAAGGGAAATGAGACATAATGTTGTCTATTTTCCTCGCACTTGCCCTGATTGTCTGTGTCTGGAGTGAAATTTGGACTGGATTTTGTTAAGCTGTTTACTAATTCAAATAGGGCTCGAGGATTGAATTGGAGGTGGTGGATTCTACGAGCATAGAAGTCTCTTTTTGTCTTATCGATAGCTGTTCTGTATGTATGGAGATAAGATCTGAATGTAGCTAGCTGTACAGGGGTGGGATTTTTGCGCCAGTTTCTTTCCAGTTTTCCGAGGTTGTGCTTCATGGATTTTAGCTCAGTGGTATACCAGGGTTGTGTTTTTCTTTTAGCTGGGTCAATTACACGTGACTGCATGGGGCAAAGCTTGTTAGCTATTGCATTGGTACAATGGTTCCAAGAGTCGAGGGCAGTTTCCGCATCAGTTAAGTCGAGCTTGTTGAGTTCCGTTGAGAGGGCTGTTACGTCTGAATTGTATGTTTTTTTTTGGATTGTGTGGGTGTAGAGGTATTATTTATAGTGCATGTAATGTCAATGCGGTAGTGATCAGACCAGGGAATGGGGGTGCATGAGGGTGAGTTGGTTTGAATTTGGGTATTGGTGAATATGAGGTCCAAGGTGTGGCCTGCTTTGTGTGTGGGGTTAGAGATAAGTTGCATGAAGCCTAGAGCATCTAGTGCAGTTATGCTGGCATCACAGGGAGGTGTCAATGCTGGCATCACAGGGATGTGTCATAGGTGTAGCATCAACATGGACGTTGAAGTCTTCAGGATAATTGCTGGCGATTGAATATTTATGTGTTTGGAAATGTATTCTATTAGGAGGGAAGGGTTCTTTTCAAGGAGCCCTGGGGGTGTGTAAGCTAGGCAGATTTGCAGGTTGGGTGCGGTGAATAGGCTGATTTCTAGCTTGTGTGGTGGGGGAATGGGTTTGTGTATAATTTTAAAGGCCTTTTTTGTTGCTAGGAGGAGACTTTTTTTTTAGGCCTAGGGATAGAGAAGATGTCATATGTTTCTAAAGGTAATTGGTTGATGAGGGCGGTGTCGGAGTCCTTTAGCCATGTTTTAGTAATGGCTAGTATGTCAGGTTTGTCGTCTGTAAGGATATCATTGATTAAGGCTGTTTTTTTGGAGATGGAGTGGGCATTTAGCAGGAGGATTGCGAAGGTTGTGAGGCCGATTATTTGTGTAAATGGTGTGGTCATGATGGGAAGAAGGTTTCTGTGATGTTCCAATGGGTATTTGGGGTGGGGGTTTTGGGGTGACATGGTATAGTGCTTGATGGTGGGAATGAAGAGTGTGCACATGGTTGATGCACAGTGGGGGATGGAGATGGCTAAATTAAGTGAGGAAGCAAGGGTTCTGAAGGGGGTTGGCGAGGGGGATTCTGACAGGTAGGCCTAAAAACGTTATGTGCTTAAGGAAGGGTGGTATCGCAGAGTGGGCTGGGAAGGGACAAAATGAATCTCTTTAGAAAGTTGAGGGGGTTGCCTCAGTATGTTTGCGGTTGTGGGAGGTGCATGGTAGCTGGAGTATAGCCAGTGGTACTAGAATGGGAACACTCAGAGCGTTTTTGGCGAATTGGTGTAGTAAGGTCTGAGAAGTCTAGATTCCAAGGCAGTAGGAAGGTAAATGGTGAGAGAGGCCGCTATTATTGTAAGAGGCTGTAAGAGATTGTAGGTGAGGAGGGTGTTCTGAGGGTGAGGAGAGAGGAGCGTAATCCTAGAGGGGGGGCTCACAAGAGTGGCCGCACAAAGGGGCGCACCAAGGGGGGGGCCCTTTAGTTGCGCTCCTTTGGCATGAGACGCCTTCCGGTCCTCTTCTGGTGGAAGGGGTGTAGGACTCTGGAAGCCTGGATCTCTCGCTGTGACCGCTGGAGTCCTTCTCTAGGGCGCATTTAGGGTTTGGTGATCTCCGTGGAGTCATGAGCTGAAGAGGGCAGTGGATTAGTAGTTCCTGATCCTGGGTAGAAACCAATGTCTTGGAGCGAGTGGTGTTGGCGTGTTGGAGCCTCCAGAGATAGTGTTAAGTGGGCTCAAAGTGGACGCACGAAGGGGTGCACTAAGGGGCAGGCCCCTTAAGTGGCGCTCCTTCGTGCGTGCGCCGCCCGGCGCGTGGTGCTGCGGAGGAGCGTCAAGACTTTTAAATGGTCTTACTGGCGCAGGGTGAGTCTGTCACTGCTCCTGCATGCTTGTAATAGGGCAGCAGGGCTCTGGGGGCGCGGTTTCAGGCTTCAGCGCGGTCCCAGGGAGTGTGGACGGACAAGCGGGAGCAAGGCCGGCTGTGGATGGAGGGGGCTCTTGCCCCGATTAATTTGTTTGAATGTCTTTGTTATGTTGTATTTATTTGATTTATGCCGTAGATGTACACTGCTTAGCTCAATTTATTTGAGATCTGCTGTTTATAAGTTTCTTAAATAAATTTTAAATTGAAATGCTCTCACATAGCTGGATAAGTCCCAATTTATTCAGCTAAGTGGTGCTGAATATCAGGCCTAATGTGTATAGTATAAATGGATGTCCTGTTGATATGTTGTTGCAAGTATAATAGGCATATAACTATTAGAAAAACGTGGTCCTCTTTTTTTCACTGTATTGTAGAGACTTCCAGCTTGTGTTTCAACTTGTTTTTTTGTTTTTTTTTTTATCTTTCACATATTTATCCTTGCTTCTGTAGACACAGAAACCCGCAAATTGAGTTATCAATTCATTTGAGATGATCAGACGTCAATGGCCAATCTTTGAGGTCTACAAAACAATCTAGTATTTAGGATATTTCTTATCAATATGCCTAAGATTTATGTACATATACTGTGTAATTGTGTAAATATATTCCATATAAATTGATTAGAATGCAGTATGTGGCCCTTGAGAATAACATTTTGATAACCAGATACTAAACCTGAGGTTGAGGATTTAGTTTTTCCTCTACATCTCATTTGTCTTTTCTGTCTTTTTAATATATTGTTTTTTAATTCTTTTTTATGCTTTCCAACATATGGAATGTTGAAAAAAATTATATAAAAGAGACGGATAGATGGACAGACAGATATCTGTCTGTTGATTGATACAGTAATGCTGCTGCAAAAAAAAAGGAATAGAAATTTACCAGATTTGTCATGTGGGAAGAAAGCAAATTTGATTACCTGTAACAGGTGTTCTCCATGGACAGTAGGACAATCTACTCCCGAGGACCGTAGAAAGTCTCCTCCGGAGGATTTGTCATTCTCCAACTTCGTAAAGGACATGGCGGAGACTATCCCTTTCCAGCTACAGTCGGAGATAGATTCCAGACAAAAAACACTGGAGGTTCTACAATTCGTAGATCCGCCAAAGGAAATTTTGGCTGTGCCTGTGCATGAGGTGCTCCAAGAACTCATGTACCGACTGTGGGAACATCCTGGATCACTTGCATCGGTCAACAAGAGATCAGATGCGACGCACCTGGTTCAACCAATTCCTGGATTCCAAAAGGCTCAGGTACCTCACCAATCCATGGTAGTTGAGTATGAGAAGTATGCCTAAACAGACAACCAACATGGAGAAGGAAAATACCCAGACGCCTCTGCTATTCTTTAACCTGCCTGAGCTGAATGAACTCTGAGTGACTTTCTGAGCATGACTTGCAGAATGTCCCTGAGCAGGCCAACAACCTGGCACCAGAAAGGGGAGGCCTATTCATTGGGTCACAAAGAAGAAACCAACGCGGGAGCTTCAGGCACTATCTCACCGGACAAGATAATTAGCAGAACAAAGGATTATCTGGAGAGTGAGGGCAAATGGGCTACACCTGGGAAGACTGGTCAGGGCAGTTCAGGGATAGGTTGTCATGTCAACAGCATGATGTGACTCTGTAAATGAGTCTTTGGGCAGTCACGTAAGTCTAGAAGCTTCGACAATATTGTATGTTTAACTATAAAAGAAGGGTCACTTCCTGTATCCAACGAGATGCTTGTCAGATTGTAAGACTAAGGGCACCCAGTATCCAGCATCTCCCAAGAACACTTATAATGCCTAATAAAAATACTTTATACTTTTTGCTGAGTCTAAGTGTTCTTGTGTCCCTAGCCCTAAGCACAGAGTATTATTTTCATTTTTGGCGACTCTGGTGGGACTTAATCAATAGCTGAGGTTATTGTTATTTTGGGGAATGTTTGGAATTCTGGTGGACAGAAATCCATTATACACTATGTTCTTGGACATTTAATTTGGCTTTAAGTCCGATGGAAGTGTTCCCAGGCTTAAGTGGTCTGGAGGAATTTACCCGGAAGACATTTGAGCTCAGAGAAGAGGCTTTAAGGAGATTTTCGACCTTTTTCTGGAGGTTTGCGCATGATGGATCCATTTCGTAAGTATTTTTCATACGTGTGAATATTTTTTTTTATGTATATATGTTTTTCATTATTTGCTTGTGTGTGTGCACATGTACAGTGTATAGTGATTGTGTGTTAAATCTCTTATTAGATATTGCATTTTAGGGCTTCTGTTTAAAAAAAAAAGAGATGGGAAGGAGAGGAGGATTAGAATTTTTCATTGTTAGGTTATAATTTAGGTGTAAGTAGAGTCAGTGGGTGTATTGTGTTGTAGGATTTGGTGTAAAATGTTTCCTTGTCAAAAAGTTTAGTGATTGCAGTTAAACTTAAATCTGGACATTTGTAAAATGCTGGCAGTGTTGTATATAGGGACATTTGACTCAATTGCTGCAGTTCATTAAACAGAGAAAGGAATCTTTCAGTTCTATGCTGTTTTTCTTCTCCCCCTCCCCCTCAAGATAGTACAGGGCTGAGTGATTTAACCCTTGCTTGCTACAAGGAATCTTATGTTTACAGTTATTATGATGTTCAGAGTTTCATTTAAGTTTTTAGAACTGTGTTATTAATGAGAATTTATTGTGAAAAGATTTTAGCACAATGTGAGGTGTGTTTCATTTTTGAGAAATTCCAGATTTTCATTTGGTAAGAAAGAAAGCGTGAAACTGTGTTTATTTATAGCCATTCATAATTAGAGTTAATTTATCATAGGAAAGGGATGTATTGTTTTTTTCCTTGTTTTAGAATTCCCATGGAGTAAATTACTAGTGGTTAGGTGCATGGGCAGTGAGACAGAAAGGAAAAAAAAAAAGAAAAGAGAGCCTCCATTTTAATGAATTGATCTGTTCAGTTTGAAAACAGAAATTTGGGTTGATTGAAACTGGGAGGAAGTGAATTTGATGGCATTAGCAGGGACATAGAAATGTTAAAGAGGGAAGAGATTTATTTTTTATGCTGGATGCGGGTATGTAAAGTGCTTTGTCAGTAAGTTAACTATGCATTACAGTGTCAGAGTGAATATGCAGAAGGCTGTGTGGTGGGACATTTACAATGTTTTGTTCGAAGTAGAGAAAGAATGTGAGTCAGTTGCAGTTTAACGGAGACTTGCACTGGGGGGGAGGGATACAGTAAATCGTTTTCATGGTTTTGGTAAGTTTGGAGATGGGTGAGGAGCTAGAAGAAAGGGAATGAATTAGGTTGTTTATTTTGATGGGAGTTCAGGTATTGAACGTTTGTATTGTGGAATGTTTAGATGATATTTAAAGGAGAAAGATTGTGAGACGGTGAACAGCAGAGAGTCAAGCAGCAATGCCTATTATCTATTTATGTGCCAGCAAGAAAAACTTCCTCATAAATATATATATATATATATATATATATATATATATATATATATATATATATATATATATATATATAGTTTTAGATTTTGGTTAATGCATATTAGTATGTGCCCTCCTTTTATTTTGCAGACTTCCAGACTCCTAGTTGATATGTCTGTGCTTTTGGAAATGATCCGTATTTTTATTTAGGGTATTTACAGGATTTGGTAGTATGAACTCTATGGAGCATGTGAGTATAGGATGGAAATAAAATAAATTCTAATTAAGTACAAAGTTGTCTGTTTCAAGTTTCTCTTTTAGAAAGTGAGTTAGGAGTTCATAGTATAGAAAAAAAAAAAAGGTTTTTGATTTGTAAATGGAAGTAGCTCTTATCACAAGGGACAGCGCCTCCTAGAGGTGGACCATTATAGACAGGAAAGTAGCTTTATGACTTCTTTTTGCTGAAGTAGGGTGTAACAGAACGCTAACTTTTAAGGAAATTGTAATGTCACTTTTAAATTTAATTGTCATATGCTAAGATTTCTTTCCAGAGTACGAAGTAACAAAGCTCATCTGTCTCCGTCCCATGGAAGATGAAGATTATAGTTTTTTTCCAGTTTGCTTCCTTTTCATTTTTTCAATAGATCTATTTTAATTTTTAATCCTGATTTTGTTTTCTTTTGTGGATCGATCCAATTTTTTAAAATCTTTTTAAAGTATTTTTTTTTATTTTTAATTTTGAGCTCAAACATTTGTCATGTGGTCTGTTATGTGTTAAATGTGTAATACTGGGAATGAAGAATGAATGAATGCATGCATTATGTAGTCAGTTTTGTGAAATATATGTTTTAATGTAATGTCTGAGTATTTATGTTTGTGGTTTGGACCATTGTATGATGTTTTGAAATAATGTGGGGATTATTATGCAAATTAGATACTGGGAGTCCATGAAATGTGGAATTTCCTTATTGATTAATTTGATCAATTTGATTTATTCTGCTTTTATTTAGGCTTTAATTCGTTCCATATGTATCCCACATAGTAAGGAGCTAAGGGATTCTGCTCTGCCATCAGCACTGAATCCTACTAAAAGAACTATATACGCACTGACTGCAGAAATTATCCTTGGCCACAGAAGTTATTACATACTATATGGACTGAAATGCTTACAATTTATACCTGATCTTTGCTTTTCTCTTTGTTCTGTGGGAGTGACTTTATGCAGAATCTAGGTTCTTTCATTCTCTGCCAGTACTTAGGTGTTCAAGTTAATGATATCATCTGAAGTGATGCTATTTTTATTAGTTTGTATGTTCCAAGTATGGTAGAATTTTCCAGTCTTAGAATTTCTAATACTTATATGTATTTCTAGGCTGAATCAGCTAAATGAATATGTACTAGGTTTTTCTTTATCTTTATCTATGGAAGCTGCTTTGATCACATAGAAGGTGATATGTCTCAGTGTGATTCAAATATGATAATCCATGGTTCAAGAGGGATATCATATATATATTTCTCCTCCACACCAGCATATGTTAAAATACATACTGATTTATTTGCTATAAGCTATTCCTATTCTTTTGTTCTGCAGTCTGTACTTATGGTAATCACTTTGCTGATCTTTATTTCCTTTTTATTCTGATTTCTTTCCTGAAACTTTTTTGAATATTCTTCCTGTAATACTATCTATTAGATTTTACCTAAAGACTGTTCACAACCTCTCACAGATGTGCTCTGGTAGTATGACACTTCTGCTCACCTAGGCCCATTTCTGTCGATGACCTGAACATGTCTTATTTTTTGCAACACTTTTATAACTTGTCCCACATTATGTATGCACAACACAGTATGAGTCCTTCTGCTGATTCTTGGTTTTCTTCTATTTTATTGGCTTCCTTCACTTTTCTGGTAACGTGCATTGATTATATCCCTGCTTGCCATTTTAATTAATATTATCCTGGGTAGTTGTTTACAATAACAGTACTCCTTGAAAAGACTTGCCCAGTATACTTAGTATTATATGAGAAACATAATATTTTCATACTATTCTCTCTTTGTTCTCCTTATCTTTACCTGTTACACCACTATTGTGTAATTATTTAACTCTGAAAAAAATTACATATGTGGTCTTGCTATTATAATTTAGGACCTTTTTATAATGCAGGTATCCGTATAGCTCAATTATAGAGCTAATGACTACCTAGTGAAAATTAGTTATGCTGTTATTCTTTGTCAATTCATGAGTGCATGTCTGCCTATGAGTCTCATTTACTTTATGGGGGATCTAGAGGGATAACAACACACACACAAGGTTAGTTGTTAGCTTACACATTTAGCCCATTTGCCATAGTCACTTTTCACTGTTCTGTCTTCACCTCTGGTACTTGGGTGTGCCACTTTTGCCACTTTAGCCATTTGTAAGTGGCACAAGAGGGAAATGAGAAGTATGCCTAAACAGACAACCAACATGGAGAAGGAAAATACCCAGACGCCTCTGCTATTCTTTAGCCTGCCTGAGCTGAATGAACTCTGAGTGACTTTCTGAGCATGACTTGCAGAATGTCCCTGAGCAGGCCGACAACCTGGCACCAGAAAGGGGAGGCCTATTCATTGGGTCACAAAGAAGAAACCAACGCAGGAGCTTCAGGCACTATCTCACTGGACAAGATAATTAGCAGAACAAAGGATTATCTGGAGAGTGAGGGCAAATGGGCTACACCTGGGAAGACTGGTCAGGGCAGTTCAGGGATAGGTTGTCATGTCAACAGCATGATGTGACTCTGTAAATGAGTCTTTGGGCAGTCACGTAAATCTAGAAGCTTCGACAATATTGTATGTTTAACTATAAATGAAGGGTCACTTCCTGTATCCAACGAGATGCTTGTCAGATTGTAAGACTAAGGGCACCCAGTATCCAGCATCTCCCAAGAACACTTATAATGCCTAATAAAAATACTTTATACTTTTTGCTGAGTCTAAGTGTTCTTGTGTCCCTAGCCCTAAGCACAGAGTATTATTTACAAGTCAGCAGAGAAGAAAGCTAAAAGGGTGAAAACTCACTCCTCCACGCTACCAGGAAAGGATAATAGATTCCTTGATAATTTAGGATGTAAGGTATTTCAAGGATCTATGTTGGTATCTCGAATTGCTGCTTATCAACTCTTCATGAACCAGTACCAACATAATCTCTGGAAGCAGGTCCAGGAGCTTACCCACACACTCCCTGATCAGTACCAGGAAGCCTTTTTTCAACTGGTGTATAAAGGCCTAGAAGAAGGCAAGCATGAGGTTAGGGCAACTTATGACAGTTTTGAAACGTCATCTCATCTGTCAGCTTCAGGTATTACAGCTCGTCGATGGGCCTGGCTTAAGGCATCAGATCTGAGGCCAGAGGTACAAGAGAGACTGGCCGACCTTCCTTGTCTTTGAGACAATCTTTTTGGAGACAAGGTGAAAGAAGCAGTCGCCACGTTAAAAGAGCGTACAGAGAGTCTAAAGCAGCTCTCCTTAATACCTCAGGAGTCTCAACCTCCTTCCATGAGACTTCCCAGACGGGATACAAGGCGTCCATATTACCGCCAACGATGCTACTATCCTCCAACAAGCCGTGCAAGACCATCTCGCCCAGCTCAGCGTCCCCAGTCTAGGCAAAGGCCCTCCAGGCCTCAACCCCCTCCTCAGACCGCATCAACATCGGGGTTTTGAAATATACTCAGAGAGCAGAAGCCCATCCATCAATCCACTCCAACACCTACCAGTAGGAGGTCGCATAGCCTTTTTTCATCATGCCTGGACCTCCATAACCAGAGACCAATGGGTACTTTCCATTGCAGCTCACGGGTACTGATTGGATTTTCTCACTGTACCAAAAGACACTCCATCAATCTCCTCTTGGACAGTGAACCACCACTCCAAACTTCTAAAAACAGAATTATCCACCCTTCTGAGAGCCAGGGCCATAGAACCAGTTCCCGGACCTCAGCAGGGCAGAGGATTCTACTCCCTGCTATTTCCTCATTCCAAAGAAAACAGGAGGCCTATGTCCTATCCTAGACCTCAGAAATCTCAACAAATTTCTCAAAAAAGAAAAATTCTGGATGGTATCATTAGGCACCATGCTACCTCTTCTTCAAAAAGGGGATTGGCTCTGCTCTCTGGATCTTCAAGACGCCTACGCTCACATTCCCATCTTTCCTCCTCATCGCCAATACTTGCGATTTCTGGTCAAAGGACAACATTTTCAATACCGAGTGCTCCCATTCGGCCTTTCCTCAGCACCTCGAGTATTCACAAAGTGTCTGGTGGTAGCGGTGGCACACTTCCACAAACAAAAGGTGCATGTATTCCCTTATCTAGACGATTGGCTCAACAGGAGTCAGACGAAAGAAGGAGCTCTCAACTCCCTCAAGCTCACAGTCAACTTGCTTCACTCCTTGGGGTTTCTCATCAATTATCAGAAATCCCATTTCACACCATCTCACCTTCTACAGTTCATCGGTGCAGATTTAAACACCATCATAGCAAAAGCATTTCTTCCAAGAGACCATGCCCATACACTCATTCTCATGGCACATTCTCTCCGAACTCAATCTCGAGTCACAGCTCATCAGTGCCTCACCCTCCTCGGTCACATGGCCTCCACAGTTCACGTCACTCCCATGGCCAGATTGATCATGCGACTAATGCAATGGACACTCAGAACACAATGGATTCAAGCCATTCAACCGTTGTCCTCTCAAATTCAAATAACTCAAGAACTGTGTTCTTCCCTCCTTTGGTGGACATCAATGAACAATTTGCTCAATGGTCTACCTTTCCAGCAACCAGTTCCACAAGTAACATTAACTACAGATGCGTCCACTTTAGGTTGGGGAGCGCACATTGGTCAACTAAAGACCCAGGGGACGTGGACAAAGACCGAAGCCTCTTTTCAGATAAATTTCCTAGAGCTTCGAGCTATACGTTATGCGCTGCATGCGTTCAAGGACTGCTTTTCACACAAGACTGTTCTGATCCAAACAGACAACACAGTAGCCATGTGGTACATCAACAAGCAAAGGGGAACAGGTTCCTACCTCCTTTGCCAAGAAGCAGCACAAATTTGGGACTGGGCCCTAGCACATTCAATTCTTCTAAGGGCCACTTACCTAGCAGGCATCCACAACATCATAGCTGATCGCTTCAGTCGTCAGTTCCAACCACACGAGTGGTCCTTGGATCCAATGATAGCAACCAAGATCTTTCAACGTTGGGGTCAACCAATAATAGATCTCTTTGCATCCCATCTGAACTACAAAGTTATTGCTCCCTGCTACGCCAGGAGAACAGCCTACCAAAGGACGCTTTTGCTCGCCATTGGAACTCAGGCCTGCTATACGCGTATCCACCGATACCGCTCATAACCAAGACTCTAGTGAAACTGAAACAAGACAAAGGGACCATGATACTCATAGCCCCATACTGGCCTCGACAAGTATGGTTTCCCACACTGCTAGACCTCTCAGTCAGGAATCCCATTCGCCTGGGAGTAGCTCCCAATCTCATAACTCAGGAACAGGGTCGGTTGCGCCATCCCAACCTTCAATCCCTATCCCTGACAGCATGGATGTTGAAAGCTTGATTTTACAACCACTCAATCTTCCAACCACTATATCTCAAGTGCTTATAGCGTCATGTAAACCTTCCACTAGAAAGAATTATTCCTACAAATGGAAACGGTTTACTTTGTGGTGCAGTCAGAAATCTATTGATCCTTTCACTTGCCCCACTACCTCACTACTAGATTACCTATACCATCTTTCAGACTCTGGTCTTCAGACTTCATCTGTAAGAGTACATTTGAGTGCAATCTCAGCTTACCATAACAAGCTGGGAGATGCACCTATCTCTACACAGCCTCTTGTCAGTAGATTTATGAAAGGTTTAACTCACCTTAAACCTCCTTTTCATCCCCCAAGCATACAATGGGACCTAAACGTAATATTAACCAGGCTCATGCATTCTCCATTCGAACCCATAGATACCTGTGACCTAAAATTTCTTACATGGAAAACTGTCTTCCTCATAGCCATTACATCAGCTAGAAGAATCAGTGAACTACAAGCATTTGTCACATATGAACCTTTTACAAAGTTCCTACATGACAGGTTGGTCCTCCGTACTCATCCCAAATTCCTTCCTAAGGTAGTCACGGAATTCCACTTGAACCAATCCATAGTTTTACCAACATTCTTTCCAAGGCCTCATTCCCACCAGGGAGAAAGAGCCTTACATACCTTGGACTGTAAGCGTGCACTATCTTTCTACTTAAACCGCACTGCAGTCCAAAGGAAATCCAGTCAACTTTTTGTATCTTATGATCCTATGCCAGAGGGGTTAATGGGGCCCAAAACAACTGTCCCAATCCGAATTGAAGGTGTGCCTACCCAGGCCTTATTGGATAGTGGGTCCCAAATCTCCCTTGTATACCGGAGCTTCTTTGATGCCCGGTTGTCACATATTACACTTCCAGCATTGCAGGGACTAGAGCTGAGGGGTGTAAATGACCATAGTTTTCCATATGAAGGCTATATAGTGGTGACAGTGAATTGTCCCCACCATCTACTTGAGGACCCCAGGAGCTAGAAGCTTTGATGCTGGTGTGTCCAGATTCCCAGTTTGGAACCCTGTACTGTTAGGTACCAATTCACATGTTTGGCCGATTGGCACAGGCATGCCAGGAGGCCATGGGTGGCCGAGACTGGCATCCCTCCCAGGATGTAATGCTGTTATAAGCATACTTTGTAGGTGGACAGCACAGAAATGAGGTGCTGAATTTAGTGGAGGAGATACGACAAAGGAGCAAATCCCCTATTGAAATACCCCCAGGAGGTGTAAAAGAGTTAAATAACCGCTTGACAATCAATGCTACCTTTGCACACAGCACAATGATAGTCGAGGCCCCAGTAGAGGCCTGCAGGGTTAATGGTATAGAATGGTGTACTGACTAGATGGGGGATGGACACAGAAAGTGTTTGTTAGGCTGAAGAATGAGTCTAACCACCCTATCCAGTTACCTCCAGGGGTCAGAATGGCCACAATGAGCTGAGTGGAGGCTATGCAGAGAGTAGAACCTAAAAGGAAGTGTACTCAGACTATTGACCTGAATGTTTTCCAGTTTGGGGATTCCCTGGTTCCCCCATCTTGGAAGGCCAGACTACAGAAAAAATTAGCACAATATGCTAGCGTGTTCTCGTGGTCTGAGTGGGATGTGGGGTGTGCAACACATGTACATCACTACGTACACCCCATTCTGGGAAAGATCAAGGAGAATAGCCCCAGGTGACTTAGCTGATGTGAGAAGTCATCTAGAATAGCTCAAGCAGGCCCAGATTATCGCTGAATCACATAATCCTTATGCCTCCCCCATTATAGTTGTTAGGAAAAAGGATTGGATGGTATGACTATGTGTTGATCACCGTACCCTAAATTCCAGGACCACACCTGACCAATATACCTCGCCACAACTTGAGGATGCCCTTGACTCTCTGACTGGAAGTCAATGGTTCTTTGTCCTGTACCTACATAGTGGGTACTACCAAATACCTATGAGTGAGGTTGACAAGGAGAAAACTGCATTTATATATCCAATAGGGTTTTACCAATTTAACCGACTCCTTCAGGGGTTCTCAGGTGCCCCAGCTACGTTTCAGAGGTTAGTGGAGAAGACTGTGAGGGACACAAATTTATTAGAAGTGCTGGTATTCATGAATGACCTGATTGTCTTCAGGAAAACTCTAGAGGACCATGAAGAAAGGCTACTCAAGGTACTTGATTGGTTCATATAGTGTGACCTAAAATTATTATTGGACAAATGCAAATTTTGTCAAGCTGAGGTCAAGTATATTGGGCATATTGTTTGTAAGGAGGGAGTGGCCAAAGATCCTGATTAGATAGCTGCCCTCACCACCTGGCCCTGCCAGCCAATCTTAGAGAGTTACATTCTTTTGTTGGCTTTAGTGGTTATTAGTGGTTACTAATGTAATTAGTGTAATTAGTGTAATTAGTGGTTACTAATGTAAATACCTATACCTAATGTTATTCTCTTTCTTTTCTTCTCTCCTCCCAGTTCTATTACCTGTTATTTGTAAACTGCTTCCTCTACACAAATAGGTTATTGAATTGTTTACTGTACACCCCTGTTATATGTAAACCGGCATGATGTGTTTGCAACATGAATGCCGGTATATAAAAATTTTAAATAAATAAATAAAATAAATATTACAGATGGTTTATGAAAGTTTATTCAAAGTTTGTAAGTACATTGTTAGGGCTGAAGCATGGTTATCTGCCCATGAACTAGAAGCAGAAACATATGGTGTCTGACAAGAGGGAATATTACAAAATATCAGAGTTCTTTGGCATAAGATGGACTCAAGAATGTGAGGTTGCCTTCAGAAGGGTCTTATAGTGTCTATGTAATGCACCAGTACTTGCTTTTGCTGACCTAGACAAACCATATGAACTGCATATAGATGCTTGCCTGGAGGGCTTAGGGGCAGTTTTGTATCAGCCACATCCAGAAGGACTAAGACCTGTGGCCTATGCAAGCCACAGTCTGAGTAAAACTGAGAGAAACTACCCTGCTCAAAAACTGGAGTTCTAGCCCTTAAGTGTGCGGTTGTGGACAAATTCAGGGATTACCCATATGGGGTTGAGTTTAAAGTGAAAACAGACAATAATCCACTGACATGATTTAACAATTGCAAAATTGGATACAACTGGGCACCGGTGGTTGGCAGTATTATCCCTTCACAAATTCAGTTTGCAGTATTGACCTGGAAGTGCAAAAAGGGACACGGATGCACTGGCCTAGCAGCCCCTCAGGAATGATACTACCCAGGCGGATTTTACAGTTTATCAGAGTCTGGAGTGGCAGCAATGTGTAACCAGGTGGGGAATGGAGTGAAAGTGATACTGGGAGTTTGTCGTGCTGCAGACAGCATTCCCCCTATTTACTGTGATGGTATCTCTGGTCTCCATTAACATGCCAAGATTGACTTTACAGGATATTCGACAAGCACAACAGACTGACCCCTTGATTTGTTTTGTGCTCAGGGGGAAGGAGAGAAATCTTGGGGCACAAGTAGTCCATTAGAGCCACCCAAACACTCTGTTATTAATCAGAGAATGGGATCGTCTATTTGTGTGGAATAAGGTGCTGTACAGGGAAAGGAAAGATACCAACTCGGTCACCCGAACACAAAAAATTCAACAGAACTGGGCTAGTCTCTCCATGATGACATGGGGGCAGGAAGTCCTACTGTTATAACTTGAGTAGTGTGAACCCCTGTATTGGGTGAGGGTTGACTCTGCCCTCAGGGAGGAGCCCTGTGGGAATTCACCATGATAGGCTAGCCTCCGCAGAGAATGACACTGTTATAATTCTGCTAGCGGGTTACTCCTGTAAAGGGAGGAGTTAGCAATCTGTTGTAGATCTGCTATGTGGATGGGAGGAGCTAGTAGAGAGAATTAGCAGTCTGATAGAATCCCCTCCCCAAAGGGGAGGAGTAGCAATCTGTAGTGAGCTGCGTCCTATGGGTCTGCTAAGGAATGGCAATATGTTATAATGTAGACTGCAGAGTTGACAATCTGTACCAGCGGAGTACTGTAGATGGTGCACAACTGGACACAAAGTAAATAGGTGAATCCATGGGCCAATGGCAGATGACAGCGCCCCCAGGAGGAAGTCCCAAGAGGGACCACCTGCTAGGCTGGAGTATGGAGACAGACACAGATAGTTTTTTTATTAGATAAGTAGTATTACCACCAGAGGTGGCAGTAGTGAGCTGGTATGCCCGGTAGGGCTGAAGTCCCTCAGATACTGGAACTGCGATTTCCAGGTTGCTGAGCTGCAAAGAGACTAGATAGTGAATAGACAGGGTATGCAGATATACATAGCCAGTAGTAGATGATAACTCACATAAGATCTTGAGATAGCTCAGTAGCTGGAAAGGGTTAGGCCCTCGAGCGAGTACCTGGTTCCAGGGAAAGCTCTGAGAGCGCGGTGGTCACTCACAATAATCTGATCTGGAATAGCTTCTAGTCAATAGAGAATCTTCAGGGTGTTCAGGAACATAGGCCCTCGAGGAGTGAGTACCGGTTCCTATCTGTAGTCTGAAATAATAACTCACAATGTCCGTCTCTTGCGATCGCTTCCCGGCAATGGAGAGTCTTCAGAGAGTTTAGGAACATGGGCCCTCGAGGAGCGAGTACCAGTTCCCTTTTGTAATTTGAAATAGAGAAAGAGAATGAGGCCCCCGAGGAGCGGGTACCCCTGGTAGATCCGGAGAGGCAATGCTGCAAGAGTGAAGCGGGTCCGAAAGAAATCCCGCAAGCAATCCTTTGGTTGCAGAGTAGTCTTTGGACAGCTGAAGCTAGTCCAATCGGAGTCCTAGTTGGAAGCGGATGACGTCAGTACAGGGGGACGCCCCTGAGGTTCGCGCCCTTGCTGGTACATACTTCGGAGCGCACGCCCTATGTCATTAGGAATATGGCGGATCCACAGCGTTGAGCCGGCCCGGGGACGCCGGAGAGAAGCGGCATCAAGCCGTCCATCAGGCACGGAGGGAGTCTCCACACAGGTAGAGAGGGTGGAGCGAGGGCGAAAGCAGGCACGAACACAACAGACACAGAGCACAGTGAGGATTTATTGTACAGCAAAAGAGATGATGAGGCTGTGGAATGGGCAGTAGGATACTGACCAGAGTAGAGCTGTTTCCAGTGAAGGTCTCCGGTAGTGGTCCTCAGTGCGGGGTATGCCGAGAATCTACCCTGGAGCTGGTGAGAAGAGCGAGAGGCAGGCAGAGCTGGGAAGTCCAGTACTCACTTCTTTTTTTTTTTTTTTTAATTCTTTATTTATGAGCTTTTTAATAATTACAAATCCAAGATTTATAACAGAAATCACAGAAATCATATCATGAATAAGAAAAAAGAAAAATTACATCAAAGAAAACTATTATAAATATATGATTTCTTACTTAATAATACGGTCAATGATTCTAGTACCATTCCCAATTAGGGACAGAAAAAGGGAGAATTTTAGAACAATTAAGTAAAAAAAATAGGAAAAGGTTAAGAATACTGCGGCATGGTCACCTACTAATTTAAATTATATCTCTGGGGAGGACGTGGGTTGTTTTTTAAGTGCAATAAATCCTGCCAATTGTTCCGGGGAAAAAAAGATATTACATTCTTCTCTCCTTTTTACAAAACATTTACAAGGAAAACGCAATAAGAAGGTGTAACCTAAAGCTAATACATCTTCTGTAGATTTAAGAATTGTTTACGCCTTTGTTTTGTTGCCAAAGCTAAGTCTGGAAAGATTTTTATATTTGATTCATAGTATGCAATTGGATATTTCCTGAAATAACTTTTCATAATCTTGTTAACTTCGTAGTTCGTGACCAGTGATATTAATAAAGTTCCCTTATCAATTACTGTTAATTGTGAGTTTTCGAGGAAATTCGTCAAATTGCCTTGAAAAGGCTCTTTTGACCTATTATTCTGGGAAATATGTAAAAAATAGCAAGTATTTATTACTGGCATATCTGCATCAGAAAAATCCAAAATTTCAGTAAGAAATTTCCTGAGGGTAACATATGGAGTCTCTCCAACAATACGGGGAAAATTTAGAATACGAAGATTTAAACTTTTAACATTATTTTCTAATAGTTCCATCCGTCTATCCAGTCTCAGTCTGTCTTTAGCAACCACTGCTTTGAAATCTTTCATTTTCTCATCTTCTTTTTCCAATAGCGTTACCCTTCTATTAGTCTCAGATAATTTAGAGTCCATATCAGCCATCTGCTGAAGTTGTTTAACATTGGCTTGATTCAGTACTTGGTAGGCATTTTTCATCTCCAGCCTAAACCCTACAACCAAGTCCCAGAGTCCCTGTAGGGTCACACCGGCTGGACTAGGGAGGGCAGGAGGGGGAGGTAAGATCCCTTACTCCATTAACATCGCTGGTTCCCCCCCTACCTGCTTCGACGAGCGGCAAGGGATTCTCAGTGGTTTCTGAAGTTAATTGTTCCGGCATTATCAGCGCCCCCGCAGTCACCATCTCTTCTCCTGCGGGTTCCGCGGCATTGCTTGAAACCATAGTCGTTTGTATCCTCAGCATGTCCGGGGAAACACTCCCCTCCAAGGCGGAGGTGACCCCGGAAGCAGAAGCATTTCCCAGGTCAGTGTCGCCCACATCTCCGTCGTCTCTCTGCGCCGGCGGTTTTCTGTGATCGGGGCTCAGCGAAGCCTCCTTCTGGGGCACAAGAGGCTCTCCTTCGCCTCTTCGCCCAGCGGTATCGTCGGCTCCTGGACAAGTAAGTGGAGACAAAAAGCGAACGATTTCCTGCTGGATTGGTGAGGGTAGAGGCTCCATAGGGAAAACCCTCACCTTTCCCTTGCATTTAGGAGGCATAATTTTCTTTTTCAAGAGAAATAAGATTTCCTTCGCAATGATGTTAAGAGCGTCTCTCTCATGCCGCCATCTTAACTGGAAGTCCCCTATTAGTGAATCTACCTCCATAGCCAGTACTCACTTCTGAAGCATAGATGAAGGCTTGCTGAAGCAGCGCAGTAATGACCCGAGGCACGGAGTACACCGGAGGTTCCATCAGCAGAGGTGGTACTCACAAGACTTGAGTGAGGAAGGAGACTTCAGAGCAGAAGCAGGCCGGAACGCGGCAAGGCCCCCGAGGAGCGGGTATCTAAGCCATTCATTCAGGAACTCAGGAACAAGCGAGAAGGAGTGAAATTCAGCAGGAAGGAAGTCCTTGCTAACTCGTAGGTAGGAAGGTCCGGAAGGGTTAAATACACAGAGGCAGGTGATGTCATGCAGAGGGGACGCCCCCGAGGTTCCCGCCATGACATGTGTAAGAGAGGGGCTGGCGCGCACGCACGTGCCCTAAGTTATCCCCGATTCAAGATGGCAACCGGGATTGCCCATGTCATCCCGGGACGCCAGGGAGTCGGTGTTTGGAGGCAGAGGTAGCCATCTTAGCCAGAATCGCTGGTGCTGTGAAAAAAAAAGGTGAGCAACAGAGGGTGCAGCCGTCTGCGACCGGGCGCAACACCTACAACTGCTGAGGGACAGGTTCTGTTTGTCTATAAACAAGCACAAAATGTTGAAAAACATTGTAAACAATGTACAAGTTGTATAAAAAGAAATATCCTACTGCACAGAGCAGCAGAGATAGCATTGCTAGTCAAGACCTTGTGGACTTGGTGTGTATAGACTTCTTGACTTTAGAAATGGACTCCCAGCATAGAGAGAATATTCTGGTTGTGACTGCATACCCCAATGTGTTAGGATAATTTTAGGCAAGCTAGTTAGATCTCTGGAAGACTTTGTAATGTGAATAGACAGCTCTGGATCAGAACAGACTCCAATGATTGATAAGTATGAATCATTATATTGCATGTGAGTTGAATACAGAGATGGTACAAAGGCATGACACTATTATCTTTTCTTCCCTAATTCCTGAGACTTCCTGGCACCAATGTGCTGATAAAAAGTAGGGATGACCCCCAAGGAACACTTGTTGTCCTGGGAACATCAAAGGCCATTAAATCTGGTATTTCTTAGCACCTGGGAAGATCAAATTCTAAACACTAGAACCCATACCAATGAGCTAATAATAAGTTAAACAATTGATGTCCTTTACCAAATGGGAGATCAAAGGACTGGCACTGAAATACCTTCCTGGATAAAAGTGCAAACTGAAGCACGTAACTTGCAGAGAGGGATATATAAGACATAGTATTTGCTTATTTTAATTAGATGAGCTGTGGAGGAACAGAGAGCGGATAGCTGGTTCTTTCTTCAGACTCTCTGGGCCTGAAAGTCCTCCAGATTTCCTATGAATGCTGGCTTGTATAAAAGGAGGGCATATAAGAGAGGTGTTCGTCCTTTTGTTTATTATTCTTTGATTAATGTTCTTTTTTTTTTTTTTTGTCAATCATTTTTATTGAAGAGTAAAGACAGTACAACCATCAAACATTAAAAGGAGTGCCCAATTACCCGCAACAGATCAACAACATTAATATCAAACCACACCCCTGCACAATACTACCACCTGATGTCAGGCGTGCTGCCACCCTCCTTTTCAATAGCCAGCGGGTATAACCGCCAGACAAAATCCGCTAATTCAACCACACAACCCATTCGCACCATTCATCCCAGTCACGCACTCATCCACTCCCTTCCCCTTCTTCCCCGAACCCCTAGGAGAGTAGCACGTATAGTTCATAAGACATACATTTTCTGAGAGAGAATATATAAAGTACGACATTAAAATCCAAGAATCCCTCCATTTCCCCATACCCAGCCTTTTTGTCTCATGGACTTGGATTCTAAAACTACAAACTGGTACAGCTCAATCACTTCCATGAAGAATGGTATCCCAGCGCAAGCAAGTTAGTTTGGATTTCCAGTGGCAGTAAGGTGAAGCAGGTGGCCCAGCATTGCCTGTATTCCGAGTCCGGTGGTCTCACGCCCTGCAAAGAAGCCAATCTCTCCATTTGCATAGCGGAGGCCAATTGATAATACCAGGCCTTTGTGGTAGGAAGTATATTCGGTTGTATCCAGTCGGTCAAGACCGTACGGCAAGCCAGTAATATAGCAGTACTTTGGACAGGCCAAACCTGTCCAAAGAGACCTTATAGACTGGCACCGCTCCCTGCAGACCCGACAGAAGAAGCTTGCTGTGCCTGCCAATGGTCTGAATGTGTACTTTGAGCAACAACAGACATACTCATCATTCCAAAACCCGGTCCAAATCTGGACACGTAAACAATCGGTGGATCAAAGTTCCTCTAGCTTGATTACATTTGATACACATGGGCGATGTAAGTCTCCCATTTGATAACGCCATACATCATCACATATAATATGGTGTAGAATTTTAAATTGTACTCCTGAAGTGATAAGTCCGGCACACTTTTTTGCATAGTTTTTAAAACATGAAAGCAAGTAGGATGAGGATACGTCAGTCATCCCCATCTCAGTCCAATATTGCGCCAGACAGGAGAGATGCCCAGGCGAACGAAAACGTCTCTCCACCCGTGCACCATCCCTTAATGGAGTTTTGCTTTAAGGCCGCATCAAAAAAACACTGGGCGAATTGACGTTCCCGTCTGAACCTGGTCGTCCGTCCATTGCAAATAAGCAAAAAATTGCTTAGCCGGTAAGTCGTAACCTGTAGCCAAGGATTCAAAGTCTTGCACCAATGGTGTGTCCTCGAATAAAATTGATGAATGGGAGTCCTTTTTTGTAGCCAGGCATCAAAAATAGCATATTGTGCACGCCCTGGAGGAAAATCCCAATTTCCCAGCAAACGGCATAAGAGAGAAACAAGTCCAGTCAGTCCCTCCTGCGCCTGGATCCAACGCCAGGCTTGGCGACAAGAGTGCACCCAAACCACGCGGGATTTGCAGAGAGCGATAGACTGCATTACCAGCCTGCATAAGTTATAAGGGAGAGCCCACGGGGAACCATACTAATGACCAGCCCATCTTCACAAAAGCATATTGATCAAGGAGCCATTCACCTACAAAACGCAACTGACATGCTACATTAAAGAGGCAAATGTCTGGTAGACCTAAGCCCCCCTCCCCCCTGGAATATGTCAGCACCTTATAATTCAGCCGAGCTCTTTTCCCAGCCCACACAAACTTTTGAAACGCCGCTTGTAGCCAATTGACATCCCTGCCCTTCAACCAACAAGGCAACATGTGCATCTTATAGAGTAACTTCGGCAATAAAACCATTTTAAGCCGAGCACATCTACCAAATAAGGAAAGAGGCAGGGCCCTCCATGACTGAAGTTGGGCGGCTAAGCTGCGATCGTGTTGGGAAATATTGAGCTCATAAAGAACTGTAAAGTCTCGGGATATCCAAACTCCCAAGTATTTTAGTTTGTTTTGGGCCCAAGTAAAGGGGAAATCTCCCATCCACTGATGCTGCACGTTAGGATTTAATGCTAAGGCCTCCGATTTTGCACTAGGATTGGAATACAGTACCTGCAACCAAGTGAGAAAGGGACCAGAGATACCGTAAGTCTGCAGAGCCCAGAATAAATAATCCCAAGATAGGGAGTCAAAGGCCTTCTCTGCATCCAGGCTTAAGACACTGCCTCTGTTGCCGGGTGAAAATTTAAACAATCCAATCAGACGTCTCACGTTCTTTACTCTCGTGCCGTCCTTTAAACAAAACCTGTTTGGTCTTCATGAATTACTGAAGGCAAGAGGGAGTTTAATCTAGCAGCAAGGACAGCGGATAGAATCTTCAGATCGCCATTAATTAAAGAAATAGGTCGATAGGAGCCAAACATCCTGCAAATCTTTGCCTGGTTTCGGCAAGAGAAATATAGTAGATTGATTTTCCATGGGACTACAGTCAAACCCCGAAGCAACCCATTATAATACTGCCGCAACACCGGCAGCACTGGAAATTTTAGAATCTTATAGAATTCTGGTCCCAAACCATCGGCCCTGCCGCCATTGCCTGGTTTCAAGCCATGTATCACCGCCTGAAATTCCATATCTACTATTGGTTTATTTACATGGCCAGCTGATCCACAGTGAAACCGAGGCCAAGGCCCATTATTAAAAAATGTTTCCTTCCTCTCATCATTACTTGGTTTAGCTAATAGCTTGCTGGGTCTATTACCATAATGATACATCTGAAACCGATAATAGCGCAGGGATTTAGACGCTCTCTGGTGTAAGAGCACTGTAACGTTTCACAAATTCCCTCTGCCTCCCTTTACTAGTCTCAGACATCTCCTGCATATGTCGAAGTTGAGCAGCTTTCAACTCCACAGTAAGCTTAAGTATTGCAGCGTTTCTAGCTTTATTCTGAAGTAGCAACATATGCTATAATGTGTCGCGCATGCACCGCTTTTTCCTCCCGCATCCCCACAGAATCCCAGGCGTTACTTCAGGCCCGAATTTAAATGGATATAATCTTCCCATCTCTCCTGTAGGAAACAAGAAAATTCCTTGTCCAGGAGTAGACCAGGGGGCATACGCCAGGAAAAGGGGAGGCTTTGGAGTGCGACCCAGGGTGACAACAACTGATACCGGGGCATGATCAGACAAGGCTATCGTACCTATTGTGGCCATCGACGTTTTAGGAAACAAAAAGTCTGATATCAAAAAATAATCTAGACGAGAATATGACCCATTCGGGTGGGAATAAAAAGTGTAATCTTGTTCTCCAGGATGCAAAGTCCGCCAGATATCTAATAGGCGTAACTCTTGGCACAAAAAATTAGGCCCCTTTTGAGCATCTCCAGGCTCTGCAGACTTAGGCGGCTGACAATCCTCAACTTTATTCGCTACATAGTTGAAATCTCCCCCTACCAACACTGCATAGTCTGTAATTCCCTCAATATCCCCAGCAAGCATGTGAAAAAATCATGACTGTAAACATTTGGTGCATACACATTACAAAGAATCACTTTCTGTTGATTGCACAGTCCCTGGACAATGATGTAACGGCCATCCAGGTCTTGCCAAACACTCTCCGACTGGAAGGACACTTGTTTATGAATTAATATTGCAACACCTCTTCTCCGTGAACTATAAGAGGAGAAAAAACATTGTCCCACCCATTCTCTTTTCAGCTTGGTATGCACCCCCGCTGATAAGTGGGTTTCCTGGGAGGAACACCACCTGTGCATTCATACATTTAAATGCCATCAAAAGCTTTTTCCTTTTAATTGGAGAATGAATGCTGTCTACATTAAGAGAGACGAATTTTACTGCAGCCATCTCAGTAGAGCTTTAGAGGCCCAGCCTGAAGAAAGTGTGCAAAGCAAGTGTCAATTTAAAAAATCCCTCTGCTCCCCAGCCTGAGCCTCCGGGATCATAAGGAAACAGCTGTTCCCCAACCAAGAATACTGCCACCTCCCCCAGGGGTTCCAGTTGACTCCCCCCACCCCCCAACATCCATTCCCATGCATTCCAGACACACCATACATACCAGTTAACAATCCAGTCACACTTACACCTTATATTTCGCATCCTTAGGAGGCCCAGAACTCCAACATACCCCCATTTTTGAGGCATGCCAAAGTTCTCCTCCGCCCCCTCCCCCCCCTCAGGTTACAGTACAAACAGTATTGCAACACATTACACTATAACCTTATAACAGTTGAAAACTGAAACAAAGGGCTGAAACTGCGGCACCCAAGTAGTATAATTCCCCTCCATATAGCCCACCTGCCAGAGATAACACCCACTAACCAACCCACCCAAATAAAGAACAGAATACTGAAGATAATAATTAATAACAATGACATCATCTCCAAGCCATCACATATGTGAGTAAGCTCTTGAAACTGATTTCCAGATTTTCTTTCAAGAACAACCAGGGCCTGGCTATTCTCTATTTAGAGTGGCATCTACTTCGCGACTCCCGCTCCAGGAGGGTCCTGCCAGAGCCAAGCTTCGCCAGAAAGGCAGCAGAAGCAGCATCCTCGGGTTTTCAAAAAGAGGAGAGTCTTATTATAATGGTGTATCTGTAGCTTTGCTGGATATAAAGCAGCGCAAACGAGATGCTTCTTTTATGCAGTTTGGTACAAGTAGGCGCCATTGCCCTCCGCTGTGTGGCAAACTGCCGTTGAGAAATCATTAAAGAGCAAGATGCGGTTTCCTTCATATTCTATCACCTGATGTCTTCGACACTCCTGCATCAGTTGCATCTATGCAACCAATTTAGAATGCGTATCATGACAGGCCGCAGTCAGTCTATTATCTCCTTCCTATAAGGACCCATCCAATGGGCAACGCTCACATCGTAGTTGTCCCAAAGATGTCAGGCCTAATGTTTGGGGAGCCAGTCCTCTATAAGATGATACAGCTCTGATTCTTTTACGGCCTCTGGAATTCCAATTATTTTATTTATTTTATTTATTTATTTATTATTTTTGTTATACCGAGTTTCATGATAGGGATCACATCAACCCGGTTTACAAATAACAATGTGTGCAAAGTGTAGCGTAACGTAATACAAATTTCCAATAAAATTTGAACTTAAATACAGAGAATCAATTGAAAGGTGTGAGAAAGTTACAATGAAACAGGGAAAATAAACTTGGAACTGGAAGAGGGGAGGAGAGAGGTTAAACAATGCAATATTTACATTTAATACAATTCAAGTGATAGTGTATCAGAGTAAGTAAATAAGCCTATTTGAGAGAATGTGACGGTACATAAATATGAGCGATAATATAAATAAGAGAATAAATATGACATTGTAGTGAATGGTGATGATATGATAAAACTCAAAGGTAATAGTGAGAAGTTTGTGATGGGAGGATTCTTATTTGGGTCCAGGTGTTACATAGGAGTTTGTGTTGCTGAGTGCGTTTTATTCAAGGCTTGGAAATGCTTTTTTGAAAAGCCAAGTTTTTAGTCTTTTCCTAAATGTTAGAGCGCATGGCTCTTGTCTTAGATCAGGTGGTATAGAGTTCCACAGAACTGGACCTGCTGTAGAGAAGGCTCTGAGACTCAAAGATTTATGTTGATAGGTTTTGGCATTTGGAATTTGGAGTGACTCTTTGTAGTATTCCCTGATAGGTCTGGCGGAAGTGTATTTTTTAAATGGTATTTGAAGATCGAGATGCGTGAGTTGGTTGATGGTCTTGTATATGATGTTGATGGATTTTAATCCCGAGTGGATAGCGTCCAGCGGAGGGAAACCACGGAATGCGCCATAGGAGTTCCTGTCTGAGCGAGGAACTCCTGCAGCCAGAATGACTACTAATGTGGATAGTGCGAAACAACTCATGTCAGTGTCAGAAGATGTCTTGGCTCTTGTCTTAGATCAGGTGGTATAGAGTTCCACAGAACTGGACCTGCTGTAGAGAAGGCTCTGAGACTCAAAGATTATGTTGATAGGTTTTGGCATTTGGAATTTGGAGTGACTCTTTGTAGTATTCCCTGATAGGTCTGGCGGAAGTGTATTTTTTAAATGGTATTTGAAGATCGAGATGCGTGAGTTGGTTGATGGTCTTGTATATGATGTTGATGGATTTTAATCCCGAGTGGATAGCGTCCAGCGGAGGGAAACCACGGAATGCGCCATAGGAGTTCCTGTCTGAGCTTTAAACTTTCTCACACCTTTCAATTGATTCTCTGTATTTAAAGTTCAAATTTTTATTGGAAATTTGTATTACGTTACGCTACACTTTGCACACATTGTTATTTGTAAACCGGGTTGATGTGATCCCTATCATGAAACTCGGTATAACAAAAATAATAAATAAATAAATAAAATAAATAAAATAATTGGAATTCCAGAGGCCGTAAAAGAATCAGAGCTGTATCATAAATTCTTTTATGAACTGCATAAAAGATTTTAATATTGTTCCTTCGGTTTCTATTCTCTTGATCTTCTATCCGGGTCAGGAGCACGCCCTGCTGTTCCGTAAGTTATTGAACCTGTCGTTCTGTGTTTACCAGCCTGTCATCCTGGTCACTAATCCGTTGCTCTACGCCATCCATCCGCTTGGCCTGTCCTTCCAATGTCCCCTTTATATCGTCCATCATAGTCTGCAGCCTAATAAGTCTCTCGTCCAGTGCACCCGAGACGAGATTTAAAGTAAGACATCTTCTGACACTGACATGAGTTGTTTCGCACTATCCACATTAGTAGTCATTCTGGCTGCAGGAGTTCCTCGCTCAGACAGGAACTCCTATGGCGCATTCCGTGGTTTCCCTCCGCTGGACGCTATCCACTCGGGAAGAACCTGTCTGTTTATAACTCAACGCACAATAAAGCTCTGGAATTTGTTGCCAGCGGATGTGACCAGTGCAGCCGGTGCAGCTGGGTTCAGAAAAGGCCTGGATAAGTTCCTGGAGGAGAAGTCCATCAATGGCCACTAATCAATTTGACTTAGGGAATAGCCACTACCATTAATTGCATCAATAGCATCTTAGTGCTTGGGTAATTGCCAGGTTCCTGTGGCCTGGTTTTGGCCTCTGTGGAAAACAGGACGCTGGGCTTGATGGACCCCTGGTCCGACCCAGCATGGCAATTTCTTATGTTCTTATGTGCTTATATCCAGTAAAATTGGCGGTGGTCACACAAAGTAATACAATGTGAGATAGTCAGGGATGACCAGGTTGGAAACTCCATCCATATATAAAAACACAATGGAATCCAGACAACTGACAAATATATTCCATAAAACCACAGGAAAACCAATATTAATGAGAGATGCAATTATGTCAGCAGGTGTGGGAAGTATCAGAGTAAAGAAAGAGTAGCTGCAGTCACTTTAGTGCCATCACATGCTTTGTAGCTCAGAAACGGGAGCACGCTGCAATCACCGCCATCTTGACCACGTGGCGGTTCTGAGGCATTAGGTCCGTGTCCTGAGCCCTCCACTCTCACCTCCCCGATCCTCTACTGCCTCCTCACTCCAGGATGGTTTCAGCTGCCCTAAGGTTCCTCGGCTCGCCCCTCCTGCGATCGTCACCCGAATCGCTGCCTCAAAAGGGGGGATATGATGTGCAGGCTTTACAAATGATCGCCATTTTCAGCGCGCAAGAAGGGGGACTACAACGCGGCTGGTTTGCTGTCTGCTCCGGCGATAGTCGGCGAACCTCACCTCAGCAGCAGGAGCATACGAAAGACCCTGCCGAGAAAAGATTTTGAGAAATCGCCGCAATTTCAGCCCGATGTTGGGGGTAAGAGCAGAAGGGAGCCACGGAGCTCTGTTTCCCTACTGTCCCCTGGGTGACGTCATCACCGGAAGTCCTTTGATTAATGTTCTATCTTTAGTTCTGTCTGTCTCCTATTTACTTGTATTGATTTATGTACAACTTACTGTGGTACTCTATTCAATGTTGATATTTCTTTACTGATTTATATCCATATATTTACAACATTTAGTAAACTAAGTTTTGCTCCACCAGATTGTGTATTGAGTGTTGTATGACATAATATAAAATATACCCCCACACAACCACCCTGCATACCTACCAAGGAGCAGAGAGTAGAGACTGTTGCCAGAGTATTATGGGAGAAATTCTTTGTGAACTATGGACTCCCAGCCCGGATACACTCTGACCAGGGGAGGGATTTTGAAAGCAGACTCATTAAAGAAATGTTGCAAGTGGCAGGGGTTAGGAAGTCACATCCCCAGGGAGACCCCCAGCCTGAGAGGTTTAACTGGACACTTCTGAACATGTTGGGAACACTGAAGCCAGCTCAAAAGAGGAACTGGAGCCAGTATGTGAGCTATTTGGTGCATGCTTATAACTGCACATATAGGGGCGGATTTTAAAAGGCGCGCGAATAGCCTACTTTTGTTTGCGCTCCAGGCGCAAACAAAAGTACGCTGGATTTTAGTAGATACGCGCGGAGCCGCGCGTATCTGCTAAAAACCTGGATCGGCGCGCGCAAGGCTATGGATTTTGTATAGCCGGCGCGCGCCGAGCCGCGCAGCCTACCCCCGTTCCCTCCGAGGCCGCTCCGAAATCGGAGCGGCCTCGGAGGGAACTTTCCTTTGCCCTTCCCTCACCTTCCCCTCCCTTCCCCTACCTAACCCACCCGCCCGGCCCTGTCTAAACCCCCCCCTTACCTTTGTCGGGGGATTTACGCCTCCCGGAGGGAGGCGTAAATCCCCGCGCGCCAGCGGGCCTCCTGCGCGCCGGGCCGCGACCTGGGGGCGGGTACAGAGGGTGCGGCCACGCCCCCGGACCGCCCCGGGCCGTAGCCACGCCCCCGTACCCGCCCCCAAAACGCTGCCGACACGCCCCCGAAACGTCGCGACGACCGGGCCCGCCCCCGACACGCCCCCGACACGCCCCCCCTTGGAGAACCCCGGGACTTAACGCGAGTCCCGGAGCTCTGCGCGCGCCGGGAGGCCTATGTAAAATAGGCTTCCCGGCGCGCAGGGCCCTGCTCGCGTAAATCCGCCCGGTTTTGGGCGGATTTACGCGAGCAGGGCTCTGAAAATCCGCCCCATAATGATGCTACAGGGTTTTCACCCTGTTTTCTGATGTTTGGGTGAGAGGCCCAGTTGCCAATTGATCTGTGTTTTGGGGGGTTCAGTAGATGGGTCATTGCTTCAGACTTTTCAAAGCTATGTGAAGAGACTTAAAGAACAGTTGGGCGTAGCTTATTGGTTGACTGCTGAATCTGCCTAAAAACTGAGCCAGAGAAACAAGCCCCAATATGACCAGGAGGTGAGGCAAAATGACTTGATGGTAGGGGACAGAGTACTCTTAGAGAACTGGGGGCTGACTGGGAGACACACAATTGCTAATAGGTGGAGGTCTACCCCATATGTCATTGAGGAAAAACTGAACGACCTGCCTGGATAGGGCCAGAGTGGGGTGAAGGACCAGTAAAAATGGTGCACAGAAATTACCTCCTGCCCATTGGATAGTTGGTATTTCCCCCAGAGGAACTCCAAGCTAGAACTGAAACCTCTCTACCTCAACCAGAAAAAAAGGGGAACAGTAAGACCTGAGATCCAACCTCATTGCAAATTTGACAGGCATACCCATCGAGAACTGGTAGGGACCACTGAATATTCACTGGAAGACAGATATAGTAGATATGATACGACCTAGCACAATCCAAAGCTGAAGAACTTGCTCTTCATTTTCACAACAAAGTCAACAGCCTTCTAACTCATCTGCCTTCTAATCCCACCGACCCTGCTCTTTACCAGTCTCTTCAACAGTCATCCCTCAACAACAATGGTCTGGAAACACTTGAACCCATCTCTATCTTAGAGATACAAACTCTTATAAGAAGAATGAAACCTTCCTCCCATCCTTTGGATACTATCCCCACCAAACTGCTCCTGGCCATCCCTGACTCCATCGCTAAAACATTGTCGGACATCATAAACTGCTCACTCTCCCAAGGACTATATCCTGACGACCTCAAATTGGCCTCCATCAAACCTCTACTCAAGAAACCCAACTTGGATCCTAAAGACCCCAACAACTTCCGTCCTATCGCCAATCTCCCATTCATAGCCAAGATTCTAGAAAAAGTTGTCAATACTCAACTCTCCGAATACATAGAAGAAAACAAAATCCTATTCCAATCACAATACGGATTTCGCAAATCACTGAACACAGAATCCCTCCTCATCTCCATGTCTGACTTCATATTAATGGGCCTTGACAAAGGCCAATCCTTCCTCTTAATTCTACTGGACCTATCAGCCGCCTTTGATACGGTCAATCATTCCATTCTCACTTCCATTCTGGCTTCTATAGGTATCTCAGGCACCGCTCTCTCATGGTTTAAATCTTTTCTCTCCAACAGAGGCTTCAAGGTTAAGATACAGAACAAAGAATCTTCACGAATGGACGCATCCATAGGAGTCCCTCAGGGCTCCTCACTGTCACCTACACTCTCTAACATTTATCTTTTACTTATCTGCCAACTCCTCTCCAACCTTAACCTCAAACATTTCCTCTACGCCGACGACATCCAGATCGTGATACCCATTAAAGAATCCTACACAAAAACATTGGTTCACTGGGAAAACTGCCTCTTCGAAATTAAACATCTCCTGGCTAACCTAAACCTAGTTTTAAACTCCTCTAAAACAGAACTGCTTCTCATCTCCCCAGATAACAATGCCATCTCTAATCCTCCAACTATCCCAACTACTACACAGGTGAGAGATCTAGGAGTATTAATTGATAACCGGATGAACCTTAAAGCTTCCATCAACAGAACCACCAAGGACTGTTTCCACAAACTCCAAGTTCTGAAAAGAATTAGACCACTCTTCCACACTCAGGACTTCAGAACCATTCTACAAGCCATCATTTTTTCTAAGATCGATTACTGTAACTCTATCCTTCTGGGCCTACCTTCCTCCTATACTAGACCCCTCCAGATGTTACAAAACGCTGCGGCAAGATTACTGACAAACTCCAGGAGGAGGGACCATATATCTCCAATCCTAAAAGATCTCCACTGGTTGCCTGTTCACTTTAGAATCCTCTACAAATCTCTTTCCATAATATACAAAACCATCCATCAACTCACCCCACTCGACTTACAAGTCCCATTCCAAATTTATAACTCCTCCAGACCAACAAGAGACACACTCAGAGGATCTCTTCAAGTGCCCCCAGCCAAAACTACCAAACACATTACCTTGAGAGATCGGGCCTTTTCAACAGCCGGCCCCCTTCTATGGAACTCCATCCCACCGGACCTTAGACAGGAGCCCAGCCTCCCAACCTTCAGGAAGAGACTCAAGACCTGGCTGTTTAAAAAAGCTTTCCCGGACACCGATTAATTCTATTCAGCCAGATTCTACCACTTCCACATGTAAAAATGTTATTACTAATGTAAATACCTATACCTAATGTTATTCTCTCCCTTTTCTTCTCTCCTCCCAGTTCTATTACCTTGTTATTTGTAACTGCTTCCTTCTACACAAATAGGTTATTGAATTGTTCACTGTACACCCCTGTTATATGTAAACCGGCATGATGTGTTTGCAACATGAATGCCGGTATATAAAAATTTTAAATAAATAAATGATAGTGAGGATTCAGAAGGAGAGATAGGTGGGAGACATGAGGTTCACCTGGGAGGCACATTGGAGAGACTGTACCCCTAACCAACAAGCATGTGATGGGAATTTGGTAAGACTGTTCCTGGGAATGGAAACACAGGAGAAGGAGATCCAAATAGGCTTCCAGAGTAATGATAGGTCTGAGGGTAGTACAGATGGTGAGAGAGGGATGGACAACCTGGAACACGAGAGGGATGGACAACCTGGAACAAGAGAGGTGCCACAAATGAGATTCACCTCCAGAGAGAATCAGAAACCTCAGAGGCTGAGGAATTGGTTCCACTGCTACCCCGAGAGCCCAGAAGGAGAGGTAGGACTGTGAAACCCACAATACGGTTGACTTATGATAGCCTTGGAAATCCAGTGAATGTCCCTCTGACAGTAGCACACAAACAGGTGACTGCCTATTACCCAAAAGTAATAAAGGAATGCCTTGAGACTTTGGTCTGAAGGGGAGGTACATGCAAGAGTGTGGCATCTTGTTGAGGACAACAAGAATTTAAGTGTGGGAGAGTGGAACCTCCCCCCCCCCATACACACACACAAGATGGAGGTTTGAGCATTCTACCATTTAAGTGATCTGTAGAAAAAAAAAAGGGGAGGACAATGTAGCTGTGTAACATGAGCTGCCAGCCCAGGAAACACAAAAAGAAATTGAAAAGGTCTACAGACCCTTAGTGTGAAGGTTCTTAACTGATCATTGAATAGAGTAGTTAGATATTCAAGTTGGGGATTTGCATGTCACAGCCCCCTGGACTTCTGCTGAAACATTTGTAGGAAATATCACTAAAAATCAGAGGATTGAAACTCCTAAATTATAGAACCAAGACTGGAGAAGGGATTTATGAGAGAGGTGTACTGGAAAACAGTTTTAGGAAGCAAACAGATTTTCACCCTGACTAACAAGGGTATTCAGACACGTGGGTACCAAGTTCCCAGACAATAGAGGGAATGCCCAGGTAAGATAGAGTAGTGTGCACATGTTTTCTCTCTGTAGTCCTGCCTGGTGCTTGGTCTTTTGGATGAGTGAAAGGGTCAGACAACAGATAAAGCAAAAGCCAAGCTGAAAGAAAGTGACATATCCAGGCTCGGTAACAGCACATGACTGGCCATGAGCTTAATGTAGCTAAGTTCACTGAAAGCTGAGACTGCAGAGGGCCAGAACCAATGAATGCTAAAACAGCCATGACCCTAGTAGATCTATAAACCTAAGCCAGGGAAAATCTGGCTACTGAGGGAGGAGAACTGAAGGATAGGCCTGGAGGTGAATGGTCCCCTCCTTGAGTGAACGGGCACCAACAGCAGATCTGGAGATCAAGCGGTCCCCTTGAGCAAAGGGACTCCAGCGGCAGTCCGGGAGGTGGAGTCGGGTCCCTGAGAAAGGCATGGACCCCAGCAGCAGATCTGGAGTGGTCCCCCTTGAGCAAGGGTACCCCAACGGTACTCTGAGAGGCAGAGTTAGGTCCCCCAGGAGGATGTGGACCCCAGCAGCAATCCAGGAGGTGGAATCAGGGCCCCAGGAGGCTGTGGACCCCAGTTTTGGTACAGACCTTCAGCGGAGCATAAGGAGACTAGGTACAGCGGACACTCCCCCAGGCCAACACTGCCCACCAGTTCAGTTGCATCTGTTCACATGGGTGAGACTTGGGATAAAAATGGGGAGGATAATTAATAATGCTTGAGTAAGCGGGAATCAAGAGGTGCCTTCTATAGGGTGGTATACTCTGGGGGCCAACAACCCCAAATTGCGAAATATTAAATGTTCTTGCTACCTTGTAGAAATGCATATAGTTGTGTTGACTGAGACTATTATCCACAAGTTGTGTGCTGTTTGACATCCTATTAGCCATGTACATAGTCATATAGAAATGTATATGCGTGTATAGTCTAATAAACTTGTACTGCCATCCTTGTTCACAGTCCCATTTGTTTCCTGGGGTGAAGGGAGGGAAATCCCACCCACTAACACCTTTTTTCCCAGGTGGAGGCACCAAGAATGTGAGGACCGACTGAGTCTGCCCTAGTTGGGGCTTCCGCCAGGTTGGCCCCGGATCCAGGAACACCCTGCGAGATAAGCCTTCAAAGAGGCGTTACACTCAGAAAGGGGAGATATGACTGGGTTTTCTAAGGAGACACTTAAGGGTTCCCCCTTGGATTCCATTTTGTCCACCATGGAATGGTCCTTGTTCTCCATTTGCCAAAAAAAGTTTTCTTTGCTTCTGACTGGTGGTTGCTCACTATTCCCTTTGGTGTCCGAGAGCAAGTCTGACATTGGCGCTCTTTCCTAGGATGCAGCAGGTCTATTTCGCGAGTGAGTCATTCTGAATTTGGTCTCTCCCATCGTACCTGGGTTCTCCCCTTCTGGGCAGTTCTCTGGCAAAGAGTAGGGGTTTCTCTTGCATGGGAGTCGCATTTTTCATACCTGCTGAGCACAATGTGCAGTTCTCACAGATGGCTGCTCTTGACAGTCAATCATTCTCGCATGTGGGACCCTACCTCAGTATGGAGGGTTCTGGTCCATTTACATTCTAGTTAGCAGGTATGTTTTTCAACCTCTCACCATATCAGTGGCTGCATGAGTTAGGGAACGAAGGATTCCACATTAGAGGTGATACACTTTTGTTGTGGTGTCTTGTGAGCTATACTTCCCTCTTTCAGGAATAAACCTATCTGTGGGTAGGAAGGTTCTGATTCATGCAACCATTGTTCTACTTACTGGATTGCATAATTCCTTGGGGGAACATATACATAATCATGGCCTTGGGTATTGATACTTAGGCCAGGTTGTTGGGCAGTCTGTTCTGAGATCAGACTGACCCTGTCCTGGTACCCTTTGGGTTGCCAGATTTGTAAAGTAATCCTGTTTCTTCTGGATTTTTTCCTGAGGTGGTTTGCTCTCTGTTTCAGCTGTATCTATCATGTTGAGACGTCTGTGTCGGGTTGGGTGGGAGAGTTAACTCTCTACTGGAATCAGCATTGAGTTGTTTGTCTGGGATTGATAAATACAGCCTAATGGCTTTTTCTTATCCCTGCAGCCCCAGGATCTGCCTCATTGTGTCCTTCGCTCTTTCTGACTTCTGGTCTATTACCTGCTATTAATTAAGTTGACTTAGAAAATAGCCACTGCTATTACTAGCAACAGTAACATGGGATAGACTTAGTTTTTGGGAACTTGCCAGGTTTTTATTGCCTGGATTGGCCACTGTTGGAGACAGGATGCTGGGCTTGATGGACCCTTGGTCTGACCCAGTATGGCATGTTCTTATGTTCGCAGGGGGGGAGGGAGTGAAGCTAGGGAAAGGTACGCCACCGTTTTTTTGCCAAGTTCTGCCTAGTACTGCCTTTTGCTTTTCATACTTCACTGGGTTGAAGAAAGTGCCTCTCTGCTCACCTAAACTGTCCTGCGAACAAGGTGAGTATGAGTGAGCATCAGGCCTAGCTTAATTCCCTGCTAGCAATTCTGTTCAGGGATTGCCTTTCATCTCCTAACGCTCTTGACGTCTGTCCTGGGCAGTCAAATCAATCTTCTATTCCCTGTACGTACAAGGATCAGTCCAGACTGTGGGTTATGCTCCCAGTCCAGCAGGTGGAGTCAGAAGCAAAAACTCGAGGGGGGGTCTATATGACGTCACCCCCTGTGCCTCAATCCTCAGTATCTTCTGACTCCAGCAGGTGTGAGCAGGGGACTTAACGGTCCCCAGCACAGGTTCTCTAGGTTTTAGGCCTTTTCCTGTTTCTTTTGAGGGATCAAGATATTTAAAAACACCGTCTTTAAGTTTTTAACTTGTACTTTCTATGGTAAAATTTCTTTTACCGGCCTATCTTCCTTCCAGCTTGTTGCAAGCTTCCAAGTTCTCTCCCCTTGTTGATTGTAATTTTTGACTTATTCCTACTTATTGTTATCTTTCATTTACGTGAATTTGTTACTCTTGTTGTTTTCCCTTTGTTAAACTGTAAACTGATCCGATATGGTAATTTACTATGAAGGTCGGTATAAAAAAAACTGTTAAATAAATAAATAAATAAAAAAAAAATAGTATTTTAGTTTTAAATTTAGCCTTTGTTTCAGACTTTGTCTGGTAATTTTTTGACAGGACCTTGTTGGCTTACTGTTTTCTGTTTTCACTTTCTCTTTTCTTTGGGGTAAGTGTTTAAGTTTTTTATTTCAGAGACAGTACATTTCACCTCTTGCCATTTCTGGCGGCACTGGAGGGCGGCGTTTCTAACTAATTTTCCTGTCACATTTGAACACCCTCCTCCCGGCTCTCCTACCCGCGGCTCCGCGAAGCGCCATTCCGCGGGGCTGCCGCCTTCTGGGAGGTCCTTTCCCCGGCAGTGCTTCCTCCGGTAGGAAGAGGGAGGGTGTCTTAGCATTTTTGCTAAAAACTACGACCTTTTTAGGTCTCTGCCGCGCTGTCTGGTTCCTGCCTCCCCAACGGAAGGATTTCTCTCCATGTCGCGGTCGTCGGCTTGTGTTTCCTGTGGGCGTTTGGGGAGCCGCCTCTCGGACGAGGGGCTGTGCTCCGGCTGTAAACCCACCGAAAAAGTTGGCACGCCATCGGGGGAAGGCACAGGACACCAATTGGAAGACGGCACTTCTCATCAGCGGCAAGCCCCGTTCCCGCTGAGCGCGGAAACGGCGGCCATTTTATTCTCTGAGGAGGAAACTGGCGCTTCAGATTGCGAGGAGCTGGGGGACCCAGTTCCTCGTCAAGCTGCCATTTCAACACCTACAGTCGGCTCAGGAGAGCAATTTAAGGTAGGGGAACCCCTGGGAGGGCTTCCTCCAGGTTTGCCAGGTTTTTCCCCGGAGTTTGTGGTTTTAATGCATCGCGCTTTTTTACAGAGCTGCGGTCAGCCCCTAGCTTCGACCTCGGGTCCTCCTCCTGCCAAGATTCCACGTTTGGATTCCTCTCTAGGGGGACCTTCGGCACAGGGTGTGAACCATCCTATAATTTCCACTCCGATTACTTCTAAGCCTCCCATGGCTCCACCACGGACCTCTCCAGTTATTCCACAGGGAAATGTGATTCCAGACCCACTAGGAGATGATCCTACACTATCAGTTCAGGTCGAAGGAGACGATCCACGGGTACTCCGCATTTTCCAACTAGAGGAGTTGGAGGGTCTCATTCCTCATATTCTCCAGGAGATGGACATTGATCCTCCCCCGGATCCAACTCCTTCAGACCCCAAGATTAAGAAGGGAGACCCCCTCCTTGCGGGTCTTCGTCCCATGGCTAAAGCTTTTCCTACACACCCCAGTTTCTTACAACTGATTTCTAGGAATGGGAAACTCCTGAGGCCTCCCTCAGGGTGAACAGAGCCATGGAAAAATTATATCCTCTTCCAGTGGATTTTCTGGACCTCCTTAAGGTACCGGCAGTTGATTCTGCGGTATCTGCGGTTACTAAAAGCACCACCATCCCTGTCACTGGAGGTACGGCCTTGAAGGACTTACAGGATAGGAAGTTGGAAGTTTTTCTGAAAAGAATTTTTGAGGTTTCGGCTCTCGGAGTACGAGCGGCTATTTGCACCTCTCTTGCACAGAGGGCGGGCTTACGTTGGGTTCAACAACTACTCACATCGCAGGACCTCCCTACTTCTGAGGCTCAACAAGCAGATAGGTTAGAGTCCGTGATTGCTTATGGTGCCGATGCACTCTATGACCTCCTTAGAGTTCTCTCTCGGTCGATGGTTGCAGCAGTTTCGGCCCGCCGTCTTCTGTGGCTTCGTAACTGGTCAGCGGACTCTTCTTCCAAAACACGTCTGGGTTCTTTACCTTTCAAGGGAAAGTTCCTCTTTGGTGAGGACTTGGATCAGATAATCAAGTCCCTAAATGAGAATGCGGTACATAAGCTTCCAGAGGACAGGCCTCGTTCAGCTAGATCCTTTAGTTTCTCAAGAAACCGATCCCGGAACCAGCGACGCACTCGTGTTAACAGACAACAACCAGCGTCGAGGACTCCTTCCTATCGCTCACAAGGCTGGAATCGGTCCTTTCGAGGTCGGCGGACAGGTAAAGAGGCTACAGCGACCCGCTCAACCTCTAAGCCGTCACAATGATGCCAAGTTAGCCCACGAGCTGACTCCGCGGGTGGGGGGTCGGCTCTCTCTCTTTTACAGGGAGTGGGTTCGAATCACGTCGGACCAGTGGGTCTTGGACATCCTAAGACAAGGTTACGCGTTGGATTTTGTCCACGCCCCCAGAGACAGATTTCTTTTCTCTCCTTGCGGTTCTCTTCACAAACAGCAAGCCGTCCGTCAGACTCTCCAGCGACTGCGTTCTTTAGGAGCGATAAGACCAGTGTCCGTCACCGAGCTGGGTCGAGGTCTCTACTCCATTTATTTTGTAGTTCCCAAGAAGGAGGAATCCTTCCGGCCCATTTTGGATCTCAAGACTGTCAACAGAGCACTCCGGGTTCCTTGCTTCCGCATGGAAACGCTCAGGTCGGTTTTAGCGGCGGTCCATCGAGGGGAATTTCTCGCTTCTTTGGACTTGACGGAGGCGTACCTCCATATTCCAATCCATCCGGATTTTCAACGCTATCTCCGCTTCAAAATCCTGGGGCAGCATTTCCAATTCAAGGCGCTACCTTTTGGTCTAGCCACAGCTCCTCGAGTCTTTACAAAAATTATGGTTGCAGTCGCAGCGGCCCTTCGTCGGGAAGGAATTCTGGTTCACCCATATCTCGACGACTGGCTTATTTGGGCAAAGTCCCGAAGACAGGGGATCCTTGCAGTAGAGAGGGTAGTTTCCCTGCTTCAGTCCCTGGGCTGGATAATCAATTACGACAAAAGCCGTCTTACTCCATCTCAGTCGTTGGATTTTGTTGGGCGCTCACTTCAACACGAGAGAGGGGAAAGTGTTCTTACGTCCAGAGCGAGCGCAGGCATTGAGAGAACAGGTCTCTCGTTTCTTAACTCTCCAAGTTCCAACAGCCTGGGATTATCTACAAGTACTGGGGACTATGGCCTCCACGATCGATCTAGTTCCTTGGGCTTTTGCGCATCTTCGGCCTCTACAGAAGGCTCTGCTATCCCGTTGGAAACCGACATCTCAAGAGTACAGTGCGGTTCTTCCAATTCCACCGGCAGCTCGACTCAGTCTCCGTTGGTGGTTGGATCCTCACAATCTGGCCCAGGGAGTTTCCTTGGAGACACCGGATTGGCTAGTAGTCACCACGGATGCCAACCTCAAGGGTTGGGGGGCGGTATGCCACTCGAGCTCCATTCAAGGAATTTGGACTCACGAGCAAAGTCAGTGGTCCATCAACCAGTTGGAGACAAGGGCCGTTCGCCTTGCCTTACAGGGATTCCTTCCTCTTGTTCGTCAAAGAGCAGTCAGGATTCTCTCGGACAATGCAACCACAGTATCGTACATCAACCGTCAGGGAGGTACGAGGAGTCACCTGGTTGCGTGGGAAGCGGAAAGGCTAATGCAGTGGGCGGAAAAACACTTGTCTCGGATAGCTGCCTCTCACATCGCAGGCATAGACAACGTTCAGGCGGATTTTCTCAGCCGACAACGTCTGGATCCGGGAGAGTGGGAGCTCTCCAGAGAAGCGATGATTCTCATAGAAGATCGTTGGGGTCCCCCCCACGTAGATCTCATGGCCACAGCCAAGAACACAAAGGCCACTCGTTTCTTCAGCCGCAGACGAGAGCACGGGGCAGAAGGGGTAGATGCTCTGGTCCTCCCGTGGCCCAGGCAGATTCTTCTGTATGTCTTTCCCCCGTGGCCCCTAGTGGGACGGGTGCTTCGTCGCATAGAAGTTCACCCAGGACCGGTAATTCTCGTAGCCCCGGAATGGCCAAGGAGACCATGGTTCGCGGACCTACTTCTTCTAGTTCGCGAAGGACCAATACGTCTCAGTCATCTTCCTCGTCTTCTCAAACAGGGTCCAATATTTTTAGAAGAGGCAGATCGCTTCTGTCTTGCGGCCTGGCTTTTGAGAGGCGCAAGTTGAGACATCAAGGATATCCTGAGGCGGTTATTTCCACTCTGTTGCGGTCTAGAAAGACTTCCACCTCGGTCACTTATATCAGAGTTTGGAAAGTTTTTGAGGATTGGTGTGTTGGTCGTGACATTGTACCGACTAATGCCTCGGTAGTTCAAGTCTTAGCTTTCCTTCAAGCTGGCCTTGACATGGGTCTTGCATATAACTCCCTTAGGGTGCATGTAGCAGCGTTGGGAGCGTTGTTGCAGACGGGAATGATTTCTCCCCTCTCTTCTCATCCAGATATACTCCGTTTTCTTAAGGGTGTGCGACAATTGAATCCTCCTTCCAGATCGCCATGTCCCTCTTGGAGTCTCAATCTGGTTCTTGAGGCTCTTGTAGGACCTCCTTTTGAGCCTTTACGCACGGCCACCTTCAAAGACCTCACTCTAAAGTCTGTCTTTCTGGTAGCCATAAGTTCAGCTCGTCGTATTTCAGAACTCCAAGCTTTGTCTTGCCGAGAACCTTACCTCCGTATTTCAGAGGACGGTATTTCCCTAAGGACTGTTCCCTCTTTTCTTCCAAAGGTGGTTTCTTCTTTCCACTTGAATCAGTCGGTAGAACTCCCTTCTTTTTCCGTGTCTGATTCCAGACAACTACGTAGTCTGGATGTTAAAAGATGTCTCATGCAGTACTTGGAATCTACCAATGACTTTCGTCTCACGGATCATCTTTTTGTTCTATGGTCTGGCCCCAGGAAGGGTCAGATGGCTTCTAAGACAACCATTGCTCGATGGTTGAAAGGTGCGATTTCTGCTGCATACATAGGGAAAGGGCGCCAACCACCTCTGGGGGTTAAGGCACATTCCCTCCGGGCGCAGGCTGCGTCCTGGGCAGAAAGTTCTTTGGTGTCTGCTCAAGAAATTTGTAGAGCGGCCACCTGGAAATCTCTACATACTTTTTCTAGACACTATCGTTTAGATGTTCGGGCTCCGGGTTTCGGTTCCTTTGGAGATAGTGTCTTGAGAGCAGGGCTGGTATCGGCCCACCCGGAGTAGGGAAGCTTTGGTACATCCCACAGTCTGGACTGATCCTTGTACGTACAGGGAAAAGAAAATTATTCCTTACCTGCTAATTTTCGTTCCTGTAGTACTAAGGATCAGTCCAGACGCCCTCCCTAGTTTTTTAAGGGTTCTAATTGGGATAAGCCTCTGCTCGTCACTCCTATTCTTTCTGCTTCTTATAAACTCCCCCTGGGGTTCCAGGGGTTTTCTGTTTATACAGTTCAGTTGGACAAGTTCCTGTTGGGAGTTGGTTTTTATTAGTTTAATCTTCGTTCATAATTGTTGAACAAGTGTTATTCTTGATCCCTCCGTCTCTTCTCTTTGGCTTTGTAAGTTTAGTTACTGAGGATTGAGGCACAGGGGGTGACGTCATATAGACCCCCCCTCGAGTTTTTGCTTCTGACTCCACCTGCTGGACTGGGAGCATAACCCACAGTCTGGACTGATCCTTAGTACTACAGGAACGAAAATTAGCAGGTAAGGAATAATTTTCTTCTTCTCCTCAGACCTGCTGCTGTTACAGCTGCTTCTTCCAAGTGTTGCTTGGGTTTTTCTACCCATTGTGCCTATCAGCCAATCATTGGGTGCACTCCTGCAAATGCATTCTGTTCTTCAGATGTATTATGCCTCACCACCCGCACGGCCCGGCTCTGCCACTCTTCTGGATCACTGATCACGTCTTCAGAGAGTAACTCTTTACCCCTGCGCCAGCCAGCCGCTCATAACTCCCCAGGTCCTGGCCTAAGCAGGCCCTGTCTCTGCTTGGCTTCAGGGTTCCCCTTAGAAGGAGTGGGTGATGAAACCACTCCCAATCAAAAGACAGTGCAAAGACACAGTTTTCTTCAAAACAGTTTATAAGGCAATTCAAATGTTCTTTACTTTACTTCTTCACCCCTACCTCCACCGGTTCTTGGGAACTCAGTGCCTGAACCTCCAGTTCATTATCCAGGAACTCCCGCTCCCTAACGGCTGGTGCTTGATGCGGGTTCCTATTAAGTCAAAAACCCTCTTTTAAGCATTTAAACCCAACATGCTCTTTAAAGCCCTTCTCCCAACCTTCCTTTAAGGTACCACTTGTAACCCTCTCCCTTCCTGGTTACTTGGTATCTATGGCTGAGCTGGAGGATTCCTCTCCCCCAGAACCTACCTCCATCACTTCCTCTTCCTGTCCCGAGGAGCTAGCCTTTTCTGGCCATTGCCACCATGCCCCCTTCCTCCAACTCCATCGATTCAGCTGTGTTTGACTCGTTATCCTTTAACTCTGACACCTGTTTCCCCTCTTGCTCTACCCACGGGTCAGGTGATGGTTCTAAGAACCTGGGAGTTGTAGTTTTCACTGTCTTCCACAACGCCCTCTGCTGTCTGTCTCTGGTATTATCTGACTTCATCCTATGGTGCCGGGGCTGTTCCTGACCCTGGCAGTGCTGCACTGCATCATACCCCCCCCCTCCCCTTTAAAAACCCTGGAACTCCTTGACCCAAGAGTTCCAGTATCCTCCCCCAACAGGGAAAGAAAGTCAGCGTTGAAATGGTCCTTGCCAGCCCTATGTTGAACCTCAAAACGGTATGTCTGCAGAGCAAGATACCACCTGGTTAGATGTGCATTAGACTCCTTCATAACGTTAAGCCACTTCAAAGGCGCATGGTCAGTGACTAATACAAAGGAGCACCCTGCTAGATAATATCTTAGCGGCTCTATAGCCCACTTAACCGCCAGACATTCTTTCTCAATGGTGGCATATTTCTCCTCATGTGGGTGCAGCCTTCGGCTGAGGTACAGCACGGGATGTTCCTCACCCTGGTCGACTTGGGAGAATACTGCCCCCAACCCCTTCCCACAGGCATCTGTTTGTAGTACAAAGGGCAGCATAAAGTCGACGGCCTTTAATACTGGATCTCGGCAGAAGGCCTGCTTAAGACGTTCAAACCCTTCTGTTGCTAGCAGGGCCCACCGTAGCTTGTTCGGTGCCCCTTTTCTTAGCATGTCATTGAGGGGGCTGGCTAGGTCAGCAAAGCGGGGTATGAATCATCTATAGCCAAAAAGGCTCGTAGTTGCTTCTGAGTCTCGGGCTGGGAGTAGTCCCTGATACACTGAATTTTATCAATTAGGGGCTTGACCACCCCTTTTCCCACTAGGTGCCCCAGGTATTTGACTTCTCATTGAGCCATCCGACATTTCGCTGGATTAGCTGTCAACCCCGCTTCTCTTAGCGACTGTCGTATGGCCTTAACTTTTACCAAGTGAGACTCCCAATCTGTGGAATAGTCTATGTGTGGGCGCAATACGACATTCAGAAGGCGTTGGCAGCTGGCGGCAGCTCCTTGCAAGCCAAACGGCATGCGAACGAACTGATATAAGCCTGCTGGGGTGGCAAATGCCATTTTTTCACAGGATTTTTCCTCCAAGGGGATTTGCCAATACCCCCTTTGTCAGGTCTAAAGTGGTCAAATAGTGGGCCGTCCCTAGTCTCTCCACCAATTCGTCCACTCGGGGCATAGGGTAAGCATCAAAGCTAGAAACAGTGTTCACCAACCTAAAATCTATGCAAAAGCGTGGGTCCCATCTGGCTTTGGCACTAGGACTATGGGGCTACACCAGGTGCTACTGGATTCTTCAATGACACCTAATTGTAACATCTCTTCCACTTGCTTCATGACCTCGGCCTGCATTGCCTCTGGCAATCGATAGGGCCTCCTCCTAACCACCTTCCCTGGCGGAGTTAGTATTGTATGCGTGATTAATGTCGTTCACCCTGGCTGTGGGGAAAACATATCTCCTGCTCACCTGACCACATTTTCTATCTGTGCTCTCTGTAACTGAGTTAGCTCAGCTCCTATCTTTACCCCTTCCTTTTGACCCAGTTCCCGTACCTGGGAGCCAGATCCACCTCCTCTTCATGTACCGTGCCTGCAGTCATGCCCTCTCTCTCTATCCAGGGTTTGAACAGGTTTACATGATAGACTTGTGGTCGCTTGAGACCCACCTTAACTTGATAATTTAGGGGTCCTAAGTGCTTTAATGTCTTCCCCAGGCCTTTCCATTTGGCTAAAAGCTTGTTAGGAGATGTAGGCACCAGTATCAGGACCTGGTCTCCTTCCTGAAATTCCCGTTCTGTAGCACCTTGGTCATAATACTGCTTCTGGCATGCCTGAGCCTACCTCAGATTCTAGCAGGCTATTCCCAAAGAAGTCTCGGCATGCTGCCTCAAGCCTCCAACATAACTTATTATGTCTTGGAGATCCACCTCCATCCCGCTCCACTGCTCCTTTGATAACATCTAGGAAACCCAGAGGTTGTCACCCAAAAACTAGTTCAAAGGGGGAAAAACCCTGTGGAGGCTTGGGGTACCTTCCGCGAGGCAAACAACAAAAAGGGGATAAGTTGGTCCCAATCTCCAGAATCCTTCTCCAAGCAACTGCGCATCATGGCCTTTAAAGTTTGGTTATAGCGTTCTACTAGGCCATCTGTCTGGGGATGATATGCAGCGGTGCGTATATGCTTGATGCCCAACTGGGCCCATAAACACGCCAAATCCCGGGACATAAAATTAGTTCCTCTAACAGTCAGTATTTCTTGGGGAAAATCAAACTGACAGAAGATCTTAATCAGCTCTGGGGCGACCACCCTTGCTCCCGTGGACCTCAAGGGGATAGCCCAAGGAAATCTTGTGGCATAGTCCAGAACCACTAAGATGTACTGGTGGCCCCTCTTACTCTTTTCTAGCAGTCCGATTATGTCGACGGCTACGCGGTCCATGGGTTCCTGCACTACCGGCAAGGGTACCAGGGGTGCTCTGGAGGGTACTCTTGGCGAGACTAGTTGGCAGTTAGGGCAGAAGCTACAAAACTTCTTGACCAGGCTATATATTCCTGGCCAAAAGAATCTCCTCTTGACCCTGGCCAAAGTGCTATGCATGCCCAAATGTCCTGCCAGGGGATGATCGTGTGCCAAGGACAGGACCTCTTTCTGGAAGCGGATAGGCACCAGCAGCTGTTTATGGGGCCCCTGACCAGCTAGCCCTTCCTCCACCCTATAGAGCAGAATTTTCTGGACCATGAAATAGGGATACAACACAGTTCCTTTATTGGCGATCTGTTGACTGGACAGTTTAGCTTGTTCCCAAGCCGCCTTCAGAGCTGGATCCTTGCCCTGCTCTTCCCTAAACTCAGGAAACTGGTCTAACAGGGTCCCCACTATTTGGCTAGTGTGCCCCTCTTCTCCTTCCCATAGGTCTGCCTGTCCCCATTTTTCCCTCTTTCTCTCGGCCCGAGGTTTGCGACTTACCCCAGAATTCTCCACTACTCCTCCCTCCTCAAAGGGAAAGACCTCCCCAATTACCTGCTCAGGGTCCGAGGCGACTTGCGCTTGGGCCTGAGCCCTGGTGGTTATAAAAGTTTGTTTATCTCTAAGTACCTCGGCGAGGTGCTTCCACTCTCGCCCTAATATGAGGGGTACAGGTAACCCCTCCGCCAGGGCCACTTCTACTACATCCTCATACTGTCCCCACTGAATGATAGCCTCATGCACTGGGTGTTTAACTACTTTGCCATGCACACATTGTATCAGCACCTCCCCCTTTCGGGTCTGTGGGGAGTTTACCCCTACCACGTGAGTGGTCTTCCCAGAAATCAGCGACTGATTAGTGCCTGTATCTATGAGGGCTTGCACCGGGTGCCTATTGACCCTAACCCATTTGAAATATGGATTTTGCCTCCTAGATGCCTCTCCCCCTCCTAGCTTAGGGGGTTGAGCATACCCCACGGCCAGGCGAGGACACTCCCTCTGGTCGACATGTTGAAGTGGTCATCCACTTCAACACGTCGTCTGACGCCATCCCAGCTATTGCTATTTGGTAGCAAAAAAAAAAAAAGTTTTTTCTTTTTTTTTCAAGGCTACTGTCTCCTCTTCAGCTTGGCCTCTCCCACCGACTCGAGCTGGCAATCCTATTTAGGCAGTTTTATCTACTTTTACCTTTACCAGGTCAGTAAATGCCCTGGTATCTTTTTTTCCTTCGCTGGTCTCCTCTGGACGGTGAATTCCGAATATCACACCTCTGCCACCATATGTTATGCCTCACCGCCCGCACGGCCCGGCTCTGCCACTCTTCTGGATCACTGATCACGTCTTCAGCGAGTCACTCTTCGCCCTTGTGCCAGCCAGCCGCTCGTAACTCCCCAGGTCCTGGCCTAAGCAGGCCCTGTCTCTGCTTGGCTTCAGGGTTCCCCTTAGAAGGGGTGGGTGGTGAAACCACCCCCAATCAAAAGACAGTGCAAAGACACAGTTTTCTTCAAAACAGTTTATAAGGCAATTCAAATGTTCTTTGCCTTTACTTCTTCACCCCCACCTCCACCCGTTCTTGGGAACTCACTGCCTGAACCTCCAGTTCAGTATCCAGGCACTCCCGCTCCCTAACGGCTGGTGCTTGATGCGGGTTCCTATTAAGTCAAAAACCCTCTTTTAAGCATTTAAACCCAACATGCTCTTTAAAGCCCTTCCTCCCAACCTTCCTTCAAGGTACCACTTGTAACCCTTTCCCTTCCTGGTTACTCGGTATCCATGGCTGAGCTGGAGGATTCCTCTCCCCCAGAACCTACCTCCATCCCTTCCTCTTCCTGTCCTGAGGAGCTAGCCTTTTCTGGCCATTGCCACCATGCTGGCATGGCCCCTTCCTCTAACTCCATTGATTCAATTGTGTCTGACTCGTTATCCTTTAACTCTGACACCTGTTTCCCCTCTTGCTCTACCCACGGGTCAGGTGGTGGTTCTAAGAACCTGGGAGTTGTAGTTTTCACTGTCTTCCGCAACGCCCTCTGCTGTCTGTTTCTGGTATTATCTGACTTCATCCTATGGTGCCGGGGCTGTTCCTGACCCTGGCAGTGCTGCACTGCATCACAGATGCTAGTGGCTTGCAGTTTTTCTGGAGGGCTCTCTGGCCCCAGTTGGATTTTTCGGTGGTCTTGTGACAAAGGAAACTTTGTGGTCTTCATCCATGAAGGTGATATGATACAGACTTTCAGATACTTGAAAGGTTTTAATGATCCAAAGACAACGACAAACCTTTTCCGTAGGAAAAAAATCAGCAGAACCAGGGGTCACGATTTGAAGCTCCAGGGAGGAAGATTCAGAACCAATGTCAGGAAGTATTTCTTCACGGAGAGGGTGGTGGATGCCTGGAATGCCCTTCCGGAGGAAGTGGTGAAGACCATAACTGTGAAGGACTTCAAAGAGGTGTGGGATAAACACTGTGGATCCATAAAATCAAGAGGCCGTCAATAAAGAGTGGGTGGCTCGCCTGAATGACGGCTACTGCCTGGAGATAATACCCTTATTCAATAAACATACACATGGTTACTGTGACTCCAACATCGCTCTAAGCTACAACAGCAAGAGGAAATGTGGAAAAAAGGATTCGCACTCACAAAGCGGGGAGTAGCTGGCTTGTTACGGCGGTTACTACCCCAAACCAAATAAGCCTGATACTTCACGTTCAACCCATATCCAGCATAGCTCTCTGCTTCAACGGCAGGGGAGAAGAAAAAATGAAACTTCACGCATATCCAGCATAGCTCCCTGCTTCAACGGCAGGGGAGAAGAAAAACTGATACTTCACGCATATCCAGCATAGCTCCACTGCTTCAACGGCAGGGGAGAAGAAAAACTGATACTACACACATATCCAGCATAGCTCCCTGCTTCAACGGCAGGGGAGAAGAAAAACAACCAATAAGGGCTGAATAACATAGTCTGGGTAAAACAAATAAGCATGGGTGTAGCTTGCTTATTGCGGCGGTTACTTCCCCTACTACCCCTAACTAATCAAGCTTGATATTTCACTTGGATGCAGCTCCATCACTGCTCTCTACATTAATGGTGGGGGTGGAAGGGAAATAGAACCAAAGAGCTAAGAGAAACAGATAAGTACCGTATTTTTCGGACTATAAGGCGCACATAAAAACCTAAGATTTTCTCAGAAATCGGAAGTGCGCCTTATAATCCGGTGCGCCTTATATATGGATTTTTCTCAAGCACAGGCTCGCACTCACCTCTAGGCCTCCTCTTTGCGGTCGCCGCAGGATGGGCTCTGCAGTGGCCCTGCTACCGGGCCTCTTCTTCTCGGTCCGTAAACGCAAGTGCTGCTCCACTTCTGCGCGCGCTGATGCTTCCCCTCCTTCCTGCCCACGCGGCTCCGGTAAAGTTTACTTCCGGTGACGCACAGGCAGGAAGGAGGGGAGCATCAGCACATGCAGAATTGACGCACAGGCAGGAAGGAGGAGGAGCATCAGCACGTGCTACTGCCGACCGCGTATGCGACCTGCCAGCGGGTGAGTGCGGCAGTCCGCGGACATAGCTCACGGACCACCAAGCATAACAAGCTGTTCCTCTACCGGTTTACCCGGATTCCTCCTGACCCGAGCGCAACCGACCTGCCAGCGGGTGAGGGCGGCAGTCCGCGGACATAGCTCATGGACCACCAAGCATAACAAGCTGTCCCTCTACCGGTTTACCCGGATTCCTCCTGACCCGAGCGCAACCGATTAAAAAAAAAGGCTCTGAGCCGTGCAGTATCTGTGCTCCAGCATTAATGTGCGTGCATTCAATAAATGTTTATACCCACTACTCCAAAATGCCTCCTGTTAAGAGACATGCTTATGATGCAGATTTTAAGCTTAAAGCTATAACTCATGCAGTAGAGCATGGAAATAGAGCAGCTGCGAGAGAATTCAACATTAATGAATCTATGGTGCGTAAGTGGAGGAAACAAGAAGATGCCCTATGCCAAGTAAAGAAGACCAAACTGAGTTTCCGAGGAAACAAAGCAAGATGGCCACAGTTGGAGGACAAAATAGATCAGTGGGTTATCGAACAGAGAACCGCAGATAGAAGCGTCTCCACTGTCTCTATTCGACTCAAAGCCACAGCGTTAGCACGCGACATGGAGATCAAGGACTTTCGAGGAGGTCCTTCATGGTGCTTTCGTTTATGCAAAGGTGTAATCTCTCCATCCGCACCAGAACTACTGTCTGCCAGCAACTGCCAAAAGATTATGAAGAGAAGCTGGCCATTTTCCGCACCTACTGCATAACCAAGATAAAAGAAAAGAATATCCAGCCAGAACACATCACTAACATGGATGAGGTCCCCCTCACTTTCGATATCCCCGTACAACGTACTGTTGAGAAAACAGAGACCAGTACGGTATCTATACGTACCACAGGAAACGAGAAGTCATCAAACACCGCTCCCCGTAACGATTTATGTGGTGCGGTCCGCATGGGGTTTCACCAAGAACAGGTGAATGGCAATTTCACAGGGGAGGAATTATTGGAGGGGCTTCAAGCATTTCCCATCACAGAGGTACCTAATGCCCAGGGTGGGATTCAGTATCAGTGGTCAGCACTACCTTATACTATTTTAAGGTAACTTCGCAAGAGCATCACAGAAACAGGCATTCATTCCACCTATACTCGTGGGATGTTAGCGGGAATTGCAAATGGCTATAAATTCATTCCCCAGGATTGGAAAGATCTGGCCCGTATGCTCCTTACCCCTGCTCAGTATGTGGTTTGGGACTCAGACTATCAAAGGGAAGCCCTCATAGCTGGAAATGCCCCGGGAAGGGAAGCATACAAAGGAACCGATTCTTGTATGCACAGGGACGCTGGGTGACCAAGATTACCCCACCCCTAGGAATGCCATTATCTCAGTAGTAGAAGGAAAAAAAAACAAACCAGAAGCAGAATGTATTACAGAGCAGGCAGTTTATGTAGAGTTAAAGCATGAAGCAAATGTGACGCTTGCATTAATGATGCAATTCAATAATTGAGATACTTATTTTATATGCATGTGTAATCTGTCCTTTATTTTCCTTTCCCTTTCGCAGAATTCTTGTTTCATTACTGGCGTTTAGCTTTAAGTTGGTAAATTGTTTTTCCTAAAGCATTCTACATTTAAATTTATTATATCACAGATACAGGAAAGTTACAAGCAGTACTAAGTATCAGTTTTTTCTTTTCAAAAGTTCTCCCTTCCCCTTACGAGTGGCAATTAAGGCTTTAACAGGTCGATCCAGTATCGTCCGCTCGAGGATTGCCCGTCTGTAACGTGCTCGTAGCGCACAATTTGGGTGCGCAAGGCAATTCGGCGATACAGTCTCCAGTTTCACGCGTCCGTATCGCTTCTGAAAACAGACGCATAACCCTTTCCGCACCCGGCATGTAAATGAACGAAAAAGCTGTATAATGAAGGAATTAGCTATTCCCCTGCGATACTGTAACGGGCGCTGATATTACCTCCTCCGTAACCCGCTGTTCTGCCGCGGCCTTAACCTGCTAGTTTACCGCCTCCCCCTAGTAGGAGTTAGTGTAGTGTAGTGTAGGGTAAAAACATTGCTTACCCGCCCTGGTCCCGTCCGGTCTCCTGCAGCCCCGTCCGGACCGGACGGGGCTGCAGGAGGACCGGACGGGACCAGGGCAAAAAAAAACAAACGAAAAAGTAGCAAGGCTCGGGCCTGCTATGGTAAGTTTAAAAAGTGTAAAAAACAAAAACCTGTGTGTTATATAAAAAATAAAACAATTTTTAAATACCTGTCGGAGGGCCGTGGGTCCCGGTGGGCGGCGGGCAGCCATCAGCGGCATCCGGTAGTCCCTTCTCCCTTCCTCCCTCCCTCCCCTGCCTGGATGAGCGCCAAAATCGCACGGGCGGGTCGGCAGCGGGGGGGGGGGCGGCAGCAGGATCCGGGAGCGGCGGGTAGGCGGCAGCGGGGTCCGGGGGGGCAGCGGCAGCGGGGTCCGGGGGTGGCAGCGAGATCCGGGGAGCCAGCAGCGGCAGCATGTTCGATCGGGCAGGCAGCTAGGTGGCAAAGTAAAGAGGCCGCCCTGCACGGGAAAATCGTGCAATTGGCCGCTGAAGACGGTGACGTCACGACGTTTGGCGTCACGGGGTGTGACGTCACGTCTTCAGCGGCCAATTGCACGATTTTCCCGTGCAGGCGGCCATCTTTACTTTGCCACCTAGCTGCCTGCCCGATCGAACATGCTGCCGCTGCTGGCTCACCGGATCTCGCTGCCGACCCCGCTGCCGCTGCCCCCCCGGACCCCGCTGCCGCCTACCCGCCGCTCCCGGATCCTGCTGCCGCCCCCCCCGCTGCCAACCCCCCCCCCCCCCCCCCCCCGCTGCCGACCCGCCCGTGCGATTTTGGCGCTCATCCAGGCAGGGGAGGGAGGGAGGAAGGGAGAAGGGACTACCGGATGCCGCTGATGGCTGCCCGCCGCCCACCGGGACCCACGGCCCTCCGACAGGTATTTAAAATTGTTTTATTTTTTTATATAACACACAGGTTTTTTGTTTTTTTACACTTTTTAAACTTTTTTACACTTCCTGGTGCCTGTCATTTCAAATGTCATTTGAAATGACAGGTACCAGCGCACCCAGGTTACTGTATAGGCGCTGTTACAGCGCCTATACAGTAAAATGGGTTGCGCGGGCATAACCCTTCCCTAACGCTTCACAGCCGCGGCATGCATTTGCATGCGATTAGAGGAGAGTATCGGGGAGTTAGTGAAGAGAACTGTGCGTGCGGGGAGGAAGGGTGCGCCTGACACTACCTCACTGTTTTTACCGCGGCCTTACTGGATCGACCTGTAAGTTGGTAAATTGTTTTTCCTAAAGCATTTTACATTTAAATTTATTATATCACAGATACAGGAAAGTTACAAGCAGTACTAAGTATCAGTTTTTTCTTTCCAAAAGTTCTCCCTTCCTCTTACGAGTGGCAATTAAGGGTTAACAACAGAAAGACAGAGTGAGAGTGAGGGCTAGTATAGGAATGCAGAACAGCGTTTCTCAAGAGAAAATAAACAGAGGAGAGAACTCCATTCAATGAATTAATCCTTTAAGTTTAGAAACAGATTCCTGAAGAATTTAAAGATATTAAGAATAATAATAGCCATAATTTAACAAGAAAGTTTAATTTCGTTTACAGTGAATAAAAAAAAAAAAAAATCTGTGTCTTGCCAGTCCAGGAATTGAGTAGTATCCTATCGCTACATTGCAGCAGGTCACAGCTTTCCTACTGTGGTGTTTTGAGAGGCACACTAAAATTATGTGTTGCTAGGTCTGCACATGTTTTCCTCATGCCTTCCAGAACAGGGACCCTCACCTGGGTATATGCATAAGGCATTGTTTTACGGATTTCAGGTTCGGCCGTGTGTCAACACGAGCATTATTTGTATTGCTTGTAGTTGTAGAAATCCTTGGATTTTCAGATGTTAAGGTCTGTATTCCGCCTTATTCCTAGGGACTTCTTACTTTCATTTACTTGAACACTGGCGTCCCTATCCAGATATACAATGATTTCCAGTTTATTACAATCAGACCATCACCCAGTGTCCCACACTCAACACCATGAACTGGAGCAGCTACCTACAACTGCTTTTAAATAAATGCTATCTAGAGAACGCTCACCTTAGCTACTGAAGAAAATATTTTCTGTGATGCCATGAAGGCATTCTTCTAAATCCAGCTCATATGGGCTTTGATAATGTCTCTAACACACACATTCATTCTCTCTCACATGCACATGTAGACTCAGGATTTTATATACTTTAAATAGTACTGAAGTCACTAATTTCCTTCACATCAGGAAATTAACAGTGAATATCAAACTGCAGCACCAAAGCAATGCACCCAAGTAATAAACCAGTTCTGTTACAGATTACTGCAAGCATGAAGAAAGGCATGCAAGCATGAAGAAAGGCAAGGAAGGCTCAGCCAGGTATCTTATCTTGCCTTAGTGTTTTGTGTCCCTCACACTCTGACGTGAATGTTTTCTCTTTCCTAGCAAACTGCAGACCTACATTTCAAAATACTTGATATAAAAAAAAAAAAAGGAAGCATGCCAACTGCAAGTCAATGAAAATTTTGAAGGAATAAAGTAGACTAACTGCCTCATTTTGGTTACAATTGAGAGTATCTCTGCCATCAATCAATTAATTCACATTGTCAAACCTGTTCTTCCTTACTATTGCTCCTTAATTTTTTGCTGTGTGCCAGATTTTAATATTTTCCAGATTGACAGCCTTCCCGCCATGAGAGATGTGAAGATGAACACTTTGCACCTTATTTTCTTTTTCATTTTTAAACAGAATTCTGATTTTTGTTTTCTACTGGATCGATGCAAACCTTTTTTTTAACATTTTCCAAACATTTTTTTTTAACATTTCAAAACATTTTTTTTAACATCTTCCAAACATTTTTCAAACATTTTCCACACTTTTTGCCAAACATTTTCCAACCACTTTTTGGTTTAATTTTTTTTTAGCTCAAAAATATGTGTTCATTGTTTGTCTTTTGTCTTTTGTGCTATGTGTATGTCCTGACACCTGAAGAATGCTGTGAGTGAAATATATGTTTTTATGTAATTGTCTGTACACTTAAGTTGTTTCTTCATTTTTATTTAATAATAAAGTGGGAAAACATTGGGGCGGATTTTAAGAGCCCTGCTCGCCTAAATCCGCCCAAAACCGGGTGGATTTAGGCGAGCAGGGCCCTGCGCGCCGGTGAGCCTATTTTACATAGGCCTACCGGCGCGCGCAGAGCCCCGGGACTCGCGTAAGTCCCGGGGTTTTCGGAGGGGGGCGGGCCCGAGCGCAGCGCCGTTTTCGGGGCGTGTCGGGAGCGTTCTGGGGGTGGGCCCGGGGGCGTGGCTACGGCCCGGGGTGGTCCGGGGGCGTGGCCGCGCCCTCCGGTCCCGCCCCCAGGTCGCGTCCCGGCGCGCTAGCGGCCCGCTGGTGCGCGGGGATTTACGTCTCCCTCCGGGAGGCGTAAATCCCCCGACAAAGGTAAGGGGGGGGTATAGACAGGGCCGGGTGGGTGGGTTAGGTAGGGGAAGGGAGGGGAAGGTGAGAGGAGGGCAAAAGAAAGTTCCCTCCGAGGCCGCTCCGATTTCGGAGCGGCCTCGGAGGGAATGGGGGTAGGCTGCGCGGCTCGGCGTGCGTCGGCTATACGAAATTGATAGCCTTGCGCGCGCCGATCCAGGATTTTAGCGGATACGCGCGGCTACGCGCGTATCTACTAAAATCCCGCGTACTTTTGCTTGCGCCTGATGCGCCAGCAAAAGTACGCCTATTCGCGGTATTTGAAAATCTACCCCATTATATAGATTAGTAATAGTAGAGTTATAGCCATGTTGAAATCTTCTCATTAATTAATTTGAATTTCTCATATTAGGTTTTTTGATCCACAAAACACACATATCTCACTTAATAAAGAGTTAAGAGGCTATGCTTCGATATCCAAGAAATACTGAAAGAAATGAATACACCATTGATTTTCAGAAATCATCCCATCAAGCCTTTTCCATGCCTTTACCACAGAAGTCATGCCTTTGCCACAGAGGACAACCTGCAGCCATCATTAGGAACTGAACTGTTGCTAGTTTTTGCCTGCTTTTCTCTTTGCGTTTGTTTTCCTCTAGATGTTGTTTTCCCTTACGTAGATGAGAACCTGTTATCCCTCTTTCTGACACTACAATCAGCCCTCCAAGGTCGCACACACCAACTTTACATTGCCCACATTAGGAGCAACTTACATGCTAATGAAATCTGGCAAATGGATGTTACTCAATATCCTCCTTTTGCCCCTTGGAAATTTTTACATGTAACCATTGACACCTTCTCGCATTTTCTATGGGCCACCCCCGAAAAAGGGGAGGCTACCAAGCATGTTATCAATCACTGTATAAGAACCTTTTCAGTCATGGGGTTGCCCTCTGTTTTAAAAACTGATAATGGCCCCCGCTTACAGCAGCCATTCCTTCGCTAACTTTTGTCAACAATGGAACATCAAACACATATTTGGCATCCCTTACAACTCCACTGGACAGACTATTGTGGAGAGAGCCAACCTCACTCTTAAGACAGCCCTTGATAAACACAAACAAAAAGCAGGAAATGCCCCTGGACTCCCCTTCAAACAGGAATGGCTGAACAAAGTACTGTTTACCTTAAACCATTTAAATATATCACATTCCAATCAGGCTACAGCGGTGGACAATCATTTTGGGAACAGGATTAGCAATCCACAACCATCAGTTTTGTATAGAATGTTACCTAACCCTGTTTGGCATGGCCCCGTCCCCTTGTTATCATGGGGATGAGGATATGCTGCTGTGCTTGCTCCCTCAGGTCCAGTCTGGGTTCCGAGTCGTTGCGTTAAGCCGTGGAGAGATGGCGTGGCACCAAGACCTGAAAAATCTGATTCCAAACTTCTCCTTGAGTCTTCACAACCCCCAGAAGGACCGGGATCGGGCTCTTCACCAGCACCATCAGATGACTTGGGGACAAATTAAGGCACTATCCAGCCAATCCACACAGCTCCTGGAACAGCAGGGACTTGAAAAAACTCCAGAGAACTTTTTGCTTGCTGCATTTTCTTGCTTGAACGCCAAGTCATTGACAATTGTGATGTGCATCTTCTTATTCTGCATTCTCCCTCCTGCCATGGCGGTCTCTGAACAAGGACTATGGCAAACCAATATGTACATCACCGATGCACAGACTTTATCACAACTATTGAACCAAACAGATTGCTGGGTTTGCATGCACATGCCAATCCATTCCAGAGGAGGACTATTGATGCATGCAGTTCCTTTTAACCTATCAGGATGGACTACATACCCGTGGGTCAATGGGGTCTTTATAAACTCACCAGTCAATTACACGGAGATGCATTTGGGTAGTATGGTACAAGAGAACGCTGCTTTTTGTTGGGAATATAATAATGACAGTAGCACAGGGCTCAGGGTAGGGAAATACCCATATTGCAATCAAACATTCATCCTGCAACACAACATGTCTAGAAAAAACTCCTTCCTTAATGCAACCATTACTGAACACATGCACAATTTCACAACATATATGTGTAATTATCAGCTCACAGGGTGCTCAGTCAGACAGGGTTGCTCCACCTCCACAACCATAGGAGGACTCAATCTGTGTAACACTATAGCAGAAATGGTAATGCAAACCCAAAACAAGCGAATTGTATCCACCAATTTGTTGGGAAACATTTGGATGTTGTGTGGACGCAGGGCATATATGAGAATCCCTGCAAGATGGACAGGTAGATGTACACTAGGCTACATAATGCCATCCTCCTTTTATACTACTACCAAATTGCCCAAGGGTAGAATTAGAAACAGGAGAGAGTCAGTTCAAAACCCAATTGGGCGAGGCACAGGCACCATGGTCTACAGGGGCCTGTTTCCCCCAATAGGGGCAGCACTAAACTACAGAGATTTATGCACCCTTGCCAACTGGATCACAGCCCTATTCGATCGTATGATTAAATCCATAAAACTCCTCACAGGAGAGGTCTCAGAAATACAATTCTCATTGTATTACTTTGCATCGTTATTTTAATATGTTGCTGCTGCTGTATTCAATGATTGCCCAACCTTGCTAACATACTTTTGCCTAATTCGCAACGTAAAGATTTTCTGTAAAAATATATATAAAGGAAAGGATGAGATGTAGAGATGTAAGCTTTTTCTCTTTGGCTTGGCAAACCACAATCTGAATCTGCTTGCATCAATACTTGCTTATCTGAATTGAACAGACACTGCGCCTGTTTGTGTCTGCATTCCTACAGACCTTGCTCTTAGCACAAACAACCTTTGCCCTAAATACAGAACACTTGCTTTCTCTCACAAAGATAGTAACATGAGTTAATCATAATAATCCGTAGCAGCTATGTCTCCGAGAGTATTGTTGTTATCAATGATGTGATTGTATACGCAAATAATATGTAATGCAGGACAATAAAGGGCCTGCCTGAAGTGATTTTGGGATGGCTTCCTGGCTTCCTTAGAATCCTGTCTGACGTCTCTTCTTTCCATGCGTCTCCCATCACAACACAAAAGTCCAAACAAATACATCATTCAATACCACATGGGGTAAAACGAAGACATCAGTCTCCACATATACCTCATTCCACCTCTTCAGACTCTAATTCTACAGAGATGAAGTCAAAACAAATCAGACGATCACTGTCAGGAGATGGAACCCATACAGGATCATCGTCACACCATCACCATAGGCGATCACATCACTCACATCAAAAAGCTGCAAAGACGAGAGATACATGGGCAGTGAGCCCTGCCACTTCTAGGTCATCTCATCCACGAAGTGTAGATTCCCTATCTCGTAGACAATTAATACAGATCACTTCCTCTGCTGCATCTTCATCCTCAGATATTTCTGTTAAGACCACAGAGGGCAAGATGAGGAACAAGTATGACGTACCAGCTACTTCCACTAAAATTCCTACAGTATCACCTAAAACAGATGAACTACCAAAACAATCTGGTCCTGCAGCAATGCCCCCTCAAACAAAAGAGGCATTTCTTCAATTATTCCAATCATTGGCAGGGTTTTATGAAACTCTTCAATCATCTTTTAAGATGTCTAACGAGCTATCTGTGAGTTCTCCGGAACACAATATACATACCTCTAGAGAACCATCCAGTGGAGCCTCCGGCATCCCCAATGAAGAAACGACCAATTTCACCAATTCAACAGCAAGATACCCTTATAGATTCTGTATCTCCACAAACGTCCCCATTGTCATCTACTGGATTCCCATCGGATCCACAGGAACAACCACAGGAACCATATTCTCCTCCAGAGGACCTGACATATCCAAAACATTTAGAAAAATCGGGCACAATATTACATCTGGAGGTCCAAAAGGAGACAGACCCTAGGTCAGAAACCTTTGGTCTCCTAAAGATTTTCGATGCTCCGGGAGAACCAACATCTCTCCCACCACACGAATTATTACATTCTGTCTTGCAGAAGTCGTGGGAAATGCCTTATTCTCTATCAGCGATTTCCAAGAAAACGGATATAAAATTTCGTATGAGAAAAACATCGCCTTATTCTATACCACAATTACCACATGCTTCAATTGTGATAGAGTCGGCAATGCAAAGATTCAAAAAAGCAAAATCGCATGCCTCGAATCCACCCGGTAAAGACAACCGGTGTTTAGATGACTTTGGCAGGAAGATGTATCATAACTCAATGTTGAATGCGCGCATTATGCACCATCAATTCTATATGGTACAATACCTATATGAGTGCATACAAGCCACAAAAGGTATGCTTTCCTCGACGGCTGATCAGGTACCACTGCCTCTTCATGATATGGAGGAGTGTTCTCGACACCTTCTACGATCAATATAGGAGGCATTTGAAACATCTTCTAGGGCGTCTGCGACAGCCATAGCAGCCCATAGGATGGCATGGTTACGCTCTAGTACGATAAGAGAAGATTTACACGAGAAACTGACGAACCTCCCGTGTACAGGAGACAACCGGTTCAGAGAACGGTTTCAAGAAACAGTTGAGAAATTAAAGGAGGAAGCTCTAGCAGTCCAATTCTTAATGTCACAATCTCACTACTCAACCACGTGTCATTATGTGGGATCTACACGTAGACAATCCTATAGTCTTAGGCCTTACAGTTCTTATTAATCTTTTCGTACATAGATGTATCCATCTTACCAGCGTCCTCCGCTGCAACAAAACAACACGACTCAACGTAGGGGTATACCACATAACCAGAGACAGCAAACACAACAACCGGCTGCTGCAGTAAAATCAATGCCGTCTTTTTAATAAATCAGCTACCACCACTTCATCAAGCACCATCTGGCAGAATTCATTCTTGCCTGGCAGCCTGGGAGAAAATAACAACCGATCAATGGGTTTTAGAAATAATACGACATGGCAGGGCTGATCCTTCCATATAGCTGGCAATGTCATCCTATTTAGATACTATTGTAGGTACCTGATTGACAGATCCCATGACAGCATGGCTAATCCATCCTGCTATCTACTGAAACACTGTTTACGGTAAGCAAACTTGCTTTTACCAGTTACAATTCCTAACCCCCCCACCCCCCCCTCACTGCCTCATCCACCGGAACAGACAAACAAAATGTCTCATCCCCAACTAGAACAAGAGATCATCTCGTTCAAACAACAGGGAGCAATCCATCATATTTCACAAACAGCCCACATCAAAGGGTTTTACTCTCCATATTTCCTCATTCCAAAGAAATCCAGTGGCCTTCGCCCGATCTTAGATCTTCGCAAGCTCAACAAATGTCTCACCAAAAATAAATTCAAAATGGTATCCCTCAAATCAGTCCTGCCTCTTCTTCAGCAGAACGACTGGATGTGCTCAATAGATTTGAAGGATGCCTACACACACATTCCTATCCATCCATCTTCCTGGAAATACCCGTGCTTCCAATACAAGAAGCAGAGATATCAGTACAAAGTTCTTCCTTTCGGCCTATCGGCAGCCCCGAGAGTTTTCACCAAATGCATGGTGGTGGTGGTGGCACATCTCAGAAAGAAAGGTATGCATATCTTTCCATACCTGGACGACTGGCTGATAGTAGCCTCGAACCCTGCTATACTAATAGATCACTTTCATCAGGTAATTGAATGCCTGGACAAGTTGGGCCTAGTAATAAATTTTCAGAAGTCAATGTTAAATCCCACACAGATTCTACAATTTATAGGAGCGTGGTTGGACACTATTCGTTGCAGAGCATTCCTTCCAAAAGACAGGAAACAAGAGATGACATGGCTTCTTCGCGACCTGATCACTATGCACAGGCGGACAGCGCGACACATACTCAGAATTTTGCACATATGGCGGCGGCCATATTTAATGTTCCCAATACCAGACTACACATGCATAGACTGCAATGGGGACTAAAACGGCAATGGAAGCAACATTTCCAACCGTTAACAACATGCCCCTTCCTCACCTCAGAGATGATGAAGGATGCAAACTGGTGGCTCAACGACTCCATTCTCTCCAAGGGAATGCTGTTCAGCCTTCCCCCACACAATGCAGTCCTTACCACAGATGCCTCTCGCAAGGGATGGGGAGCACATCTAGACCTCTTAGAAATGCAAGGTCTGTGGTCTCCACAAGAACAGAACTTACAAATAAATTTACTGGAACTCAGAGGGATCCGACTTCCTCTGAAAACATTTCAAAGTTACCTAAGAGGCCGACGACTGATGATCTACACGGACAATCAAGTGGCCATGTATTACATAAACAAACAAGGAGGGTTCTGGTTCATGGTCCCTCTGCATGCTCTCCAGATTTTTCAACACACACATCAACATTCGATTCATCTACAGGCAACTTACCTTCCCGGAGTGATGAACACCAGGGCAGACAGACTGAGCCGAATATTCCATCCACACGAGTGGTCACTCAATCAGGATGTAGCTTAGAACATATTCAACATATGGGGGCTCCCCACCATGGATTTATTTGCCACAGAAGAAAACACGCAATTCCCATGCTTCTGCTCGGTATGGCCCAGCCAAATAAGAATAGCACAGGACGCGTTTCTGATAAGTTGAACAGAACGATTGATGTATGCCTTTCCTCCCATTCCTCTCATCACAAGTACGATATAAAAATGTATTGCGGAATCAGCTCAACTCATTCTTGTAGTTCCAGCCTGGCTTAGACAATGATGGTACAGCTACCTATTACAACTCTCCATCGAAGACCTGATAACCTTACCGGACAGACCGGATCTTCTTTTACAACAGGAGGGAACTCTCCTTCACCCGCTTCATTCGTCCCTTCATTTAACAGCCTGGAGATTGAACGGTTCCATTTATCAGAACAAGGAATCTCAATTGCAGCACAGGATGTAATATTACAATCCAGAAAGCCATCAACCAGAAGAAATTACAGCTTTAAATGGAAACGTTACTCATCCTGGTGCACATCTAAGGACATTTCACCTATAGACCGTACACCGGAGTTGCTCTTAGATTACCTTCACTCCCTCTATACATCGGGGATAGCAACGGCATCAATTAGAGTACATCTTAGTGCCATAGCAGCATACCACCGACCGCTAAACGGTCAGTCGATCTCCACGTACCCTTTACTATCTCGTTTCCTTTAAGGGCTTCTTCATATTCATAGAAACATAGAAACATAGAAATGACGGCAGAAGAAGACCAAATGGCCCATCCAGTCTGCCCAGCAAGCTTCCCTCATTTCTTCTCTCATACTTATCTGTTTCTCTTAGCTCTTGGTTCTAATTCCCTTCCACCCCCGCCATTAATGTAGAGAGCGGTGATGGAGCTGCATCCAAGTGAAATATCTAGCTTGATTAGTTAGAGGTAGTAGGGGTAGTAACCGCCGCAATAAGCAAGCTACACCCATGCTTATTTGTTTTTACCCAGATTATGTTATACAGCCCTTATTGGTTGTTTATCTTCTCCCCTGCCGTTGAAGCAGAGAGCTATGCTGGATATGCATCGAAAGTGAAGTATCAGGCACATTTGGTTTGGGGTAGTAACCGCCGTAACAAGCCAGCTACTCCCCGCTTTGTGAGTATTCGACCACCAGTCGCAAATCCACCAGTGCCTTGGAACTTAAATGCAGTTTTGAAACAGCTCATGCATTCTCCATTTGAACCTATGCACTCTTCTCACATAAAATATCTCACATGGAAGGTAGTTTTTCTGGTGGCAGTAACATCAGCTCGCCGAGTTAGTGAACTACAAGCCTTGGTTCACTACCCGCCATACCTGCAATTTTATCATCACAAAGCAGTGCTCCGCACACATCCCACTTTTCTTCCTAAAGTAGTCTCACAGTTTCATTTGAACCAAACAATAGAACTGCCCACATATTTTCCCAAATCGCATCACAATGATAGAGAACGCTTACTTCATACATTGGACCGCAAGAGAGCTCTTGCCTATTATAAGGAGAGAACACAATCGGATACCCGTGCCTCACAGTTGTTTTTATCTTTCAATACAAATTTCCCGGGTCTTCCGGTAAAAAAAAAGGACTATATCCAGCTGGATTACCCAATGTATTCAATTCTGGTAAGGAAAGCAAAACTTATCGCTAACCTCTCACCCAAATGCTCACCAAGTGCGAGCGGTGGCTACCTCTATTGCACATCTACGTCAAGTACAACTTGTGGACATTTGCGTAGCAGCTATGTGGTCCTCATTACACACTTTCACATCCCATTACTGTCTAAACCAACAGTCAAGTGGGGACACCACACTGGGAAGAGCAATCCTCACATCATTAGCGACAGAACTTGGTCGACAACCACCACATTCAGATCACGCTTAACTGACAAATTACTAAAAGAGCGTGATCGAGAGCTTGGGACTCCCATAACAGCATGGCTAATTCAGCCCTGCTATCGACGGGAAAAAGCAAGTTTGCTTACCGTAAACGGTGTTTCTGTAGATAGCAGGATGAATTAGCCATGCTGACCCACCCTCCTCCCTGGTAAGTCAACTTTTTCAATGGTAACACAAGCTTAATTACAGACTGAGGAGAATCTTACTTTCCTGCGTGGGAACCCACGCGCAGCCGCAGAGGGAGAAAGCTCTGACCTCTGCTTGGGGAAGTTCCACCTCCCGGGACCTGAAGACAGCTCCCATAACAGCATGGCTAATTCATCCTGCTATCTACGGAAACACCGTTTACAGTAAGCAAACTTGCTTTTCTATGTAAATGGTGTTTTCTGTAGATTGCAGGATGAATTAGCCATGAGAAATGCCCTCCCTCCTCCCTGGAGAGTTGACTGCTTGCCTACTTAGCTTTGAAACAGACTGAGGAGGCTCTGAGGCAACGCCTGATGGGAGGTTCTGCACATGCTCAGAAAATCTTAAAACTACTAGCTTGTAGATAAGTCTGTTGAGTGCCTCCGGATGATGTCACCCGCAGATCATGACTGGTTCATCCTGCTGTTTTCAGAAAACAGTTTACAATAAACAAACTTGCTTTCTATATTTGATTATGAATGTTTTTAGCTGTAAGCCACCTAGAACTGTGGTCGTAGGCAGCCTATAAATATTTTAAATAAATCATTGAGTCATGGCAGATGCAAATCATGGCAGATGTGAGCTGTGATTTGGTCCGCACTTCAATCAGAGGGGTGGTTTCTGTAATAGTGGGCAGGCATCAGCTATGGCTCAGGAATTGGGTACCTACAATAGTATCTAAATAGGATTACATTGCCAGCTATATGGAAGGATCAGCCCTGCCAACAATGTATATTCCTCTCTCTACTGAGTACGGTTCATGTTGTTTGTTTCCCTTTTTCGTGTGCTCTATTTCTTGCATCGCTCTAATATACTGAAATTGTCTATATACTATTTATGCCTAATTTTGTATTGTGGAGAGTTAGGATTTTCTTGCCAATACCGTTTGTGCTGCTTTGCACAGAAAGTTTTGATGTAACTGTGAGAGTAGACATCTCATCCCCAGCCACTGAGGATCCTTTTGAAATAGTAGAGCTGGAGGATGTGCTGTAAACAGCCCCAAACTAGGTGTGCACCACCTGCATCTATGATTTACTTTAGCAAGCTGTGCCTCCTAGAACATAACTCAGTGGTCCATTTTTCTAAATGTTCAGAATTTAGATGTCATTTCAGTGGGGTGGGTATAAAGGTTGTGTAGTATGTACTGCTTTCCACAGAAAAGTTCAATTTTGAAACTGAAACTTTCCTTTTCTTAGCATTCAGATAGGTGGATCCACACCAGTGGGCAATGCACCTCTACCAGCAGATGGAGATGAAGCAACGCTGACATCATGATATATATACCCCTGCAGTGACATCAGCCCGCCAGTATTCTCTTTCTCCAGCAGATGGTGGATGTGCATCTCCCCACTGGAGATTGTGTTAAAGGTTTTGTGGTAGAAGGAGAAAAGGAATGTATTGCCCCGCTCTCCTGTGGTGATACATTATGGTCCCTCCTTCAGTAGAGTTTCCTGAGGTGATATCTTCAGATCCTTCCCTCAGATGAGAGCCTTGATCTGGTAGCTGGTTTCTGCTGTTGTGGACTTAGCTGTAAAAAAATAAAAAACAACGCAGCTGATAGGCAAGGGGTGCAGGAAGCCGAACACAGTAGTGAAGGTCTATGCCTGCTGCCCTGCAGCTGGAGACCGACTCTGTACTTGACCGGGACAGGCTAAGCTCAGGCAAAGAGTAATTTAAATGAAAGAGGAAAGGGGGATTGATTCTAGGGATTCCCCTCCCCTCTGGTCTCCGTGCTTGACCTGACAATCCAACGTTTGTTCCTGCCTCTGGGCAGCTTGGGGATTCAGGCAGCTTGGCGGGTTGAGCAGCCTTCTGGGCTAGGCCCCATTTTCAGGAATAGATTGTTCACTGTGTAGTAAGCCCTAACAGCGTTCACACGCTTTTTCTCTGTGCATAAGGCTGCCCTCTTTAGGTACGTCGGTTCACACTTATGCATCCGGCTTTGCGTCTAGTTGTGCGCCTAACTGAGCACTCAGTTGGGCGCATAGGGACGCCTACTCAATTATGCGCATAGGGGTGCCTAGGTGGATTCACAGTGGTGCACTTAAGGAAGCCTAGGCGGGTGCTCAAGTTGCATATGGAGTGAGCGCTTGGTTGGGCGCTTACTGGAGCATTTACCTGAATGGTGTATTAGGTGCCTAATTTTTCAGCACCTATTTTTTCAAGCATCTATTGCGAGCACAGCTGGGCGCACAGATCTCGGATGCCTGTTGTAGAGTACTGACAGATCTAAGGTGCCAATACCAAAGAAGCCTAAGCAACTTACCCTTTGTGCTGCTTGCCATATTCAGGCATATCAGCCTGGCATCCCCTCTAACTTGTGTCAGCACTGTTTGGAGGCTCAGGAAGAAATGTCTCTCTGATTTTTCTAAGCCTGGTACTTCCCAGCATAATAAGGGAAAGGAAAAAGAGCTGCCAGAAGTTTTGCCTGAATTTGGGGCCCCCTTACAGGTTTGTCAGCAGGGAAAGGACTAACACCCCCCAGTTTTGGCATTGATCCCTCTGTCTTTTCTTAGGTGGAATTCTTTCAAGGGCTGCAGTCCTTTCTTCAGGCGCAGTCAAAGGCCCCAGCCAATCTTAACAGTTTAGATTCACAGGCTGCAGATTCCCGTGATCCTGGTGCTGCAGGTAAGCATCGGAGTATGTCCAGACCTGCTGCAGGTCATGCCAACAGGGACCTGGATAGCACGGATGATGAAGCCAATCCTTACTCTCTGAAGGATGGGGAAATTCCCCTAGAGCTGTTTAGAACTATGTTGCGTTTCTTTCATAGAGATGAGTTATCTGCTCTGATTTCCCAGACATTGAAGATGCTGGGGGCACAGGGACTGATTCCATAACTAAGCCAAAAAAAAGATCCCATTTTGATTTCTTTGCTTTAAAGCCTTATGTTTCTTCCCTATTATAAAAGCTATTCAAGAATTGATTGATATTGAATAGGGCGCCTCGGAAGCTAATTTTAAAGGGGGGGCGAGCTTTGGAAGGGCTATACCCCTGGATCTGGCTCTGAGAGAGCACTTGTGCTTTCTGAAAGTAGATGCGCTTGTGTGTGCCGTCACCAAGTGGATGACCGTCCCTGAAGAAGGGGAAGTGGCATTGAAGGATGTACAAGATAGAAGAATTGAGGCCATCCTTAAGCAAGCCCAAGAAGGAGGGCTTCTTTCACCACATCCTGGATCTCAAGGGGTTCAACTATTATTTTTGGGTGACTCATTTTTACATGGAAACCTTACGCAAAGTGATAATGGCAGTACAGTCGAGAGCTTCTGACATCTCTGGATTTGTCAGAGGTGTACATTCATATTCCTATCTGTCTGGAGCATCAACAGTTTCTGCGTTTCACTGTTTTGGGGTGACATTATCAGTTGGTTTTTTTTTTTTTAATGTTGAAATCTTTTATTAAGAATGTTTGTAGTAAAGCCATACAGGATATTAGACAATGCACAAAAAAACCCCAGAGTAGCATGATAACAAGTACAAAAGATTGGCATCAGACTGGCAAGCGAAGACCTCCGTATAGTACAGCATTGTCGAGAAAAACCAGTAAATCATACTTAGATAATGGCACAGATAGAAACAAAGTAAAGGAAGAGTAATAAAGGGAAGGGAGAAAAGAAGAGCAAAAGAGTAATAATAGAGGAGATAGAAAGAGAAAGCAGAATGGAAAGAAGTTAAGAGAAAGAGAGACTCAAACGGTATCAAACTGGCAGATAGGGATAGCGTCTAACAAGTAAATTAAGGATTCAAGGTGAGGTAAACGTCTAATGGTTTCCACACTTGCGACCATGTAGCTAAACGTCAAAATTTGATCGCCATGGCTTTTTCATATTTCACATACAAGCATACCGAATTCCACCATAGGTGCTCAGAAAGCAAGTCACTCTTTTTCCAATTAGAGAGAATTTGTGTTGCGCAACTGTGAGAAGGAAATCGAGAAGCTTACAATGGGGGGCTGAGAGTGAGCGTGAAGGATGCGCACCTTTCAAGATAGTAACTGAATAGGATAATGGGACAATGAGCTGAAAAATAGCAGATACAGTCTGCCACACCTGCGACCAAAAGTGGCATTGGGGAATGCACAGGACCAACAATTATGGGAGGAGAGGACACCAGCCCTATGAAGTTTCCAAGGGGTCCACAGTGCCCTATGCATGATAAAATACGTTGATTGAGTTAAGCTAGAGGATAAAGAGATGTGCATCATAACATTCCAGACATATTTCCAGGACTCTGATGAGATCGTGCTGGACAACTCCTCAGACCAAACTTTAGAGAGCATTTGAGATAACTGTCTAATCAGCTTGTACAGACGAGAAGCTAGATGACCTTTAGGCCCATGCTCCTGGTATATTTCGAACAGAAAAGGGTTTTTTTCCAGGTATATGGACTGACCCTGAGTTGACAGAAAGACATTCCTGAGTTGTAACCAAGCAAAAAATTGAGAACGGGGGAGAGGGAAAGAGACTTGCAACAGTGCAAAGGAGCGAAAAACATGATCGTCATAAATGTCTGAGATAGACCAGATTGCCGCCTTACTCCAAATAGATCAGTATATTGGTCGATTATCAATTCGAAGGAGAGAGTTAACCCATAGAGGACCATATTTCGATGAGCGCCAGGAGTAAGTCAATGGTGGGCGTACATTTTCCAACTCCCCGAACGCTCTATGTAGAGAACGAAGCAGTGGGTTGGAAGCATTCTTAGGGGACAAAATTATGCCCGGGAAGAGTTCCATAGGGAGAGGTGCAAGTAAATTGCTTTCCATACAATACCATCTCGGACATGCTAGAGTGGGAAAGAACCTGGAGAAATAAAAAAATAACCCCGGCTGTAAAATAAAAGCTTGGTGATAAGCATAAAAATCAGGGAAATTTACTCCTCCATCTTGCTTACCAGCTTTCAGTTTTCGCAAAGCTATTCTGGGGGTTTTATGGTTCCATAAAAATGTAGTCAATAATCTGTCAACATGGGAGTAAAAATCTGGAGAGAAAAAAATAGGCACCATTGCAAGAATATAGGTAATTCTAGGGGCCAAAACCATTTTTATAGTTTCCAGTCTCCCCCACCAAGTTAAATATAGAGGTGACCACTTAAGGGTGGCCTCTCTAAGTTGTTGCAAGATTGTGATTTCACACTGGGTGACTGTGTCTCCCGGGTCCGTGTGAAAATGGATCCCCAAATATTTAAGACCTTTATTCACTTTTTGTATCTGGTATTGAGAGAGGTCCAATAGAGAGCCTCCATAGATGAGAGGAAGGAGCTCTGTTTTATGCCAATTGATTTTGTACCCGTTGAGAGAGGAGTATTCGGAAATAAGAAGAAAGAGTTTAGATAAAGAAGAGGAAGGATTCGTAAGAAAGAGAAGAACATCATCAGCATAAGCGGACAACTTAAACATTTCCTAGCGTGTAGCAGATGGACTCAGAACAAATGGGTATAGCGTGCTCGTGCTAGCAGTTGGAGACGGATCTGACGTCAGCACGGGTACATATACCCCCGCAGAAAGTGCAGCAACTCAGTAATTTCCGTCTCCAAAGCAGTTTAGAGCTACCTTACGTTCGCTGAGCGTTTTTCCAAATTATAACGACTAAATTCTTTGCAGAAATCCTATCTGAAGACGAGCCCCACACTCCTGCGGGATACCCTCGGGTCCCTCCCCCAGATGAGTTTCTCGAGGTGATTTCCGTGGTCCCTCGGAGGTAAGCGCCTCGGTCCGGTGGCTGGATCGCGGCAGGGACCTAGCCCCCGAGTGAGAAGGGCTCGGGCGCGGCATAGAGGCAGCCTCGGTCCCGGTGAGGACTTAGCCCCCGAGCGAGATGAGTTCGGGCGCGGCATAGAGGCAGCGGGTGCACTTCCTCGAGCGCGGCGGTGACGGTAATCACCCTCTCCCCCCGCAGCCGGAGACCGCCCGGGTCGCACCCGGGAAGCGCCGAAGATCAGGTAAGGCGTACATCTTTACTTTTTTGGTCTCCGAAGAGCTAGGATTAGCAGGGTCTGCCTATGTGGCAGCCCGCCAAGGAGGTCGCCATTTTGCCTGCCTACTCGCCGTCGCCATCTGCCCCGGTTCGCTGCCTCGAGCTACGCGAGGCGACGGGCGCGTATGATAGGCGCACATTGCTACGCGCATTGTAAGCGCATGCTGATAGGCGCACGTTACTAGGCGCACGCTGATAAGTACGTTTATAGGCGCGGTCATAGCCGCATATTCATAAGCGCACGTTGATAGGCGCATATTCATAGGTGCATGTTCATAGGCGCACGTTGATAGGCGCACATTCATAGGCGCATGTTGAAAGGCGCACATTCATAGGCGCACGTTGATAGGCGCTCAGTGATAGGCGCACATTGATAGGCGCACGTTGATAGGGGATCAGACGCTATGGAGCGTATGAGAGCCCCTGCGGCCGCAGAGCCGGCACCTCCAGAATCAGGCATAAGAGCTCTAGGCCTCTGCTCAGCATGCCACCTCAGAGCCTCACAGAGTGAGGAAGCTGACTCCCTATGTGCCCAATGTGAGGAGGCCCTGGGAGTTCCAGGTCAGGGCCGGTCACAGCCCAGTTTGACTGCCAGTTCCTCAGGGAACACCCTGAACTTAGCAGGCCGCGGTGAGCAGCCAGGGAACCCCACGGACCTGGGGCCCCTACGGCTAGAACCTGCTTCACTCTCCTGGGTGGAATTATTTAAGGGGATTCATGCCTTCATCAAGATGCAGTCTGATCCCCAACTGGACCCATATGTACCAGATGCCCCTGCCCCGGGACCCTCAAGACCTATGCATGGCCACCCGCCACCCGGAAGGCCCACTTATGGGGACTCGGATTACTCTGAGGAAGATGGCGAACCCCCGGAGGAGGGAGAACTCCCCTCGGGGATAGAACCGTATCGAACCATGAGACGCTTCTTTCCTAAGGAGGATCTTCCAGACTTGGTCTCTCAATGCCTGTCGGAGCTGGCTATCCCGGGCCAGGGCACCCCAGGGGAACCTAGGATGAATCCCCTGCTAGAGGGCCTGCGCTAAACGGCTCCCCATTTTCCCCTTCTACAAGCAGCACAACAGTTAATCGATCTGGAGTGGAATGTGCCGGAGGCTTCATTCAAAGGGGGTCGGGCTTTGTCTAGCATGTACCCCCTAGACCCGGCAACCAAGGAGCTGCTGGCGTGCCCGATGGTAGACGCCATAGTTAGCGCAATTGTGAAGCGCACCACCATTCCAGTAGAGGGAGGGGCGGCCCTCAAGGATGTACATGATCGGCGCATGGACGCCATTCTGAAACAAGCCTTTGAGGTGGCAACCATGTCCCTACGAATTGCGACCTGCTGCACCGTGGTGACGCGCTCCTGCTTATTACAAGCCAGGAACAACACCCCGGGAGAAGAAATGGAATCAGCCCTCTCGTTCCTCACTGACACTGCCTCCGACCTAGTTCGTACGGCAGCCAAGGGAGTGTCATCCTCAGTGGCAGCCAGAAGACACCTCTGGCTACGAGATTGGTCGGCCGACTCCTCCTCCAAGACTCAACTTACAAGAATGCCCTTTAAGGGATCCCTCCTGTTCGGCAGCGACCTTGAGAAACTGGCTAATAAACGGGGTGCATCTCCATTACCCCGTCTACCTGAAGACAGGTCAAGGAGGACCCAGCGCCCTTTTCCTAGACCATCCAGAGGTAGAAGCTCTCAACGCTTCAATCCTTACAGGGCTTGCTACCAAGCACCTCGTTCTCAGACCAGGAACCTGTCCTTTCGGACCAGGCACAACAAGAGGGGAGCCGGCTCGGGGTCGGGTCCCAGCCACACCCCACAATGAGAATCAGCCGACCCATCTGGGGGAAGAAGCCATAGGGGGCAGGCTAACCCTATTTTACCGCAGGTGGGTCGAGATTACTTCGGACCAGTGGGTCCTCGCCATTGTCCGGGAAGGGTATTACCTGGACTTCCTTCATCTCCCTCCGGACAAGTTTGTGGAATCGCCTTGTCCGCCCCTCAAGAGGGCGGCGCTGGCAGCTACCTTGGAGAGACTCCTGTCCCTAAAAGCCATAATCCCAGTGCCTGCATGGGACATAAATTCTGGGCATTACTCCATTTATTTCATTGTCCCCAAGAAGGGGGGCACCTTCAGACCCGTCCTGGACCTCAAGTCAGTCAACCGGCACTTACGGGTTTCAGGATTTCGCATGGAAACTCTGCGGTCGATCCGAAGTGCAATACAGCCAGGGGAGTATCTCACATCCCTGGATCTCTCAGAGGCATATTTGCATATGCCAATTCATCGGGATCACCAGCGTTACTTACGCTTCAAAGTCCTGGATCAGCACTTTCAGTTCCGGGCTCTACCCTTCGGGTTAGCCACCGCGCCACGGACCTTTACCAAGGTAATAATAGTGGTGGCGGCGTCACTCAGGAAGGAAGGCATTCTCGTCCATCCCTACCTAGACGATTGGCTGATCAGGGCAAAGTCACCGGAGGAGAGCCACCGGGCAACCAACAAAGTTATATCTCTTCTGGAAAGCCTAATAGGATGGGTAGTCAACATACACAAGAGTTCCCTTCAGCCTTCGCAGCCGCTGGAATACCTAGGTGTCCGATTCGACACCCAGGAAGACAAGATCAGCCTGACCTCCAAGAGGAAATCGAAACTCCGGGATCGCTTGCAGAATCTGCTAAGCACAGTTCGGCCCACAGCTTGGGATTACCTACAGGTCCTCGGCCTAATGGCCTCCACTCTGGAAGTGATACCATGGGCACGGGCCCATATGAGACCGTTACAGCGTGCCTTCCTATCTTGGTGGCGCCCAAGATTACAGAACTACATCGTGCATCTACCTCTACTGGCCAGAGTACGGAATCAGTTATGGTGGTGGCTGCAGCCCGGCCACATGAGCCGGGGGTCAAGGATGTCCTCTCCAACCTGGACCCTGCTCACTACAGGGTCCAGGTTGGACCCTGTAGTGAGCTTCAGGACCCTGCTCACTACAGGGTCCTGGACCCTGCTCACTATAGGGTCCAACCTGGACCCTGCTCACTACAGGGTCCAGGTTGGACCCTTCGCAGTGTGCTCCCCAGCCTGAGCGGCTGGGGAGCACACTGCGAAGAGCTAACCACCCAGGGGTGGTGGAACAGAGAAGAGTCGGGGTGGAACATCAACCGACTAGAGGCACAGGCAGTCAGGTTAGCATGCCTGCAATTTGCCCACAGACTTCAAAACAGAGCAGTCAGAGTGATGTCGGACAACGCCACCACGGTGGCATACATCAACCGACAGGGCGGAACCAGAAGCCGACAGGTATCCTTAGAAATAGCCCCCCTGATGGCTTTGGCAGAGGCGAATCTTCAGGACATCTCCGCCGTCCACATCGCCGGGAAGGACAACACCACGGCAGACTTCCTCAGCAGAGAAAGCCTAAACCCGGGGGAATGGCAGCTGTCGCCCACAGCTTTCCAGATGATTGTGGATCAGTTGGGAACTCCGGGCATGGACCTACTAGCGAACAGGTCCAACGCTCAAGTACCCAGATACTTCAGTCGCAGACGAGATCCTCTCTCCCACGGGATCGATGCTCTAGTACAGCCATGGCCTCAGGGGATCCTGCTATATGCTTTTCCTCCATGGCCCCTGCTGGGCGCCATTATACACAAGATTCAGCGGCACAGAGGCCTAGTTCTTCTAGTGGCCCCGGACTGGCCAAGAAGATCCTGGTACGCAGACATGAGAAGACTGCTGGCAGGGAATCCACTACCACTGCCTCCACACAGGGACCTGCTGAAATAAGGTCCTATCCTCCACGAGAATCCAGCTCAATTCTCTCTTACGGTCTGGCCATTGAAAGGGCTCGACTGAAGAAAAGGGGATACTCAGGGCCGGTAATAGACACACTCCTCCGAGCACGCAAGTTCTCCACATCACTAACTTATATAAGGATCTGGAGAGTATTTGAAGCCTGGTGCGAAACTCGCAGCACCAATCCGCATGCCGCTAAAATCCCCATATTTCTGGATTTCCTGCAAGATGGACTTCAGAAGGGTCTGTCCCTCAGTTCAATCAAGGTTCAGGTGGCAGCGCTATCCTGCTACGGCCCCAGGAGTGCCGGCAATAGCATTGCCACACACCCAGACGTTTCACGTTTCCTGAAAGGAGTCAAACACATTCGCCCGCCACTGAAGTGGCCAGTGCCCCTGTGGAACCTCAATCTAGTTTTGGAATTCCTAGCGGGACCCGCCTTCAGACCCCTCCGAGGCCTGTCCCTCCGTTTGTTAACCTTGAAGATGGTGTTCTTGCTGGCCGTATGCTCAGCACCCCGCATCTCCGAGCTACAAGCGCTGTCCTGCCACGATCCGTTTCTCAGAATCATTCCAGGGGCTATCCATCTTCGCACGGTTCCTTCCTTCTTACCCAAAGTAGTCTCACACTTCCACCTCAACCAAACCATATCCTTGCCAACCACGGAAGGTTTGAAAAAGTCCGAAGAAGGTAGACTGCGCCATCTCGACATCAGCAGGCTGCTGTTCAGATACCTAGAAATGTCAGAAGCAGTACGAAAGACGGACCACCTGTTCGTCCTTCACAGCGGGAAGAAGCAAGGGGAAGCAGCCTCACGGGCAATCATCGCCCGCTGGATCAAAGAAGTTATTAAGGCGGCCTACGTAGAAGCGGGAAAACCACCACCTCTACAGGTCAAGGCTCACTCTACCAGAGCGCAGGCGGCCTCCTGGGCAGAAACTAGGATGCTGTCGCCGGCAGAGATATGTAAAGCGGCAACGTGGTCCTCCCTCCATACCTTCTCCAGATTCTACCGTCTGGACATCCAGGCTAGGGAGGACACAGCATTTGCGAGGGCAATCCTAAACGGACCTCGGGCAGCCTCCCATCCAGTCCGGGAGTAGCTTTTGTACATCCCATTTGTTCTGAGTCCATCTGCTACACGCTAGGAAATGTAGAGATTACTTACCCGATAATCTCGTTTTCCTTAGATGGACTCAGCATCCCGCCCGGCTGCCGGTATATATGGGGATTCACCGACTCACGGTAAGCCATGTTTTCTTATATAGGGCATCCACCCTGCCGGGTGTCGACGCCTTCCGGTTGAGAACACTAGCGGTCTCCAGCTACTATCAATCGGTCAGGGTAATCATGTTCATTTAATTGATCGGTCAGTCACACATATAGCCATAAAGCTTTTGCAAGGAAGATTACTGAGTTGCTGCACTTCCTGCAGTGGTATATGTACCCGTGCTGACGTCAGATCCGTCTCCAACTGCTAGCACGAGCACGCTATACCCATTTGTTCTGAGTCCATCTGCATACACTAAGGAAAACGAGATTATCGGGTAAGTAATCTCTACATTTCTGTCCCCACGGTGACACCAGTAATCTCAGGATCATGCCAAATTGCTGTTAACAAAGCCAGGTTGAATAACAAGGGAGAAAGAGGGCAGCCTTGTCTCGTTCCTCTAAAGAGCGGGAAGTGAGAGGATTTCTGATTATTGATATATAAAAAAGCCGAGGGGAAGTGATAAACATGTTTGATCCAAGACAAAAAAATAGGGCCTATGCCGTACCATTGCAAAACTTGGAAAAGAAAAGACCATTCGACCCGGTCGAAGGACTTTTCTACATCTAGTGATATGGCCACTGCCGGTGAAGATTTATGAAATTGAGAATGATTAAGATGTAGAAAAAGCCAAGAATTGTTGGTGATGAGACTGCCTTTAATAAAACCGGATTGATCCGGATGGATTAAAATCGGCAATAAATGGGATAATCTAGTGGCCAAAATTTTTGCAAAAATTTTATAATCCGTGTTAAGGATCAGTGGGTACTCGCTGTAGTGACTCAAGGTTACCACCTCAACTTCCTGACTGTACCGGCGGACTCCCCACCTTTGCTGACGTGGGGATCTTCCGACCACTCCTCTCTTCTAAAGGAGGAGGTTTCAACCATTCTTGAATCCCGGGCAATAGAACCAGTGCCCCTCTCCCAACAGGGGCAGGGGTTCTATTCCTGGTATTTCCTCATTCCAAAAAGGTCAGGGGGCATTCGTCCAATCCTGGACTTACGCGCCTTAAACAGGTATCTACAAAAGGAAAAGTTCAGCATGGTAACCTTGGCTCTCTACTTGAGAAGAGAAGATTGGCTTTGCTCTCTGGATATCCAAGATGCATACACACACATCTCGATCACGCCTTCTCATCGCAAATTCCTTCGGTTCCTAGTTGGCCCCCGACACTTCCAGTACCGGGTACTGACATTCAGCCTAGCGTCCGCACCTCGAGTCTTTACCAAGTACCTCGTAGCGGTCGCAGCCTACCTCAGGGGTCAAGGTGTCCATGTCTACCCTTATCTCGACGATTGTTTGATAAGGACTCCAACTCAAAAGGACGCACTAAGCCTCCTTACGTCTAACTCTCCATACACAGCTGTCTGTTGGGTTTCTGGTCAACTATCCCAAGTCCAAACTAGTTCCATCTCAAACCCTACCCTTCATAGGGACTGACCTGGATACCGTTCAGGCAAAAGCCTTCCTCCCTCTGGATCGAACTCGTACTCTCACGTCCCTGGCGTAATGCGTCCAGACTCGAGACTACTCAACAGCTTGTCATTTCCTCACTTTGCTGGGTCAAATGGCATCCTCCGTACATGTCACTCCGATGGCCTGCCTCGGCATGAGAGTGATGCAGTGGACCCTGAAATCCCAGTGGTCTCAGGCTTATCATCCAATTCCAGCATTGTCCATGTTACCAAGCAGCTCCGCCTGTCGTTGGCCTGGTGGATGCAACATTCCAAACTCCTTCAAGGCCTTCCTTTTCAGGCTCCAGAACCTCAAATTACCTTGACGACGGACACCTCCAACCTAGGGTGGGGTGCTCATGTCGACGACCTGCAGACTCAGGGAACCCCAGAAGAAGCCAAACATAAGATACATTTCCTGGATCTTCGGGCGATCAGATATGCACTCAGAATGTTTGGGGATTGCCTCTCAAACAAGGCCATCCTGATTCAGACCGACAACCAGGTGGCAATGTGGTACATCAACAAGCAAGGGGGAATGGACTTCTACCTTCTGTGTCAGGAAGCTGCACAGATATGGGCATGGGCTCTTTCCCACTCGATGTACCTCAGAGCGACCTACTTGGCGGGTGTGGACAATGTTCTAGCGGACAAATTGAGTCGGACCTTTCATCCGCATGACTGGTCTCTCAACCCCACGGTAGCAGACACAATCTTCCAATGTTGGGGTTATCTTTGCATCCATCCACAACTGCAAAGTAGAAAACTTCTGCTCACTCCCTCGCAGCCGCCACTCACAGCCGAGGGATGCTTTTGCCCTTTCGTGCTCCACCGGTCTCCTTTACGCGTACCCTTCACTTCCACTCATATCGCAGATTCTCGAGAAGTTACGGAGGGACAAGGGCTTAATGATTCTGATAGCCCCTCACTGGCCACACCAGGTCTGGTTTCCAATCCTCCAAGACCTATCCGTGCACCGGGACATCCCTCTGGGGGAAGATCCACTTCTGATAACTCAGAACGATGGGTGCCTATGCCACCCCAACCTCCAGGCCCTGTCCCTGATGGCCTGGATGTTGAAAGGTTAATACTCCAATCTCTTAACCTTTCGGAGTCGGTATCCCGAGTCCTGGTAGCTTCACGAAAGCCTTCCACGAGACGATCTTATCATTCTAAACGGAAGAGGTTTACAGTCTAGTGCATGTCCATGTCCATAGACCCCTTCACTTGTTCCACTGAGAAGTTCCTGGACTCTCTCTGGCATCTGTCAGAGTCAGGTCTGAAAACTTCCTCTATAAGGGTGCATGTCAGTGCAGTAGCCACTTTCCACCTCGCCCTCCGGCCCCCGCTTGGGACCTTAACATGGTTTTAGGACGGCTCATGAAACCTCCGTTTGAGCCTCTCCACTCATGCAGTCTTCGCTATCTCACCTGGAAAGTAATTTTTCTTCTCACTATAACATCTGCTCGCAGAGTTAGTGAGTTGCAGGCATTAGTCACCTACCCGCCCTACACTAAAATTCTGCATGACAGGGTAATGCTTCGTACCCACCCTAAATTTTTACCAAAGGTAGTATTTGAATTTCATATTAATCAATCCATCATCTTACCTACTTTCTTTCCCAGGCCCTATTCAAACACAGGAGAACATGCTCTACATTCCTTGGACTGTAAATGTGCCCTAGCTTTCTATCTAGAGCGCACGTCAGCCCACAGGAAGTCCACTCAATTGTTTGTTTCTTTCGATAACATCAAATTGGGAAATCCAGTGGGAAAACAGACCCTCTCCTCCTGGTTGGCGTACTGTATCTCCTTTTGCTACCTGCAAGCAGGCATCCCTCTACAAGACCATGTAAAAGCACACTCTATCAGGGCCATGGCGTCCTCAGTCACGCACCTCCGTTCAGTGCCGCTTACTGACATCTGCAAGGCTGCTACCTGGAGTTCTCTCCATACCTTCGCAGCCCATTATTGCTTAGATAAGGCTGACAGACAAGATTCCATCTTTGGCTAGTCTGTTCTACGCAACTTGTTTTTAGTTTAACTTTCCAACATCCTTCCAGCGACCCATTCAAGGGTGTCAGGATGCCCTCCTACCCAAATCCACCTCTGTTGTTGTGCATTTGGGTGCATTTGGTGCATTGCTCAGGCATCCTCAGCTCACTATTCACCTATATGTGAGGAGTAACATCCTGCTGTCCTGTGAGAACACTTGTTACAAATAAGCAACTCTGCTTTCTCACAGGACAAGCAGGATGGTAGTCCTCACAAAACCCGCCCGCCACCCCGCGGAGCTGGGTTTGTTTACGATTTATTATTTTATTTTTCGCATGTACTTCTTGCTATACACGAGACTGAAGGGGGACCCCTCCTGGATGCAGGGTTAGTGCTTGTCCTGTGAGAAACACTAACAAAAGTGTTCCGTGATTGGGCTCCATCCTGATGATGTCACCCATATATGAGGACTAACATCCTGCTGTCCTGTGAGAACACCTATTACAGTTAAACAACTCTGCTGTCTCATGCAAGGTGAGCTCCTTGCTACAGGAACTAGATTGGGTTGTGAACTTGGCCAAGAGCAATCTACAGCCATCCCAGACACTGGAGTATCTCGGTGTTCAGTTTGACATGAGCAAGGTGTTCATGCCGGAGGTCCACATTCAGAAGCCGAAGGCGCAGGTGCAACTATTGACAGAAGAATATGCCTGACAGTGTGGTCTTACAGGTGCTCAGGATCATGGCGGCCACCCTAGCAGTGGTTCTGTGAACAAGGGCGCATATCCACCATCTTCAGCACACTCTGCTGGCTCGTTGAAGTCCTTAGTCTCAAGACTCTTTGATACAGCTTCACCTATCAGAGATTAGCATACAACTGCAGTGGTGGTTCTAAGGAAGGGGCTTTCCCTATGATCACCATACTGAAAAGTACTCACAATGGATGCAAGCTTCCAGGTTTGGGGGGCTCACTGACAGGAGTTGACAGTGCAAGTGCACTGGAGTAGAGAAGAGTTTCTCTGGAGCATCAATCGACTAGAAGCCCGGGCCGCTATGTTGGCATTCTGATGATTCTTCGACCGATTGAAAGGTTGAGCAGTCCAGATACTGTCAGACAATGAAACAACAGTGGCTTATTTCATTTGCCAGGGAGGAGCCAAGAGCCAGCAAGTGTAGCAGGAAATAGCCCAACTCATGGAATGGGCGGAAGTGCATCTTCAGGAGATCTCAGCTTCTCACATTGCAGGAAAAGACAATGTAAGAGCCAACTTTTTCAGCAGACAGACTCTAGACTCAGGAGATTAGGAACTGTCAAATGAGGCATTCCAGCTCATAGTCTTCCAGTCCTTACTTTACTTTCTTTCTGATACAACCAAGGTTCATTTAACTCACTGTTCCATGAAACTTTTCTTTTCTAATGTTATTTTTATCCGTTCTATGTAAACCGATGTGATGTGCAAATGAATGTCGGTATAGAAAAGTTTTAAATAAATAAATAGTGAACCATTGGGCCTCCCATTTCTAGACCTACTGGTGACATCTCACAATATGAAGGTTCCTTACTGCTTTAGTCACAAGAGAGATCAATAGTCCTTTGACATTGATGCCCTAGTGCAGGAGTAGCTGGAAGGCAAACTCCTATATGCCCATGTTGAGCAGAATGATTTGGAGAATCTATTTATTTATTTTTATTTATTTAGAGGCTTTTCTATACCGATATTAGTGGGAACATCATATCGGTTTACATCCAAACTGAAGATAGAAATTACATAAATGGGGTGGGATAACAGAGGCTAAAAAACTAAATAAATAATTAAAGGAAGACGAATGGAAAGGAACAAAATTGCAGAAAAAATATCATGATTACATCATTACATGATAATGTCATAACAACAAAAAAAACTGCAGAGAATAATATGATTATATGATTACATGGTAATGTCATAACAAGATTATTGGTGGTTTAGAGGGAACAGATGGGAAGAATTGAGGAAGAGGGTCCTAATCTGGGTATGCCTATTTGAAGAGCCAGGTCTTTAATTTTTTTTTTAATTTGATGATGCAGGGCTCAAGGCGGAGGTTCACAGGTAGTGTGTTCCAGCGGGTTGGGCTTGCAATAGACAGGGCTCGATCTCTTGTGGAGGATAAATGTGCCTTTTTGAGGGAAGGGATATGGAGCATGCCATTGCGGCTAGTTCGAGTGGGACGGCTGGATTGTATGACGTGGAATGGCTCGTCAAGCCAATTAGAATTGTGTGGGTAAATGGATTTATGAATAATGGTAAGGGTTTTGAAGAGGATGCGTGAGGGTATAGGGAGCCAATGAAGGTCTTTGAGGATGGGGGTGATGTGATCGGATTTGCGGGCATGGGTGATGGTTCTAGCTACAGCGTTCTACAGCATTTGGAGTGGTCTTATGGTGCAGTAGGGGAAGCCAAGAAAAAGGGAGTTGCAGTAGTCAAGTTTGGATGAGAGAGTTGCCTGAATGACTGTGCGAAGGCCGTTGGTGTGGAGAAGCGGTTTGAGCTTTTTCATGACATTGAGCTTGTAGAAGCCTTCCTTTAGGACTTTGTTGATGTGTTTTTTCATGTTTAGAGATTGGTCAATTAGTACTCCAAGGTCTCGTACACAGGGTTGAGAGGCAATAGAATTGAAGGCTGGGTCACTTGAGAGTGAAGGCTTAGGGCTTTCATGGTTGGATATGAGAAGCAGCTCAGTCTTGGAAGAGTTCAGGGCAAGGTGGAGATTTGCGAGTAAGGTGTTTATGGAGTTTAGACATTTCTCCCAGAATTTTAGTGATTCTGAGATACAGTCTTGTATCGGGATGGTGATTTGTACATCATCAGCATATATGTAAAATTTGAGGACCAGGTCGGTTAGGAGGTGGCAGAGTGGCAGAGTGGCAGGAGGTATATATTGAATAGGATGGAGGAGAGGGATGAGCCTTGTGGAACTCCTTGGGTGAGGGAGTAGCGAGAGGATTCTGAGTTGCCTATTTTGACAGAGAATTTTCTGTTGGTAAGGTATGATGTAAACCAGAGGAGGGCTGTGCCAGAAATGCCAATGTCGGTGAGTCGAGATAGGAGGTTGTGACTTATTGTGTCGAACGCTGCGGAGATGTCGAGGAAGGCGAGGATGTAGCAGTGGCCTTGATCAATGCCTATGAGAAGGGCGTCAGAAAGAAGTGAGTAAGAGGGTTTCTGTATTTAGGTGTTTATGAAAACCAAATTGAGCAGGGTGGAGAATGTTGTTTGCTCACAGGACAAGCAGGATGGTTGTCCTCACAAATGGGTGACATCGAGGATGGAGCCCACCACGGAAAACTTCTGTCAAAGTTTAATAGAACTTTGACTGGCCCCTACTGGGCATGCCCAGCAAGGCACTGACCCTGCAGCCAGCAGGGGTCTCCCTTCAGTCTTCTTTTTTCCGCGCAGCAGTTGCCACGCAGTGAAAGGAGCTCTCTAACCACGTTCCTGACAGGAATTTGGAAATTAATTTCCTAAGAAAATTTGCCCCTCAGGGGTCTCCCTTCGACAAATTTTTTAGTCATCTTACGGAACCCGGTAAGTTTTTTGCCTTCTTCCATCGACTGCCGTCGAATTTGGCCCTCGAGGCCTGTTGGCACTTACCGATCCCCAGCCTAAATTTTGGCGTCCAGCCATGGCAACGGGGTTCCGTCGTTGTCCGGATTGTACCCGGACTATGTCCATCACAGACCCCCACAGGGTTTGTGTAATGTGTTTGGGTAGTGAGCATGATGTCCTGACTTGCACCAAATGTGCCTTAATGACACCCAAGGGTCGCAAAGCCAGGATGGAGAAGATGGGGCTCCTCTTCCATGCACCCACCCCAACGCCATCGATAGCATCGACGTCATCGGAACCGGCACCGTCGAAGTTGTACCATCATCGTCAACCCTCTGGTGACCGTCCGCCATCGATCGCTTCTCGGCCGTCGACTCCCGTCCCTTCCCCGGATGGGCGAGGGGATCGGAAGGAAAAGCACCGCCATCGACGGCACAAGTCTCGGCCTGTCGAGGATCCACAGCCATCGACCTCTGCTCAAGCCGAGCCACCGACAAAGAAGCCGCGAACAGACCGGACGCCCTCCACGTCTCGTTCGCCGGCATCGAGGAAACCCTCACCCTCTCGGGGTGTGGGGGCCGTGATCCCACCGGTTACGGTGGTCCCTCCGGCCCTGCCTCAGCCTCCCTCTCCCGTCGAGCCGGGTATGGTTACCCCTGGTCTCCGGGCAGAACTGGACTGGCTGGTCCAGGAGGCCATCGAGAAAGCGATGAAGAAATTACAACCTCCATCGGCACCGTCTCCGGCACCGGTTCCAGTGCCGCCCCCGGCACCGACGCCGGCACCGGCTTCGCCACCGAGGAGGGAACCGACCACCGAGCCGTTGATACAAGCGCTAGCACCACTACTGAGCCGCATGGAGGCACTCATGACGGCCCTTCCATCGGTGATTCCAGTGCCATCGACAACACCACAGTCTCCGACTGGTTTCTCATCGGCAGGAGAAACACCGTTTCGAATTCCCCCTTCCGGGGTAGTTCCATCGGTACCTTCTGGTATATCTCCACCGATTTATCCTTCGGCTCCATCGATTCCGCGCCAGGCACCGATTCCATCGGCAGCACCGAAGCCATCGATGCCATTTCTGGTTCCACCTACCGCACCGATTCCACCTCGGTTTCCATCGATGCCTTCAGAGCCTCAGCCAGGTCCATCAGGGCTACAAGCCCCACATGATCCCTACGATACCTGGGGTGATGATGATGATACCTCTTCTGACACAGATTTGCCTTCGCCACCATCTCCTACAGAGAGTATTTATTTATTTATTTAGAAACTTTTATATACCGGTATTAGTGGGGACATCATACCGGTTCACATATTAACAAAAGATTTAGAAGTACATTTCAACAGGGGAGGCGAACTGGGCAGGGGGTTAACCTAGAGCAGTAGGGAAAATAGATTAAACAACAAGAAATCAACAAGAGGTCATAACAAGAAGACAACAATGTACATTGTGATTAGATTCCTTAATATAAGGAAAAGGGCGGTCACCTAGGGGGTATGAGCAATAGAGGGAAGGGAGGGTCTATTCTGTGTAGGCTTGGTTGAACAGGAATGTTTTTAGTTTCTTTTTGAATTTGATGGCGCAGGGTTCAAGGCGCAAGTGGACGGGTAGGGAGTTCCAGAGGGCGGGGCCGGCAATGGATATGGAGCGGTCACGGGTGGATGAGAGATGAGCTGCCTTCAAGGACGGTACATGTAGATTACCTTTGTTGGCAGATCTGGTGGCTCGGGAGGACAGGGGCGCAGTGAAAGGGAGGTCAAGCCAGTTGGAGTTGTGTGTGTGGATAGATTTGTGTACTATGGTCAGGGTCTTGTAGTGTATACGGAAAAGGATGGGAAGCCAATGTAGATCCTTGAGGACAGGGGTAATATGTTCGTGTATGCGTGTGTTGGTAATGAGCCTTGCAGTGGCGTTTTGCAAAAGTTGAAGGGGTTTTATTGAAGATAAGGGGAGCCCTAGGAGGAGGGCATTACAATAGTCCAGTTTGGAGGTAAGGGTGGCTTGGATCACTGTGCGGAGATCTTGGGTGTACAGCAGGGGTCGGAGTTTCTTAAGAACGTTGAGTTTGAAGAAGCCTGCTTTGAGGATAGATTTGATTTGTGGTTTCATGCTAAGGTTGAGATCAAGGAGAACTCCGAGGTCCCTAACAGCTGGTTGACCTGAGAGGAGGTTAAGTTTAGGGTCATTAGGTATGAGGTCAGGCGGTTGCGAGGAGATGTGGAGGAGTTCCGTTTTGTTTGCGTTGAGGGCAAGCTGAAGGTTGGTGAGGAGGGAGTTGATGGCTGCAAGGCAATTTTCCCAGTGCTCCAGGGCGTCAGATATAGAGCTATGAATGGGAATGATGATCTGAACATCATCAGCATAGAGATAGAATTTGAGTTTAAGGTCAGTGAGGAGCTGGCAGAGGGGGGTGATATAAATATTGAAGAGGGTTGAGGAAAGAAATGAGCCTTGCGGGACTCCTTGTTGTAAAGGGTGTGAAGCAGAGAGGTTGTTTCCAATTTTGACAGAGAACTTTCTGTTTGAAAGATAGGATTTGAACCAGGCGAGAGCTATTCCTGAGATGCCGATGCTTTCTAGCCGTGTCAGGAGGCGGTGGTGGCTGATGGTATCAAAAGCCGCCGAAATGTCAAGGAGGGCAAGGAGGTAGCTGTGGCCTTGGCCCAGACCTCTGAGGAGGTAGTCGGCTAGGGAGAGGAGTAGGGATTCGGTATTAAAATGTTTTCTGAAGCCAAATTGGGAAACATGGAGGATAGCGTGATCTTCAAGGTAATCCATCAGTTGCGAATTAACAACTTTTTCCATTAGCTTGGAAATAAGAGGGAGGTTGGAGATGGGGCGGAAATTGGAGGGGTCTTTAGGGTCTAGGGAGGGTTTTTTAAGAAGGGGTTTGACGACAGCGTGCTTAAGTGAGTCTGGGACCATCCCATGGGTGAGGGAGCAGTTGATAATGTCTGCTATGGCTCTAGCTATGCTGTTTGGGATGGCTATTAGCGCTTTGGTGGGGATGGTGTCGCTGGGGTGAGAAGCTGGCTTAAGTTTACGAAGGAGGCTAATGATTTCCTTAGAGGAAGTGAAGTCAAGAGTGGCCATTGTGGGTTGGGATGAGGCGGGGATAGGAGTAAGGGTGGTGGGGGCACAGAGATTGGAGAACGGAAATCTGGAGAGGAGGTTGGCGATTTTACTCTGGAAGTAGATGGCCAGTTCCTCACATTTGGCGGCTGCCTCAGAGTCTGGTATGGTAGGAGGGATGGGGGTGGTGAGGCTGGCGACATAGGAGAAAAGCACTTTGGGGTTGAATTTATAGTCATGGATTTTTTTTGAGTAGAAGTCACGTTTGTGTTTGAGTGTAGATAGTCTGTAGAAAAAGATCTCCTCCTGAGGATCTATCTTTCATTAATTTTGTGAAAGAGATGTCAGAAGTTGTACCTTTTCAACTACAATCTGAAGCTGATGACAGACACCAGATGATGGAACTACTTCAATTTCTGGATGCTCCAAAAATCATCGCTTCCATCCCTATACACCAGGTGTTTTTGGATCTGCTCAAGAAAAACTGGGAATCTCCTTCATCGGTGTCACCAGTTAACAAGAAAGCTGACTCCACATACCTTGTCCAGTCAGCACCAGGTTTCCAAAAACCTCAACTGGATCATCGCTCTGTTGTGGTTGAGTCCGCGCAGAAGAAGGCCAAGCGTCTTAAGCCGCACTCTTCTACCCCACCTACCAGGGACAACAAGTTCCTGGATAGTGTGGGACGGAAAGTGTATCATGGAGCTATGTTGATTTCACGCATAGCTTCATATCAACTTTACATGACTCAATACAACAGAGCCATCCTTAAGCAGATGCAAGACTATGCTGACACGTTGCCGGACCAATACCAACCGCAGCTTCAAGCCCTTCTTCACAAGGGATTTGAGGCAGGGAAGCACGAGATTAGGACTGCCTATGACATATTCGATGCTTCCACGAAGGTTTCAGCCACAGCCATCTCAGCCAGACGTTGGGCTTGGTTAAAGTCATCCAACCTTCGCCCAGAGGTCCAAGATCGTCTTGCTGATTTGCCCTGCTTAGGCGACAATTTGTTTGGAGAGCAAATTCAACAGATTGTGGCGGAGTTAAAAGATCACCATGAGACGTTGAAACAACTCTCATCTGTCCCACCTGAGGTGACCTCCAAGCAACCGCAAAAGAAGGACTCTAAGAAGTCGTTCTTTCGACCACGCCGCTACTACCCTCCGTCAACTAGGGCTCGTCCTGCACGGTCCTCTAACAGGCCTCAGCCTCGTCAGCCGAGAAAGCAAAGACCTACTGTAGCCCCACCTCCTGGGCCTGCGGCGGGCCTTTGACTTCCCTGTATTGAGCACATGCCAACTCCCTCTTCCACACATCCCTGTGGGAGGTCGGCTGTACCACTTCTTACCCCGTTGGAAACAGATTACCTCAGATCAGTGGGTGCTAGCAATTATCGCACAGGGTTACCACCTCAACTTCATAACACTTCCGCCAGACTCCCCGCCCCTTCAGGCATGGAGTCTAACCAGCCATTTGACTCAATTACATCAAGAAGTATCCCTTCTTCTACAAATCAAATGCTATAGAACCCGTCCCTCCTTGTCAACAAGGGAAAGGATTCTATTCCAGATACTTCCTAATACCAAAGAAATCAGGGGGGTTACGTCCAATTCTGGACCTTCGGGCCCTCAACAAGTATCTGCAAAAAGAGAAGTTCAAGATGGTAACCCTGGGCGCCTTGCTCCCTCTGTTGCAAAAGGGGGATTGGCTGTGCTCTCTCGACCTCAAGGACGCTTATACCCACATTGCGATAACACAATCTCATCGCAAGTATCTGCGTTTTCTGATAGGCCACGACCATTATCAATACCGGGTACTACCTTTCGGGCTGGCATCTGCTCCACGAGTCTTTACCAAATGTCTCGTAGTAGTAGCAGCATTTCTCAGGAAGGAAGGTGTCCACGTCTACCCCTATCTGGACGATTGGCTAATCAGGGCCTCCACCCCTCAAATTGCGCAATCCTCCCTAAAGTTGACAATTCACACACTCCTCTCCTTAGGGTTTCTTGTCAATTACGAGAAATCTTGCTTGGTCCCATCTCAGACCTTATCCTTCATTGGAGCAGACTTGGACACCTTACAGGCAAAAGCCTACCTTCCACTTCAACGAGTCCAAACTCTCATGTCTCTAGCTCGCCAGCTCCAGTCTCAACACACTGCCACAGCTCGCCAATTCCTCATCCTCCTAGGACACATGGCATCCTCGGTTCAAGTTACTCCCTTGACCCGACTAGCCATGAGAGTAACGCAATGGATTCTGCGACACCAATGGCTTCAAGCTTTCCAGCCTCTGTCCTACATCGTCACAGTTACACAAGCGCTACGCCTGTCTTTAACCTGGTGGACGACTCAAGTCAATCTCCTTCAGGGCTTACCCTTTCTCCTACCAGATCCACAGGTAATCCTAACCACCGATGCTTCCCACATCGGTTGGGGGGCCCATGTGGACGAATTACAAACCCAAGGGTTGTGGTCGCCAGAGGAAGCCGAACACCAGATAAATTTCTTGGAACTTCGAGCAATTCGCTACGCGCTCAGAACTTTCAAAGATCATCTATCAGATCAGATAATCTTAATCCAGACAGACAACCAAGTGGCCATGTGGTACATAAACAAGCAGGGAGGCACAGGCTCCTTCCTTCTGTGTCAGGAAGCTGCGCAGATTTGGGCAGAAGCCCTCTCCCATTCCATGTACCTCAAGGCCACTTACTTGCCGGGAGTAGACAATGTATTGGCAGACCAGCTGAGCCGTGTCTTCAAGCCACACGAGTGGTCACTCGATCCTCTGGTAGTGACCTCTCTGTTTCACAAGTGGGGTTTTCCCCGCATAGACCTCTTTGCGTCCCCTCAGAACCACAAAGTGGACGATTACTGCTCTCTCATTCGGAGCCAACACTCTCAGCCGAGGGATGCCTTCTCCCTCAAGTGGACGACAGGTCTGCTTTATGCATTCCCTCCACTTCCTCTTCTGTCAAGGACTCTCATGAAGCTACGCCAGGACAGGGGAACCATGATCCTGATAGCTCCCCACTGGCCACGCCAAGTGTGGTTTCCCATACTCCAGGATCTCTCCATCCGCAGCCACATCCCTCTGGGAACGGATCCGCATCTGCTCACTCAAAACGACGGATGCCTCCTCCATCCCAACCTCCAAGCCTTGTCCCTGACGGCATGGATGTTGAAAGGTTAGTCCTTCAGCCTTTTAACCTTTCGGATTCGGTTTCTCGTGTCCTGATAGCTTCGCGAAAGCCCTCCACCAGAAGATCCTATTCATATAAATGGAAAAGGTACACATCATGGTGCACTTCTCAGTCCCTTGATCCCCTTTCCTGTCCAATCTCTAAGTTCTTGGACTATTTATGGCACCTATCAGAATCCGGTCTAAAGACCTCTTCCATTAGGATGCATGTCAGTGCGGTAGCCGCCTTCCATAAAGGTATAGAAGGTGTCCCTATTTCAGTACAACCCCTGGTGACACGCTTTCTTAAAGGCTTGCTCCATCTGAAGCCACCCTTACGTCCTCCGGCCCCAGCTTGGGACCTTAATCTGGTTCTTGGTCGTCTAATGAAACCACCTTTCGAACCTCTGCACTCCTGTGAATTGAAGTATCTCACATGGAAAGTATTATTCCTATTGTCTATCACTTCAGCTCGCAGGGTTAGTGAGTTACAGGCCTTAGTCACCTATCCGCCTTACACTAAACTCCTGCAAGACAGGGCGGTGCTCCGCACTCACCCTAAATTTTTACCTAAGGTAGTTTCTGCATTTCATATCAATCAATCCATCATACTACCTATCTTTTTTCCCAGGCCCCATTCCAACTCTGGGGAACAGACTCTGCATACCCTAGACTGTAAACGAGCTCTAGCGTTTTATCTAGACCGTACAGTTGCTCACAGGAAGAGCACTCAATTGTTTGTCTCCTTCCATCCTAACAAGTTGGGACAACCTGTGGGTAAGCAGGCTCTTTCCTCCTGGTTGGCGGACTGCATTTCTTTTTGCTATCAGCAAGCTGGCATTCCTTTTCAAGACCGTGTAAAAGCACACTCTGTGAGAGCCATGGCGACTTCAGTAGCACACCTTCGATCGGTGCCGCTTCCTGACATCTGCAGGGCTGCAACCTGGAGTTCTCTCCATACCTTTGCAGCCCACTATTGTTTGGACAAAGCTGGAAGACAGGACTCCATCTTCGGCCAATCTGTCTTGCGTAACCTTTTTCCAACATGATGTACCAACACCCTTCCACCTTCCCGGTAGGGTGCGGATGCCCTTTCCCAAATTCCACCCCAGTTGTTGTGCCTGTTGCACGTCGTTGGGTGCATTTGGTGCAAGCCAGGACATCCTCAGCTCGGTACTCACCCATTTGTGAGGACAACCATCCTGCTTGTCCTGTGAGAAAGCAAATGTTGCTTACCTGATGTAACAGGTGTTCTCACAGGACAGCAGGATGTTAGTCCTCACGAAACCCGCCCGCCACCCCGCGGTGTTGGGTTCGTTTTAGTTTTTACTTTTTTAGGCACTGCCTGTAGCTTTGAAAATCAGACTGAAGGGAGACCCCTGCTGGCTGCAGGGTCAGTGCCTTGCTGGGCATGCCCAGTAGGGGCCAGTCAAAGTTCTATTAAACTTTGACAGAAGTTTTCCGTGGTGGGCTCCATCCTCGATGTCACCCATTTGTGAGGACTAACATCCTGCTGTCCTGTGAGAACACCTGTTACATCAGGTAAGCAACATTTGCTATCGTCAAGGTAGTCCATGAGTTGTGAGTTGACCACCTTTTCCATGATTGTAGCGATAAATGGAAGATTGGAAATGGGACGGTAGTTTGCGGGGTCTTTTGGGTCCAAGGAGGGTTTTTTGATGAGGGGTTTGACAACAGCATGCTTGAGGGTGTCAGGGACTGTGTCAAGGGATATGGAGCAGTTGATGTCGTCAGCTAAGGGTTTAGCAATGGTGTTGGGAATAGATAGGAGTGCTTTTGTGGGGATGGTATCTGTAGGGTGGGATGCTGGTTTAATTTTTTTAAGGATATATTCAATTTCTTTAGAAGAGGTAAGGTCGAGGGAGTTTAGATTGGCATTGGCAATGATGGGCATGGGAGGTTAGGTGATGGGGAATCTTAGGAGGATGTTTGCTATTTTATTATGGAAAAATAAGGCAAGTTCTTCACATTTACTGGTGGCTTCGTTGTCAGAGAATCTAGAGTCCAAGGGGATGGTGCTTCTGCTGGCATCAGATTGTCCCAGGAGGTTGTAGTATGCAGACTTGCAAAGTCTCCTGTGAACTCTTTTTTTTTAATCCAATTACCAGTTCACAGGGATCTGCTATGGCAGGGGCCTGTTCTTAACGAAGATCCTACTTGGTTTTCTTATGGCATGGCCCTTGAGAAGACTTTGTTGCTAAAGCGTGGATATTCTGCTTTGTCACTTTGACATGAGTGAGAAAGTTCTCCACTTCCTTAGTCTATGTGCGGATTTGGCGAGTGTTCGAGGTTTCGTATGTGGATCGATGGGTTCATCCTTATTCGGTTAAAATCCTGCTCATTTGGAATTTTTGCAGGATGGATTGGTTGGACCTTAATTCATTGACGGTACAGGTGGCAGCTCTTGCCTGTTTGAGGCCAAGTGGATAGTAGATGTTGCGACCGTCGCTGCCCGACATCTCCACTACGCTCACCTTACCTCTTTGGTGACTCCCTCTTTGCCTGTTAGAAGTTTGGTTGTCGTGTCGTCATCTTGCCGTTTCCCTCCGGCGTCCCCGGACCGGCTAGACGCTGCACTCTGCCATGTTTCCCAGCAGCCTAAGGGCATGCGCGCAGCACGGCCCCGACTCAAGTACCAGCAGTGGCGCGAACCTCAGGGCTGTCCCTCTAAGGTGACATCATCCTCACCGGATATTTAAGGTCTCTGAATTCGCTAACTAATCGAGTTAGCAAAGGTTTACCTACCTAGCTGCCTCCAGGTATCGCTGCGGATGGGATTTGCTCTCAGCATACCTTGCTACTCTGCTTCCTCGGACTTACCAGGGGTACCCGCTCCTCGGGGGCCTCGCTTTCTCTTTGCTTTTCAGATTGCAGTCTGGAATCGGTACTCGCTCCTCGAGGGCCCACATTTCCGGACTTGCTACTGAATACCACTTCTGCCAGGAAGTCATCACTGCCTACAACACCATTGAGTTACCATCTCTCTCTCAGAGTGTTCCCTGGAACCAGGTACTCACTCCTCAAGGGCCTACTTCCTTCCAGCTCCTGGGCTGCTTCTAAGAGACTACTTTGTGAGTGTTACCATCAAGGTTCTGCTCCTGAACTCTGCATACCCTGCCTACTCACTATATTCAGTTTCTCTACAGCTCAATTATCCAGGATTGCTGTTCCAGTATCTGAGGGACTACAGCCCAGCCGGGCACTTCCAGCTCACTACTGCCACCTCTGGTGGTTCCATATACTGTTTAATAAAAGAACTAGTGTGTGTCTGTCTCCATACTCTGAGCCTGACCGGTGGTCCCTCTCGGGATCTTCCCCCGGGGGCGTGGTCATCTGCTACCGGCCCAAGGATCCACCCACAACTACCACGAACACTAACAGTAGATCCTTCTTGGCTCATCCAGATGTGGCTCAATTTTTAAAAGGGGGTGACGTATCTTTGTCTTTCCCTGCGGTTTCCGGTGCACTTTTGGGGTCTTAATGTTACGATCCCCCTTGTTGCTGCGCTACAGGAGGTATCTTACCTTCCCTCCGGAGGCCGCTCCGAAGCCAGGGCCTCGCCTGTGCACCATCCAGGACTTGCTCCAGGGCCTGGGAGGCCTAGCTGTTCCTGAGGCCTGCCTGTGGCTTGCTTGGCTGCGTTTGGACTTCCTGTTTTGCCACGCCCTTCTCCCTAGGGGCCGGTCCGCAGCTCTCTATCTCAGTTATAGGGCCAGCTAGGGGCGGTCCTGGCAAACTCCTCCCAGGGAGTTGCCTACATCCTGCAGTATAAAAGGACTCTCATTTCACTTGCTACTTGCCTTCGGATTAGCTTGCACATTGCTGTGTCCTGTCTGCTGATCCAGGTCCTCTGTGCTTCGATGGCTCCCTGTCTGTTCCTGACCTTGCCTTGATGTCTGTTCCTGACCTTGCCTTGATGTCTATACCTGTTCCAGTTCCTGATCCAGTTCCGGTTGTTCTGCCCTGTGTCTTCGTCTGGCTCCTGAGCCTTCTGGCCTGTTGGGCCCTGGAGTGGCCAACAGGTGGGATTCGTCCCTGTGCTCTGGAGTTTCCCTTCCTGCCAGCCGATGGGGCTTCGGATGTCATTGCTCCTGGCATCAGAGTTCCTTCTCGCCTGGATCTTCACTGTGCTCTTCCGTTCTCAGCGTGGTCCGCGACCAGCCTTCCTGGGCTGTGTAGGGCGTGTATGGGACAGGGTGGTCCGCGACTCAGTCCCACGGGTGGGCTGAGTAGGGCGCCCTGAGGGACAGTGCCCATGTCTCCTCCCAGCCCTTGCCTCTGATGTCTCTGCACCAGCCCTTGCCTCTGATGTCTGCACTAGCCTTCGTCTAAGATGTCTTCCATGTACTAAGGACTTTGTCTGCCCTTGTCCTCTGTCCGGCCTGCCGCCCTTTGCCGTTACCCAGCAGCAGGTCTGAAAGGGCTTGGAACAGTTGGAGGACCGTTCATCAACCAACATTGCGTTGCTGGTTGTCATGGGCGTGCAGGTCCGGCTGAGGGTCAGACTCTGCTCCTTAACCCCTGCTTCAGTACCCGCCTGGCTCACCATGCCAGCACCGGCTCACCTCCCACGGTGTGGCTGGGGCTCCTCCCTAGCTCTCGCCATGGCCCAAGGGCTCACACCACCTGCTTTAGAGACGGCCGTGCTCCTCACGCCTACGATTGCACCCGAGGGCGCCCATACCCTCGGCCCGTCAGCGGTGTGGCGGACGTGCCTGTAACACTTAATCTGGTTTTGCATTTTCTGGGGGCTGCCACCTTTTGACCGCTGCATAGCATAGCCTTTCCTTGAGGTTGCTTACCTTGAAAATGGTACTTCTTGTGGCAATTTGCTTTGCGCGTAGAGTTTCCAAACTTCAGGCCTTGTCTTGCCAGGAACTGTTCCTGCAAGTGACTCCAGGGACGATACGGTTGCATATTGTTCTGTCCTTTTTCCAAAGTTGGTCTTGGAATTTCATTTGAATCAGTCAATTTCTATGCCTACTCTGGAGAGGGAGAGAGATGTGGATGATTATTGCCTGGGACGATCTTTGGATGTCAAGAGGCATATCTTGAGGTATTTAGAGGTTTCTAAACCTCTCAGGAAGCTGGACTGGCGGTTTATGCTCCATGGTGGGAGGAAACAGGGTGAGCCAGTGAAGCGGGCTACAGTAGCCTGCTGGATTAAGGAGGTGGTCATGACCATGAATGTGGATGTTGAGTTGCCGTTGCTTAGTCAGCTAAATTCAGCTGCGCCAAATTCAGCTTTTTGCCAAAGTCGCTATGCTCACATAACCCCTCTTCTGAAGTCACTGCTTTGGCTCCCTATCCGCTTCTGCATACAATTCAAGCTCCTCTTTCTCACCTACAAATACCTTCTCTCTGCAGCACTTCACTACCTCTCCTCTCTTATCACTCTCTATACCCTTTCTCGTGCACTCCTCTCAACAGATAAATCACTCCTATCCATGCCCTTCTCCACTACTGCCAATTCCAGACTCTGTGCTTTCCAGCTGGCTGCGCCATGTGCTTGGAATTGTCTTTCTGAGCTAGTGCCTCATGTTCCCTCTCTTGCCATGTTTAAATCCCATCTAAAGACCAACCTTTTTGTAACCACTTTTAAATCTTATGCCTGATTGTCCGCTTTTAATCTTGACTAATTTTCTTTTAACCAAATCTCTTGTCCTATATGTTTGTCTTATTAAATTGTATGTTCTATTTAGCAGGGACTGTCTTTTTCTATATTTGTACAGCGCTGCATATGTTGTGCAGCGCTATAGAAATGTTTAGTAGTAGTAGTACTAGTCAGGTTAGGGCTCATTCCATTTGGGCTTAGGCAGTGTCATGGGCATCAAGATTTGCTGATCTGCGACATGGTCTTCCTTACATACCTTTTCTAGGCATTACCGCCTGGATGTACAGGCTGGGAGGATGCAGCCTTTGCATGTACGGTATTGATCAGACTGTGGGCAGTCTCCTGCCCTGTTCCGGAGTAGCTATGGTCCGTCCCACTGGTGTGGATCCACCTATCTTCATTAGGGAAAAGGAAATTTATCAGGTAAGTAGTAAGTTTTTCATTTTTAAGCTTGCATGTTTTTTATAAACTTGAAATAAAAAATGTTAAATATAGACTAGAGAAATTTTTGAAATACATTTATTAAGATATGATCTTTATGATTTGATACAATTTTAATTGTATTAAATTTTATTTTAATCAGGTTACATATTTTACAGCAAGCTTGAAATACGTCAGTCCTGTGTTACTTATTCATGTATTCACACCAGTGTTAATATTTAATGTGGCTTTTGAAATGAGTCCTCATGTGTTTTGGAAATCTCGCTGGCAGGTAAGATGTGGTTTTTTTTATTTTTGTACACCGAAGACTAGTCAAGAAATGTATTAAGTTCAATAAAAAGATATAATCTTATTACTTTTTTGTTTGTTAACCTGTATTTCTATACTTTCAGATGAATTTTCCAAGGAGTTATGCACGTAAATGTAACATACTATCATAGCAATTTTCAAAAGCCATTTATTTATTTGTAGGGTTTTATATACCGTTATTCGGTAGAGCCATCATAACGGTTTACAAATCTGCAATTATCATTCAACATATGCAATTATCTTACAATCAAATGGAGTTAACATAGTAGTTGGGAACAGTAGGGTTTTGTGAACAATCAACATATTTTCTTAGTCGTTGAATAACAGAATATTGCGGAGAACATTTTCAAAGAACTTAACGGATCAAGGGAGTGAGCAGGGAGGGGTAGAAAAGGAGGGTACATCAGGAGAGCATGAAGGAGGAGGATTATGCTTGCGAGTTCTGTTGCGTGCTGGGATGATCAGGTGTCAGTTAGAATAGAGTTTGCGGAATAAAAAAGTTTTTAGGCCTTTTTTAAATGTTTTCTGGATGTGCTGGGTCCTCAGTTCTATGGGTAGGGTGTTCCAAGTTTTGGGGGAAGCAATGGAAAATGCTCTTTCTCGCATAGTTGAAAGATGAGCGTCTCTTAAGGTGGGGATGTTTAGGAATCCTGTGTTGGAACGTAGGTTTCTTTGTGGGTTTTGGGGGATAATGTTTAAGCCTTTTAGTCCATGAAGATCATCATTGCTGAGTTGTGCGCATAGGAGGTCATTTTCAAAGGAATTACGTGCAAAAATGTAACAGCCTTTTTCAAAAGCAGTTTACTCAAGTAAAGGACAGTTATGCAAGTAAATCTTATGGACAATTCAATGGCATATATTGTAACAATTTTCAAAAGCCCACTTACACAAGAAAAGTTCCTTTTCCTAACCTGCTGACATCTGACCTCTCCTGGGTGCTCGCTGCCGAGGAGGCACTAAGGGCGCACAATTTCCCCTAGCACCTCCTTTTTCAGGGCACCTGATTTACATATTTGATCGGGCGCCCCAGAGAGATCGATCGGTGCATGTTGGGAGAGCAGTTTCAGTCATGAGCGCCCGTTTTCCCTGCACTGTATTGCATCAGCCTGATAGAGGGAAGGCAGAAGTGCTGAAGCTCCTCACTTCAAATTAAGAGTTAAAGAAAAACACAATTAATTAAACTCTGGAATTTGTTGCCAGTGGATGTGGTTAGTGCAATTAGAGTAGCTGTGTTTAAAAAAGGATTGGATAAGTTCTTGAAGGAACTTAGGTTAGCTGAACTTAGGTCCTAAGAGTTCAATATTCATAGCTGCCCATTTAAGTAACTTAGCCAGATATAACTTATCCGGCTATAACTTATCCTGCTAAATTACAAGGTATATTGCAGATGCATATATATTGCACTTGTTATACCTGGCGAAGTTTAGATCTGCTCTTTGGGATGTCTAACTTAGCTGCATAATTTATACGGCTAAGACCGAATATTGATAATTAGCCACATAACTTGTTCAGCTAACTCACTACACTCTGATCTGCCCACTACATGCCCATATGTTAAGTGGCTAACTTTTTAGTTGGAAGAGTGACTTGAAGGCTGGGCGGCAGCCACTGAATGTAGGCACATATTCAGCAGCTGCTACTTAGCCGCTTAAATTACACTTATCTGGATAAACAGCACTGAATGTGCTTTGAATATTGACCTCTAAGTTTTCAGTTGAAAATTCATATAAATTTAGGGACCTAAAATTTTTGCTCCTAAATTTAGGGCTGCTTCATTTAGGGGCCTAATTTTGGTGCCTAGTAATAAAATTCAATGCTAAGCTATTAACTTTGTCTCCCTACCCTAACTCCACCACTGTAGCTACCCACTTTGCCTAGGGAACATAAGAGCCTAAATTTAGGAACTCAGCCCTAGTAAATTTTCAAAAGGGCCAACTTAGGAGCCTAACTGCAAAAGTTAGTAGTCTTAACCCTTTGAAAACTGGCTTCTTAGTGTTTATAACCAGCGAGGATCAGCAGTTCATGGTGCTCTGTTTGTAACAAAGTTGATTGGTCTGCTGACTGTGTGTCCGTACTAGGGGATACATTATGTTCTGTTGTAATAAATTCCATCATGTTACTGACATCAAGAGGCAAATGTGGAAATGGAAGTGGAAGAAGGTAGCATACTCCTCCAACAAGACCCGAGGCCTGCACAAGTAGCAGAGGTGATGACAAGAGGCATAGGATTATCAGAAGCCCTCTTCTAAAATTAAGAGATTTTTTTTTAAGAATTGGAAACCTGGTAGAGATGCAGGGTTGAGTGAGAAGCTGGAACAGCAGCCATCTGTTCTTATCTCCTTGGGCAAGTCACTTTACCCTCCATTGCCTCAGGTACAAACTTAGATTGTAAGCCCTCTGGGGATAGGGAAATACCTACAGTACCTGAATGTAATCCACTTTGAAGCGCTGAGAAAAAGAGTGAAAAGCGGAAAATAAATGTTGGAGGGGTAGAAAAATGCAGACACTCAGTAGATTATGGCAGCAGAAGTGGGTGAGGACTAGTTGGGCATCAGCTAAAGCTAGCACAACTATCTGTTTTGTTCTGATCAGTACCTGCAGCAGATCTTCGAAGAACATACTGATTCAGATGAATTATTTGAGATATTTGAAAAGTTAGAGGAAAGAGATTTTGAAAGTCTAGCAGCTGAGAAGGATTTGGAGAACCTAGCTACTAGTGTCTTATCTGATTAGTAGACACATGCAGATAGCGTGGAGGGTTTTCCTTTAGACCCCTGGACCTGTAGGCTAAATTTTCAGAGTAGCCTCATGTCTTCAAGCCCCCCTGGCTGTTTCATTATTGCCTCCATAAGAACATAGATGATACAAATGAGCTATACTTTTCTACTGACAATTAAACTTTTGGATAGATTATAATTATGTTACCATTAAAGAAGCCTAGATGATGTACCAAAATATGAAAGTCATTCACTAGGGCTGGCTGCTTGCCTCATTGAATTAGATTTAACAGGTTTGGAACATTTTGAAAATATCAGTAAGGATGAGGTGTGCTGAATGACAAACTAGGATAACAAACAGGTCACAAATTGATTTTATCTTTGCATGTTTTTAAGTGGTCTGGGCACCAGAAATGTGACACCAGGGCAGGACTAGATTTATGGGATGTGCACCCCTAGGCAGAGAACAGAAGGATTATCCCCTGAGAAGCTCCAAGCTGTGTGGCATGTGTGGGGGGAAAGGGGCTATGGGGTTGCCAACTCAGTCCTAACCTCAGCTTTCCAATCCTGCTTACCTGGACAAGCCTTAGGAGCAAGGAGATGGCAACAGGAGCCACGACATGTAAAGGCAGTTGGGGCCTGTGAGCTCTCCCTCTGCTCACAGGCCTCGAAGTAGCTCCATCCCCTCCTCCTACATGGGTTTCCTATTTTCTTTACAAAAAGAAACCTTGTGATAGGGGCAGAGCCACTGCATCACCTGTAAGTCACCCCAGGTTCATTTACATCCTGTGACTGGTTTCAATCTGATTTTTACTCCAGGTGGGGGTGGGGGGAAGGTTTCCTTCTGAAATTTTGAATCTGACCAGGATGGCTGGGGGTCACAGCCAAACAAGCAGTGTTTTTAAATCATGGCTGCAAAACAGGCAGAACATCCGCTGAGTAGGCAGCTCCTAAGCATGTGCCTGCTCCGTTTGATGGCTAGTCCAGCCGTGACCTGGGCCTTCCCCACATAGGAGCGGGAAGTTCTGGGTGTGTGTGAACTGAGGGAATGGCAGGGATTGTAAAACTGAAAAGGTGGTTTGGATGGGCAGAATAGATAGGCTGGATGTCTGGATGATCTTTTGTTGCCATTTAAAACTAATCAGAGAGTTCTTTTTTGCTCAACACACAATTAAACTCTGGAATTTGTTGCCAGGGGATATGGTTAGTGCAGTTAGTGTAGCTGGGCTTAAAGGATTGGATAAGTTCTTGGAGGAGAAGCCCATTACCTGCTATTAGTTAAGTTGACTTAGAAAATAGCCACTGCTATTACTAGCATCAGTAGCATGGGATAGACTTAGTTTTTGGGTACTTGCCAGGTTCTTATGGCCTGGATTGGCCACTGTTGGAAACAGGATGCTGGGCTTGATGGACCCTTGGTCTGACCCAGTATGGCATGTTCTTATGTTCCTTTGTTCTTATGTACACCTGAACAACCCAATTTTAAGCATGTAAATGCTTTTAGTAGTCAGGCCATATGTGTTTAAATAATAAAACCTAGGGAAAAAAAAAGAGTATTTTGGCACTATCTTAGGGAAAATCTTTTTTCCCTGTCAATAAGCAGGCTGAATTAGCCAGGATCTGTGGATATCATCATCTGGCAACACCGAACAGACTCATCTTTCTAAGCTAATAGAGCTTTGAACTCTACTGAGCATGTACAGGAATTCTCATACGGGCATTGCCTCAAAACCTCCTCAGTCTTTTTTTAACCAAGTTACAGCACTGACAATATCTCAGTCTCATCACATATTTTACTGTTTGCTTCATTGCCTTATTTTGTTTATTTTTTTGTTGCCTCACTGCTTCTGTAGCCAAAACCAACAATTGTCAGTGCTCCCCCCCCAAAAAATTGTGGAGCTCCTCAACACCATGTTGAAGCTTCTGGAAAATGTCTGCCAAGAAGGCCACAATAAGTAGATTTAAGTCATGTACCTCTTGTCAGGTAATGTCCATCACTGATTTCTTTCTTTCTTTCTTTAAAATCATTTATATCCCACACCCTCAGGGGTTCAGGATGAGTTACATAAAAACATTCACAATAAAACAAATAACCAAATAATGGTCATTGCATTCATTGCCTCGGCATGAATCATGACCAGCCAAATTTTCCTCGCTATGGCTGGAGATCCCCATGGTCGCAAAGAAGAAGAGCTTGCTAGTGCCACAGAGACCATAGAAAGGTGGTCTTCCTGGAGTAAAGCTTCCTTTGCCTCCTCCCATAGTAAGATTAGCAACTGGTCATCTAATACACTCCCTTCAGCCTTGTTGGCCACTCTGGAGTCGATTACCGACATATGTTGAAGCAGAAGCGGCCAATTGAACAGCCCCTTGAAGCAAAGAAACACCAGCCCACAACAAAAGTGTCAATGATTAGTGCTGTGTTGCAGAGGTCATAGATGCCAAAAGAAAAACTGAAGCAATCTGACATCCCAGAATGCCCAATGCATGATTCTTTGAAGTGAATGAGCCATGGCACATAAGTAACCCATGGTGCATCAAGGAGCATGATGTATTATGGGGTCTGACACATGACACACTGGGGTGTTGGATGCACTCAAAGCAATTCAGTACACTGAGGAAATCGACACACCCGATACATAAAACATCAAGACACATATGGGTGACGTTACTGATGGAGCCCTATCACGGAAAACTGTGTCAAAGTTTCTAGAAACTTTTGACTGTCACACTAAGGCCACTGAGCATGCTCAGCATGCCATAATTCTCTGATCCACAGGGGTCACCCTTCAGTCTTCTTTTTTCCGCACTGCTGTTACCCTCGCGGGAAAGGAGCCCTGTGTGGTAAATTCACACTACAAAAAGTTTAAAAAAATTTCGGAAAAAGTTATCCCACTGTAGGGATCTCCCTCTTTTTCATCTCCAGTGAGTGAATTCAGTTTTCCGGTCTATTCCGTTAACGATAAAATCCAGTTAGAAGGTCGTCAACCGCTGTCTGGCCTTAGACATGGCTACCGAGTTTAAAAAATGCCCGAATTGTTCTCGCACTATGCCCATAACGGACCTGCACATCAAATGTGTGCTATGTCTAGGCGAGAGACATGATGTGTCGACATGCCCGAAATGCGCTGAAATGATGCCGAAGGGCAGGCGAGCGTGTATGGAAAAGATGGAGCATCTTTTTCATCTTCAACTGATGCCGTCGACTTCGACCTCAACACAGTCGTCTCCGGCTGGAGCGGTTAAAAAAGTAGTTCTAAAAACTCGACGTCCGGACGAAGCAGGTGACCAAAAATAGGATAAAACATAAGCATTGTCAAGGTAAGTGTAAAACATTGATAAGACAGGAAAGAGAGAATTTGAAATGAAGTTGGGCATAGAGGCAAAAACTCATAATAAAAACTTTTTTAAATATATCCAAAGCAATAAACCTGTGAAGGAGTCTGTTGGACCATTAGATGACAGAGGGGTTAAAGGGGCTCTTAGGGAAGATAAGGCCATTGCAGAAAGACTAAATGAATTCTTTGCCTCTGTGTTTACTAATGAGGATGTTGGGGAGATACTAGTTCCGGAAATGGTTTTCAGACGAACTGAACGAAGTCACTGTGAACCTGGAAGATGTAGTAGGCCAGATTGACAAACTAAAGAGTAGCAAATCACCTGGACCGGATGGAATGCATCCTAGGGGCGATCCGGGTAACTATAGACCAGTGAGCCTGACTTCAGTGCCGGGAAAAATAGTGGAAACTATTCTCAAGATCAAAATCGTAGAGCATATAGAAAGACATGATTTAATGGGACACAGTCAACATGGATTTACCCAAGGGAAGTCTTGCCTAACAATTCTGCTTCCTTTTTTTGAAGGGGTTAATAAACATGTGGATAAAGGTGAACCGGTAGATGTAGTGTATTTGGATTTTCAGAAGGCATTTGATAAAGTCCCTCATGAGAGGCTTCTTCGAAAACTAAAAAGTCATGGGATAGGAGGCGATGTCCTTTCTTGGATTACAAACTAGTTAAAAGACAGGAAACAGAGAGTAGGATTAAATGGTCAATTTTCTCAGTGGAAAAGGGTAAACAGTGGAGTACCTCAGGGATCTGTACTTGGACCGGTGCTTTTCAATATATATATAAATGATCTGGAAAGGAATACAATGAGTGAGGTTATCAAATTTGCGGATGATACAAAATTATTCAGAGTAGTTAAATCACAAGCAGACTGTGATACATTACAGGAGGACCTTGCAAGACTGGAAGATTGGGCATCCAAATGGCAGATGAAGTTTAATGTGAACAAGTGCAAGGTGTTGCATATAGGGAAAAATAACCCTTGCTGTAGTTACACGATGTTAAGTTCCATATTAGGAGCTACCACCCAGGAAAAAGATCTAGGCATCATAGTGGATAATACTTTAAAATCGTCGGCTCAGTGTGCTGCAGCAGTCAAAAAAGCAAATAGAATGTTAAGAATTATTAGGAAGGGAATAGTTAATAGAACGGAAAATGTCATAATGCCTCTGTATCGCTCCATGGTGAGACTGCACCTTGAATAATGTGTACAATTCTGGTCGCCGCATCTCAAAAAAGCTATAGTTGCGATGGAGAAGGTACAGAGAAGGGCAACCAAAATAATAAAGGGGATGGAACAGCTCCTCTATGAAGAAAGGCTGAAGAGGTTAGGGCTGTTCAGCTTGGAGAAGAGACGGCTGAGGGGGGATATGATAGAGGTCTTTAAGATCATGAGAGGTCTTGAACGAGTAGATGTGAATCGGTTATTTACACTTTCGAATAATAGAAGGACTAGGGGGCATTCCATGAAGTTAGCAAGTAGCACATTTAAGACTAATCGGAGAAAATTCTTTTTCACTCAACGCACAATAAAGCTCTGGAATTTGTTGCCAGAGGATGTGGTTAGTGTAACTGGGTTCAAAAAAGGTTTGGATAAGTTCTTGGAGGAGAAGTCCATTAATGGCTCTTAATTTTACTTAGGGAATAGCCACTGCTATTAATTGCATCAGTAGCATGGGTTCTTCCTAGTGTTTGGGTAATTGCCAGGTTCTTGTGGCCTGGTTTTGGCCTCTGTTGGAAACAGGATGCTGGGCTTGATGGACCCTTGGTCTGACCCAGCATGGCAATTTCTTATGTTCTTATGACCATCACCGACCCCTTCCTGGTCATCTATAAAGTCTACTTCGATCATCGAAACAAAGGGCGTCGAGTATAGACAAAAGCATCCACATCGAAGACCTCTGGATGCGGATTCAGATATGATGCCTGGAGTTCCCTCGATACCCATCGAACCAACTCCTAAGAAACCTCGGAGAGAGGAGTCATCAATGCCCTCGAGGCCTGCGACTCTAGGCAATCCGCACCGATATCCGTGCTGGGAACCATGCCTCCACAGGGACCTGTGGACCGGCCGGTTTCGCCTTCATTGCCTCCCCATAGCTGCTCTGACTTCATCAGCTATAAAGGCGGAACTGGACGGTTATATCCGCCAGGCAGTTCGAGATGCAATCCAAGAGATGCCTTCGATGCCAATGCCGATTCCACCTTTGATGCCGGTTCCATCACCGGCGCCAATCCCTTCACCGAAATCGATTCCATTACCGTCACAGAGTCCATCGCCGGCTCCGACTACATCACCGATGCCGACACCTCGCTGGCATCGATGCCTACGCCAATGCCGGATCTGTCATTGTTGGTGCCAATACTGGCTAAATTGGATACTCTTATCGGTGCCATTCTGGTGCAGCCATTAGATACTCCGATGCCATGACCTACAGGGGAAGAGATAACGAAAGATCTACCGATGTCTGAACCCATACCAGGTCCATCAGGAATCTCTCATCCCAGACCTTCTTTCTCCTCATTATTTCCATAGAGACCACTGATGAAACCCTCGATGCCCTCTATACCATCCTTCCATCCTCCATCGACTCATCCGCGTCCACCTTCCTCGGATACTTGGGATGATGCAGATACCGATATTTCATCAGAGGATGTCCTATCAGATCCCTCGCCTCCAGAGGGAAGGAGGAAGTCCCCTCCAGAGGACCTCTCTTTTTCTACTTTAATTAAAGAGATGGCTGATACCATGCCTTTCCAATTAGTATCGGAAGAAGATACCAGACAGAAAACGCTGGAAGTCTTGCAATTCGTGGATCCACCAAAAGAAGTCCTGGCAATACCAGTACATGAAGTCTTTGTGGAATTACAGCACAGGTTATGGGAACACCCTTGTACCATACCACCTGTAAATAAGCGGACTGATGCCACCTATTTGGTACAGCACATTCGAGGCTTTCAGAAGCCCCAACTACCTCACCAATCGGTGGTAGTAGAGTCGGCCCAAAAGAAATCTAAGAGGATCAAAACACATTCATCTAATCCTCCTGGAAAAGAACACAGATTTTTGGATACCATTGGCAGAAAGATGTTCCAAGGCTCAATGCTAGTTACCAGAATTGCATCCTACTAATTTTATATGACACAGTACCAACGTAATCTGTGGAAACAACTCCAAGAATTATCTGAATCTCTTCCTCAACAGTTCCAGGATTCCTTCAATAACATTATTTATAAAGGCCTGGAAGCTGGAAAACATGAAGTTAGAGCAGCCTATGACAGCTTTGAAACTTCATCCAGGATGGCTGCTACAGGCATTAGTGCTCGCAGATGGGCCTGGCTGAAGGCCTCAGATCTATGGTCAGAGATACAAGAAAAGCTCGCAGACCTTCCTTGTACGGGAGATAATTTCTTTGGAGACAATGTACGTGAGGCAGTATCACAACTGAAAGAGCACTCTGAAACTCTACGTCAGCTTTCCTCTGTTCCGCCAGAATCCCAGCCTTCTACATGTAGATCTCCCAGGAAAGATTCCAAAAGGCCATGTTATAGACCACAGAGATACTATCCCCCAGCAGCCCGTGGTAGGTCATCAAGGCCAGCACAAAGAGCACAAGCCCGATAACCAAGAGCACCTAGAGCTCAGCCTCCACCACAAACAGGCCCGGCCTCGGGATTTTTAAATCTCGCCAGAAAACAGAAGCCTGTCCGACAATCCGACTCCAAATCTACCTGTAGGTAGTCGGATCACTTTTTTCCATCAAAATTGGTCACACATCACTACCGACCAATGGGTACTCTCAATCATATCTCACGGTTACCATCTAGACTTTCTAACTGTACCAAACGATACTCCACCCACCTCGTCTTGGACAATAAAAATCACTTCACACTTTTACAAAAAGAATTATCCACCCTTCTGAGAGCCAGGGCCATGGAACCAGTTCCCTGACCTCAGCAGGGCAGAGGATTCTACTCCTGATATTTCCTCATTCCAAAGAAAACAGGAGGCCTACATCTCATATTAGACCTCCGAAAACTCAACAAATTCCTACGGAAAGAAAAATTCAGAATGGTATCATTAGGTACCATGTTACCTCTACTTCAAAAAGGAGATTGGCTCTGTTCTCTGGATCTTCAAGATGCTTACGCTCACATTCCAATATTCCCTCTTCATCGCAAGTATCTGTGATTCCTGGTGGGGCATCAACATTTCCAGTACAGAGTTCTACCGTTCGGACTTGCATCAGCACCTCGAGTGTTCATAAAGTGCCTAGTGGTGGCAGCGGCCCAGTTACACAAGGAAAATGTACACGTTTTTCCCTACCTGGATGACTGGCTCATCAGAAGCCAGACAAGACAAGGAGCTCTCAACTCCCTCAAGCTCACAATAAATCTACTCCATTCATTGGGATTCCTAATCAACTGCCAGAAATCCCATTTCATACCATCTCGCCTGTTGCAATTCATCGGAGCAGATTTAAACACCATAACGTCAAAAGCTTTCCTTCCAAAAGACCGTGCACAGACACACTCCTCCTTAATGGAATCTCTACGCACACAGACACATGCGACAGCCCATCAATTACTAACTCTCCTGGGTCACATGGCCTCCACAGTTCATGTCACTCCTTTGGCCAGATTAGCCATGAGGATCACTCAATGGACATTGAGAGCACAGTGGATACAAGCCATTCAACCACTGTCCTCTCCAATTCAGATAACTCAACAACTACGTTCCTCGCTCCTCTGGTGGACGAACATAGACAACTTGCTCACAGGCCTACCTTTCCAACAGCCAATTCCGCAAGTAGCTTTAACTACAGATGCATCCACCTTAGGGTGGGAAGCACACATAGGACATCTCCAAACTCAAGGTACTTGGATGAAACTCGAAGCAACATTTCAAATCAATTTCCTAGAGCTTCGAGCTATACATTATGCGCCGCTGCTGCATGCGTTCAAGGACTGCCTTTCACACAAAACTGTCCTAATACAGACAACACAGTAGGCATGTGGTACCTGAACAAGCAAGGAGGTACAGGCTCGTATCTCCTTTGTCAAGAAGCAGCTCAAATTTGGGACTGGGCCCTGACTCATTCCATGTTTCTCTGGGCCACTTATCTGGCAGGCATTCACAACATAGTTACAGACCGCCTCAGTCGTCAGTTTCAACCTCACGAGTCGTCCTTGGATCCCTTAGTAGTGACCAGGATATTTCAACGTTGGTGTCAACCAACAGTGGACCTCTTTGCATCCGAGCTGCACAAACAAACAAACCAGTTAGCCAGGGACGCGTTTGCTCGCCCCTGGAATTCAGGTCTTCTATACGCATATCTTCCGATCCGCTAATAACCAAGACTCTAGTGAAGCTACAACAGGACAAGGGGTCCATGATACTCATAGCCCCTTATTGGCCTCAACAAGTAGGGTTTCCCATACTCCTTGATCAGAGAACCAATTCGCCTGGGCACAGCACCCACTCTCATAACTCAGGATCAGGGCCGGTTGCGCCATCCCAACCTTCAATCCCTATCTCTAACAGCCTGGATGTTGAAAGCTTGATCTTGCAATCACTCAATCTTTCAACTAATGTCTCTCAAGTGCTTGTAGCTTCACGTAAGCCTTCCACATGAAAAAACTACAGTTCAAAGTGGAAAAGATTCACCACGTGGTGTGCACAGAAAAGTATTGACCCCTTTTACTGCCCTATAGCATCTTTGTTAGACTATCTCTGGCACCTTTCTGACTCTGGTCTCCAGAACTCATCAGTAAGAGTACATCTCAGTGCAATCTCAGCGTACCATGATGCAGTAGGGGATGCACCAATTTCAGTACAACCCCTTGTTAGTAGATTTATGAGAGGTTTAATTCATCTTAAACCCCCTATACGACCACCATTCACAGAATGGGACCTTAATGTGGTTCTTACAAGGCTCATGCGTTCTCCTTTTGAACCCATGTCCTCCTGTGATCTAACATTTTTAACATGGAAATCTCTATTCCTCATAGCTATTACATCTGCTAGAAGGGTTAGTGAGTTACAAGCACTTGTCACATACTCACCCTATACAAAATTCTTGCATGACCAAGGGATACTCCATATACACCCTAAATTCCTTCCCAAGGTAGTTATGAAATTCCACTTGAACCAATCCATAGTCTTGCCCACATTCTTTCCAAAACCTCACTCTCACCAAGGTGAAAGTGCTTTACACATCTTGTACTGTAGACGTGCGCTTGCATATTACCTAGATCGCACTATAGTCTATAGAAAATCCACCCAGCTTTTTTGTTTCTTTTATTTCTTTTATTTATTTATTTAAGAACTTTTAATATACCGACATTCGTAGAACACATCACGCCGGTTTACAATTAACTGAAAGAGAGGAAAATTACATTGAACGAGGAGGGGGGAGAGGGGAGCAGGCAAGAGGAAGGGGTGGAATGAGAGCAAGTAAAGACTGAGGGAAAGATAAAGGAACGAAGTTAAGAAGAGAAAGTGGAGCGCAACCATAAAACCAAAATAACTTACTAAATATCACATCATGGGAAAGGGGTACATACTATAACTGGATTAGCCGTACACAAATATACTAAAATTCAAGGTGAGTTATGAAAGGCTGGGGCGGGGCGGCGGCACTGTCTAGGTTTGATTAGCATCCGGGTAGGCTTGCTTGAAAAGCCATGTCTTGATACCTTTTTTGAAATTGTGTAAGGAAGGTTCAAGACTGAGATCAGTTGGGAGGGAGTTCCAGAGGGTAGGGCCGGTGATAGTGAAGGCTCTTTCTCGTGTAAGGGTAAGGTGTGCAGTTTTGAGGGATGGGGTGTGAAGGGTACCCACAAGGGAGGTTCTAGTGGGACGGTTAGAGGAACGGAAACGGGGCATTTCCTCGAGCCAGGAGGGATTGTTATTGTAAAGCATGTTGTGTAGGATGGTAAGTGTTTTGTATTGAATGCGGAAAGGGATGGGTAGCCAGTACAGATCCTTTAGTATGGGGGTAATATGGTCCCTTTTGCGGGTGCTGGTTATGATTCTTGCCATGGCGTTCTGCAGGATTTGCAGGGGTTTAATGGTGGAAGACTGGAGGCCTAGGAGGAGGGAGTTGCAGTAGTCTAGTTTAGATAGAATGGTTGTCTGCAGAACTAAGCGGAAGTCCTGGGCGTGGAGGAGGGGCATAAGATTTTTAAGGATGTGGAGTTTGTAGAAGCCCCCCTTTAGTAGGGAATTACTGTGGGGTTTGAAATGTAGGTACATAAGAAACTGCCATGTTGGGTCAGACCAAGGGTCCATCAAGCCCAGCATCCTGTTTCCAACAGAGGCCAAAACCAGGCCACAAGAACCTGGCAATTACCCAAACACTAAGAAGATCCCACGCTACTGATGCAATTAATAGCAGTGGCTATTCCCTAAGTAAAATTGATTAATAGCCATTAATGGACTTCTCCTCCAAGAACTTATCCAAACCTTTTTTGAACCCAGCTACAGTAACTGCACTAACCACATCCTCTGGCAATACCCCTCTGCACTCTGTAAGAGACGCCTAGGTCTCTTAGAGTGCAGAGGGGTATGGGCTGAGGTAGAGTTATGAGAGGTGGACCGTGATGCATGTACCGGTTGATTAGAGATGATGAGGATTTCTGTTTTTGATGCATTTAGTGCAAGGTGGAGGTTGGATAGTAGGGAACTGATAGAAACAAGGCAAGATTCCCAGAATTGCAGGGATTCCTTGAGGGTTTTTTGAATTGGGATAAGGATCTGCATATCATCAGCATATAGGAAAAACTTCAGGCCTAAATCAGAGAGTAGGTGGCAGAGTGGCAAAAGATAAATATTGAAAAGGGTGGAGGATAGGGAGGATCCTTGGGGCACAACTTGTGTGAGGGGAATGTGCAAGGATTCAGATTTATCAATTTTTACTAAGTATTCTCTGTGGGTGAGATAGGAGGAGAACCATGAGAGCACTGTGTCTGAGATACCTATCTCTGCCAGACGTGAAATGAGGATCTGGTGGTTGACAGTATCAAAGGCTGCCGAGATATCTAGGAGGACAAGTAAATATGATTTACCTTGGTCCATTCCTTTGAGGATGGTGTTTGTAATTGCTAGTAGAAGATTTTCAGTATTGCGACCTTTACGGAAACCAAATTGTGATGGGTGTAGGATACTATAGTCTTCGAGGAAGTCAGTGAGTTGCGTGTTAACTACCTTTTCAAGGATTTTGGAGATGAAAGGCAGATTGTAGATAGGCCGGTAGTTTGCTGGGTCAGTGGGGTCAAGGTAGGTTTTTTTTTAGGAGGGGCTTGACCACAGCAAGTTTAAGAGAATCTGGGACTTTACCAAATGTAAGGGAGCAATTAATTATGTCAGCTATGGGTTTTGCAATGGCAGTGGGGATAGAGAGGAGGGTTTTTGAGGGGATTGTCTGAGATATGAGTGGCTGGTTTCATCTTTTTCAAGATGGTTTCAATCTCCAAGGTTGTTGCAAGGTCGAGGGACCCAATATTGATTCCGTTGTCATTAGGGAGTGGAGAGATGGGTGAAGGCTTGGTGGGGAAGCGAAGGAGAATGTTGGAGATTTTGTTTTGGAAGTACTTTGCTAGTTTTTCGCATTTATAAATGGCGTTTTCTTTGTAGGAGGTCGGGGGGGTGGACTTTGTGAGCTCTGCAACAAGGAGAATAGGGCATTTGAATTGAGTTGATAATCATGAATTTTAGATGAGTAGAAATCTCGTTTGGCTTGGATAGTGGTTTGTCGGTAAGTGTGCAGTGTATGTTTGTAAGCCACTTTGTGTGTGGGGGAGGGTTGTCTACGCCAAGTGCATTCTTTAGATCTGAGATCTTGTTTTATCTTTTTTAATTCAATAGTGTACCATGGTTTTCTTTTTGTTCATGAATGGGGTATTTCTTTATGGATTATGGGGCAGATTTCATTGGCTACAATGGTGGTGATATTATTCCAGGAGCGTAGGGCAGCATCTGGATTGGTAAGGTCAATGTTCTTGGCTACTTTGTCAAACGCTAGCGTAAGATCCTCTGAAGCGCAAGGTTTACGGAAAGAGATCGTCTTGCTATGTGTTGGTGAAGCCGGAGAGGGGGTATTAGTGGTGAGGTGGACATTGATGAGGAAGTGGTTGGACCAAGGGATAGGGGTGGCTACAGGGGTGTTAGGTGCTGTAATGTGGGAGTTAACGAAGAGGAGGTCGAGGGTGTGACCTGCTTTGTGTTGGCACAGAGATAAGCTGTCTATCTTTTGATAAAAACAAACCTGGTAAAGCAGTGGGCAAACAAACTCTCTCCAACTGGCTAGCAGATTGTATAGAGTTCTGCTATGCAAAAGCAGGCCTTCCTCTCCCAAGGGCGAGTAAAGGCGCACTCAGTAAGAGCGATGTCAGCTTTAGTAGCGCACTATCGTTCTGTGCCAATAGCTGACATATGTAAAGCCGCAACATGGAGTTCTCTTCAAATCTTTGTGGCTCACTACTACCTGGACAAGGAAGGAAGACAGGATTCAGCCTACGGACAATCTGTCTTAAAGAACTTGTTTCCAGTATAATCCCAACTCCTTCCACATCCAACCTGCTGTGATTTCAGGCTGCATCATTTTTCCCAACAGTACACCAGTTCTTGTGCCTATTGCTCTAGTTGTACACTGTTGGTCCAATATGAGGATGACTCAGACTGTAGCTTGCTAATCACCCATATGTGAGGACTAGCATCCTGCTTGTCCTGGGATAAAGCAAAATTTCCTGTCGTGTAGCCAGATGGACTCAGAACAAATGGGTATAGTGTGCTCGTGCTAGCAGTTGGAGACGGATCTGACGTCAGCACGGGTACATATACCCCCACAGGAAGTGAAGCTCTTCAGTAATTTCCGTCTCCAAAGCAGTTTGGAGAGCCTGCACGCTCTTGAGCGTGTTTCCAATCTACTTCTACTTCTAAAAATCTCTACAGGAACATCAAGCCCCGCGCTCCTGCGGTGATACCACTGGTCCCTCCCCCAGTTGAGCTTCCCGGGGTGAGTTCCGTGCTCCCTCGGAGGTTAGGCCTCGGTCTGGTGGCCGAATCGTGGCAAGGACCAAGCCTGCGGGCTAAGAGGCGCCTCGGTCCCGGTGTGGACTTGGGAGGCAGCGGGTGCATTCCTCAAGCGCGGAGTGACGGTACTTCCCCTCTCCCCCGCAGCCGGAGACCGCCCGGGTTCTAGCCGGGAAGCGCCGAGGATCAGGTAAGGCGCACAACTTTTCCTTTTGGTCTCCGAAGTCGAGGATCAGCGGCGTTGCCTGTATACGGCATGCCACAGCGGTCGCCATTTTGTTGGCCCGGTTCAGGTATTGAGCGCCCATGATAGGCGCCTGTATTGAGCGCATATTGCTGACTGCATATTCTGTTTAGCATATATTGCTGACGGCATATTATTGAGCGCATATTCTGTTTAGCGTATATTGCTGGCCGCATATTGTTGAGCGCATATTCTGTTTAGTGTATATTGCTGACCGCATATTATTGAGCGTATATTGTATTAAGCGTATATAGCTGCCGCTTAGTATTGAGCGCATATTGTATTAAGCGTATATAGCTGCCGCTTAGCATTGAGCACATATTGTATTAAGCTGCCGCTTAGTATTGAGCACACGTTGTATTAAGCGCATATCGCTGCCGCATATTACTTTAGCGCAATGGACCAATCGAAGGCCCCGGGGTCCCAGGCGGCGGCGCCTCCTGATTCTGGTGTGAAAGCTCACGGCCTCTGCTCAGCATGCCAGCTCAGAGCCACGCACAGCGAGGAGCCAGACTCCCTTTGTGCCCAATGTGAGGAGGCAGTGGGAGCCTCGGGCCAGGACCAGTCTCAACCAAGGTTTGTGGATAGTTCTCCAGGAGCCACCCCGGATCTCGCAGGCAGTCTTGAACAGCCGGGAATCCCGGGGGACCTGGTACCTAGGCGACTTGAGACCACCTCCATTTCATGGGTGGATCTCTTTAAGGGGATCCATGCCTTTGTGCAGATGCAATCAGCTTCCCGTTCGGGCCCTGCTGTTACAGGAGATGCTGCTCCTGCTGCTGCTGCTGCTCCAGTGGACCCTGCCCCTGGACCTTCGCGCCCTTATCGTGCACCGCCTCCGGGCAGTCCGGTTCAGGCGGACCCTGATGTCTCGGAGACCGACTCAGAACCCTCCGAGGAGGGGAACTTCCCTCAGGGATGGAGCCATATCGAACCATGAGGCGGTTCTTTCCCAAGGAAGATCTCTCCGACCTAATATCTCAGTGCCTGGCGGAGTTGGATATTTCGGGGCCCAGCTCTGCAGTGCCACCTACACAGAACCCTCTGCTGGAAGGTCTTCGTCCTTCAGCCCGCCATTTTCCCTTCTTGCAAGCTGCACAGCAACTGATAGATCTGGAATGGGCTGCACCGGCGGCCTCATTCAAAGGGGGGCGGGGCCTGATAGGGATGTACCCCCTGGATCCGGCTATCAAGGAGATGCTGGCGTGCCCTCAGGTGGACGTCTTAGTTAGCGCTGTGGTCAAGCGCACTACCATTCCAGTTGAGGGGGGGGGGGCGGCCCTCAGGGAGGCTCATGACAGGCGACTGGACGCCATCCTGAAACAAATATTTGAGGTGGCAGCTCTGTCTTTGCGAATCGCAACTTGCTGCACAGTGGTGATGCGCTCCTGTTTGTCACAAGTTAGGAACAATGCTCCGGCAGTGGACATGGAGTCCTCTCTCTCGTTCCTCACGGATGCCGCATCCGACCTAGTCCGTACAACAGCTAAGGGGATCTCATCTTCTGTGGCTGCCAGGAGGCAGCTCTGGATACTGAATTGGTCTGCTGATGCTCCTTCGAAGACACGCCTCACCAGAATGCCCTTTAAGGGGTCCTTTCTGTTCAGCAGCGACCTTGATAAACTGGCCAGCACATGGGGTGCCTCACCCATACCTCGACTGCCCTCCAGAGGCAGAAGTTTTCCACGCTTCAATCCCTATAGGGGTCGCTACCAGGCACCTCGTCCTCAAGCCAGGAACCAGTCCTTTCGGCCCAAGCAGCAGAAGAGAGGAGCCGGCTCGGGCTCATGTCCCGGCCGCGCCTCCCAATGAGAATCCGCCGATCCATCTGGGGGACGGTGCCATAGGGGGCAGGTTAACCCTCTTCTACCCCAGATGGGTCGAGATTATGTCGGACCAGTGGGTCCTCGCCATCATCCGAGAGGGTTATTTTCTGGACTTCCATCATCTCCCTCCAGACAGGTTTGTGGAATCCTTGTGTCCGATCCACAAGAAGGCAGCATTGGAAGCTACCCTGGCGAGGCTCCTGTCCCTGAAAGCCATAGTCCCGGTACCTGCACGGGAAATGAATTCTGGGCATTATTCCATTTATTTCATGGTACCTAAGAAAGGGGGCACCTTTCGGTCCGTCCTGGACCTCAAGTCCGTCAACCAATACTTACGGGTCCCGAGGTTTCACATGGAAACTCTGCGCTCAGTCAAGAACGCAGTACAGCCGGGAGAATTCCTCACAGCCTTAGATCTATCAGAAGCCTACCTGCATATCCCGATTCATCAGGATCATCAGCGCTTCCTACGCTTCAAGGTGCTAGGCCGCCACATCGCCGCGGACCTTCACCAAGGTGATTGTAGTTGTAGCAGCGGCGCTCAGACGGGAAGGAATCCTTGTCCATCCCTACCTAGACGATTGGCTGTTAAGGGCGAAATCGCAAGATGAGAGCCATCAGGCAACCAACAGAGTGATCGCCCTCCTGGAAAGCCTGGGATGGGTTGTCAACCTCAGCAAGAGTTGCTTACAGCCTTCCCAATCTTTGGAATATCTGGGGGTCCAGTTCGACACCCAGGCAGACACAGTCAGTCTCACCACCAAGAGAAGATTAAAACTTCAGACGCGTCTCCGGTCCTTGATGGGAGCCAGTCGACCCACAGCTTGGGATTACTTGCAGGTTCTCGGTCTCATGGCATCCACCCTGGAAGTGGTACCCTGGGCGAGGGCCCATATGAGACCTCTACAACGCTCCCTGCTCTCTCGATGGAGCCCCCGCTTCCGACATTACTCTATGCATCTACCTCTACCAGCCAGAGTGCGGACTCAGCTACGGTGGTGGTTGCAGTCCAACCACACGAGCAGGGGGTCCAAGATGTCCTCCCCCACGTGGACTCTGCTCACCACAGATGTCAGCCTGAGCGGATGGGGAGCACACTGCGAAGAACTCACAGCCCAAGGGCGGTGGAACACAGAAGAGTCGGGATGGAACATCAACCGACTAGAGGCACGGGCAGTCCGGTTAGCCTGCCTGAAATTTGTTCACAGACTGAGAAACAGAGTAGTCAGAGTGATGTCAGACAACACCACCACGGTGGCATACATCAACCGACAGGGCTGAACCAGAAGCCAACAGGTGTCCCTCGAGATAGCCCTGCTGATGGCTTGGGCAGAGGCGAATCTTCAGGACATCACCGCCGTCCACATTGCCGGAAGGGACAACACCACGGCAGACTTCCTCAGCAGAGAAAGCCTAAATCCGGGAGAGTGGCAGCTGTCCCCCACAGCTTTCCAGATGGTCGTGGATCACTGGGGGATTCCGGACATGGACCTACTAGCGGACAGGTCCAATGCTCAAGTACCCAAATACTTCAGCCGCAGGCGAGATCCGTTCTCTCAGGGGATCGACGCCCTGGTTCAGCCATGGCCTCCAGGGGCCCTGCTGTACGCCTTTCCTCCCTGCTGGGTGCCCTTATCCACAAGATTCGGAAGTACCGGGGCCTAGTTTGGTGGCACCAGACTGGCCAAGGAGGCCCTGGTACGCGGACATGAGAAGACTACTGACAGGGGAGCCCCTTCCCCTGCCTCCGCTCAGGGACCTGCTCCGTCAAGGTCCCATCCTTCAAGAGGATCCGGCTCAATTCTCTCTTACGGTCTGGCCATTGAGAGGGCTAGACTGAAGAAGAGAGGTTACTCGGAGCCAGTGATAGACACACTCCTCCGAGCCCGCAAGTTCTCCACTTTCCTCACCTACGTCAGGATTTGGAGAGTGTTTGAAGCCTGGTGCGATGCCCATGGCACCAATCCCCATGCGACTACCATCCCTATGGTTCTGGATTTCCTGCAGGATGGGCTTCAGAAGGGTCTCTCCCTCAGCTCCATCAAGGTTCAGGTGGCTGCGCTGTCTTGCTATGGTCCCAGGAGGGATGGCAAGACCATTGCCAAGCATCCAGATGTTTCTCGCTTCCTGAAAGGTGTCAAGCACATTCGTCCGCCACTGAAGTGGCCAGTGCCTTTGTGGAACCTCAATTTAGTTTTGGATTTCCTCGCGGGATCCACCTTTCGACCCCTTCGGGGCCTGTCTCTACGTTCTCTCACTTTGAAGATGGTGTTCTTGCTGGCTGTATGTTCAGCACGCCACATCTCGGAGCTACAAGCACTGTCTTGCCAGGATCCCTTTCTCAGACTCACTCCTGAGGCTATCCATCTTCGCACGGTTCCATCCTTCTTGCCTAAGGTAGTCTCCCGATTTCACCTCAACCAGACCATATCCTTGCCAACTACGGCAGGCCTGAAGAAATCAGAAGAAGGGCGTTTGCTACGCCATCTCGACATTGGCAGATTGCTGCCCAGATATCTGGAAATGACAGAAACACTTCGAAAGACTGACCATCTGTTCATCCTTCACAGCGGGAAGAAACAAGGAGAAGCGGCCTCTCGGCCCACCATTGCCCGCTGGATTAAAGAAGTCATCAGAGCAGCCTATGTGGAGGCCGGGAAGTCACCGCCTCTACAAGTCAAGGCTCATTCTACCAGAGCCCAAGCAGCATCTTGGGCGGAATCTAGGATGCTGTCGCCTTCAGATATATGTAAAGCAGCGATGTGGTCCTCCCTCCACACCTTCTCCAGGTTCTACCATCTGGATGTCCAGGCCAGGGAGGACACAGCATTCGCAAGGGCAGTTTTACACGGTCCTCAGGCAGCCTCCCGCCCAGTCCGGGAGTAAAGCTTTTGTACATCCCATTTGTTCTGAGTCCATCTGGCTACACGACAGGAAATGTTGAGATTACTTACCTGATAATCTCGTTTTCCTTAGTGTAGACAGATGGACTCAGCATCCCACCCAGCTGCCTGTATACATTGGTTTCACCGATTCAAGGTAAGCCTTATCACTTCTTACATGAGTGCATCCACTCTACCAGGTGTCGACGCCTTCCGGTTGGGAATGCTGGCGGTCTCCAGCTACTATCAATCGGTCAGGGGAATCCTGTTTACACTATTTCATTGAGCATCAGTACACATATATCCTTAACAGCTTTTGCAAGGAAGATTACTGAAGAGCTTCACTTCCTGTGGGGGTATATGTACCCGTGCTGACGTCAGATCCGTCTCCAACTGCTAGCACGAGCACACTATACCCATTTGTTCTGAGTCCATCTGTCTACACTAAGGAAAACGAGATTATCAGGTAAGTAATCTCAACATTATTTACCTTGTAATAGGTGTTATCCCAGGACAGCAGGATGTAGTCCTCACGAAGCCCACCTGCCACCCCGCGGAGTTGGGTCCGATACGTTTTATTATTTTATTTTTGGCTAAAGCTTCTTGCCACAAATGAGACTGAAGGGAGACCCCTGTGGATCAGAGAATTATGGCATGCTGAGCATGCTCAGTGGCCTCAGAGTGCCAGTCAAAAGTTTCTAGAAACTTTGACAAAGTTTTCCGTGATAGGGCTCCGTCAGTGACGTCACCCATATGTGAGGACTACATCCTGCTGTCCTGGGATAACACCTATTACAAGGTAAGCAATTTTGCTTTCCTCATCAACACATTCTAATAAGAATGGCTTGGAGCACGTTGATACACCAGTGCATATCTTGTTGCAAATCAATGTCCAGGGAAGAGGGATTCAATTTTGTAAGGAACTGGGGAAACGTTTGGGGAAAGGGGAGACTTTTCCGAAAGGATGGGCTCCACCTTAACCAGAGTGGAACCAAGCTGCTGGCACTAACATTCAAAAAGGAGATAGAGCAGCTTTTAAACTAGAACAAGGGGGAAAGCCGACAGTCACTCAGCAGTGCATGGTTTGGAGAAATGTATCCTTGAAGGATACTAATGAAACAGGAGAGTTAGGGCATCCCAACAGAGAGGTTCCATTAAATGCAAACATAGTTCATATACCTATATGTAAAAAATCACCAAAGCTAATGATTTCTGAATTATCCCAAACAACTGAAAAGCAGGTTGTTAAAACAAGCAAAAAACACACTTTGAAATGTCTGTATGCCAATGCCAGACGTCTAAGTAGTAAGATGGGAGAGTTAGAGTGTATAGCAGCAAATGATGAGATTGACATAATTGGCATCACAGAGACTTGGTGGAAGGAGGATAACCAATGGGACAGTGCTATATCAGGGTACAAATTATATCGCAATGATAGGAAGGATCAACTTGGTGGGGGTGTGGCACTTTATGTCCGGGAGGGTATAGAGTCCAACAGGATAAAGATCATACAAGAGACTAAATGCTCAGTAGAATCTATATGGGTAGAAATACCATGTGTGTTGGGTAAGGGGCGGATTTTAAGAGCCCTGCTCGCGTAAATCCGCCTGGATTTACGCGAGCAGGGCCTTGCGCGCCGGTGCGCCTATGTTCCATAGGCCTACCGGCGCGCGCAGAGCCCCGGGACTCGCGTAAGTCCCGGGGTTTTTCGAGGGGGGCGTGTCGGGGGCATGTCGGGGGGCATTTGGGGGCGGGGCGCGGCATTTCGGGGGCGGGCCCGGGGGTGTGGTTTCGGCCCGGGGCGGTCCGGGGGCATGGCCGCACCCTCCGGAACCGCCCCCAGGTCCCGTCTCGGCCCGCTGGCGTGCGGGGATTTACTTCTCCCTCCGAGAGGCGTAAATCCCCTGACAAAGGTAGGGGGGGGTCTAGATAGGGCCGGGGGGGGGGGTGGGTTAGATAGAGGAAGGGAGGGGAAGGTGAGGGGAGGGCGAAAGTGAGTTCCCTCCGAGGCCGCTCCGATTTCGGGAGCGGCCTTGAAGGGAATGGCAGGCTGCGCGGCTCGGCGCGTGCCAGCTACACGAAATCGGCAGCCTTGCGCGCGCCGATCCAGGATTTTAGCGAATACGCGCGGCTACGCGCGTATCTACTAAAATCCAGCGTACTTTTGTTGGCGCCTGATGCGCCAACAAAAGTACGTGAAGGCGCGCTTTTTGAAAATCTACCCCTAAGAGTATAGTGATAGGAGTATACTACCGTCCACCTGGACAAAATGGTCAGACAGATGATGAAATGCTAAGAGAAATCAGGGAACCAAACCAATTTGGCAGTGCAATAATAATGGGAGATTTCAATTGATTGGTTCCCCTGAACCACGTGACCTGTTCACCTGTAGTTCTGGCGCCTTTCTGCTGGGTTCAAATACCTGTCAGTGTTTAGGGGAAGCGCGCTCCCTGCCAGATGTGAATGTATTCTTCAGTCAGGTATGTTCTGGACCCATATATACTCATATTATTTGAAATGTTCGGCAATAAGTCCATTCATTTTGTCCTGTTGCATATACATTTGTTTACAGTTCCTTCTTTGAATTCCTGTTGGCGTGCCCTCCCGATGCAGCCCGAGGCGAAACACGGGACCGTGTCGGGGGTCGCCTTTAAGATGCTCGTTGTATAAGACAGTGGAGTTGCCATATTGAACTAATAAAACTTTCAACTTAACCCAATTGGAATAGTCTTTGGGATTGAACATTCTTTCTGCACTTTGTTTTGATGAGATTTCAATTACCCCGATATTGACTGGGTAAATGTAACATCAGGACTTGCTAGAGACATAAAGTTCCTGGATGTAATAAATGATTGCTTCATGGAGCAATTGGTTCAGGAACCAACAAGAGAGGGAGCTATTTTAGATTTAATTCTTAGTGGAATGCAAGATTTGGTGAGAGAAGTAACGGTGGTGGGGCCACTTGGCAACAGTGATCATAACATGATCAAATTTAAACTAATAACTGGAAGGGGGACAATAAGTAAATCTGCAGCTCTAACACTAAATTTTAAAAAGGGAAACTTTGATAAAATGAGAAAAACTGAAAGGTGCAGCTGCAAAGGTTAAAAGTGTTCAACAGGCATGGACATTGTTTAAAAATACAATCCTAGAGGCGCAGTCCATATGCATTCTGCGCATTAAGAAAGGTGGAAGGAAGGAAAAACTATTATCGTCATGGTTAAAAGGTGAGGTGAAAGAGGCTATTTCAGCCAAAAAAACATCCTTCAAAAACTGGAAGAAGGATCCATCTGAAGAAAATAGGATAAAACATAAGCATTGTCAAGCTAAGTGTAAAACATTGATAAGACAGGCGAAGAGAGAATTTGAATTGAAATTGGCCATAGAGGCAAAAACTCATAATAAAAACTTTTTTAAATATATCCAAATCAAGAAACCTGTGATGGAGTCGGTTGGACCATTAGATGACAGAGGGGTTAAAGGGGCTCTTAGAGAAGATAAGGCCATTGCAGAAAGACTAAATGAATTCTTTGCCTACGTGTTTACAAATGGGGATGTTGGGGAGACACCAGTTCCGGAGATGGTTTTCAGGGGTGATGAGTCAGGCGAACTGAACGAAATCACTGTGAACCTGGAAGATGTAGTAGGCCAGATTGACAAACTAAAGAGTAGCAAATCACCTGGACCGGATGGTATGCATCCTAGGGTCCTGAAGGAACTAAAAAATGAAATTTCTGATCTATTAGTTAAAATTTGTAACCTATCATTAAAATCATCCATTGTACCTGAAGACTGGAGGGTGGCCAATGTAACCCCAATATTTAAAAAAGGCTCCAGGGGCGAGCCGGGTAACTATAGACCAGTGAGCCTGACTTCAGTGCCGGGAAAAATAGTGGAAACTATTCTCAAGAACAAAATTGTAAAGCATATAGAAAGACATGATTTAATGGAACATAGTCAACATGGATTTACCCAAGGGAAGCCTTGCCTAACAAATCTGCTTCATGTTTTTGAAGGGGTTAATGAACATGTGGATAAAGGTGAACTGGTAGATGTAGTGTATTTGGATTTTCAGAAGGCGTTTGACAAAGTCCCTCATGAGAGGCTTCTACGAAAACTAAAAAGTCATGGGATAGGAGGCGATGTCCTTTAGTGGATTACAAGCTGGTTAAAAGACAGGAAACAGAGAGTAGGATTAAATGGTCAATTTTCTCAGTGGAAAAGGGTAAACAGTGGAGTGCCTCAGGGATCTGTACTTGGACCGGTGCTTTTCAATATATATATAAATGATCTGGAAAGGAATACGACGAGTGAGGTTATCAAACTTGCAGATGATACAAAATTATTCAGAGTAGTTAAATCACAAGCAGACTGTGATACATTGCAGGAGGACCTTGCAAGACTTGAAGATTGGGCATCCAAATGGCAGATGAAATTTAATGTGGACAAGTGCAAGGTGTTGCATATAGGGAAAAATAACCGTTGCTGTAGTTACACGATGTTAGGTTCCATATTAGGAGCTACCACCCAGGAAAAAGATCTAGGCATCATAGTGGATAATACTTTAAAATCTTCAGCTCAGTGTGCTACAGCAGTCAAAAAAGCAAATAGAATGTTAGGAATTATTAGGAAGGGAATGGTTAATAGAACGGAAAATGTCATAATGCTTCTATATCGCTCCATGGTGAGACCACACCTTGAATACTGTGTACAATTCTGGTCGCCGCATCTCAAAAAAGATATAGTTGCGATGGAGAAGGTACAGAGAAGGGCAACCAAAATGATAAAGGGGATGGAACAGCTTCCCTATAAGGAAAGGCTGAAGAGATTAGGGCTGTTCAGCTTGGAGAAGAGACGGCTGAGGGGGGATCTGATACAGGTCTTTAAGGTCATGAGAGGTCTTAAACGAGTAGATGTGACTCTGTTCTTTTCACTTTCGAATAATAGAAGGACTAGGGGGCATTCCATGAAGTTAGCAAGTAGCACATTTAAGACTAATCGGAGAAAATTCTTTTTCACTCAACCCACAATAAAGCTCTGGAATTTGTTGCCAGAGGATGTGGTTAGTGCAGTTAGTGTAGCTGGATTCAAAAAAGGTTTGGATAAGTTATTGGAGGAGAAGTCCATTAATGGCTATTAATCAATTTTACTTAGGGAATAGCCACTGCTATTAATTGCATCAGTAGCATGGGATCTTCTTAGTGTTTGGGTAATTGCCAGGTTCTTGTGGCCTGGTTTTGGCCTCTGTTGGAAACAGGATGCTGGGCTTGATGGACCCTTGGTCTGACCCAGCATGGCAATTTCTTATGTTCTTATCAACCCTCATCGACTCATTCTTCCTTCTCTTTGCATTACAGCTCCAAAACATCAAAGAGATATTTGTATCTTGCTGCGCCACTTACTCCCTGGGAAGAAAGTGCATGGACAAATCTATGAGACTGGAAGATCCTGACATCTTGAGGGCGGTATTGCCTATGCACCTCTGTACACAGGGACTATTCCATCTGGCGTAGTCTCTTCACCTTTCACTGCCCATCACAAGAGCATTATCAGTCTCTCAACTTCTATTTCAGGGACTTCATTTCACACCTCTGAGCCAGTCCCATTGGCATCGAATAGACCATCTGTGATGCAAACAGATCCTATTCTAGTTCCAGAGGAAGATATTCCATCTCCGCCATCTGCTCAGTGCATTCTGAGCTTTCTTGATAAACTTATCAATATAGTAAGATATTTCTTTGCAATTTTTTCAGTAGAAGGGTCAATCATGCATCCACTACTACCTACATTTTCTAGTCCTTAGGGATGTAATTACTACAAGTCATGGTCTCAGGAGTTCCGCCAATGCCAACTCTTTCTAACTCGTCGTATGTGGTGGATTCTTCATAATCAAACATCTCATCTTCAGTCTTCACCCGTTCAACCACAATATCCACCGTAGTCACCTGCATAACCTACACACTCTTGGAGTGGAGGAATAGCCTAGTGGAAACGAGGGAAACCAGATTTCAAATCCCACCTGCTCCTTGTGACCTTGGGAACTCACTTTACCCCCATCCCCCCTCCCTCCATTGCCTCAGATACAAACTTACTGGGTGATGCATCAAATCATGGTAGTGCTTTAATGTGCATTAAACAATTTACTTGAAATTTTGCATGACCCTGCTCAGGTTGCATCCCCTGTTACAATGAGCTGCTCTGCATGCGAATTGCATGCATGAATAATGCAAATAAATGCAAAGCAACTCATTAATAGGAAATTTGATGCTGATATTTTATCATGGCCGGCTGAGAAAGTGGTCAGCTGCAATAAATTACTTCCTGAGAATTTGATAAATGTAATGTTAGAGCCCCAGGACACTAATACGAGTCCCAAGGCTCAAGTATTATATTTAAAGGACCCTGCACAATTTAAAATGTGACACTCAAGGTGGTTCCAATACACACACGTTTAAAAAAAAAAAAAAAAAGTCAGCCCAGGTGCAGCAATGGCCCTAGTCACCTCCTAACCAAGAAGTCCATGCCCCCCACCCCTTCCCATTAGAGAATAGGGCCACCAAGGTTCCTGCAACTCAATAAGACCCCTAAATTATTGGGGGTCTTTTGCCCCTCCCCTCTCCCTCCTATAGTACCTACAGTGCCTGAATGTGATCTGGTTTGAAGTGTCTGAAAAGCGGAATATAAATCAAATAAATTAATTAAAATACAGCTGTCTCCAGTGGAGTCGCCCGCTAATTCCACAGGTATCTGCTCAGTCTCGCCACCAGTCCTGCTGAATCATACCTCTCCACCAGAAGACCTTTCCTATTCCAAATTTATAAAATAAAAGTGGGAAAGTCTCTCAATGTCCATGTTCAGAAGTCATGGGGCTCTTAAGAATCTTAGACCTTCCTTCTGACGTGGTCGTTCTACTGACTCACAGCATCCTGAATAGCCTCCAGATGAAGATGTGGGAAAGTCACCTCCGTCATCACAGCTGCCAGGAAATTGAACCTAAAAAATGTTGTGATTGAGTCAACAACATAAAAAGCTAAAAAAAAGCAAGATTGCATTTTAACTCTCCACCGGGCAAAGACCATCACCTCCTGGATAACTTTGGCATGAAAGTGTTTCAGGTACTATGTTCGTGTCCCATATAGTTTACCATGAATTCTACCTCATTCAATACATACATAACTGTATTCAAATTTTTAAATTGTTGGGGATGACGCTGGGGAGATATTCACACTACAACCTCGCTTAGATATGGAAGAGATGAATCACCATCTGCTTAAAGTGGTGTATGAATCTTTTTGACACCTTGGCCAGAACTTTAGCTTCTTCTATCAGTAAAAGACATATGGCTTGGTTGCGGATTAGTTCTGTTCAATAAGACACCCTGACAAACTTGTCTGATCTGCCTTTTCTAGAGAAGAATCTCTTTGGAGAGAAACTAAAAAAGACTTTCTCATATAAGGGAACAAAATGTAGTAGATGCTGAACCCTAGAAACACAAGAAATTGCCATGCTGGGTCAGACCAAGGGTCCATCAAGCCCAGCATCCTGTTTCCAACAGAGGCCAAACCAGGCCACAAGAACCTGGCAAGAACCCAAACACCAAGAAGATCCCATGCTACTGATACAATTAACAGCAGTGACTATTCCCTAAGTCAACTTGATTAATAGCAGTAAATGGACTTCTCCAAGAAATTATCCAAACTTTTTCTGAACCCAGCTACATTAACTAACCACATCCTCTGGCAATAAATTCCAAAGCGTAATTGAGCGTTGAGTGAAAAAGAATGTTCTCACAGGACAAGCAGGATAGTAGTCCTCACATATGGGTGACATCACAGGATGGAGCCCAATCACGGAAAACATCTGTCAAAGTTTCCAGAACTTTGACTGGCCCCTACTGGGCATGCCCAGCATGGCACTAACCCTGCAGCCAGCAGGGGTCCCCCTTCAGTCTTCTTTTTTCCGAGCAGCAGTATCCTCACGGTAAAGGAGCTCTGAAGAGATTCCTGACAGGAATTTTCCTCATGGAATTACTAAAAGTTAAGTTGCCCTCTGGGGTCCCTCTTCTACATTTTATAAATCCATGGTACTTCGGTAAGTTTTGACCCGTTTCCTGTCGATTACCGTCGAGTTTGGCCTTCGCAGTCTACTGGCCGTCGACCGTCCCGTGGCTAAATTTTTTTCCATGGCCATGGCGTCGGAGTTTCGTCGGTGCCCGGACTGTACCCGTACCATGTCTATCACAGACTCCCATAAAGTCTGTGTAATGTGTTTAGGACGCAAGCATGATGTCTTGACCTGCACCAAATGTGCCCTAATGACACCGAAGGGTCGCAAGGCCAGAATGGACAAGATGGAACTTGTCTTCCGTGTCAAACCCTGACTCCATCACATAGACGTCATCGGAACTGGTACCGCCAACTTCGCGCCAGTATCGACCACCAACCGGTGACCGACCAGCATCAACGACTTCTCGGCCATCGGCACCCTCTATTCACCCTCAGGATCGAGGGGATTGAAGGGAGAAACATTGCCATTGGCACCGTAAGACTCGGACCATCAAGGGAGCAAAATCATCGACCTCGCCATCATCCGAGCCGCTGTTGAAGAAGCCCCGTCCAGGAAAGTCACAGACCATTCCTGCGACCGGGTCTCCGAGGCAACCCTCACCTGATCGGGGATCGGGAGCTGCGACTCCGCCTTTAACGGTGGTCCCTCCAGTTATGCCTCTGCCTCCTCCTTCTGTTCTGGAGCCGGGGCTGCTTGCTCCAGGTCTCCGAGAAGAACTGGACCAGATGGTCCAGGAGGCCATCGACAAGGCGATGTAACATCTTCAGGTTCCTCCGGCACCGACACTGGCACCGATTGTAGTACCGATCATCGACCCGATTCCGGCAGCGCTGGCACTGCTGCTATCCAGGATGGAAGCCCTCATGGCTGCTTTTCCATCGATGGATCCCGGGTCTCCGATGGCCTCCCCATTGATAGCATCATCAGGAGGAGAAACACCGTTCTGCATTCTTCCATCCGGAGTTATGCCTCAGCCATCGATGCCTATAGGTCCCTCGCCAGCGATCCAACCATCGGTGCCGATACGTCCATCGGCACCACCGAGCCATCCATTGATGCCCTTGATGCCTGTACTGATGCCTTCGATGCCATCATCGGTGCCTCCGATAATTCCTCCGATTTCTTCGGAGCCCAAACCTGTTCCTTCAGGTATCCAACCACCCTGTCCCCCCCTACTTCCAAGAGGAAAGGGTGTTGACCCTTATGATACCTGGGGTGATGATACCTCATCAGACACCGATGACTTACCTTCACCACCTTCACCCACTGAGAGTAGAAAGCGTTCTCCTCCAGAGGACCTCTCATTTATAAATTTTGTGAAGGAAATGGCTGAATTGGTTCCTTTTCAATTGCAGACAGAACAAGATGATAGACACCAGATGATGGAGTTGCTCCAATTCCTGGATGCCCCCAAGGTAATAACCTCTATTCCCATTCATCAGGTTCTTCTTGATCTTCTCAAGAAGAACTGGGAAAATCCAGGAACAATTGCTCCAGTACACAGAAAAGCTGACACTACTTATTTAGTACAGTCAGCCCCAGGTTTTCAAAAGTCACAGCTTGATCACCACTCGGTCGTGGTAGAGTCTGCACAAAAGAGGGCAAAGAGGTGAAAACCTCACTCATCTACCCCTCCTGGTAAGAACAAAGATTCCTGGACAACATTGGTCGCCGAGTATTCCAAGGAGCCATGCTCATCTCCCGAATTGCTGCCTATCAACTTTATATGACCCAATATAACAGGGCCATATTTAAGCAGATACAGGACTTCTCAGACTCCCTGCCTCAGCAATTCCAAACCAATTACATACCCTTGTAAGTAAAGGTTTTGAGGCAGGCAAGCATGAGATCCGAACATCTTATGACATTTTTGACACCTCTACCAGAGTGTCTGCAGCTGCTATTTCAGCGAGACGGTGGGCCTGGCTCAAATCTTCTGACCTTCGCCCAGAAGTGCAAGACCGGTTGTCCAACCTGCCCTGTATAGGAGATAATCTGTTTGGCGAACAGATCCAGCGGATGGTGGCTGAACTAAGAGACCATCATGAGACCCTAAAACAACTCTCTTCGATGCCTTCTGACTTCTCTTCAAAGCAACCCTTTAGAAAGGACTCCCAAGAAGTTGTTCTACCGTCCATGAAAATCCTACCCACCACCAGCCAGATCCTGTGCTACGAGACCTTATCAGAAACCTCAGTCTCGGCAAACCCGAAAAGAAAAACCACAAACAGCTCCCCAGCCGGGGCCTGCTTCCGGTTTTTGACTTCCACTTGGAGAGCAGCAGCCAGATTCCTCTGTCGCACATACCAGTGGGAGGTCAGCTGTGCCACTTTCACAACATGTGCCATTCAGTCACAACAGACCAATGGGTATTGGCAATCATTGCTCAGGGTTACCATCTAAACTTTCTCGCCCTGCCACCAGACTCCCCACCTCTGCAGATGTGGAGAACGTCCGACCACTCTGTTCTTCTGGATGAAGAGGTCTCCCTCCTTCTCCAGTCAAGAGCAATAGAACCCGTTCCATACTCTCAGCAAGGCCTAGGATTCTATTCCCGGTACTTCCTAATCCCCAAAAAATTGGAAGGTGTCTGTCCTATTCTAGATCTACGGGCCCTCAACAAGTACCTCCAGTGAGAAAAGTTCAAGATGGTCACCTTGGGCTCGCTTCTCTTCTACAAAGAGGATACTGGCTCTGCTCTCTGGACCTCCAGGACGCATTCACCCACATTGCGATAAGTCCCAACATCGCAAATACCTGAGATTCCTAGTAGACCTCAGGCACTATCAATACCGAGTGCTTCCATTCGGCCTAGCGACTGCTCCACGAGTCTTTACAAAATGCCTCGTAGTCGTCGCAGCATTCCTCAGGACACAAGGTGTTCACGTCTACCCCTATCTGGACAACTGGTTAATCGGGGCTCCCACTCAGCAAGCTGCTCTGTCGTTGCCAGAGGATGTGGTTAGTGCAGTTAGTGTAGCTGTGTTTAAAAGAGGAGTGGATAAGTTCTTGGAGGAGAAGTCCATTACCTGCTATTAATTAAGTTGACTTAGAAAATAGCCACTGCTATTACTAGCAACGGTAACATGGAATATACTTAGTTTTTGGGTACTTGCCAGGTTCTTATGGCCTGGATTGGCCACTGTTGGAGACAGGATGCTGAGCTTGATAGACCCTTGGTCTGACCCAGTATGGCATTTTCTTATGTTGGAAAAAAATCAGTAGAACCAGGAGTCACGATTTGAAACTCCAGGGAGGAAGACTCCGAAACAATGTCAGGAGGTATTTCTTCATGGAGAGGGTGGTGGATACCCGGAATGCCTTTCCAGAGGAAGTGGTGAAGACAGAAACTGTGAAGGATTTCAAAGGGGCATGGGATAAACACTGTGGATCCATAAAGGCTAGAGGATGGGAATGAAAAGTAGAGCCATGGGGTGGCTTGCTGGAATGGTGGCTACTACCTGGTGATTACTAGGGATGTGAATCGTGTGATCGATAGTCTTAATGATCGATTTTGTCTGGGGGGGGGGAAATCTGATCGTCATGGTTCATTTTGTTAAAAAATCATAAATCGGGGGAGGGCGGGAAAACTGGCACACCAAAACAACCCTAAAACCCACCCCGACCCTTTAAAACAAATCCCCCACCCTCCCAAACCCCCCCAAAATGTTTTTAATTACCTGGGGTCCAGTGTGGGGTCCCGGCGCAATCTCCCGCTCTCGGGCCACGGCTGCGTTAATAGAAATGGCGCCGGTGGCCCTTTGCCCTTACCATATGACAGGGCAAAGGTAGCGCCGGCGCCATTTTGGTTCCTGTCACCGACATCAAGCGTGCAGGAGATCGCTCCTGGACCCCTGCTGGACCCCCAGGGACTTTTGGCCAGCTTGGGGGGGTCTCCTGACCCCCACAAGACTTGCCAAAAGTCCAGCGGGGGTCCGGGAGCGACCTCCTGCACTCGCGCCGTATTGCATATTGTATTGCGTATTGTACGACCCGTATGACATAGTGAGGGCAAAAGTAGCGCCGGCGCCATTTTGAATATTGGCAATACGGCGCGAGTGCAGGAGGTTGCTCCCGGACCCCCGCTGGACTTTTGGCAAGTCTTGTGGGGGTCAGGAGGCCCCCCCAAGCTGGCCAAAAGTCCCTGGGGGTCCAGCGGGGGTCCGGGAGCGATCTCCTGCACTCGTGACATCGGTGACAGGAACCAAAATGGCGCCGGCGCTACCTTTGCCCTGTCATATGGTAAGGGCAAAGAGCCACCGGCGCCATTTCTATTAACGCAGCCGTGGCCCGAGAGCGGGAGATCGCGCCGGGACCCTCCCACTGGACCCCAGGTAATTTAAAACATTTTGGGGGGGTTCGGGAGGGTGGGGGATTTGTTTTAAAGGGTGGGGGGTGCGTTTTAGGGTTGTTTTGGTGTGCCGGTTTTCCCGCCCTCCCCCTCCCCCTCCCCTGATTTACGATTTTTTGACGATAAATCGGGGGAATTGCTATTGTATCGCGGCTCTAACGATTTTTGACGATTTAAAATATATCTGACGATTGTTTTAAATCGTCAAAAACGATTCACATCCCTAGTGATTACTACCCTTAATAAGCCTTCACATGGTTAATGCAACTCCAACAATACTCTGCTTCAACGGCAAGGGGAAATGTGGAAAAGAGGATTTGCATTCATACAGCAACCAATAAGGACTGAACTACACAGTCTGGGTAAACAAATAAGCGTGGGGGTAGCTTGCTTATTACTAGAGTTTCTACTCTAAACCATTTAAGCCTGATACTTTCCTTTGAATGCATATACAGCATTGCTCTCTGCTTCAACGGCAGGGGGAAATGTGGAAAAGAGAAAAAGAAGATTTACATTCAGACAACATCCAACAAGTCATTGATCTGTGCAGTCTGGGTAAACAAGCATCTGGGTAACTTGCTTGATGTGGCGGTTACTACCCTTAACCATTAAGCCTTATGCTCACCTTTGATGCAACTCAAACATTACTCTCTGCATCAATGGCAGGGGGTGGCAGGAAATTTGAATCTAACAATTACCAACAAGGGCCCTGAACTTGGTGGTCGGTGAAACAGATAAGTATGGGAAAATAAGTGTGGGAGATTGCTGGGCAGACTGGATGGGACGTTTGGTCTTTTTCTGCCGTCATTTCTATGTTTCTATGTTTCAGCTCTGGTTTTTGAGCACTAACCAGGTTCTTGTGGCCTGGTTTGGCCTCTGTTGGAAACAGGATGCTGGGCTTGATGGACCCTTGGTCTGACCCAGCATGGCATGTTCTTATGTCCCTCAATCTAACCTTACGCACTCTAATTTCGTTAGGGTTTCTCGTCAATTACGACAAATCCTACTTAGTCCCATCTCAAACCTTATTGTTCATTGGGGCAGACTTGGACACCTTACAGGCAAAGACTTTCCTGCCTTGACAACGAGCACTGGCCATCGTGTTTCTTGCTCACCAACTGCAGTCTCAGCACACTGCGACTGCATTGTACTTGAATTGTACTTGTATTGCATTGTAATTGAATTGTAATTGTATTGCATTGTAATTGAATTGTACTAATTATGTCAGCTAATCATGTTTTTAAATGCATTCCACTTGTTCGCTATAAGTGTCACTTCAACCTTGTTCCAATGTATCCGCTCCTGAGGTGACAGTTCAGTTCTCTGTAAACCGGTGCGATATGTATTCTATACAGGAACATCAGTATAGAAAAAGTATAAATAAATAAATAAATAAATAAATGCCAATTTCATGTCCTCCTGGGACATATGGTGACCTCAGTCCATGTCACACCAATGGCCCGCTTGGCCATGAGGCTCATGCACTGGACTGTGAGGTCTCAATGGACTCAAGCTATTCAGTCTCTGTCGACCATTGTCCACATCACCGACTCACTCTGTCTGTCCCTCGCCTGGTGGAAAAATCAGAACAATCTCCTCCAGGGATTGCTCTTCCAGGTTCCAAATCCTCAAATCATTCTCACCACCGACGCTTCCAACCTTGGGTAGGGAGCCCATGTAGCTGATCTGCAAACACAAGGCTCTTGGTCTCCAGAGGAAGCCAAACACCAGACAAATTTCCTGGAACTTTGAGCAATAAGATATGCACTCAGGACCTTTCAGGATCGCCTGTCCAATCAGGTCATCCTAATTCAGATGGACAACCAGGTGACCATGTGGTACATCAACAAACAGGGAGGCACAGGCTCCTTCCTTCTGTGTCAGGAAGCTGCGCAGATTTGGGCGGAAGCCCTCTCCCTTTCGATGTACCTCAGGGCCACCTATTTTCCGGGAGTGGACAAAATCAGCTGAGTTGCATCTTTCAACTGCACGAATGGTCTCTCAACCCCTCAATAGTGAACTCCATCTTCCAACAATGGGGATATCCTAGGATAGACCTCTTTGCGTCCCCTCAGAACCACAAAGTGGACAACACTCTCAACCCTGAGACGCATTCTCCCTCTCATGGGCAACCGGTCTGCTTTATGCATTCCCTCCACTTCCTCTTCTCTCGAAGACTCTCGTGAAGTTGCATCAGGACAAGAGAACCATGATCCTGATAGCACCTCACTGGCCACGTCAGGTGTGGCTTCCAATCCTTCAGGATCTCTCCATCTGCAGGCACATTCCCTTGGGAAAGGACCCGCTCCTGATCACTCAATGCGACAGGAGCCTACGCCATCCCAATCTTCAAGCCTTGTCCCTGACGTCATGGATGTTGAAAAGTTAGTACTTCAACCACTTAACCTTTCAGATCCAGTTTCCCGTATCTTGATTGCTTCACGAAAGCCTTCCACGAGAAAATCTTACTCTTACAAATGGAAAAGGTTCACATCATAGTGCTCTTCTCAGTCCCTTGACCCCGTTTCCTGTCCAATCTCGAAGTTTCTGGACTATCTTTGGCATTTGTCAGAATCAGGTCTGAAGACCTCTTCCATCAGAATGCATGTCAGTGCGGTAGCCGCCTTCCGTAAAGGTGTCGGGGTTGTTCCTATATCAGTACAACCCCTTGTAACACGCTTTTTTAAAAGGCTTGTTCCATATCAAGCCTACATTACGTCCTCCGGCCTCTTCTTGGGACCTTAATCTGGTTCTCGATCGGCTCATGAAACCACCTTTCGAGCCTCTTCACTCTTGTGAACTCAGATATCTCATATGGAAAGTGATTTTCCTTTTGGCAATCACTTCAGCGCGCAGAGTTAGTGAATTGCAGGCCCTAGTTACCTATCTGCCTTACACTAAACTTCTGCAGGACTGGGCGGTACTCCGCACTCACCCTAAATTCTTTTGGTTTAGATGATTGGATTTTCATCTAAACCAATCCATCATATGACCTACCTTTTTTCCCAGGCCCCATGCCAACCCAGGAGAACAGACTCTGCATACCCTTGACTGTAAACAGGCTCTAGCTTTTTACGTAGACCGTACAGCGTTCCACAGGGAAAGCACTCAATTGTTAGTCTTTGACAGAGAGGTATATGAGACCTTCAAGGACATAGTAGTCAAATCCCAACTTCAGACTGGCAGCCCTGGTGCTGCCTTGGAGGAAGAAGGTCTCATGATTGGAGAGCACCAACCAGGTGCAGCAGGAAAGGATCCTGTAGCAAGGACCTGCTCTCCAGGTGATGCATTGTCCTTTCGCACTGAGGATATCTCCCTAAGGCCTACTGCCCAGGAGGGAAGGGTTAGGTCGGCCGTCATAGTTGGTGATTCGATTATTAGGAATGTAGATAGCTGGGTGGCTGGTGGGTGTGAGGATCGCCTGGTAACATGCCTACCTGGTGCGAAGGTGGCGGACTTCAGGCGTCACCTAGATAGGATTTTAGACAGTGCTGGGGAGGAGCCGGCTGTCATGGTACATGTGGGCACCAACGACATAGGAGGGAGGGAGGTTCTGGAAGCCAAATTTAGGCTCTTAGGTAGAAAGCTTAAATCCAGAACCTCCAGGGTAGCATTCTCTGAAATGCTCCCTGTTCCACGCGCAGGTCACCAGAGGCAGGCAGAGCTCTGGAGTCTCAATGCGTGGATGAGACAATGGTGCAAGGAAGAGGGATTCAGTTTTGTTAGGAACTGGGGAACCTTTTGGGGAAGGGGGAGTCTCTTCCGAAGGCATGGACTCCACCTTAACCAGGGTGGAACCAGACTGCTGGCGCTACCTTTAAAAAGGAGATAGAGCAGCTTTTAAACTAAAACAAAGGGGAACGCCGACAGTCGCTCAGCAGCGCATGGTTCAGAGAGAGGTATCTTCAAAGGATACTAATGATGCATTAGAATTAGGGCATCCCGACTGTGAGGTTCCAATAATTAGAAAAATAGTCCAAGTGCCTGTAACTAAAAACTCACCTGAGCTAAAAAAATGGTTAGTGCAGTTAGTATAGCTGTGCTTAAAAAAGGATTGGATAAGTTCTTGGAGGAGAAGTCCATTACCTGCTATTAAGTTCACTTAGAGAATAGCCATTGCCATTAGCAATGGTAACATGGAATAGACTTAGTTTTTGGGTACTTGCCAGGTTCTTGTGGCCTGGATTGGCCACTGTTGGAAACAGGATGCTGGGCTTGATGGACCCTTGGTCTGACCCAGTATGGTATTTTCTTATGTTCTTATGTTCCACCCTAACAAGTTGGGAAAGCCTGTGGGTAAGCAGACTCTCTCCTCCTGGTTAGTGGACTGCATATCCTTTTGCTATCAGCAAAGGGGCATTCCATTTCAAGACCGTGTTAAAGAACACTCTGTGAGGACCATGGCGACTTCAGCAGCACAACTACGATCTGTGCCGCTTCCTGACATTTGCAGGGCTGCAACCTGGAGTTTTCACTACACTTTTGCAGCCCACTATTGCTTGGACAAAGCTGGAAGACAGGATTCCATCTTCCGCCAGTCTGTCCTTCGTAACCTGTTTACAACATGATGTACCAACACCCTTCTGCCTGCCCGGTGGGGTTCAGGATGCCCTCTCCCAAATTCTACCCCAGTTGTTGTGCCTGTTGCACGCCTTTGGGTACATTTGGTGCAGGTTCGGACACCCTCAGCTCGGTACTCACCCATATGTGAGGACTACCGTTCTGCTTGTCCTGTGAGAAAGCAAATGTTGCTTACCTGTAACAGGTGTTCTCACAGGATAGCAGAATGTTAGTCCTCACGAAGCCCGCCTGCCGCCCCGCGGAGTTCGGTTCGTAACGTTTTATTATTTTATTTTTCGGCACTGCCTGTAGCTTTCAAATAAGACTGAAGGGGGACCCCTGCTGCCTGCAGGGTTAGTGCCATGCTGGGCATGCCCAGTAGGGGCCAGTCAAAGTTCTGGAAACTTTGACAGAAGTTTTCCATGATTGGGCTCCATCCTGTGATGTCACACATATGTGAGGACTAACATCCTGCTGTCCTGTGAGAACACCTGTTACAGGTAAGCAACATTTGCTTTCTCCAATTAGTCTTAAATGTGCTACTTGCTAACTTCATGGAATGCCCCCTAGTCCTTCTATTATCCGAAAGTGTAAATAACTGATTCACATCTACTCATTCAAGACCTCTCATGATTGTAAAGACCTCTATCATATCCCCCCTCAGCCATGTCTTCTCCAAACTGAATAGCCCTAACCTCTTCAGCCTTTCCTCATAGGGGAGCTGTTCCATCCCCTTTATCATTTTGGTTGCTCTTCTCTGTACCTTCTCCATCGCAACTATATCTTTTTTGAGATGCGGCGACCAGAATTGTACACAGTATTCAAGGTCTCACCATGGAACGACACAGAGGGATTATGACATTTTCCATTTTATTAACCATTCCCTTCCTAATAATTCTTAACATTCTGTTTGCTTTTTTTCACTGCTGCATTACACTGAGCCGACGATTTCAAAGTATTATCCACTATGATGCCTAGATCTTTTTCCTGGGTGGTAGCTCCTAATATGGAACGTAACATTGTGTAACTACAGGAAGGGTTATTTCTCCCTATATGCAACACTTTGTACTTGTCCACATTAAATTTCATCTGCTATTTGGTTGCCCAATCTTCCAGTCTTGCAAGGTCCTCCTGTAATGTATCACAATCCGCTTGTGATTTAGCTACTGTGAATAATTTCTTATCATCCGCAAATTTGATAACCTCAATCATATTCCTTTCCAGATCATTTATATATATATATATATATTGAAAAGCACCGGTCCAAGTACTCTACTGTTTACCCTTTTCCACTGAGATAATTGACCATTTAATCCTACTCTCTGTTTCCTGTCTTTTAACCAGTTTGTAATCCACGAAAGGACATCATCTCCATCCCATGACTTTTTAGTTTTCTTAGAAGCCTCTCATGAGGGACTTTGTCAAACGCCTTCTGAAAATCCAAATATACTACATCTACCGGTTCACTGTTATCCACATGTTTATTAACCCCTTCAAAAAAAATGAAGCAGATTTGTTAGGCAAGACTTTCCTTGAGTAAATCCATGTTGACTGTGTTCCATTAAACCATGTCTTTCTATATGCTCTACGATTTTGATCTTGAGAATAGTTTACACTATTTTACCCAGCACTAAAGTCAGGCTCACTGGTCTACAGTTTTCCAGATAAACATTGGTGTTACACTGGCTACCCTCCAGTCTTCAGGTACAATGGATGATTTTAATGATAGGTTACAAATTTTAACTAATAGATCAGAAATTTCATTTTTTAGTTCCTTCAGTACCCTAGGATGCATACCATACGGTCCAGGTGATTTGCTACTCTTTAGTTTGTCAATCTAGCCTACTACATCTTGCATGTTCACAGTGATTTTGTTCAGTTCATCTGACTCTTCACCCCTGAAAACCATCTCCGGAACTGGTATCTCCCCAACATCCTCATTAGTAAACACGGAGGCAAAGAATTCATTTGGTCTTTCTGCAATGGCCTTATCTTCCCTAAGAGCCCCTTTAACCTCTCGGTCATCTAATGGTCCAACCGACTCCCTCACAGGTTTCTTGCTTCGGATATATTTTAAAAAGTTTTTATTATGAGTTTTTGCCTCTATGACCAGCTTCATTTCAAATTCTCTCTTCGCCTGTTTTATCAATGTTTTACACAACTTAACAATGCTTATGTTTTATCCTATTTTCTTCAGATGGATCCTTCCAATTTTTGAAGGATGTTTTTTTTTGGCTAAAATAGCCTTTTTCACCTCACCTTTTAATGTTCTCACTCATGTCTCTCAGTATACATTGCTCCTGTCTATTGAGAGGACAGGTGCCCTATGGGCTGAATCAGCCTCTGTGGCAACCCACTGACAGAATCAGAGAGGGGTAGTATAGTTGTGATGTTGCCGAACATTGATTTCTATGACCTAGAGGCTATTTCTTGATAAACCTACAGCTCCAGGATCTTGTCTCCATGTATTCTTTGCTGTTTCTGTCTTTCCATAGGAATGTCTACAGAGTAGCCATGGTACAATTTGATGTATCTTGGCATATAACTTCAGAGTCAGGTATCCTGTAATTGGCTCTTTATATTTTCATTTTCCAAGATGCTTCCTTTTTGACGGGGTTTCCTGCCAGGTGGATGGGTCTGCCTATCATGGTAGTATTGAGCCTGGGTGAGCTTTGATCACAGCTTCCCTTCCATGCTCGGAGTCTTGATGTGGTCCTTTCATTAGAGGGGTAGCCCTTTCATGCTTTGGCATTATTATTTCCACCATCTGACCTGGGAGGTCAGATCTTTTCTTGTAGTTATTCAGCAGGTGGGGAATGCCACCCTACTTAATCATTTTTGCCACTTCTTCCAAGCCAGTGCTTGTATTCTATGCCCATTATTCCTATTGGTCAAACATTGAGCATAACTATGCAAATGCAATCTCTTTTTTTTCTTCAGATACTAGTAAACGGCAGTTTTTTTTTCTGGTGGGCTCTTTAGCTCCAGCTTGAGTTATGTCATCAAAGAAAATTTATATCGTCTTTGTCCAAGAGCTCTTTCTCTTGTTTGATGGTTTGTGCCCTTTCCATGCTTACTGGTGCTTTTCACAGTGTTGCGTCCGTCGGTCTCAGATGGCTTCACCCGACATGCCTCACCTCTACTTCAGCCTTCTTGCCGCAGCCTCCGGTGTCCCCGGAGTGGCTTTTGCACAGCGTCTCGCCATGTTGACCCTCCTAGGGTGCGCGTGCACGCCTCACGTCTTGTAGCAGTGTTGGCGCAAACCTCGGCGGTGTCCCCCTCGAGTGACGTCACTGCTCCGACTTCAAAAGGTTGCCCATTTGCTGACTCTCGCCGAGTTAGCAGTGGATTGGATTCATTCCGGTCTGAAGCTGCTCTGCCTGCTTCTACACTGCTGGAAGCTATCTACACCCTCCGGGGTTCTACTAATTTGGGTACCCGCTCCTCAGGGGCCATTTGCTTATTTCCAGGTACCTATCCTGAATCCAGATACTCGATCCTTGAGGGCCTGCGTGTCTATCCTGGTGCCTGCTACCTATTCTTCTACCTGCTGGAAAACTACCTATCAGCTACAGAGAGTGAGAACTACTTCTCCCAGTCTGTCCATCTACAGCTCCTCGCTGTCCATCTGCATCAGGCTCTGCACCACCATTGTGGAACCGGTCTCCTCTGCCGAGGATCACAGACTGTTGCTGCCTATCCTCTCTCTACTGCTCATTGGGAACTCTATATACTCAGCTACAAGGGAGTGTGTTATAACATCTGCCAGTTTGTCTCTCCTACAGTGCCTCACTGGATATCTGCATCGGGGCCTTATACCACCATTGTGGGATGGGACTCCTCTGCCGAGGATCACAGACTGTTGCTATCTGATCCACTCTCTACTGCCACCTCTGGTGAACCATACAAACTGCATAATAAAGATATATTCTCTGTGTTTGTGCATCTGAGTCTAGCCTAGTGCTACAGTTCCCTATGGGGCTCCTCCCCGTGGGAGATACTACCACTGTTGACCCTAAGAATCCACCAAACACCTCAATATGATAACACACAGTTAGCAGTACAGAATTTCTGATTGCATAACGTTTTGTGCAGTGAAGTGGGCTTCTTGCCATACATTTGCATTGCACCACTGCTTTAGGTGCTGTCATGATCCGCTATGCTGGTGGGAGCAGCAATCAGATAGGGGTATCAATCTGATGTATTCCGTAGGCGGACTTAGCAATCTGTTGTTATAGACTGCCGGAGATAGTAGTAAGTGGATCCTTGGGCCGGTGGCAGATGACCACGCCCCCGGGGGAAGATCCCAAGCAGTTCCACTGGCTAGGCTTAGAGTATGGAGAAAGACACACACTAAGTTCTTTTATTAAACAGGTTTTGAAACCACCAGAGGTGGCAGTAGTGAGCTGAAGTGCCCGGTAGGGCTGAAGTCCCTCAGATACTGTAACAGCGATCCCTGGATGGCTGAGCTGTTGAGAAACTGTAGACAGTGAGTAGGCAGGGTATGCAGAGTTCATGAACAGAACTAGATGCCAACACTCACAAATTGGTCACAGGGAGCTCAGGAGCTGGAAAGGATAGGCCCTCCAGGAGTGAGTACCTGGTTCTAGGGAAAGCTCTAAGAGAGCGATGGTAACTCACAATGATGTAGATAATGATGACTTCCAGGCAGAAGAGAATCAGCAGATAGTCAGGAATGAGGGCCCTCGAGGAGCGAGTACCAATTCCTGTCTGTAACCTGAAAGGCAAAGAGAGAGAGCAAGGCTCCCGAGGAGCAGGTACCTCTGCTAAGTCCGAGGAGGCAGAGTAGCTTAGGCAGGGAACCCAATCTGAACCTTAGCCCTTGCTAACTCAACTAGTAGTGATATCAGAGACCTTTAAATATCGGAAGCGGATGACATCATCTCAGGGGGATGCCCCTGAATTTTGCGCCCTTGCTGGTACTTCACTCGGAGCACGCGCGCGCCCTAGGCTTTAAGCAACATGGTGGATCTGCAGCGTCAAGCCGGCCCGGGGACGCTGGAGAGAGACGGCAGGGAGACGCCGCGGCAGCCAGCCGTCCTTCAGACCTGGAGGGAGTCGCCACAGAGGTAAAGAGGGCGGAGTGAAGACGTCGGGCAACGACGGTCGCAACAGGTGCCTATGCTGTGCATTGGGGGTTTTGTCTCTGACTGCCTTATGCATCTCTTTGACATGTAGAACCCAGCTCTTCCCTTCTAGAGCTCATGATGGGTCAGCTGCCTCACAAACAATAGAGGGAAAGTTCCCTGTACATACCAGGATCATTCCAGACGATGGGTTATGTTCCCTGTCCGGCAGATGGAGTCAGAACAGATTTCTGGGGGGAGGTGCTACATTACCTCACCACCCACGTCATCATCCCCAGTATCTTTCTGACTCCAGCAGATGCGGGTGGGGGAACCTGAGTTCCCCACAACTTTACCTTAGTTATTACCTTTTTTCTCTAATTTTCTTTTAAGGGATCAAGAAATAAGATATATATTTTGTCTCTAATTTCTTTAATTGGAAAGTTTAAAAAAAAAAATTTTTTTTCTTTGACAAAACTTACGGGTGGAGTGACGGTTTGTTACCTCACCGGGGCTTGCTTACAAGCCTTTTTCTCTTTCTTTTCTTCTCTCCCGTTTGTGTTCGGCTGGGGTAAGTGTTTTTCTTTGTTTATTGAATTTCAGGTTACCTCAGCGTGTTTTTCGTCGAAATTTTGACCGAGGGTGCACGCTGGTGGTCCAGCCTCTCCCCACACTTCCCCCTCCTCCCTCCACAACGCTCTCTAGTTGACCCGCGGTCCCGCGAAGTACATTCCCCGGGGCCGCTGGCTGCCGGGAAGGAGATTCCCCGGCAGTCCTTCGGGTCGACAGGGGGGAGTTTTTCTTTATCTTTTGCAGCTTTCCTCAGCGCGAGGCAATTTTTGCCACGCTTGTTCGCCCCTCCCCCTCTCCCCTCAGCGTTTTTCAATGCCGCGCCCGGCGGCTTGTGTAGCCTGCGGCCGGCAGGGAGTTAAAATCGCCAGGGAGGGGCGTTGTTCGGACTGCCTCCCCGATGGGGAAACATGCCCGACTGAGGGGGACGCCGAGAGAACTTCTGACCGCGACTCGAGAAACGACAGGCCCCGTTCCCGCTCAGCACAGAAACTGCGGCCATTTTAATGTCAGACTCCGAAGCGGGGTTATCAGAGGAGGATTCCCCGATTATTCCGCCACCCCCTTCGAGGTCTCAGCGGAACTTGGCTGACTCTGGACACCGGGAGGGTGAGGCCTCGGGGGCCCCTTCCGGAGGTTTCTCTGCCTTTTCTCCGGAGTTTATTGTTTTAATGCATAAAGCCTTTCTTCATTTTCAGGATGCTTCTTCGGACATTCCTGTTCCCACTCCTCCGAAGTTGGCCCGTTTAGGGGGGTCCCCCTCTCAAGGGACTTCTTCCCCCTCCACTGGTCCACCTCAACCTTCCAAAGATCCTCCAGCCCCGGTCGGGTGTCCAGGGGGGGGACCCTCCGGTAGATCCGTCAGGAGATGATCCCACTCTGCTTTCCCATCTGGAGGGAGATGATCCAAGGATCTTACGTATTTTTCAATCGGAAGAATTAGAAGACCTGATTCCTCATATTCTGACGGAAATGGACATCGACCCTCCACCAGAGCCGGTTGGACCACAACCAAACATTAGGAAGGGTGACCCTCTCCTTGCTGGTCTAAGACCTTTGGCCAAGGCTTTTCCCACCCATTCTTCTTTTCTCCAACTCATTTCCCGTGAGTGGGATACTCCTGAGGCCACACTCAGAGTTAGTAGAGCTATGGAGAAGCTCTATCCACTCCCACAGGATTTTCTGGACATCCTCAAAGTTCCTGCCGTGGACTCGGCAGTATCAGCAGTGACCAAACACACTACCATACCGGTCACGGGAGGTACGGCTCTGAAGGACACTCAGGATAGAAAATTGGAAGTCTTTCTCAAAAGGATTTTTGAAGTTTCCGCACTAGGTATGCGAGCGTCCATTTGCAGTGCTCTGGCACAGAGAGCAGGTCTGCGCTGGGTACAGCAGTTGCTTACCTCACAGGAGTTACCAGATGCTGAGGCCCTACAGGCGGATCGGCTGGAGGCCGTGATGGCATATGGGGCAGATGCCTTTTATGACCTACTCAGAGTCCTCGCCCGTTCCATGGTAGCGGCAGTCTCAGCTCGACGCCTACTCTGGCTGCGAAACTGGTCGGCGGACGCATCCTCTAAAACGCGCCTGGGATCCCTTCCTTTCAAGGGTAAGTTTCTCTTTGGGGAAGATTTGGATCAGATCATTAAATCTTTAAATGAGAATTCAGTGCATAAGCTTCCGGAAGATCGTCCACGATCCTCAAGGTTTTCCTACTCTTCTTCCAGATCTCAATACAGGAATCAGCGGAGGACACGAAACACTCGTCAACAAGCTCCTCGGAACCCATCCTCTCGTTCAGGCTCCTGGAACCGGCCCTTTCGAGGGCGCCGTCCCGGCAGGGAGGGTCAGGGACGGGGTTCCTCTAATTCCTCCTCCTTCAAGACAAACCAATGATGCCAGTCGGACCCACGACCTGGTTCCCCCGCTGGGGGGCCGGATCTCTCTCTTTTACAGCGAGTGGGTCCAAATTACATCGGACCAGTGGGTCCTGGATATTCTAAAGCACGGCTATGCATTGGATTTTGTCCATCCTCCCAGAGACAGGTTCCTGTTCTCTCCTTGCGGATCCAGTTACAAACAAGAAGCTGTCGCTTCCACTCTCGACCGACTTTCCGCACTGGGAGCGATATCACCTGTTCCTCCCTACGATTGGGGTCGAGGTCATTACTCCATCTATTTTGTTGTCCCAAAGAAGGAGGGTACTTTTCGTCCCATCCTGGACCTCAAGATGGTGAACAGGTCTCTTCAGGTTCCCCGTTTTCGCATGGAGACTCTTCGGTCAGTTCTAGCAGCGGTACATCGAGGAGAATTTCTAGCTTCCTTGGATCTCACCGAGGCCTACTTGCATATTCCTATGTTGACCTAAGATTCAAGATCTTAGGTCAACATTTTCAGTTCCGGGCCTTACCTTTCAGTCTGGCGACGGCTCCACGGGTCTTCACGAAAATCATGGTAGTGGTGGCAGCTGCATTGCGCCGGCAGGGCGTTCTGGTACACCCTTACCTAGACGATTGGCTCATACGAGCGAAGTCATGGGACCAAGGTTGCCGGATGGTCAGAATAGTGCTCCGCATGCTCCGGTCTCTCGGGTGGATTGTCAACTATGCCAAGAGTCACCTAGTTCCTTCCCAGTCCCTGGAATTTCTGGGGTCACATTTCGACACGAAACAGGGTATGGTATTCCTCAAGAAAGAAAGGGCTCAGTCCCTTCGCGATCAGGTTCTCCGATTCTTGGATCTTCAAGAACCCACAGCATGGGATTACCTTCAGCTCCTGGGCATGATGGCCTCCACTATCGATCTTGTCCCTTGGGCCTTTGCCCACCTCCGCCCTCTTCAGAGGTCTCTGCTCTCCAGATGGAAGCCGTCCTCACGAGACTACCAGATGGTACTCCCAATTCCGATGGCTACCGTCAACAGTCTTCACTGGTGGCTAGAATACCGAAATCTAGCTCAAGGAATCTCTCTGGACATGCCGGAGTGGATAGTGGTCACCACGGATGCCAGTCTATCAGGATGGGGAGCGGTCTGTCAGGAGAGCTCTCTACAAGGTCAATGGACGGTGGAACAAGCCCGGTGGCCCATCAACCGACTGGAGACCAGAGCGGTACGTCTGGCGTTAAAGGGGTTCCTTCCTCGGTTGCGTCACAGAGCTGTCAGGGTCCTTTCCGACAATGCGACCACGGTGTCCTACATCAACAGACAGGGGGGCACACGAAGTCTTCAAGTATCCTTGGAAGCGGACAAATTAATGCACTGGGTGGAAAGGCATCTGTTGCATCTGGCAGCCTCCCACATTGCGGGAGTAGACAATATACAGGCGGACTTCCTAAGTCGTCAACGCCTAGATCCCGGAGAATGGGAACTCTAGGGGGAGGCGATGGATTTGATAATCTCCCGATGGGGTCCTCCCCACCTGGATCTCATGGCCACAGCAAGCAATGCAAAGACTCCGCGTTTCTTCAGCCGCAGAAGAGAACACGGCGCAGAAGGAATCGACGCTCTAGCCCTGCCTTGGCTGCGGAACATCCTACTCTATGTCTTTCCACCGTGGCCTCTCGTGGGAAAAGTGATTCGAAGAATCGAGAATCACCACGGTCCAGTAGTCCTCGTGGCGCCGGAGTGGCCTCGCCGACCGTGGTTTGCGGATCTTCTTCTCCTGACCATGGAAGGCCCTCTACATCTCAGCCACATTCCACGACTACTCCGGCAGGGACCCATATTTTTGCAGCAGGCCGATCGCTTCTGTCTAGCGGCCTGGCTTTTGAGAGGCGCAAACTGAGGTACAGAGGCTACCAGGAGGAGGTCATTTCGACTTTATTGCTTGCTCGTAAGAGATCTACTTCAGTCACTTATGTAAGAGTTTGGAAGGTCTTCGAAAATTGGTGCAGATCTCACGACATTCAGCCCACCAATGCGTCTGTATCGCAAATTCTCTCCTTCCTTCAGAAAGGACTAGATCTCGGTCTCGCTTACAACTCACTTCGAGTACAGGTTGCGGCTTTGGGCGCCCTCTTATATAGTGGCGAGGGGTCGCGTCTCTCCTCTCATCCGGATGTGGTTCGTTTCCTTAGAGGAGTGCGTCACTTGAAGCCTCCGTTACGTCCTCCTTGTCCGTCCTGGAATCTGAACTTAGTTCTACGTGCACTTAGCGGTTCACCTTTTGAACCCTTAAGATTTTCCTCTCTTAAGGATCTGACTTTTAAAACTATTTTCTTGGTGGCTATCTGTTCTGCGCGACACATTTCAGAACTACAGGCGCTATCCTGTCGAGAACCGTATCTCCGTTTTTCAGATGACGGAGTCTCCCTCCGCACGGTTCCATCTTTTCTTCCTAAAGTGGTTTCCGCCTTCTACCTTAATCAGTCAGTTGAGTTACCTTCCTTCAATTCAAACGAACCCAGGGATTTACGTCTTTTGGATGTAAAGCGATGCCTGTTGCGTTACTTGGAAGTTACCAATGAGTTTCGTCTTTCCGACCATCTCTTCGTTCTCTGGTCGGGTCCCAGGAAGGGTCACATGGCATCCAAAACGTCTATCGCTCGCTGGCTGAAGGGGACGATTGCTTCTGCTTATATTGGGGTCGGTAAGCAACCTCCTTTGGGGGTTAAGGCCCATTCCGTTCGCGCACAGGCGGCGTCCTGGGCAGAGTCTAGCTCTGTTTCAGTCCAGGAGATTTGCAGAGCGGCGACGTGGAAGTCTCTCCATACTTTCGCAAGACATTATCGTCTGGATGTTTCAGCACCATCAGACGGTTCTTTTGGGGATCAAGTCATCCGAGCAGGGCTATCCACGGCCCGCCCATAGGAGGGAAGCTTGGGTACATCCCAACGTCTGGAATGATCCTGGTATGTACAGGGAAAAGAAAATTATTCCTTACCTGCTAATTTTCGTTCCTGTAATACCATGGATCATTCCAGACACCCTCCCGTTACTATTGAAAGTTTTAATTAGGGTGGGCTATCTCTGCTCGACTGTGCTCTTCTCATTTTTCTTCTCGTTCTAGCACTCAGAGTTGTTTTGTTCAATATTTATGTGTTAGCAAGTTTTTCTGTTGAGGTTATCATTCTGGTTCTTTAACAATTAAATTTTAATGTTTAGCTCAATACAGTTACTTGATCCCTCTCTTCCTCTTGGGCTTGGCTTTGCTAGGCTAGATACTGGGGATGATGACGTGGGTGGTGAGGTAATGTAGCACCTCCCCCCAGAAATCTGTTCTGACTCCATCTGCTGGACAGGGAACATAACCCATCGTCTGGAATGATCCATGGTATTACAGGAACGAAAATTAGCAGGTAAGGAATAATTTTCTTTTGGTGCCTTTTACACTATGGGGATCCCTACTTTTTTCTTGTTTTGGGGTAGCTTGGGATTCACCCATGTGTGAGGACTGCTATCCTGCTTGTCCTTGGAAAAAGCAGAGTTTACTTATAACAGGTGTTCTCCGAGGATAGCAGGATAGCAGTCATCAGAATTCCCTCCCACTTCACCTGGGAGTTGGTTTCTCCATGTATTAGATATATCATAGACTTGAGGGGCTCTGCCTAGGGGTCAGGGAGGTGACTACAGCTACACATGCTCAGTAGAGCATGCTGAAAGCTCTGGAATCTTTGAGATCAAAGTTCCGTGCCAAGCTTCATTGGATGATGCTATCCATATTTAAGGTCTAACATCCTGCTGTTCTATGAGAACACCTATTACAGGTGAGCAATTCTGCTTTACTGATGATTCACCCTCATCCCATAACCCCTCATTCTAGAGCCTCTTTGTGCATGGTAACCATCGAGAAATTTCAGTGTCTCTATCATATCTCTCTAATCTTACCTTTCCTACAGGGTGTACATAGATCTTTAAGTCCCCATATGCTTTAGAACAAAGACTGCAGACCAACTCCTTCCTGTTTATATCCTTTTGAAGGTGCAGTCTCCAGAACTGTACAGTATTCCAAATGAGGGCTCACCAGGGTCTTGTAACATTTCCCTTTTTCTGCTGACCATTCCTCTCCCTATGTAGCCAAGTATCTTTCTGTCACTTTATCCACCTGTTTTGCCACTTTTGAACCTTCAGATACAAACTCCCACAGATCCTGCTTTTCCTTCATGCTTAGAAATATTTCACCTCTAATGCTGTCCCGCTCTCTTTCATTTTTGCAGCCTAAATGCATTACTCTTCAATTTTTAGCATGAAATCTTAGCTGCCAGATCCTACATCATTCCTTGGGCTTTGCTAGTTCTCTCCTCATGTTTTCCACACATTCCTGTCTGTCCACCCTGTTACAGATTTTAATATCATCAGCAAAAAGACAAACCTTTCCTGTCAATCCTTCCACTATGACGCTTACGAAGATGTTGGGAAAAAACGGTCCAAGGACCAATACCTGAGTCACCCCACTTACTTCTTCAGAGAAAATTCCATTTATTTTGTTGCCTCCCACTCAGACACTCTAGGTTCCATACAACAGATGTTTAATTTATTTACTGTATGTCTCAAATGCAGAATCATGTCAAAGGCCTTACTGAAATTCAAATACACTACATCTAGCGCTTTCTATTGATCCAATTCTCTGATCACCAAAAGAAATAGGTCAAATTAATTTAACAAGATTTACCTCAAGTAAAACCATGCAGCCTTGGATCTTACAATCCATTGGTTTCCAAAATTGCACTATCCTTTGTTAGTTATACATTTTTGAAAAGTTTTTAATTTCTTAATGTGCTTTTAAAAATTGTGATTCTACAAAGTGAAAATTTTAAAATTATCCTTATATAAAACACTCATTAATAATGTTGTTGGTTTGTAAGAGAGAAAAAATACTTTTAATCACTGAACAGGAAAGCAGTTTTCAACTGAGGATTTTATCCAGGTAATTGCATAGATACCCAGGCAAAATTGTTTGAAAATTGTCCGCTTCTACAATTAACCTTTTATTAGTTCAACAATGTAATAATTACTTCATGGCTAAATGAATATCCTTCTAATTTGTTTTAAATTCGTAGTAACTTATAGTGAAAACATCTATATTACTCTTCAAAATTCTAAAATTGAGGCTGGTTATGTTTTTCAGGTGGCACTTCTTTCAGTTCCTGGATTTCTTCTGAGTTGTGCTCTAACTGCAGTTTTGGCTGTCAAAGTATTTGATTACAATTGGAACTGGTACTTAGGTCTTCTCTTTGGAGTCATTATGAGCTCAACAGATCCTATTTTGTCTGCAATGTCACAAAAAAACGCTGGTATGTAAACCTTTTGTCTGTTTCTTTGTTATACTTCAGAAAATGCCTCTCCTTTGTACTTCTGGATTACCTAGTACTTCCTTTCCTGCATATGATTTTTTTCTCCATTGATAAGCAGAAAGAATCAGTCAAACAAGTGAGTGACTTCATCAGATGGTGCCAAAATGAAACAGCTGTTAGAGCTCATAAATAACTGGAAAACTTTCTGAGCATGTACAGGAGTTTCCTTCCAACCACCTCTGTGTTGTGCTCAGTGGCTTGCGGGACTGCCCCTCAAGCCACCTCCCTCACTTTGACACTGCCGGCATACTTGTGCAGAAGTCGCACTGCCAACCTTTGGTACCCAAGCCACCTGATGCTGCACCAGCTCTAAGGCATGCATGTGACAGAACACGCTTTCTCACAGGACAAGCAGGATGGTAGTTCTCGCATATGGGTGACATCATCTGGATAGAGCCCAATCACGGAACACTTTTGTCAGAGTTTCTAGAACTTTGACTGGCACCTACTGGGCATGCCCAGCAATGCACTGACCCTGCATCCAGCAGGGGTCCCCCTTCAGTCTTCTTTTTTCCACGCAGCAATAGCTACGTGGGTTAAGGAACTCTCTGGATATTTCTGACAGGAATTTTCCTCACGGAACTTAATTCAAAAATTTTCAAAAAAATTCTACCCCATAGGGGTCCCCCTATCAATATCCATACTCCGTGGTCGAAAGGTAAGGTTTTACCCTTGTTGCAGTCGATTCCTGTCGAGTTATCCCTTTGGGGCCTACTGGCCATCGACCGCACCGAGGCTAAATTTTTGTCGGAGTCATGGCATCAGGTTTTCGTTGGTGCCCCGACTGTACTCGAACAATGTCCATCACTGACCCGCATGGGGTCTGTGTTATGTGTTTGGGATCCGGCCACGATGTTCTTACTTGCACCAAATGTGCCCAAATGACACCTAAGGGGCCGTAAGGCTCGTTTAGAGAAGATGGACTTTCTTTTTTAGTGAAGAACCCCGACTCCATCGATAGTTTTGATGTCGTCTGAGCCGGTGCCTTTGACTTCTCTCCAGCACCGGGACATCGCTGCTGTTTGACCGGCGTTGACGATTCCAAAGGTCTCGATTGCTTCCTTGCCTCCTCAAGAAAAGGACTGTGGAGAACATCGTGAAAAACATCGACACCGGCTTTGGAAAGCTCAGTCCGTCGATCCAAAGTCACCGACAAAGAAGCCCTAACCAGAAAAAGCCCCATCCTCTTCTGTGTCTGGGTCACCAAGACGTTCCCCACCTTCAGTGGTGCTGGGATCTGCGATTCCACCTTCACCGGTGGACCCTCCAGCTATGCCAGTGCTGCCTCCTACTCCGGTGCCGGGGTTCCATGCCCCTGGCTTCCGCGAGGAATTGGATCAGATGATCCAAGAGGCCATTTGTAAAGCACGTCTGGGCTTCCAAACTCCATCGACGCCGGTACCGGTCCTCAAGACTGTCACTGATCCGATTCCCATAGTGCTTGCACCACTACTGGGTAGATTGGATGCGTTGATCGGTGCCCTGCCTCCGATGGAACCAAGGCCACCGGTGGGTCCAATCCTTCCCCACTGATTCCATTATCATCGGATGATGAGGAAACACCGTCTGGAATTTTACCACCAACTCGTCCATCGATGTCGCCGACCCCTCCATTGATGCCATCGATGCCTAGGCCTGGTCCTTCAGGATTAGCACCTTTTCTCCCTGCTGGAGATCCACTAGGTGCTGGAGATCAGCTCTACAATCCTTGGACTGATGATTTGTCCCAGGATTCGGATGATCTACAATCAGAGCCCTCTCCCCCAGATGAAAGACTACGCTCTCCACCAGAAGATCTGTCTTTTATTAATTTCATCAAGGAAATGTCTGAAACCATTCCTTTTCAGCTTCAGACGGAAGAGGACTCTAGGCATAAGATGCTGGAAGTACTCCAATTTCTAGATGCCCCTAAGGAAATCATGTCCATACCCATTCATGAAATCCTACTTGATCTCCTGAAGAGAAACTGGGAACACCCATGTTCGGTCCCATCGGTCAACCACAAGACAGATGCCACCTATCTGGTGCAGTCAGCTCCGGGGTTCCAAAAATATCAGATGTATCATCACTCTGTGGTTGTTGAATCAGCCCAGAAGAAGGCACGACGTTCAAAACCTCATTTTTCCATACCTTCAGGGAAGGTACAAAAATCCCAGGATGCTTTTGGCAGGCGAGTCTTCCATGGCTCCAAGGTCATATCTCACATCGCATCTTACCAGTTGTACATGACACAGTATAACAGAGACCTTTTTAAAAGGATCCAGGACTTCTCTGATTCTTTACCAGAGCAACTCCAGACTCAACTTCATACTCTGGCTCAGAAAGGTCTAGATGCAGGGAAGCACGAGGTCCACACTGCATATGATATCTTCAACATGGCCTCTAGAGTGTCTGCAGCGGGAATTAGTGCCAGAAGATGGGCCTGGCTCAAATCATCAGACTTAAGACCAGAAGTCCAAGACAGGTTAGCAGATCTACCCTATGTGGGCAATAACCTCTTCGGGGAAAAGATCGGAGAGACAGTTGAAGGATCACCATGAAACTCTGCGCCAGCTTTCTTCTGTTCCATCTGCCCCTAAGAGAACTTTCAGACGTGACTCTAAGCGGCCGGCCTATAAGCCAAGGAAATTCTATCCTCCAGCTTCTAGAGGACACCCTTCTAGACCTTACCAAAAAGGTCAATCCAGGCAGACTCAGCCTCAAAAGTCTCCTCCAGCTTCTCAGCCTGGACCAGCGTCAGGGTTTTGACTGCTTCCTAGAGAGTGTAAGCCAACCTCCTCTTCCATCCATACCGGTCGGCGGTCAGCTCCGCCACTTCAACAGCACTTGGCATACAGTCACCACAGACCAGTGGATACTGGTAGTAGTCACTCAGGGTTACCACCTAAATTTCCTGACTGTTCCAGCAGACTCTCCGCCTCGGCTGATGTGGGAGATGTCCGACCACTCTCCCTCGCTCAAACAGGAGGTCTCACTCCTCAAGTCCCAAGCAATAGAACCAGTGCCTCTCTCCCAGCAGGGGCAAGGGTTTATTCCCGGTATGTTCTAATACCAAAAAATGTCAGGTGGCGTACGCCCGATACTGGACCTCTGCGTCCTAAACAAATTTTTGCAGAGAGAAAAATTCAAAATGGTAACCTTGGGCTCTCTACTTCCTCTTCTACAAAGAAGAGATTGGCTATGCTCTCTAGCTCTCCAAGATGCTTCCACATACATCTCTATTACTCCATCTCATCGCAGATGCTTGCGATTCCTCATCGGCCCCCGACATTTCCAGTACCGTGTATTACCATTTGGCCTAGCATCCGCTCCACGAGTATTCACCAAGTGACTGGTGGTGGTCGCAGCCTTCCTCAGGAATCAGGGTGTCCATGTCTATCCTTATCTCGACGATTGGTTGATAAGGGCTCCGACTCAGCAGGGCACACTAATCTCCCTGCGTCTCACTATCAACACCCTGATTGCATTAGGGTTTCTAATCAGCTATCCCAAATCCAAGATAGTTCCATCCCAAATCCTATCCTTTACAGAGGCCGACCTAAACACTGTACAGGTGAAAGCCTTCCTCCCCCAGGATCGTGCTTTCACCATAACATCTCTGGCGCATCAACTGCAGACTCGAGTATCTTCAACTGCTCGTCACTTCCTCATACTGCTGGGTCACATGGCGTCCTCGGTGCATGTCACTCCAATGGCTCGCCTCACCATGAGGGTAATGTAGTGGACCTTAAAATGCCAATGGATTCAAGCTTGTTAGCCAGTGTCCAGCATTATCCAGGTTACCAAACAGCTCCTTCTGTCACTAACCTGGTGGATGCACCACTCCAATCTCATTCAAGGCCTTCCATTTCAGGCTGCAGATCCCCAAATTATTTTAACAACAGACGCATCCAACCTCAGGTGGGGTGCACATGTAGGCGACCTACAGACTCAGGGAACCTGACAATAAGGTTGCTATGTGGAACATCAACAAACAAGGGGGAACGGGCTCCTACCTCCTGTGTCAGGAAGCTACACAGATATGGGCATGGGCCCTTTCCCGCTCGATGTGCCTCAAAGCAACCTACTTGCCGGGAGTGGATAATGTGTTGGCAGACAAGCTGAGTCACAGTTTCCATCCGCAAGAATGGTCTCTCAACCCCGCGGTAGCGAACATGATATTCCATCGTTGGGGTTACCCTCACATAGACCTCTTTGCATTGGTTTGCAACCACAAAGTAAACAACTTCTGCTTTCTCATTCGCAGTCACCACTCACAACCAAGAGATGCCTTTGCCCTCTTCCGGGCCAGTGGTCTCCTTTATGCGTACCCTCCACTTCCTCTCATTTCAAAGGCTCTCGTGAAGCTCTGGCAGGACAAGGGATTAATGATTCTGATAGCTCCCCACTGGCCACGCCAGGTGTGGTTTCCAATCCTCCAGGACCTATCAGTACACCGACACATTCCTCTGGGGAAGAATCCCCTTCTAATCATTCAGAACGAAGGGTATCTGCGAAACCCCGACCTCCAATCTCTGTCTCTGACGGCCTGGATGTTTAAAGGTTAATACTCCAACCTTTTAACCTTTCTGAGTCGGTATCCCGAGTCCTGGTGGCTTTACGAAAGCCTTCAACGAGATGGTCTTATCGCTCTAAATGGAAGAGGTTTACGGTCTGATGCACTTCCATGTCCATAGACCCCTTTCACTTATTCCACTGCGAGGTTCCTGGTCTATCTCTGGCACCTGTCAGAGTTAGGCCTAAAAACTTCCTCTATCAGGGTGCATGCGAGTGCAGTGTCTGCGTACCATAAGGGTATAGGTAATGTTTCCATTTCCACACAACTCTTAGTATCACGCTTCATTAGAGGCTTGCTCCATTTAAAACCTCCACCCTGCCCTCCTGCCCCTGCTTGGGATCTTAATGTAGTTTTGAGATGGCTCATGAAACCTCCGTTTGAGCCTCTCCACTCCTGTGATCTCCACTATCTCACCTGAAAGGTAGTTTTTCTTCTGGCGATCACGTCTGCTCGCAGAGTTAGTGAATTACAGGCATTAGTTACCTACCTGCCTTACACTAAAATTCTGCATGATAGGGTAGTGCTCCGCACTTATCCCAAATTTTTGCTGAAGGTAGTGTCGGAATTTCACATTAACCAATCTATTATCCTACCTACCTTTTTTCCCAGGCCCCATTCGAACCCAGGAGAACAGGCTCTTCATTCCTTGGACTGCAAACGTGTCCTAGTCTTCTACCTAGACCGCACGTCGGCCCATAGGAAATCCACCCATTTGTTTGTTTCTTTTGATACTATCAAATTGGGAAATCCTGTGGGAAAGCATTATCCCAGGACAAGCAGGATGCTAGTCCTCACATATGGGTGACGTCACTGACGGAGCTCTATCACGGAAAACTTTGTCAAAATTTCTAGAAACTGTTGACTGGCACACTGAGCCCACTGAGCATGCCTAGCATGCCATGATCCCTTCAGCCACAGTGGTCTCCCTTCAGTCTTTATTTTTCCGTGCCGCAATTAGCATCGCGGTGAAGGAGCCCTGTGTGAATCTCTTCACACAAACTTGTGAATATAAAGAGTAAAATCTTTCTGAATTTCATCCCCTACATAGGGGTCTCCCTCAGACCCGCTTGATTCGAGTAACTTAATTTTTTGGTCAGAAGGCCATCGACTGCTGTCCGGCTTTCATTATGGCCACGGGCTTCAAAAAATGCCCGAACTGCACTCGCACAATGTCGATTACTGACCCGCACACCGAGTGTGTTTTGTGTCTAAGGCAGTCGCATGACGTTTCTTCCTGCCCGAAATGTGCAGAGATGACCGCCAAGGGCAGAAAAGAACATCTTTTCCATATACAACTTATGCCGTCAACGTCGACCCAATTGTCTCCGGCTGGAGCGTCAAAACGATTAGTTATTCGTAAATGTCGCATGGATGGCTCAGACTATCCCCTATTCCGTTTGCGGCATCGATAAAATCAACATCCGGGCTTGAAAAAAACACCGAACATTGACAAAAACATCATAATCGACATCGACGTACTTCGACTCCAGAGGCCTTGCTATTGCCAACAGAACCATCACCAAAAAGGCCTCGTCTACAAGAACTATCGAGGCCTACTACTCCGAGACGTTCCCCACCTCCAAAGGTGCCTGGCATCGAGCCACCACAGGGCCCTGTGGTAGAGCAGAAGATGCCTTCTCTGCCACCACCTATAGTTGCTCTGATTTCACCAGCTATAAGGGAGGAACTGGACGGATTTATCCACCAGGCAGTGAGAAAAATTCTCAGAGACCATCCATCGACACCTCTGGAGCCGATGCCTATACCGGTGCTTTCACCGATGCCTGTTCCGGTGCTGATGCCTACTCCGATGCTGGTGCCAATACAGGATTTGTCAATATTCTAACCACTGATGTTGAAGCTCGATGCCCTCATCGGAGCTCTTCCAGTGCAGCCCATCACTCCTATTCCAGTGGGTGACTATGATGCTTCCAGTACTTCTCCACCATTTGAACCTCAGCCGGGACCCTCCGGACTCTCCCGGCCGAGAATTCCGGCCTCCATCGATGCCATTCTTTTCACCACAAAAGCCTTCGATGCCATCAAGACCTCTTCATATTTCTCCTCCAAAGCATACTCCATCGGACTCTTGGGAAGATAGAGACACTGACACATCTTCAGAGGGCTTCATGTCTGAACAGTACCCTCCTGAAGACAGAAAAAAGTCACCCCCAGAGGACCTGTCTTTTACCACTTTTGTAAAAGAAATGGCTGACACTATTCCATTTAAACTAGTGTCTGAAGAGGATACTAGACAACAGACCTTAGAGGTCCTTCAGTTTGTAGACCCTCCTAAGGAAGTATTAGCTATTCTGATACATGAGGTCCTGGTAGAACTACAGCACAGATTATGGGAACACCCATGCTCAGTTCCACCTGTAATAGAAGGATGGATACCTCCTCTCTGGTGCAGCACATCCCCGAATATCAGTGGGCCCAGCTTCCACATCAATCTGTGGTGGTAGAATCTGCTCAGAAAAAATCAAAGAGAGTACGGCCTCATTCATCAACTCCTCCAGGAAAAGAACAAAAGTTCTTGGACACTCTGGGCAGGAAAGTCTTCCAAGGCTTGATGCTTAATTACAGAATAGCGTCATATCAGCTTTATATGACGCAATATCAGCGCAATCTCTGGAAGCAGATGCAGCAATTAGCTGAAACCCTGCCTTAACAATATCAGGACTCAGCTAATGACATTATCCACAAAGGTTTAGAAGCAGGCAAGCATGAGGTCCGCGCTGCCTATGACAGTTTTGAAACCTCTTCACGAGTAGCGGCTACTGGCATCAGTGCATGTCATTGGGCCTGGCTCAAGGCTTCAGACCTCAGGCCTGAGGTTCAAGAAAAGCTGGTAGATTTACCTTGTGTAGGCGATAACCTTTTTGGAACAAGAGTTCAAGATGCAGTAGCCCAACTTAAAGAACACTCTGAAACTCTGCGTCAATTATCTGCTATCCCACAAGATACTTCATCTGCCTCACGCCGCCCGGCACAAAAGGATACCAGAAGACCCTACTACAGGCAACGTAGGTACTATCCGCCAGCACCCCGTGGTAGAGCATCCAGACCACTGCAAAGATCCCAGCCTAGATAACCGAGGGCTTCTAGGCCTCAACCTCCCCCTCAAATAGGCCCAGTATCAGGCTTTTGAAAAAGAACCAGAGGACAGCAGCCACTCCATCAACCCCAAACCAACCATACCAGTGGGAGGTCGAGTCTCTCTCTTTCACACCCATTGGTCAAATATCACAACAGATCAATGGGTACTATCAATTATAACACGAGATTACCAAATGAATTTTCTCACAGTACCAAAAGACTCTCCACCAAAGTCTCTTTGGATACACAGGGATCATATCACTCTTCTGCAAGCAGAATCATCCACCCTTCTGAGAGCCAAGGCCATGGAACCAGTTCTCCAACCTCAGCAGGGCATAGAATTCTACTCCCATTATTTCCTCATTCCAAAGAAACAGGAGGCCTAATCCCATCCTAGACCTCCGAAATCTCAAAAAAGTTCAGAATGGTCTCCTTAGGCACCATGCTTCCTCTTCTTCAAACAGGAGACCTGCTCTGTTCTCTGGATCTACAGGATGCCTATGCTCACATTCCAATATACCCTCCTCATCGCAAGTTTCTGCATTTCATGGTGGGTCATCAACACTTTCAATACCGGGTTCTGCCATTCAGACTTTCCTCAGCACCCAGAGGGTTCACAAAGTTCCTAACGGTAGTAGCAGCTCTCACCTCTCTCAGGCTTCCAATCAATCTGCTCCATTCGCTGGGATTTCTAATCAACTACCAAAAATCCCACCTCATCCCATGTCACCTACTGCAATTGATCGGAGCAGAGTTGAATACCATAATATCAAGAGCCTTCCTCCCAAAAGACCGAGCAGAGACACTCTCCTCATTAGCACACTCTCTGACTTACAGAAACAAGCGACAGCGCTTCAGTTTCTAACTCTACTTGGCCATATGGCCTCCACGGTTCATGTCTCTCCCATGGCCAGATTAGCCATGAAAATAACCCAATGGACATTAAGATCACAGTGGATACAAGCCATTCAACTGCTGTCGTCCCCAGTTCAAATAACCCACCAGCTACTTTCATCTCTCCAATGGTGGGTGAACAAGGACAACTTGCGCAAAGGCCTACACTTCCAACAGCCAATTCCGCAAGTAACTTTAACTACAGATGCATCCACCCTAGGTTGGGGAGCTCACATAGACAATCTCCAAACCCAGGGTGCTTGGACAAAACTCGAAGCAACATTTCAAATCAATTTCCTGGAACTTCGAGCTATACGTTATTCTCTACATGCATTCAAGGACTGCCTTTCACACAAAACTGTTCTGATACAAACGGACAACACAGTTGCCATGTGGTACCTGAACAAACAGGGAGGTACGGACTCATATCTCCTTTGTCAAGAAGCCGCACAGATTTGGGACTGGGCCCTGGCACATTCCATGTTTCTCCTGGCCTTTGCGCAAGTTATCTGGCAGGAATTCACAACTTAGTAGCAGACCATCTCAGTAGTCAATTCCAACCTCATGAGTGGTCCCTGGATCCCTTAGTAGCGACCAGGATATTTCACCATTGGGGACAACCAACAATAGACCTCTTTGTGTCACATCTGAACCAACGAGGGATCCTTTTGCATCTGAGCTGAATCACAAAGTGGACAGATTCTGCCCTCTGCACAAACAAACAAACCAGTTAGCCAGGGCGCCTTTGCTCGCCCCTGGAATTCAGGTCTTCTATACGCATATCCTCCAATCCGCTAATAACCAAGACTCTAGTGAAGCTACAACAGGACAAGGAGTCCATGATACTCTTAGCCCCATATTGGCCTCGACAAATGTGGTTCCCCAAGCTTCTCGATCTCTCGATCAGGAACCCGATTTGCCCGAGTACAGCTCCCACTCTCATAGCTCAGGATCAGGTCAGGTTGCGCCATCCTAACCTTCAATCCCTATCTCTAACAGCCTGGATGTTGAAAGCTTGATCCCACAACCACTCAATCTTTCAACTAATGTCTCTCAAGTGCTTGTAGTTTCACGTAAGCCTTCCACACGAAAGAAAATATACTTCAAGTGGAAAAGAATCACCTTGTTGCATGCATAAAAAAGTATTGACCCCTTTTCCTGCCCCACATCATCTTTTCCCGTTGATAGCAGGGCTGAATTAGCCAGGCTGTCAGGGGATCTGTTAATCAGGTCCGGGAGGCAGACCTTGTTAAGCAGAGGTTAGTTTTTTGTCTCTGCGGCTGCGCGTGTGTTCCCGCACAGGAAAGTGACAGATTCTCCTCAGTCTGTTCTTTCCGCGGGCGGGATCGCACGTGGAGCCATTTTTCTCCTCAGAATGTCCAAATCGGGCTTCAAACGATGTCACTGTGGCAAGATAATATCAGTCACGTATGGCCATGATCGATGTTATCGTTGCCTAGGCGCCAATCATGATGTAGGAGACTGCGAGTTTTGTGCTCGTATGTCCCCTAGGGCCCAGAAACAACGGGCCTATCGCCTTAAGGAACTCCTCATCCTCTCGGACCTGGAGGCTCACTCTTCACCGGGCCCGGTGAAGACACCCGCTCACTATCACAAGAGAGCGGCTTTGTGGGATCACCCTTCTAGGTCGAGAGGAAAAGAGGTCATGAGGCAAGTACCAGTGAATCAGGGCTCTGATTCCCTTGATCAGGATCGATCTGCCTCGAAAAGTCTGGCGTCGCAGTCCCGTTCGCCCTCACGGGACGGTTCCGAGGAACCAAGTATCGACGCAGGGACCGAAGAGGGCGCTAGTAACGTCGTTGCACACTAAGGGGCGGATTTTCAGAGCCCTGCTCGCGTAAATCCGCCCAAAACCGGGCGGATTTACGCGAGCAGGGCCCTGCGCGCCGGGAAGCCTATTTTACATAGGCCTCCCAGCGCGCGCAGAGCCCCGGGACTCGCGTAAGTCCCGGGGTTCTCGGAGGGGGGCGTGTCGGGGGGCGGGCCCGGTCGTCGCGGCGTTCCGGGGGCGTGTCGGTAGCATTTTGGGGGCGGGTACGGGGGCGTGGCTACGGCCCGGGGGCGTGGCCGCGCCCTCCGTACCCGCCCCCAGGTCGCGGCCCGGCGCGCAGCAGGCCCGCTGGCGCGCGGGGATTTACGTCTCCCTCCGGGAGGCGTAAATCCCCCGACAAAGGTAAGGGGGGGTGTAGACAGGGCCGGGTGGGTGGGTTAGGTAGGGGAAGGGAGGGTAAGGTGAGGGGAGGGCAAAGGAAAGTTCCCTCCGAGGCCGCTCCGATTTCGGAGCGGCCTTGGAGGGAACGGGGGGAGGCAGCGCGGCTCGGCGCGCGCAGGCTATACAAAATCGATAGCCTTGCGCGCGCCGATCCAGGATTTTAGTGGATACGCGCGGCTCCGCGCGTATCTACTAAAATCCAGCGTACTTTTGCTTGAGTCTGATGCGCAAGCAAAAGTAGGCTGATCGCGCTTCTTTTAAAATCTACCCCTAAGGCGCCAAAAAAGTTGAGACACAGCACGGTGCCTTCAGCGCCGAAGGTAAGAATGGTGCCGGAAAAGTCGTCGCATACCACGGCTCCGACAACGACGGCGCCGAAATCGGCACAGACTACTGCGCCAGAACCATTGGCGCCGAAAACAACAACGGCGCACACTATGGGCCTGAAAACACTCATTACAGTGCAGTTGGGGCGCCGACGTGACCTATACAGCCTTTCACGGGACCCCATGCCATCTCACCCCGTATACGACCAAAAGACAACGAAAGAACATAGGAGCAGTCGAAAGCGAAGACAGCAATCCCCACAGTTATCGCAATCTACCTCTAGTGATTCTACACAACGAACATCGGAGATGTCTTCTAAAAGGTCTCGATCTACGCACAAGAGAACAACTCAGAGGAGACCAAGTCACACACATAGGCACAGACACCATTCTAGTCGTGACACAGTGCCAAAAAAGACCTCAGACAGGGAAGTCAGTCCTTCCACCTCCAGATCCTCCAAAAGTCAGCGCCATAGGGCACGTTCACATCAGTCGCCCATATGCCTCACGTCTTCTCATGCATCCATGTCACCACAGAGTTCTTCTAGGGGACTAGAAGATACTTCTCCACCACCGGCAGCACCATGCCACAGACTACTGGTAAACCAGTGATGCCTCCTAAGACAAAGGAAGCTTTCTGGCAGTTATCACAGTCACTAGCAGGATTCTACGAAACTCTAGAATCTTCTTACACAATGATCAACCAACCACAGAAACCCGCTAGCGACCCCAATACTCAACCTTCACGGGAGCAATCGGCAGAACCCCCCCATATCACCAATTTCAGATCGGTCTCCATCCTCACTTGAAAGACAAGAGATTCCGGGAGATTCTCTGTCCCCTTCTCTATCTCCATCCTCATCGGCAGGGTTCCCGTCTGATCTGCAGGAACAACCGCAGGAACCATACTCTCTGCCTGAAGACCTCTTGTACCCTAGATTTTTGGAGAAACTGGGTACCATTTTGCATTTGGAAGTACAGAAGGAATCCAATCCCAGATCAGAAACTCTGGGTCTTCTAAAATTTTTTGATGTCCCCCATAAGAACCTGGCAAGTATCCAAAAACTATTCCATGTTACCGTTGCTAGTAATAGCAGTGGTTATTATCTAAGTCAACTTAATTAATAGCAGGTAATGGACTTCTCATCCAAGAACTTATCCAATCCTTTTTTAAACACAGCTATACTAACTGCACTAACCACATCTTCTGGCAACAAATTCCAGAGTTTAATTGTGCGTTGAGTGAAAAAGAACTTTCTCCGATTAGTTTTAAATGTGCCACATGCTAACTTCATGGAGTGCCCCCTAGTCTTTCTATTATCCGAAAGAGTAAAAAACCGATTCACATCAACCCTGCAAGAATCATAGTTGCTACCTCAATAACAGTGCCACTGTTCCTCAAAGGTTATGCTGTTCCTCAAAGGTTATGTCAGAAAGTACTTCACTGGGCCCACAACTCATTTGGCAGATCATCCAGAGATGACTCAGACCCTGAAGTTAATTTTCCATCACTACTGGTGGCCTTAGATGAAGTCCGACGTGAAGTAATAACTAGAATCCTGACCTACATGTGCTATTAATAAGAGTTCTTGAGCTCAACCTAGGGGGTTTGTGACAGAGTGTACTGAAAACTACCTCACTCTACCTTAAGGAGCCCGGTTCAGGCTTTTAAACCAGTCCTCCATATGGCAGAATGCAGCAGGGGATTCTGAGTGAAGGGAAGTTCCGTTTACCCTACTATAAGAACCCAGGCCCAGAGAGCTTGAAAGACCCTGAGGAACTAGGAGAGTCTCACCATATGCAAGGAGCAGTTACGTCTAAGGTTTGTGATTGACATAAAAGTAAAAACCTTGCTATTTTAAGATTGTGAATTACCTGGAGTTAAGGAAAGCTATATTGTTTCTTTTATTTGTGTACTACCTGAAGCTAAGGTGAGCTGCACTGCTTGTTTTGAGTTTTGAACTTTTATTCACTATAAATAAAGGGCATAAAAGGGTAATAGCCAGTGTCTGCAGCCTGATTCTTTCTGGCTGTTACCAAGCTGCTCTCGCCATATTCCTTTCCAGATCATTTATATATATATATATTGAAAGGCACCGGTCCAAGTACTCTACTGTTTACCCTTTTCCACTGAGAAAACTGACCATTTAATCCTACTCTGTTTCCTGTCTTTTAACTAGTTTGTAATTCACGAATGGATATTGCCTCCTATCCCATGACTTTTTAGTTTTCTTAGAAGCCTCTCATGAGGGACTTTGTCAAACACCTTCTGAAAATCCAAATATACTAAATCTACCTGTTCACCTTTATCCACATGTTTATTAACCCCTTCAAAAAAAATGAAGCAGATTTGTTAGGCATGACTTTCCTTGGGTAAATTCATGTTGACTGTGTTCCATTAAAACATGTCTTTCGATATGCTCTACGATTTTGATCTTTAGAATAGTTTTCACTATTTTTCTGGGCACTGAAGTCAAGCTCACTGGTATATAGTTACCTGGATCGCCCCTAGCCCTTTTTAAATATTGGGGTTATATTGGCCACCCTCCAGTCTTCAGGTAGTATGGATGATTTTAATGATAGGATACAAATTTTAACTAATAGATCAGAAATTTCATTTTTGAGTTCCTTCAGAACCCTAGGATGCATACCATCCGGTCCAGGTGATTTGCTACTCTTTAGTTTGTCAATCTGGCCTACTGCATATTCCAGGTTCACAGTGATTTGGTTCAGTTCATCTGACTCATCACCCTTGAAAACCATCTCCGGAACTGGTATCTCCCCAACATCCTCATTAGTAAACACGGAAGCAAATAATTCATCATTTAGTCTTTCTGCAATGGCCTTATCTTCCCTAAGAGCCCCTTTAACCCCCTCGGTCATCTAATTGTCCAACCGACTCCCTCACAGGTTTCTTGCTTCAGACATATTTTAAAAAGGTTTTATTATGAGTTTTTGCCTCTATGGCCTCTATGGCCCACTGGTCTTCAAAAAGAAACTCAAAACTTGGCTCTTCAGTCAAGCCTTTTCAGAGAGATAATTGATCACAGAGGTCCCCCCGGTCCCTCCAAAGGACTACTTTAACTTCTTGGTTCTCACCCCTCTAGTCCTATCACACCACATCCAACCACTATCCAGATGACTGACTCAGAGCCCTCTCGACTTTATTGATCAAACCCCTCAACCTTTACTTTCTCTAGCCCCTTTTCTTCCCGTGAGCCAGAATCTTAATCGATTCGTTCTTAAATGCATTATTCTCTTTCCTCCGTTGTCACCTCTTGCCTGGCTGTATAACTTATGCATACAGACCTTTAAGCTTTTTGTATACATAATAAGCTATTAAGTACACTTTTTGTATATGAACCTGATAGCTATTCGTTCCTAATATATTATTCTCGCTATCCCCGTTGTAACTTTCTCTCCTTTACGTATCAGTCCCACTCATTATCCCTCAGCCCACCCCATCTTTCCCTCATTTATTGCGTTTCACCATGTGTATTTAAAGTGACTTCATGTATAGCCCTAGGTCTTGTTCATACTATGCTATTATTTTTTGTATCTCATGTTCTTTGTACTCGCCCCAAGGCGACAGTTCAGTTTTTATGTAAACCGGTGCGATATGTATTCTATACAGGAACATCGGTATATAAAAGTTAAAAAAATTAAATAAATACATAAATTCTCTCTTCGCCTGTCTTATCAATGTTTTACACTTAACTTGACAATGCTTATGTTGTATCCTATTTTCTTTAGATGGATCTTTCTTCCAATATTTGAAGGATGTTTTTTTTGGCTAAAATAACCTCTTTCACCTCACCTTTTAACCATGTCGGTAATCGTTTTGCCTTCCTTCCACCTTTCTTAATGTGTGGAATACATCTGGACTTTGTTGAGATGCGACCCGTGGCTGGAGCCACGAGCCGCCTCTTATCTTTGAGTCCCGGAGGCTGCAGCAGCCGGGGCCTGTCCCGTGGCATGGAGGCCGCAAACGCCGTCACCTCATGGCCTGGAGGCCGCCATCTTGCCGCCGACACCAGGCCTTCACCACGGCAGGAGTCGCGGACTTCACAGTCCTCTTCGCAGCAGGAGCCGCACCCAGACCTCCTCTTCAGCGACAGGATGCCGCCGCTATGTCAGGGCCTGCCCTGAGACCCAGCTTCCTCCTGTAGGGCAGCGGCAGGGATGCTTCTGTCCAGAGTCCTGGACTTCCTGTTCTTGCCCCTCCTAAGGGGCCAGGCTGCGTCTCTTTCCCCTTCTTAAAGGGTCAGGGAGGTGTGGTCCCTCGGAGGGCTCCTCCCAGGGAGTTGCCTCATCAGTCCTACAAAACGGTCCCTCAGCCATTAAGCCAGGGCCTTGGCAAGGAGCTAGACTCTTTGGAGCAGTCCTCCCTTGGAGTTCGTGTTCTGCTCCATTGGACTTGTTTTCTGTTCCAAGTTCTTGTGATGCCTTCCATCTTCGGTTCCAAGTTCCTGTGATGTCTTCCATCTGCCTTGTCGTCACGTCCCTCATCTCCTGAGGCCTCCCTGGCTGTGCAAGTTTCCTGAGGTTCCTGGCTTTAACTTTCCCTCACTGAGTCCCACCTCAGTGTTCTGGCTCAGAGTTCCGTCTTTGGGTATCTGTCTTCGAGTCCTGTCTCCAAGTACTCCCTTGAGCTGTGTCCAGGTCCTTGGAGCACCTTGCTCTTGCCTTTGTTTCCTCGATGAGTGAGTTACAAGTCCTCGTCTCTTCAGATCTTCACTTACAAGTCCTTGTCTCGTTTCCAGAGTCATTCCTAGACTTGGACTTGCCTCAGCGCAAGGGCACACACACTTACCCCGCACTGGGGAGTGCCCCCTATCACTCCCTTCCATGAAAGTGCAACAGAATGCGCCTCTAGGATTGTATTTTTAAACAATGTCCATGGCTGTTGAACACTTTTAACCTTTACAACTGCACCTCAGTTTTTTCTAACTATTTTCCTCATTTTATCAAAGTTTCCCTTTTGAAAGTTTAGTGTTAGAGCTGTAGATTTACTTTTTGTCCCCCTTCCAGTTATTAGTTTAAATTTGACCATGTTATGATCACTATTGCCAAGTGGCCCCACCACCGTTACCTCTCTCACCAAATCCTGCGTTTCACTAAATCTAAAATAGCTCCCTGTCTTGTTGGTTCCTGAGAAACACCGCAATAGGCTGACTCTACAGTAAGCTTTTATTATACAGAAATAGAGTGATGCCCGTGGACCGAGCAGCTCTCAGCCACTGAGTAGTCTCTGATAGCAGTGTTCAGTTCAGGCACTGGTGATATAAGTGCATAGAAGATCTCACCCGATGTTGGGAAGTTCAGGGTCCAGTAGTGGTCCGCGGAGCAGAGTAGGCTGAGAACCCAGTCACAGGATGGAGCCAACAGTGACAGATCCAGTAGTGGTCCCTGGCGCGGAGTATGCCGAGAATCTGGTCTGTAGTGAGACAAGATAGAGAGAATGAAGAATGAGGTACTCACAAGGCTGGTAATGCTGCCGAGGATATAGCTTCCACAGTAGAGAAGGTAAAAGGGCAGACCGGGATACCAGTGCCGTGGTCCTTGAGGAGCAGGTTAATCCAGTAAGTAGTCAGGAGCGGGCAAGGCCCTCTTGGAGCGAGTACCTAGTCGTCTTTCAATGCAGGGTAACCTGGAGAGGAGATAGAAGCGAAGCAAGGCCCCCAAGGAGCGGATGCCTTGAGCGTCTTTGCTGAGCAAGAAAACCCCGGAGGGTAGGTAGGAGTGGCAGAGCCCCCGAGGAGCGGGTACTCAGAGCGTCCTTAGAATTAACATAACCCCAGAGGGTTGGTAGGAGTAGATACTCTGAGCGAGCATCTCAGAAGCGGTAGAAATTAGCTGGACTGGAATCCTTGCTAACTTGTAGCAACAGGGGCTAAGTACCCGGAAATAGTGACGTCGTGCGTTGGGAACGCCCCAGAGTTTCCCGCCATGACGTATTCAAAAGTGAGGGTGGTGCGCACATGCCCTAGGAGGCCTCAGTGCAAATATGCGAATGTAATCGCTCATGCTGGCCCGGAGACGCCAGAGAGGTCTGTGAGGAGAGGCGGAGGCAGCCATCTTGCCCAGAGGAGAGGAAAGAGAGAAAAATGAGGTGAGACAGAGAGGACGCAGCCATCTGCGACCAAAGGGCTCAACAGTACCCCCATTCAAAGGGCCCCCTCCAGGCCTCCTTCCAGAGGGTTTGGGTTTCAGAGGATGTGTCTGATGGAAACGACAGATTGTCTTTGTCGATGATGTTGACAAGAGGTTCCCATGAATTCTCCTCAGGTCCGTACCCTCCCAGGAGATAAGATACTCCCAACTCTTGCCTTTTTTGCGAACATCTAGGATGTCATTAACCTTGTATTCAATGTCCTCCTCAGCATCCAGATTGACTGGTTCAGGAGTCTTGTTGGAAGACTCAGAGTACAAGCGGTTTTAGTAGGGCCACGTGAAAGGCGTTGTGTATTTTCATGGATGGAGGTAGTCTTAAGCTGTACGTCAAATTCTCCAATCGTCGGAGGATGGCAAAGGGTCCGACATGCTGCAAAATGTGCTGAAGGCAGCTTGAGGCGAAGAAATTTAGTACTCAACCAGACCTTATCTCCAGGTTGAAATTGAGGTGCCTTCCTATGATGAGCATCTTAGTCTTTCTTGGCTCTTTGGCCTGCTTTAAGGAGCAGTTCCTTGGTATGTCTCCAGAGCTGTTGTAACTCCGCTGCAGTGGATTGATCTGCTGGTGAGGCCATAAACAGTGGTAGTGGCAGAGGAGGTAGTGGTTGACGACCGTATACGACTTGGAAAGGGGTAACCCTGTAGCTGTGGCAGGATGTGAGTTTATGGCAAACTCTGCCCACGGTAGCAGTTCTGCCCAGTCACTTTGTCTTGTGTTCACATAAGATCGCAAGAATTGTTTAAGCATTCTTTTCATTCTTTCAGTTTGTCAATTGGATTGTGGGTGATAAGCAAGGTTAAGTCCAGTGAAATGTCAAATTTTTTACAAAGCGCTCTCCAGAATTTTGCGGTAAATTGGACACTTCTGTCGGACAAGAGGTGTTTGGGCATCCCATGGAGGCGAAAAATGTGCTTGACAAAGAGCTTCGCCATTTTAGAGAAGCGATCGACGGTTGCCCAAATTGTATTGTTTCCTTCAGAGGAAGGCAGATTCTCTATGAAGAATCTGTGTCCAAGGTTCCTCAGGGACCAGCAGAGGTTGTAAGAGGCCCCAGGGGCATCCGACAGGCGGCTTCTGTCTTGCACAGGAAGACACATAGGCTTGTACATCCTCCCCATTGTAGGCCACCAGTAGTAACATTGGAGCATGGCGAGTGTACGGTTCTGCCCGGGATGGCCAGCCAAGCGGGAGTCGTGCGCCTATTTTAATAGTTTTTTCCTCAGATTTCGAGCCACTACTGTCTTACCGGGAGGAACTGCATGGGAGGCAGTGAGGAACACTTTCTCGGGGTTGATGATGTGGCACGTCTTCTGGAGAAAAAGAACGTGAAGGGGCATCTGTTCGGACATTTTTGTCTCCTGGACAGTATTTGAGCAAGAAGTCAAATCTGTTGAAATACAGTGACCATCTGGCCTGTTGGTTGTTAAGTCGCTGTGCATGTCGAAGATACTCCAAATTATTGTGATCAGTGTATACTAGAATTTGATGTTGAGCGCCTTCCAGCCAGGGGTGCCACTCCTCAAAAGCTAATTTAATAACGAGTAGTTCTTTGGCTCCAATTCCATAATTTTTTTCAGCAGGAGAAAAAAAACGTCTCACGAAGAATGAACAAGGATGGACAACATTGGAGTCACTGTGCTGACTTAAGACTGCTCCCACGCCGATGTCGGAGGAGTCGACCTTGACGATGAATGGGCGATGAGGGCCTGGGTGGTGAAGACAAAGTTTTTTTGGAAGGCTTCCTTGATGGTCTGAAATGCCGCCATGGCCTCAGGAGACCATTTGGAAGGGTTGGCTCCTTTCCTGGTCATGGCCGTGAGTGGAACCGTCAAAGTGGAATAATTCTTGATAAATGAACAGTAGTAGTTCGTGAAGCCAAGGAAGCGGCGTAGCACCTTCAACCCAGTGGGTTAAGGCCATTCTTGAATGCTTTTCATCTTTTGGGGGTCCATCTGAAAACCCTCCTTGGAGACGGTATAACCCAGGAAAGGTACAGATTCCTGGTGAAACGCACACTTCTCAAGGTTGTAGGCTCCCTTGAGATCAAATTTGGAGAAGATCTTGGCCCCCTGAAGTCTGTCGAATAATTCTATTATCAGTGGCAGAGTATAATGATCCTTGATGGTGATCTCGTTGAGACCTCTATAATCAATGGCGAAGGTAGCCATCTTTTTTCCTAACGAAGAAAGATCCCGCGCCAGGCAGGGATTTAGAGGGTCTAATGAACCCTTTTTGCAGGTTTTCTTGTATATAGGCTGACATAGCTTTAGTCTCTGCTACCAAGAGGGGATATACCCTTTCCTTGGGAGGCTCTGAGTTGGGCTTCGGATTGATTGCACAATCAAAAATCCAAACAAGTCTGCCACTTGTTTGGAGAACACATTCTGAAGCGTTGCGTATTGGGGTGGGAGGCCAGGCAATGATGATATGGTGGGCATACAGGGCACAGGAGAAACCTTCAAACGACATCTGTCATGACAGTCAAGTCCCCATTGTGACAATTCCAAAGTTGCCCATTGAAACTGAGGCATGTGATCCTGTAACCAGGGAAGTCCGAGCACCACTGGGTGGATAGTCTTTTCAAGATCAAGAAAAGAGATGGTCTCTGAGTGTAGAGCCCTGGTGCGAAGGCATATGGGCTGTGTGGTAAGCAAGACTTCTCCTGGAAGTGGTTCTCCATATATTGAAGATAGCAGCAATGGCGTAGCCGTGGGCATAGTAGTAATTCGCAGATGTTCCACCAAGCATTTTAAAATAAAATTACCTCCGGCCCCGGAGTCTAGGAGGGAAAGTGTCTGAAACTCTAGGCTTCCGCAGATGAGTGAGACAGGAAGCTATAATGGAGGAGAGGGTGTAGTTAGACCTAAGAAGTGTCCTCCTGCAGATCCTAGGTCTGCATGTTTTCTGGGCAGATAGGACAAGTCTGGACAGCATGGCCGGAGTGACCGCAGTACATGCATAAGCCCGTGCGTTTGCGGAAGCGTCTCTCCTTCGAGGTTAAATGGCTGCGGTCTAGTTGCATTGTCTCATCTTCTTCACTGGGTGACAACTCTGGAATATGAGCTGCGTGCAAGGGTTTAGGACAGGTACCTCCCGAGACATGCTTCTTGGGACTCTTAGCCTCCTGAGTCCAGTCTCGAATGTGACGATCTATTCTTCCAGCCAATTCGATTAGAGACTCCAGGGTGTCAGGTAATGCTGCCGAGGATATAGCTTTCGCAGTAGAGAAGGTAGAAGGGCAGACTGGGACGCTGGTGCCGTGGTCCTTGAGGAGCAGATTAACCCAGGAAATAGGAGCGGGCAAGGCCCTCGTGGAGCAAGTACCTAGGTGTCCTTCAATGCAGGGTAACCTGGAGAGGAGATAGAAATGAAGCAAGGCCCCCGAGGAGCGGGTGCCTTGAGCATCTTTGCTGAGCGAGAAAACCCAGAGGGTAGGTAGGAGAGGCAGGGCCCCCGAGGAGTGGGTACCTAGAACATCCTTAGAATCAGCGTAACCCTGGAGGATTGGTAGGAGTAGGTACTCTGAGCAAACATCTCAGAAGCAGTAGAAATTAGCTGGACCGGAATCCTTGCTAACTTGTAGCAGTGTTGGGGATCTGGGGCTAAGTTCCTGGAGGTAGTGACGTCATGCGGTGGGGATGCCCCCGAGGTTCCCGCCATGACGTATTTAAAAACGAGGATGGTGCACGCGCCCTATGAGGCCTCAGTGCAAACATGGCGAACGCAATCTCCCATGCCAGTCCGGGGACACTGGAGAGGTCATAAGAACATGCCATACTGGGTCAGACCAAGGTTCCATCAAGCCCAGTATCCTGTTTCCAACAGTGGCCAATCCAGGCTATAAGAACCTGGCAAGTGCCCAAAAACTAAATCTATTCCATGTTACTGTTGCTAGTAATAACAGTGGCTATTTTCTAAGTCAACTCAATTAATAGCAGGTAATGGACTTCTCCTCCAAGAAGTTATCCAATTCTTTTTTAAACACAGCTATACTAACTGCACTAACCACATCCTCTGGCAACAAATTCCAGAGTTTAATTGTGCGTTGAATGAAAAAGAACTTTTTCCGATTAGTTTTAAATTTATCTCAGGACAAGCAGGATGCTAGTCCTCACACATGTGTGACATTGGTAATGGAGCCCTATACGGAAAAACTTCTGTCAAAGTTTCTATGAAACTTTTGACTGGCACCTAAAGTGCCTACTGAGCATGCCCAGCATGCCATGATATTCCCTGCCACAGGGGTCTCCCTTCAGTCTTCTTTTTTCCGCGGAGCCATTAGCCTCGCGGTTAAATTGGAGTCCTGTGGTGAAATTTCATTACAATTTAAAACTTTTAGAAAGAGTTAGAAAAACTTCCCACCACAAGGGTCTCCCTTCCTTACCATCGCGGTAAGTTTTTCTTCATTTTCGTCGGTTTCATACCATTTTTCTAAGCCATAGTCGTCGACGGCTGTCTGACTAAAATGGCCTCGGGTTTTAAGAAATGCCCGAATTGTACCAGAAATATGTCCATAACGGACCCGCACCAGGAATGTGTGCTTTGCCTCGGCGAAAAACACGACGTCAGGTCCTGTAATTTGTGCGCCGAGATGACATCGAAGGGACGTTGACTCCGGATGGAGAAGATGGAGCACCTTTTCAAGATTCAATTGCTCCCAACAGCATCGACGTCCGCCCAGTCGTCTCCCTCTAGGTCGATACATCAGGTAATCCTTAAAAAATGACTTCCAGGTGAGGCCGGAGATGTTTCTACTCCCTCCCCCTCGCCATCGTCCAAGGCGTCCACATCGGGCAGTGAGAAGTCGAAGGAAAAGCATCGGCATCGACATCGACGCCCGCACACCATCGAGCCGGTGCCCGCCACGTCATTGACGGAATCGGCCTCCTCCACTAAGAAAGCTGGGCTGAGCGTGGAGTCTCCGAGGCCTACGATTCCAGGGTGATCCCCACCGATACTGGTACCGGCATCGCCATCACCGCCTCCCCCCATAGCTGCTCTGATTCCATCAGCTATGCGGGCGGAACTTGATGGATATATCCGTCAAGCGGTTCGACAAGCACTCATCGATACGATGCCATTACAGCCATCGGCACAGACTTTACCATCGACACCAGCTCCGGTGCCATCGGAGCCGGTACCGTCGATGCCGATGTCACCATCGATTCCGCCACCGATACCATCGGTACCGCTTCCGATTCCGGCGTCGATTCCACTGATGACTCCGTCAATGCCTGCCTCAGAGGTATCTTTTTTCCACCCTCTGATGCAGAAACTGGATACTTTAATCGATGCCATGTCCAGGAAGCCGCAAGACATCAACGAAGAACCCATTCCAGGACCTTCAGGAGTTCCTAGGCCTCACCAGCCACAGTCTCCTCTATTCCCAACAATTCCAAAGGCTCCACCATCGATGCCTGCTAGGCCACCGCCAGTGTTCCACCCAAGGGATACGGGCACAGACACAGATATCTCTTCAGAGGAAGATATGCTTTCTGAACCATCACCTCCCAAGGACCGTAGAAAGTTTCCTCCGGAAGACTTATCATTTTCCAACTTTGTAAAGGACATGGCGGAGACTATCCCTTTCCAACTACAGTCTGAGATAGATTCCAGACAAAGAACACTGGAGGTTCTACAATTCGTAGATCCTCCAAAGGAGATTTTGGCTGTGCCAGTGCATGAAGTACTACAGGAACTCATGTACCGAATGTGGGAACATTCTGGATCACTTGCATCGGTCAACAAGAGATCAGATGCGAAGTACCTGGTTCAACCAATTCCTGGATTCCAAAAGGCTCAGCTACCTCACCAATCGGTGGTAGTTGAGTCCGCTCAGAAAAAAGCTAAAATAGTGAAAACTCACTCCTCCACGCCACCAGGAAAGGATAATAGATTCATTGATAATTTAGGACGTAAGGTATTTCAGGGATCTATGTTGGTATCTTGAATTGCAGCTTATCAACTCTTCATGAACCAGTACCAACGTAATCTCTGGAAGCAGGTCCAGGAGCTTACCCAGACACTCCCTGATCAGTACCAGGAAGCCTTTTTCCAACTGGTGTATAAAGGCCTAGAAGCAGGCAAGCATGAGGTTAGGGCAACTCATGACAGTTTTGAAACGGCATCTCATCTGTCAGCTTCAGGTATTACAGCTCGTCGATGGGCCTGGCTTAAGCATCAGATTTGAGGCCAGAGGTACAAGAGAGACTGGCCGACCTTCCTTGTCTTGGAGACAATCTATTTGGGGACAAGGTGAAAGAAGCAGTCGCCACGTTAAAAGAGCATACAGAAACTCTAAAGCAGCTCTCTTTAATACCTCAGGAGTCTCAACCTCCTTCCAGGAGACTTCCCAGATGGGATACAAGGCGTCCATATTACCGCCAACGATGCTACTATCCTCCAACAAGCCGTGCAAGACCATCTCGCCCAGCTCAGCGTCCCCAGTCTAGGCAAAGACCTTCCAGCCCTCAACCCCCTCCTCAGACTGCATCAACATCGGGGTTTTGAAAAATACTCAGAGACAGAACCGTCAATCCACTCCCACACCTACCAGTAGGAGGTCGCATAGCCTTTTTTCATCACGCCTGGACCTCCATAACTACAGACCAATGGGTACTTTGCATTGCAGCTCATGGGTACCGATTGGATTTTCTCACTGTACCAAAAGACACTCCACCAATCTCCTCTTGGACAGTGAACTATCACTCCAAACTTCTAAAAACAGAATTATCCACCCTTCTGAGAGCCAGGGCCATAGAACCAGTTCCCGGGCCTCAGCAGGGCAGAGGATTCTACTCCCGCTATTTCCTCATTCCAAAGAAAACAGGAGGCCTACGTCCTATCCTAGACCTCAGAAATCTCAACAAATTTCTCAAAAAAGAAAAATCCAGGATGGTATCATTAGGCATCATGCTACCTCTTCTTCAAAAAGGGGATTGGCTCTGCTCTCTGGATCTTCAAGATGCCTACGCTCACATTCCCATATTTCCTCCTCATCGCCAATACTTGCGATTTCTGGTCGAAGGACAACATTTTCAATACCGAGTGCTCCCATTCGGCCTAGCCTCAGCACCTCGAGTATTCACAAAGGGGCGGATTTTCAGAGCCCTGCTCGCCTAAATCCGCCTAAATCCGGGCGGATTTAGGCGAGCAGGGCCCTGCGCGCCAGTGCGCCTATGTAATTGTATATTTGTTTAATTGTTCAATCTGTTTGATGTAATTTTCTGTTCCTTGTTCCGTGTAAACCGAAGTGGTATGCACTAGTGCATGAACTCCGGTATATAAAAGCCTTTAAATAAATAAATAAATATGTTCAATAGGCCTACCGGCGCGCGCAGACCCCGGGACTCGCGTAAGTCCCGGGGTTTCGCGAGGGGGGCGTGTCGGGGGCGTGCCCGGACGGCGCGGCGTTTTGGGGGCGTGTCGGCAGCGTTTTGGGGGTGGGCCCGGGGGTGTGGTTACGGCCCGGGGGTGGTCCGGGGGCGTGGCCGCGCCCTCCGTACCCGCCCCCAGGTCGCGTCCCGGCGCGCTAGCGGCCCGCTGGCGCGCGGGGATTTACGTCTCCCTCCGGGAGGCGTAAATCCCCCGACAAAGGTAAGAGGGGGGGTTTAGGCAGGGCCGGGCGGGTGGGTTAGGTAGGGGAAGGGAGGGGAAGGTGAGGGGAGGGCAAAAGAAAGTTCCCTCTGAGGCCGCTCCGATTTCGGAGCGGTCTCAGAGGGAACAGGGGTAGGTTGCGCGGCTCGGCGCGCGCCGGCTATACAGAATCGATAGCCTTGCGCGCGCCGATCCAGGATTTTAGCGGATACGCGCGGCTACGCGCGTATCTACTAAAATCCCGCGTACTTTTGCTTGCGCCTGATGCGCCAGCAAAAGTACGCCAATTCGCGCGGTTTGAAAATCTACCCCAAAGTGTCTGGCAGTGGCGGTGGCACACCGCCACAAGCAGAAGGTGCATGTATTCCCTTATCTGGACGATTGGCTCATCCGGAGTCAGACGAAAGAAGGAGCTCTCAATTCCCTCAAGATAATAGTCAATTTGCTTCACTCCTTGGGGTTTCTCATAAATTATCAGAAATCCCATTTCACACCATCTCACCTTCTACAATTCATCGGTGCAGATTTAAAACCATCATAGCAAAAGCATTTCTTCCAAGAGACCGTGCCCATACACTCGTTCTCCTGGCACACTCTCTCCGAACTCACTCTCGAGTCACAGCTCATCAGTGCCTCACCCTCCTCAGTCACATGGCCTCCACAGTTCACGTCACTCCCATGGCCAGATTGACCATGCGACTAATGCAATGGACACTCAAAACACAATGGATTCAAGCCATTCAACCGTTGTCCTCTCAAATTCAAATAACTCAAGAACTGTGTTCTTCCCTCCTTTGGTGGACATCAATGAACAATTTGCTCAAAGGTCTACCTTTCCAGCAACCAGTTCCACAAGTAACACTAACTACAGATGCGTCCACTTTAGGTTGGGGAGCGCACATTGGTCATCTAAAGACCCAGCAGACGTGGACAAAGACCGAAGCCTCTTTTCAGATCAATTTCCTAGAGCTTCAAGCTATATGTTATGCGCTGCATGCGTTCAAGGACTGCCTTTCACACAAGACAGTTCTGATCCAGACAGACAACACAGTAGCCATGTGGTACATCAACAAGCAAGGGGGAACAGGTTCCTACCTCCTTTGCCAAGAAGCAGCACAAATTTGGGACTGGGCCCTAGCGCATTCAATTCTTCTATGGGCCACTTACCTAGCAGGCATCCACAACATAATAGCCTATCACCTCAGTCGTCAGTTCCAACCACACGAGTGGTCCTTGGATCCAACGATAGCAACCAAGATCTTTCAACGTTGGGGTCAACCAACAATAGATCTCTTTGCATCTCATCTGAACTACAAAGTGAACAATTACTGCTCCCTGCTACGGCAGGAGAACAGCCTACCAAAGGACGCCTTTGCTCGCCATTGGAACTCAGGCCTGCTATACGCGTATCCACCGATACTGCTCATAACCAAGACTCTAGTGAAACTGAAACAAGACAAAGGGACCATGATATTCATAGCCCCATACTGGCCTCGACAAGTATGGTTTCCCACACTGCTAGACCTCTCAGTCAGGAATCTCATTCGCCTGGGAGTAGCTCCCACTCTCATATCTCAGGAACAGGGTCGGTTGCGCCATCCCAACCTTCAATCCCTATCCCTGACAGCATGGATGTTGAAAGCTTGATTTTACAACCACTCAACCTCCCAACTACTATATCTCAAGTGCTTATAGCGTCACGTAAACCTTCCACTAGAAAGAATTATTCCTACAAATGGAAACGGTTTACTTTGTGGTGCAGTCAGAAATCTATTGATCCTTTCACTTGCCCCACTACCTCACTACTAGATTACCTATACCATCTTTCAGACTCTGGTCTTCAGACTTCATCTGTAAGAGTACATTTGAGTGCAATCTCAGCTTACCATAACAAGCTGGGAGACGCACCTATCTCTACACAGCCTCTCGTCAGTAGATTTATGAAAGGTTTAACTCACCTTAAACCTCCATTTCATCCCCCAAGCATACAATGGGACCTAAACGTAATATTAACCAGGCTCATGCGTTCTCCATTCGAACCCATAGATACCTGTTACCTAAAATTTCTTACATGGAAAACTGTCTTCCTCATAGCCATTACATCAGCTAGAAGAATCAGTGAACTACAAGCACTTGTCACATACGAACCTTTTACAAAGTTCCTACATGAGAGAGTGGTCTTCCGTACTCATCCCAAATTCCTTCCTAAGGTAGTCACGGAATTCCACTTGAACCAATCCATAGTTTTACCAACATTCTTTCCAAGGCCTCACTCCCACCAGGGATAAAGAGCCTTACATACCTTGGACTGTAAGCGTGCACTATCTTTCTACTTAAACCGCACTGCAGTCCAAAGGAAATCCAATCAACTTTTTGTATCTTAGGATCCAAACAAACCAGGTAAAGCAGTGGGTAAATATACTTTGTCAAACAGTATAGCAGATTGCATACAGTTTTGTTATGAGAAAGCAGACCTTACTCTTCAAGGGCGAGTAAAAGCACATTCAGTCAGGGCAATGTCAACCTCAGTAGCACACCTTCGCTCTGTACCTATTCTTGACATTTGTAAGGTGGCAACATGGAGTTCTCTGCACACCTTTACAGCTTACTACTGTTTAGACAAAGAAGGAAGACAAGATTCAGCCTATGGACAATCTGTCTTAAAGAACTTGTTTCCAACTTAATCCCAACTCCTACTACATCCAGCCTGCTGTGATTTTCGGCTGACTCATTTACAACAACAATACTTCACCGTTGTTTCACTACAAAATGACAGCCTCCAGCTTGCTAATCACCCCTATGTGAGGACTAGCATCCTGCTTGTCCTAGGATAAAGCAAAATTGCTTACCTTGTAATAGGTGTTATCCCAGGACAGCAGGATGTAGTCCTCACGAAACCCACCCGCCACCCTGCGGAGTTGGGTCCGATACGTTTTATTATTTTATTTTTTGGCTAGCGCTAATTGCTACAAAACAGACTGAAGGGAGACCCCTGTGGCAGGGAATATCATGGCATGCTGGGCATGCTCAGTAGGCACTCTAGGTGCCAGTCAAACGTTTCACAGAAACTTTGACAGACGTTTTTCCATATAGGGCTCCATTACCGATGTCACCCATATGTGAGGACCTCATCCTGCTGTCCTGGGATAACACCTATTACAAGGTAAGCAATTTTGCTGTGCCACACGCTAACTTCATGGAGTGCCCCCTAGTCTTTCTGTTATCCGAAAGAGTATATAACCGATTCACATCTACCCGTTCTAGACCTCTCATAATTTTAAACACCTCTATCATATCCCCCCTCAGCCATCTCTTCTCCAAGCTGAAAAGTCCTAACCTCTTTAGTCTTTCCTCATAGGGGAGCTGTTCCATTCCCCTTATCATTTTGGTAGCCCTTCTCTGTACCTTCTCTATCGCAATTATATCTTTTTTGAGATACGGCAACTAGAATTGTACACATTATTCAAGGTGCGGTCTCACCATGGAGCGATACAGAGGCATTACGACATTTTACGTTTTATTCACCATTCCCTTTCTAATAATTCCCAACATTCTGTTGCTTTTTTGACTGCCGCAGCACACTGAACCGACGATTTCAATGTGTTATCCACTATGATGCCTAGATCTCTTTCTTGGGTTGTAGCACCTAATATGGAACCTAACATTGTGTAACTGTAGCATGGGTTATTTTTCCCTAAATGCTTCACCTTGCACTTATCCACATTAAATTTCATCTGCCATTTTGATGCCCAATTTTCCAATCTCACAAGGTCTTCCTGCAATTTATCATAATTTATCACAATCTGCTTGTGATTTAACTACTCTGAACAATTTTGTATCATCTGCAAATTTGATTATCTCACTTGTCATATTCTTTCCAGATCATTTATAAATATATTGAAAAGTAAGGGTCCCAATACAGATCCCTGAGGCACTCCACTGCCCACTCCCTTCCACTGAGAAAATTGTCCATTTAATCCTACTCTCTGTTTCCTGTCTTTTAGCCAGTTAGTAATCCACGAAAGGATATCACCACCTATCCCATGACTTTTTACTTTTCCTAGAAGCCTCTCATGAGGAACTTTGTCAAACACCTTCTGAAAATCCAAGTACACTACAGGTGTCGGCGAGGAGAGGCAGGGGCAGCCATCTTGCCCAGAGGAGAGGAAAGAGAGAAAAACAAATTGCTCCATGAAGCACACATTTATTACATCCAGGAACTTTATGTCTCTAGCAGAGTGGCCAGTCCCAGAGTGGCTGGGACTGGGATTGGGAAAAGGTAGGAGTGGCAGTCCATGGGGCAATCCACTGGCCTCCGATCGTAGCAGTACCACCCTTCTGAGGCCTTGTTTGCCATGTACTGAGCAGAAGAATCCTTTGGATTCCTGCAAGTTTCTTTTGCTCAGAAGATTGCTTCTCAGCCAAACAACTGGATTTCTGCCATAGTTCATGCAATTACTGGGACTAAAACAGAGCCACAGATGAAGGGATGGTATCTTCTGGGTTACTTGAACGGAGAACAGTCCCAACTACAGGGGTTGAGGTAGATACCTTCTTTTCAGAATCAGGACTGGTTGGACTGGACTGCAACATTGAGTTCCTTTCCTTTTACTGCTGAAGTTGGGCATTCAGGCTTGAAATCTTATCATCCTTTCTCATGATTAGGGACTCAGACTTTTTCTTGGCACAATTGTATTCTCTATCCAAACTCTCATGCTCAAATCTCTCTTGTCCCAAGCATTCTTGTATTTGCTTGTAGAGCTGTTTAAGGATGTTTACCTGGAGATGCTAAGGAACAATTTGAGTTTCTCAGGATTCTCTATATGGGATTAGAAATCTCGGAAGGGTGGAGGATACAATTATTTGACAGGATGACCCTTTGGAATGCATACAGGATTTGGTACACCCATGTCCCAGCTGGATAGGTTCTGGCATAGACCAATCAAATTGGGGCTGGTGTCACTGGAGCTATGGTAGGTCTAACATAATTGGGCTCACAACTCTGGACAGGATGTGTAAACTAATGGTCAATGTGTGTCAGGGGCCAATACATAACGTGAGTGGCACAGCAGACCAGGTCACCCATCCTGGAGGAGGGTCTCTGTAGATAGAGAGAGTACCAGAGGAAAAGCCAGGGAAACCATAAGAATTTGGAACCAATCTATAAGCTCCTGCTATATGAAATTCCCTCCAGAGCAGGAGTGATTGTCATGAGAGGCTGGGGAGTCGCGGTAGTCAAGTCCAGTGTCATTCGCCCAGGTGCCTCTAGACATGGCAAGGCTTTCCTTTTCTCAGGGTATTGAGCTAAGAGGTATCCTTAAATTCTATAGTAGAAGCAGTTGCCTGCATCAGGTTCTCTCCTCGGGTGCCAAACAAGAGTGGCCCAATTGCATGGGCTCTTCTGGTGATTGGGTCACTGGCATGCAGAATCAGACAGAGGTAAGTGTTGAAACAATGATGTCCAGGCTATGTTCCTCTTTGCCAAGTGACCCTCTTGGGCTCGCTCAAGGAGGTGTCTATCTATCTTACCCATTAGGCCAATGAGCACTTCCAACGAGGTAGGCAGTTCTTGCACAGCAAGCTCATCTTTAATTTGGGGAGAGATACCTTCAAGGAAGATAGTAAGGAGACAGTCTTCATGCCAATTGAGCTCTGTTGCCATGGTTCTAAAATGAGTGACATATTCTGCCAGTGGTCTGGTGCCTTATTGAAAGTGGAGTAAATCAGAACTCATGATAGTCATGCTTCTCAAAGATTGTTTTAAACAGCTCAGAAAATAGCTCAGATTCTGCATTAATGGATCTGCCTGTTCCCATAGGTAAGAAGTCCATACTAGGGCCTTCCCTTCCAATAACGAGAGAATGCAAGTAATTTTTGTCAAATCATCCAGGAAGCAGTAGGATTAATCTCACCAGCTTGAATATCTTAAAATATGTTTATAGTTTTTTATTGATATATTGTGTATTTTTCGAGTAGAATGGATGTGTTTATATTGTACTATTTTATCAATGCTTTTTATTATAATCTGTGCCGGACTGATCTCTGGAGGCAGTGGAATATAAGTATTTTTAAATAAAATAAATAAACAATGGAGCTTGTAAGGAGAAGTGCATATGGCACTGATTAAAAAATTCCAGACATTTCTGGGGGTCCCTGGCATACCGCGGTGGAGGCTAATAACTGAGGTATAGGCTGGTTAGTTACTGGAGGTAGCTCCTGGTGATGCTACTGGTAGATTCGAAACAACGGGTGTGGTCAGAGTGTCCATGATATGAGATGATTCATGTCTGTAGCTAAAAGCGCTAGAGCCACCTGCAGTTCCTGGATGTTACAGGCTAGGCCAGGGATAGCCTGTAATGCAGGCAAGCAATCTGTTGCAAGCGTGGACCCTTGGGCTCAGACAGAGTTGACACTACCTGCAAGTTGGAACCCTACAGATCCCACCAATTGGCAGGTGATTCCTGATGAGGCAGAGGCCCAACTGGAGCTTCACTTTTACCAGCCCACATTCCCCTTGGGTTGAGCCTTTGGGGGCCTCTGCAGGTGGCAAGATGTCTGGATGTAGCAGGGTTGGAACAGGAGAAGGCCAAGCATATCTGGTGGCAAGCTATGTTAAAAGGCAGGCAGCAGTCAGGCACGTCCAGGCCAAGGTCAATATCCAATATCCATCTGAAGGGTAAAGGAGGGACTGACAGGCAGGGAAGGCAGACAAGAAGTGTAACAAGCAGGATAAGCACACTGAAGAACTGAAGAGGCAACCTAAACGACTGATGAGAAGACAAGGACCACAGAGGCTGGAGATGAGGAATGCCAGAGCTGAAGACAGAAGACACTGGATCAGAAGCTGAAGACAGGAACTGGAACAGACAAGCTAGAACTATAGATGAGGACGAGCTGGACCTGGAGACGCAGAAACAAAGATGCTGGCAACTCACACTATTGGAAGCAGGTTGACCTGTTTCCAAAGCATTGGAATCATGTTAGGAGAGGCCTTTTATAGGTCTCAGTAGCAGACATCATCAGAAGGGGCCATGGGGAATTTCCCACAGCAGTCTCTTTAAATTCTGAGAAGGGACTTGCACATGCACCTAAGGCAGTGCGCATGCATCTAAGGCAGCACACTGCTCAGGAAGTCGGCAGCAATGTCCAGCCGCATGAGGACAGCCTGGGGCAAGAGTTGTTCCAGACATCTTCGGCAGCATTCTGCCATGTTGCAGAGTGGCTGGGACTGGGGAAAGGTAGAAACTGCAGTCCATGGAGCGACCCACTGATTGTAACATCAAAAGTGTTTTCCTACACTTGGGAGGAGAGTGCCAATTTGGTACTGCACCAAACAGATTTAGAAGAATGGAGATTTCAGAAGAGGTATGAAAATTGGAACTTTTCATTCTGTTAACTAATTAGGACTATTGGTTTGACCATTCCACAGAATCTGATATTAAATATGAAGACTGGGAGAAGGCTTACACATTTTTAAATTTGAATTATTGGAAAGGTGAAGGAGCTAAAACAATAACAAATTGACTATTTCAAATTATAAAGACTTCTACTAGAAAAGTAAGGTCACAAATTCTTGTAGATCAAATGGATTTAACATCAAAGAGCTGTAAACAATATGTCTCACAGGACAAGCAGGATGGTAGTCCTCACATATGGGTGACATCATCAGGATGGAGCCCAATCACGGAAAACTTCTGTCAAAGTTTCCAGAACTTTGACTGGCCCCTACTGGGCATGCTCAGCATGGCACTAACCCTGCAGCCAGCAGGGGTCCCCCTTCAGTCTTCTTTTTTCCGTGCAGCAGTAGCCTCGCAGTTTAGGAGCTCTGAAGAGATTCCTGACAGGAATTTTCCTCATGGAGTTAATTAAACTTAAATTGCCCCACAGGGGTCCCTCCTCTAACTTTTCTCAGGCTGCGGTACTCCGGTAAGTTTTTGACTGTCTTTCGTTGATTACCATCGAGTTTGGCTGAAGAGGTCTAATAGCTGTTTCAGGTAGGTCTATATATAATCCATTGCAATAATCTATGCCAGAAAAAATCAAAGCTTACAATACTGATCGGTAATCGTGAAAAAACAGTAAGGGGCGAAGTCGTTTTAATACATGCAATTTAAAGAACAAATTTTTTACTGTTTTGGAAATATGCTGAGATAAAGATAAATTGGTATCGATCCAAACACCTAAATTGCGAACTAGTTTGGTGATTTGTATGACATCTTTACCTAGAGTTATATCAACAGAGGGAGCATTACTGAAATCTGATATGAAAGTAAGATATAGAATTTCCATTTTTTTTTGTTCAGTTTTAGTCGATTATGCGCCATCCATTGATCGATAGTGTGAATATATAATTGAATCAGTGAGAATTATTAGCCTAAGACACGTAATAGTGCCAGGAGCAGTGCAGGCATGCTGACAGTCCATCATCAGTCGCCATCCACGACAGCAAGGGCATCCATCTCGGTGCTTCGGAAAGACCGGGCCGAGCACCGTGGCATGCATCATCACCGACACGGTGACCGTCCGCCACCCACGCCATCCAGCACATCGGTGCTATCCTTCTCGATGCTGGACAATGCTCGGGCTGAACAACACCACCACTGGTGCTCCAGAAACACCAGAACGAGTTCCGAAGAATTCTGCACTGGCGTCACGAGACATCGAGCCGCTGCGATGAGGGCCGGGTTCATGAGCTCATTAATCGGCTCCCCTGTTCCCGAGGCGTGCCCCACTGACATCGGTGGGGGTTTGTGGCCCTCCACAAAATACTACCGTGGTTGTGCCAGCCACGCTCAGCCTGTCTCCTCTATACCTGCGCCACCATACTGGGCATCAGAGTTGAGACGGGCGTCTACTCCCTCGATGACTCCTGGAATCCACGGAGCCAGCAATCTTCACCGGCTCGTCCTTCTGCAAACAACATCGGATGGTAAGTACCCGCTTCTGCGGCATTCCCATTGAGATGTGTTCTCTAATTCGTGCCACATGGTTCAAAAAGTTCTAAGTCATGTACCTTCCAAAAACCGTATTAGTGTCACATATCGCTATGCCAGCTATGTCAGCCACAATATCAAGAGAACCTCTCTATCATATCTTTGGGATTGCATCAGGGCTTCCTCCCTTTTTCAGCAACGAGGCTCTGTACCGATTAATGCTCTGGCTTCTGGTTCCTGCTTCAGAACCAATGTTCCAGGTCCATTTGCTGATCTGCTAAACATGAGATCCAGAAAATACTGCCTCAAGTGCAAGTCCACCTCGAAGCCTGACGACAGGTCTCGGTGTCTTCTTGTACAGGACACAGAAATGTGGGTAAGACTTTACCGCTCATGCTCCCGTGGGAGGTTACATGATATCCAGATTACATCAGCCCCTCCAGTTGGACACCTCCTGGTCCCCCAACTGGCCGTTTATCAGAGCGGCCACCCCACCTTGAACCAAACTTCCCGGTACACTCCCCCAGACGCTACAAAGCGCAGAGTGGGGAAGGGGGGAGGGGGTTGGGGAGTTTTAATTACACTATTCTTTCTTTCAACAGAAAGTAGTTACTCTCCGCCCATCCTGGACCTCAGAAATACTAACTTTCTTCAGAAGGCTCAGGTAAAATGGTATCTCTCGTAACCATGCTTCCATATCTCAGTAAGTACATTACCTCTAATCTTTCTATGTGCTTCATGGTGAGTCAACAATATTACAATCCAAAGCTCTGCCGGTTGCACCAGCTTCGGCAACTGGGGTATTCATTGAATCACTTTCGGTGAATGCTGTTTCTCTGCGAAGTGCAACATCATTCACGCTTTTCCTTGCATGGACAGCTGCATAACCACAGTCACTCCATGCAAGGAGCTCTCACTTTTTCATGACTCACTATACATTTACTACCTGGGATTACTGTCACTGCCATAAATCCCTTATACAACACTTCTGGACACCACAGTCATAATGACCTTCCTGTCCAGCATACGCGCAGACATTCTAATAAATTCTTACATGTCCCTGAGTGCTTTTTTCCATAACCTCAGCCCCTCAATTCTTCATTGTCGGGCCATGGGGTTTTTTCACTATGCACTTTCCTCATAGATCCAAAACTGCTATGGGTTAGATTCAGTGAAATTCCATTATCAGTGGGTCTAAGCTGTTCAACCGCTTTCATCCCTTATCCATATTGCAGATCTAGAACCAAAACCTAGTCTATTTCTGCTCATGCTTGTATTTACTCAAGGTTGTAAAGTTTGACCTAAAAGCTATTCCACTCCAGGCACAGTTTCACATGAACTTCCTGGAGCTTGTAGCCATGAGTTATACCCTTATGCCTTTCAATACTGCTTCTGCAACAAATCTTTGTGCATATAGACAGACAGCATAGGGACAATGTGCTTTCCAACACACAAGCACACACAACCTCTTCGCTGCTGTGCAAGGAAGCTGCGCAGCTCTACCCTTGGCCCTTGCTCACTTCATGCATCCTCGGGCCACTTATCTAAGAGATTTACTGAACGCACTAGCAGACCTTCTCCATATAGGTTTCCATCCTCTTGAATGGTCTCGGACTACATGTGTAGCGGGAAAAATCTTCTAACGCTGAGGTCAACCAAACTTACCCTTTGCACAGATTCTACTCCCTACACATGTTTCCAATGCGTTCCCATAGACGCCTTTCTTCCATCAAGGCTCTCTTAAATGTGTCTCTTCTGCTGCCTCTCATAGCCAGCACTCTTCTAATGTTGAACCGGGATGGGGTTCACTGTTCCTCAGACCCATGTCCTGGCCGAGACCAGTATGCTTCCCATGCTTCTCAATCTATCACACCAGTAACCAATTTGCCTTCTCACCCTTTTTTCTTTTTCTACACCACTCTTTTCTCTTGCTCCCTTGGATTCTGCTCCCCAGACATCATCCACATAGATGCACCTCTGTTCCAATTGGTGTATCGTTTGGGAGTGGGGATACCCAATTTACAGTAAACCCCTTCTTTTTGTCATTGAATATTTTATTAAGATACGAAAGCAGTAAAATAACTTTGAGTACATAGACCAAAATTAGTACACTGAAGAACCACAGCATAGTGAAATGAAACAGAAAACAGAGAACACAAGTATTATATCCTCCAAAGTCCTGCAATTATCAGGGATCCCCAATGTAAGAAAAGTAAAAAGGATAAGCTTTACCTGTTCCTAATAGTACATTTTGTATTCATTTAATGGTTATCATAACCCCCCTTCACCCCCTCCCCCCCTTGTCCCTCCCCTCCTGGAAGCAAAACTAGACAAACACATAAAGTCCAGAGCACTCATTGTCATAAGTCATTTAAGCATCTTGGGGTTGTGATGAGCCTCCTATCCCAGGGGATGTGACTGAGGGAAGTTCCTCCATTCCCGGTAGGCACACCACGTTCTTTGGAACAATCCAAGTTGATTGCGATTACGAGCAGTTATGTCTGCCAAGACATATATTGTCTGTAACTTGTATTGAACCCCCACCAGAGTAGGGAGAACAGAGGATTTCTAGTTCCTATCAATTTCAACCCTGGCGGCAGTGCATATATATGCAATTAGTCGGTTATCATCATCCAGAATCGCTGGTAGTGGCACTCCCAACAAAGCATGCTGTGGATGCAATACCAGATAAGTATGAAACAATTGACTCGCCCAACGTTCAACATCTAACCAGAACTTGTGAATCTGAGGGCAATTCCACCATAAATGAATATAATTTCCTAGCTGTAGACAACCCCTCCAACATCTATCTGATAGGTGTAAACAGGCCGGGCAATAATGCCATTGATAAAGCAATTTAAGACTATTTTCTATCAATGAGGCAGTAATTAAACCTTTCCCCAGTTGTTTAAATATTGCTTCCCATTCTTGAGAATAATGTTGCTGGAGGTTTCCCTCCCACGCCAAGAGGTGTTTAGGTTTAGCAAAACTTTTCTGACCCAGCAAATGGTAAATAGTGGATACCAATTTAGTCATGTAATCTGCTTTCTCACAGGACAAGCAGGATGGTAGTCCTCACAAATGGGTGACATCATCAGGCTGGAGCCCAATCATGGAAAACCTCTGTCAAAGTTTCCAGAACTTTGACTGGCCCCTACTGGGCATGCCCAGCATGGCACCAACCCTGCAACCAGCAGGGGTCCCCCTTCAGTCTTCTTTTTTCCACGAAGCAGTTGCCACGCGGTTAAGGAGCTCTTACCACATTCCTGACAGGAATTTCTTCACGGACTTCTTTAACTTTAAGTTCGCCCCACAGGGGTCCCCCCTGTCTCTAAGTTTAGTCCGCGGTACTTCGGTAAGTTTTTTTTTGCTGTTTTTAGTCGATTACAGTCGAGTTTGGCCCGTGCGGCCTGCTGGCCGTTGACCGTCCTGTGGCTAAATTTTTGGTCAATGGCCATGGCGTCGGGGTTCCGTCGGTGCCCAGACTGTTCGCACACCATGTCCATCACAGACCCTCATAGAGTCTGTGTAATGTGTTTAGGAAGTGAGCATGATGTCCTGACTTGCACCAAATGTGCCCTTATGACACCAAAAGGTCGCAAAGCCAGAATGGAGAAGATGGGACTTCTTTTCCATGCTCACACACCGACGCCGTCCATCGCATCGATGTCCTCGGAACCGGCACCATCGAAGTCGCACCATTGTCGACAACCTCCCGGTGACCGTCTGCCATCGATGTCTCCACGGCCATCGACTCCCGTTCCCTCCCCCGATGATCGAGGGGATCGGAGGGAGAAGCATCGTCATCGACATCGCAAGTCTCGGACCGTCGAGGAATCGAAGTAATCGACCTCGGTACCGTCCGAGCCGCCATCGAAGAAGTCTCGACCAGAAGTGGCACCGTCCACTCCTGTCTCTGAGACACCGAGGCAACCCTCACCCAATCGGGGTTTGGGAGCCACGATTCCACCGGTGACGGTAGTCCCTCCGGCTCAACCTCAGCCTCCCTCTTCCGCGGAGCCGGGTCTTGTTACCCCAGGTCTCCGGGAAGAACTGGACCGGCTGGTCCAGGAGGATATCGACAAGGCGATGCAACGGTTCCAGATTCCATCGGCACCGACTCCGGCACCGAGAGTGGAACCGGTCACCGACCCGATTCCAGCAGCGCTGGCACCGCTGCTAGCCCGGATGGAAGCGCTCATGACTGCCCTTCCACCGGTGATACTTGGGTCACCGACGGCACCGATACGCTCCCCGATGGCAGCCTCATCGGGTGGAGAAACACCATATCGAATTCCTCCTTCAGGAATTGTGCAATCGATGCCGTGTCGTCCCTCGCCACCGATACATTCTTCGGGGGCGATACGAATATCAGTGCCACCGATGCCTTCGATGCCGGCACCGATGCCTCCGAAGGTATTCTCGATGCCCCCGGTGATTCCTTCGAGTTTCTCGGAGCCTCAACCGGGGCCTTCCTGTATCCAACCCCCTCGTGGTCCTACAGGTCAGTTGCCTGATCCTTATGACACCTGGGGTGATGATACCTCCACAGACACCGATGATTTGCCTTCACCACCTTCTCCTGCTGAAAGTAGAAAGCGTTCTCCCCCAAAGGACCTCTCTTTCATAAATTTTGTGAAGGAAATGTCTGAATTGGTCCCTTTTCAGCTTCAGTCTGAGCAAGATGACAGGCACCAAATGATGGAGTTACTCCAGTTTCTGGATGCCCCTAAAGTCATCACTTCCATTCCAATTCATCAGGTTTTACTGGACCTTCTAAAGAAGAATTGGGAAACTCCTGGATCTGTTGCTCCAGTAAACAAAAAAGCTGACTCTACTTAACTTGTACAGTCAGCACCTGGCTTTCAGAAACATCAGCTAGACCACCACTCTGTAGTGGTAGAGTCAGCTCAAAAGAAAGCTAAAAGGGTGAAGCCATATTCCTCTATACCTCCTACTAAAGAAAACAAGTTCTTAGATAGTATAGGTAGGAAAGTATACCAAGGGGCCATGCTTATTTCCAGAATAGCTTCCTATCAGCTGTACATGACCCAATACAATAGGATCGTTTTCAAGCAGATACAGGAATTCTCAGATACCCTACCAGAACAATTCCAACAACAACTTCAAACCCTGGTAACTAAGGGATTTGAAGCTGGGAAGCATGAGATCAGAACAGCTTATGATATCTTCGATGCTTCCACTAGGGTGTCTGCTGCGGCCATCTCGGCATGACGCTGGGCTTGGCTTAAGTCTTCTGACCTCCGCCCAGAAGTTCAGGACAGGCTCTCCGACCTGCCTTGTTTAGGGGATAATTTGTTTGGTGAGCAAATCCAGCAAATAGTTGCTGAATTAAAGGACCATCATGAGACCCTTAAGCAGCTCTCATCGATCCCTTCTGACTTCCCTTCTAAACAGGTAATAATATGAAGTACGTACACCTCTGTTATTAAGTACAAACATACAACCTGTAACAGAGGACTCGGCACAAATATGATTCCAGTAAATATTCCAATAATTTTTATTCAAACATTTAATCACCTTTAATTAGAACCAACATGTGCTAAAGAACATCACATATTAAAACCATCAACGACGCATCATCACTCTATCATCATACATCCCATCCATTCATACACCCATACCCCAATACCCTAAAATTATACCAATGACTTTTAAGTGTACTGGTACCAAACAATGTTGACATGCCCAACATATAGCTTATTAATGATGTAACATATATATTTAACAAAATGTTATAAAGTGGCTAAAATAGCCTACACACAGGATATCATTAATTATACAATCATATGCTATATATAATTATATATTGTCGTTGTTATACACCCAACAGGATACCTGTTTCGCCCAAAATTAGGGCTTCCTCAGGGAGAAAAATATATATTATTTTAACAGAGCTGTACTGTCGTCACTTGATTGTCACTTGCATGATGTAGAAACTTTATAACATTGATGGCAACCCATCCCAAATTTATCAATTGCACATGATTCCGGTCTCTATACCTGTAAAAAATAATAAACAACAACACCTATTTTAAATAATTAATGCTTTATAACCGGGTGCGTACACCCTGTGCACCACCACCTTTAAAACGGTACCAACCATTCCGTTAACTTTATTTATATGAATAGTCATTATCAGCTTAAAAACTTCCAGGACTCCAATAGAAACCTTTCAAGTGGCTCCACTCAACCGCCAGTCATAGACAAAATCAGCCACGATTGTAATCTTCAAACTTCATAAATTGTCCTCCTATATTGCAACCGTAACACAAAACATAAAAATGTCTACCAATAAAATACATTCATACTTATATCAAACGGCTAAGCATTTAATACATATACCGTGCTTTACCTTCAGAGAAATGTATAGAGTGTAGTATTTCTCTGAAGGTAGAGCACGGTTGGTTGACGGACAGAAGACAATGTGTGATGGTAAATGGAACCTTCTCTGAAGAGAGAGCGGTTTTAAGTGGTGTACCGCAAGGATCGGTGTTGGGACCGGTCCTGTTCAATATCTTTGTGAGCGACATTGCGGACGGGATAGAAGGCAAGGTTTGTCTTTTCGCGGATGACACTAAGATCTGCAACAGAGTGGACACGCCGGAAGGAGTGGAGAGAATGAGATGGGATCTAAGGAAACTGGAAGAGTGGTCGAAGATATGGCAGCTGAGATTCAATGCCAAGAAGTGCAAAGTCATGCATATGGGGAGTGGAAACCCGAATGAACTGTATTCGATGGGGGGGGAAAGGCTGATGTGCACGGAGCAGGAGAGGGACCTTGGGGTGATAGTGTCTAATGATATGAAGTCTGCAAAACAATGCGACAAGGCTATAGCAAAAGCCAGAAGAATGCTGGGCTGCATAGAGAGAGGAATATTGAGTAAGAAAAGGGAAGTGATTATTCCCTTGTACAGGTCCTTGGTGAGGCCTCACCTGGAGTACTGTGTTCAGTTCTGGAGACCGTATCTACAAAAAGACAAAGACAAGATGGAAGCGGTACAGAGAAGGGCGACCAGGAAGGTGGAGGATCTTCATCGGATGACGTACGAGGAGAGATTGAAGAATCTAAATATGTACACCCTGGAGGAAAGGAGGAGCAGAGGCGATATGATACAGACTTTCAGATACTTGAAAGGTTTTAATGATCCAAAGACAACGACAAACCTTTTCCGTAGGAAAAAAATCAGCAGAACCAGGGATCACGATTTGAAGCTCCAGGGAGGAAGATTCAGAACCAATGTTAGGAAGTATTTCTTCACGGAGAGGGTGGTGGATGCCTGGAATGCCCTTCCGGAGGATGTGGTGAAGACCAGAACTGTGAAGGACTTCAAAGGGGCGTGGGATAAACACTGTGGATCCATAAAGTCAAGAGGCCGCCAATGAAGAGTGGGTGACTCGCCAGAATGATGGCTACTGCCTGAAGACCATACCCTTATTCAATAAACGTACACATGCTTACTGTGACTCCAACATCGTTCTAGCTTCAACAGCAAGAGGAAATGTGGAATAAAGGATCTGCACTCACAAAGGGGGGAGTAGCTGGCTTGTTACGGCGGTTACTACCCCAAACCAAATAAGCCTGTTACTTCAATTTCTATGCATATACAGCATAGTTCTCTGCTTCAACGGCAGGGGAGAAGAAAAAACTGATACTACACACATCCAGCAGAGCTCTCTGCTTCAAGGCAGGGGAGAAGAAAAAAGGGTTCACACTCACAAAGCGGGGAGTAGCTGGCTTGTTATGGCGGTTACTACCCCAAACCAAATGTGCCTGATACTTCACTTTCAATGCTTATCCAGCATGGCTCTCTGCTTCAACAGCATGGGAGAAGAATAAACTGATACTTCAAGCATATCCAGCATAGCTCCCTGCTTCAACGGCAGGGGAGAAGAAAAACAACCAATAAGGGCTGTATAACATAGTCTGAGTAAAACAAATAAGCATGGGTGTAGCTTGCTTATTGTGGCGGTTACTACCCCTAACTAATCAAGCTAGATATTTCACTTGGATGCAGCTCCATCACTGCTTTCTACATTAATGGTGGGGGTGGAAGGGAAATAGAACCAAGAGCTAAGAGAAACAGATAAGTATGAGAGAAAAAAGTGTGTGAAGCTTGCTGGGCAGACTGGATGGGCCGTTTGGTCTTCTTCTGCCGTCATTTCTATGTTTCTATGTTTCTATGTTTCTATGATATACTCCATACTGAGGATTAGTAGAGGGTGCACTATCTTATAAGGAAGCATCCTTCAAAGTACTATCTGACCCCATCTGCTGGAAGGGGGAGATAACCCCACTGTCTGGACTGATCCTTGGTACTACAGGAACGAAAATTAGCAGGTAAGGAATAATTTTCTTTTATACACTTTGTTACATACTCATCTGACCCTGCGTTTCTCTGTGACCGAGTGTTTTTTACGCATTCAACTTCCTATCTTTAAGGTAGACGTTGCAACTCACCTTACTCAGGATATACTCTGCCCATTTTTCCCAACTCCTCTCTCTCACCAGAGCGAGAGGGATTTTTCCACTTCTTGGACAGTAATAGTGCACTTGCATTCTATTTCGATCGCACTACATTCCATAGGAATTCCACCTAACTCTTTCCTTCTGTGGCAAGAGTCAAGCTGCGAATTCCAGTGGGCAGACCTATTCCTCCTAATTGATGGTCTGTATCTTTTTCCTACCAACAAGCAGGCATTTCACTACAACACTGTGTGTAACCACACTCTTTTGCGTCCGTCCCAGCCTTAATAGCTTCCCCTCGGACGCTGCTGTTTGTACATATTTATCAGGCTGCAACCTGGAGTTCTCTCCATACCTTCGCAGCCATTATTGCTTAGATACGACTAGCCGGCATGCTCAATGTTTGGCCAGTCAGTCTACTCTTATTCTTTTCGGTTTAACTACCCAACATTCTTCCACCAACTCGTTAAGGGTTTCAGGATGCCATCCGTTTGAAATTCCACCCCCGTCATTGCGCCTTTCGCGCGTCTTGGGTGCATTTGGTGCACTCTCGGGCATCCTCAGCTTGGTACTCACCCATATGTGAGGACTACCATCCTGCTTGTCCTGTGAGAAAGCAAGTGTTGCTTACCTGTAGCAGGTGTTCTCACAGGACAGCAGGATGTTAGTCCTCACGAAACCCACCTGCCACCCCGCGGAGTTGGGTCTGTATACATTTTTACTTTTATTTTAGTTTCACTTGCGCTTTTAGCTATAAGACGAAACTGAGGGAGACACCTGTGGCTCACAGGGATAATTGCAGGCTGAGCATGCTCAGTGCACTCAGTGTGCCAGTGTCAGTCAAAGCTCTGTAGAAACTTTGACAGAAAAGTTTTCTGTACAGGGCTCCATCCAGTGATGTCACCCATATGTGAGGACTAACATCCTGCTGTCCTGTGAGAACACCTGCTACAGGTAAGCAACACTTGCTATATCCTTTCAAAACAGTCCTCCAGCAGATTGGAATTATATTAAAGAACAAGCTACTTGATGCAGTCAGTGCTAGGAAACAGTCACTAAAACAACCCTATAAATACTCCTCCTCTTTCTAAATAAAATGTATGTTATGGAGCATGCCCTCAGGCGCTGTTAGGAGCGCGGAGGCGCGGTCCCATCTAAAGTAGGAAGTGAGCCCTTGGGCCGCAGCACAGCTCAGGGAAGAGCCCCAAGACATACCGCGGGAGGTGAATGGTATGAGCACGGTGGAGCAGGCGTGAGGCTGGAGAGAAGACAAGGCTAGGGTTATCCGGAACAGGAACTAGGCAGGCTCAGCCCTCCACTGGACCTACACGCACCAATGAGATCCAGCAGCGCAATGCTGATCTCGAGAGTAGCCCTCCGGCCACTTGAAAGCCCTTTCAGATCCACCGAATGGGACCGATGAGTACATGAGGCCAGACGGAGGCTGAGGGCAGGTACATGAAGATTCAGACGTAGACTTGGATACTCAGGAGACTCGGACGAAGACTTGGATACTCTGATAAGAACTCAGGGTATTTAGGAGACTCAGACAAGGATTCAAGAGGTTCAGAAGACTCGGACAAGGATCCAAGTTGCTCCGAAGTTTCAGGCAAGGATTCAAGAGGCAGGCAAAAGTACTGGGTGAGAACTGCATCGTAGCGCGCCCTACACAGCCGCCGATGTCTGGTCACGGACCATACTGAACGCGAAGCAGACTCCAGGCGAAGACATAGAACTTGAGACTGGAACGTGGCAAAGATTCAGTAGAGAGCTGCACTGGGGCACGCCCTACACAGCCGCCTGTGTCTGGTTGTGGAGCAGGTTCTGGCAGAATCTTAGGCATGGATGGATTCAGGCACAAGGGAACTCCGTAGACCGGGAACAAGATACTCACGAACAAGACTTTAAAAACAGACGTCTCCTGACGAGAAGAAGGCCTTGTACCATGAGGCACCCTACATAGCCATCCCATGGGCTGGTCACGGACCACGACATGGCACGCTAAGAGGTGGACAGATGAGGGACCTGGGAACTGGACGAAGAGCTGGAGATGAGACGGAAGGAGTCAAGACAGGAACATCGGACATCAGGAACAAGGAACATGGCACCTCAGGACTCAGGACATGGAACATCTGGAACAGAAGACAGGTGTCAAGGGAGCTCCGACGAGGGACAACACCAGGGACATCAAGGAGAAGACGTTCAGGAACACGGAGAACATGGAACGAAGATCCGTCAAGGCACAGGAGACCACGGAAGACCTGGAATGGAAAGAAGATCACAGACACTGTGCAAATCCGATCAAAGGCACTGAAGAATGGCAGCTGGGCCCTTTTATAAGGCTGAAGCAGGAACAGGTGGATGACATCATCAGCGAGGGCCGCAGGACTTTTCCTGCCACTGGCCCTTTAAATACCGGGGAGAGGCATGAGCCCACACCTATGCAGAGGACAGGAAGAGGACAGGCACGTCGGCAGCATCCCTGTTGCGTGGGAGGCCCGAAGAACAGTGGCTCCCTGCTGCGAAGATAGACACAGGCAGCAGCAGAGGTGGCTTCCCTGCCGCTCAGACTGAGGACCCCAGCAGCGGCACCAGCCACGAAGGAACAGGAGCGGCAGTGGCAGTGGCGGCTTCAGCAGCGGAGGAAAGCTCCTGATGGCGGCACATAGGACCGCCGGGGAGCCGAGACACAGCGGCACGGCCTGCCGCGAGGAAAACTGTGTCGGTGGCCCAGCTGGCCACGTGTGAGCTGAAGGTAAGTGGGGGGACTGCCCATGAGCCACAGGCAGGACCACAACAATGTAATTTTTTATAAAGCTTATGAGTGTCTGGATTCTGTCACACAAACACTTGAAGGTGATCATATCTGATGATCTCATGGTAGTAATATAGAGTAACTAGACAGTGACTGGAGCGAAAGGAGTACTAGGGTGTATTGGGAGAGGCATAACTAGAAGCAAAATTGAGATAAAAGTGCTGATATTCATATCATTCATGAGTCATCACAGAGTTTTGTGTCGAATTTCTAATGCCACATCTCTGAAGTGATATAAACAGTATAGGCTGCTTCAGAAAAAAATCTAATATGTTGCAGGGTCTGCACAAAATGTCGTGTGACTTGAAAATTAAGGACTATAATATATGTATATCCTAAAAGCGAGAAGAGACAGTGATATAACTGAGACATTCAAATACTTGAAAGGTATTGTTGTGGGTTTGACATGGTTGTGGGCCCGTGGTTGTTATATAGATGGCTTCTCCCACAAGGCGGAGCCCCGTGGGGAATATAGCAATAGGCTTGCTCTACAGTAATGACCACAGAGAGGATAGTATCTTTATTATGCAGCAATAGAGCAATGTCCGAGGAGCGGGCAGCTCTCTTCAGCCAATGGAGGTGTTCAGTCCAGGCACAGATGTTGTATGTGCAGATGAATTATCACCCATTGCTGGAGAGTGGAGGGTCCGGTAGTGGTCCATGAAGCGGGGTAGGCTGAGAACCCAGGCACAGATGATGTAGCCAGTGGTGGTAGATCTGTTAGTGGTCCGCGGAGCAGAGTATGCCGAGAATCTATACTGTGATGAGACAAGGCAGAGAGAGACTGAAGAGTTTGAGTACTCACTAGGGCTGGTAGCTGTTGAAGAGATGACCCTCGTAGTGCGAAGGTAGAGATGAGGCAAGGCCCGAAGCATCAGTGCCTAGATGTCTTTGCTGGAATAAGTCGACCCTGGAAGTAGATAGGGCGAAGCAAGGTCCCCGAGGAGCGGTACCTTGGGCCTCCTTGTTGAAGCAGTGTAACCCGGAGGGTAGACAGGAGCGAGGCAAGGCCCCCGAGGAGCGGGAGCCTTGAGCATCCTTGCTGGAACAGCGTAACCTCGGAGGGTAGGTAGGAGCGAAGCAAGACCCCCGAGGGGCAGTTGCCTTGAGCATCCTTGCTGGAACAGCGTAACCCCGGAGGGTAGGTAGGAGCGACAACTCAGAGCAGAAGGCATCTGAATGCAAGGTGAAATTAGCAGGACCGTAATCCTTGCTAACTTGTAGATGGATTGGAGATCGGAGGCTAAGTACCTTGATGTAGTGACGTCATGCGGTGGGGTCACCCCCAAGATTCTCGCCATGACGTGTTCAAAAGGAGGGCCGATGCGCGCGTGCCCTAGGTTACCTTAGTGGAAAAATGTCGAACACAATCGCCCATGCCAGTCCGGGGACACCGGAGAGGTCAGTGAGGAGAGACGGAGGCAGCCGTCTTGCCCAGAGGTGTGGCAAAAGAGAGAAAAGAGATGAGATAGAGAGGGCGCAGCCATCTGCGACCAACGGGCGCAAAAGGTATAACTCATGCAAAAAGAGCAAATCTTTTTCAGCAGAAATGAAATCCTAAAACATAGAAATATAAAAACTTGATGACAGAAAAAGACATAGGGCCCATCTAGTCTGCCTATCCATTCAGTTAATTTAGTATTATAATTCCCATCACTTTCTTACAGATCTCTTGTATTTATCTAATGTTCTCTTTTTTATTTTTTATAACTCTTTAACAACTTCTTCTAGCGTACAGTTCCATACATCGAAAAAGGTATATGGGCCCCAAATTTGTACATATTTAAAATGCTAATTTTGCAAGTTATAGCACAATAGTTCAATATCGGCAATTTCTCACCTTTGATTACACCAATGTTCAACTGTAGGGCTAGATTTCCAAAAGGTGACTATTGTAAACCTAGCAGCCAACAACAGTTGCCCTACCAGTTTTCTGTGTTTCACAGATATCAGGGAACCTCTCCATCTGTTTCCAGCCCCACAATAGCTGGATACCCCAAGATATAAGCAGTATGCTTAGTTACCTGGTACCAGAAGAGGAGAACATTTTGGCAATCCCACCACATATGTTTAGAAGTTCACACTTCTCTATAAATCCTCCAAGAGAAATGATCAACATTCAGGAAATTGTTTTCATAATATACTGGGGTTTGATATGTTTTGTGTAATAACCAAATCATCAAAGCAACCCGCTTAGCACAGATAGATTTATGATAAGCAGATTTCCAAATACTCTTCCAATCTTTAGCATCTAATATAGTAGCTAAGTTTTCATTCCAAACATCAAAGAGCACCTATGGAGTATGTCCCTGTGACAGAGTTGCCCCTATTTTCCCCTTTAAACATGTGCGGACCTGGCTGGATGCCTTATCCACCTTAAATCCCACAGAGGGAAAGAGCTTTGTGGGTGAGAGCTGGCTGATCAGGGAGAGATCTGAGGTGAGATCAGCTGGGGCAGAATAAGTTAGTGAGCCCAGCTGGGATCAGGAGGCCCTGCATCTCCATGAACAAGGAGATCCTGACTCTCTCTGAGAGGCTGTATGAAGTTATAGAATATACACTGTCCAGAGGTAAGACAGGCTTACCAACTAGCACTAGATTTTCAGGACAGGTTGATCCAGTCCTGGTTTTACCCCATTGCATGCTGTGATTTATTCTGATTTCCCTATTTATTTATTTAAAATCTTTCCTATACAGTCGTTAAGTTATTTACTTAACTCACCACCCCTATTCCCCCGACCTTCCCTGAAGAACTCTGTAGAACCCTGAAGAACTCTGTAGATTTGAAAACAAATCTACAGAGTTGGCAATCTTCTTTGACAACAAAATCAAAAACCTACTTGCCCCCCTGGCAACATCCAACACTTCATCAAATCCTTTGCAACCACCAAGCCAAAATCCTACTCCAACTATACACAAACAGACGCTAGAATCTCTTGAACCTACATCATCCCTGGAAATAGAATCTATTGAGGCAATGAAGACACATCGGGCAGGATTCATGGCAGGCAGGAAAAGGGCTGACCACTCCTGTGGGTCCCCTTTTTATTGTACATACATCCAATAGCATACAATGTGTCATCACATCATTGGCTCCTCTCCCCATAGCATACAGACGTGTCACTACACCATTGGCTTGGCTCAGGGGGTGTGTATGGATCATTTCATTGGCTGCTGAATCCTATACCATAATGTGTCTATCTTTATCCTGCATCTGACTACGTGGCAACTAGCTATCCTTTCAGGCAATCAGGGTTAATTATAAGCTAGAGAAATACGTGACAGTCAGGTATCCTCTCCTTAGGCAGAGAGGTTTAAGCACTAGTGTTGTTTCATTCAGTGCAAAGGTCAGGGAGAAGGGAAGTTAGTGTTAAACCCTGACATGGCCTGCCGGCAAAGCTCATAATTCCCCACATCTCACCTTTTCTGTTTTTATTAAGCAGCACAATAAAGCTTTAGAACCCTACTGAAATCTGTTTTGTCTTGGAAATGGGCTGGAGATAGGGGAAGGGGGATATGGAGAGAAAAGCTGAGTTGGCGTGGTGTGCTAGCTGCCGCAGAGCTCCTGAATCTCCACATCACCCAGAGCTGGTGCAGCGTGGTGTGCCAACTGTTGCAGGGCTCAGGATTCCCTATTAAGCAGCATACAAGACATCTTTGAATCCGGGCTGAGAGCAAGGTTTCAGTATGGATATGAGGTTGGGTATGCACTGAATACAGCAGCACAGGCAAATAATTAAGACAATTATAGTCATTATAATAGAAATCACCCTTTTGAGACCAGAAATATCAGGGAGCCAGGATCATAGCCAGTCCCATGGAGAAGTTGGTGTTCTGCCTGAAAGTGGTGCATCAGCAACCATGGTTTCTATCTGCTCTATGGTATATGTGAGGTTTGCTTTATAATCTGCTATGTACACACAGCAATGAGATTCAATTAATGCACAAACACCACCCTTTGAAGCTAAAATGGTGTCTAAGGCATAGCGGTTCTGTAATGCTACCTCTCTAATCTGAGAAACTTCTGTTGTGAGTAGTTTTAATGCATGGACTGTCTGATTAAATAGGGCAGTCGTCCAGTTAGCTAGGATGTGTAAGTCCCTGTAATTCATAGCTGTTCCCATTGGAGGAAACAGGCTTCTAGCTACCTGGGTTTCTGTATACTTATCTATGGGACTCTTGATCGCCTCTCTTTTGTTACGGAGTCTTGCTTTGGGTAAATTGTTGACTGCATAGTATGAGGGGAGGATGTAGCCTAGAGTGCATCTGCCTCTCCATCTGGGGGGAATGTGCATATGCTCTATGCCCACATAACATCCAAATGTTCCCTATCTGGTTAGTGTACCAGTTACGGGGCTGTTTGACTTGTTGTACCATTGCGGCTACATACTCACACAAGCTAAATTGCCCGTCTGAGAATTTTTCTTTTCTATCACACCTTTTTGGTTCTCCCACGGAACATCCTGAGATCAGCCAATTGCACATATAGTGGGTAAAGCTATGCAAGTATTCTGTGATATTTTTTGGGAATTCAGGGTATGCTGTTACATTAGAGTATGATCTGATCATGACTTCTTCTAATACAATGGTTCGGCTACAATATGGATATTTTCCCACCTGAAGCCCCTTCCCATCCCCTGTATCATAGTCCCAACAAAGAGCGGCAGTCTCTTGAATACGGCTGCCGATGGGTATTATGGTATTACCAACTGGAGAAGTAATGAAAACACCTCTCTGTAAAGGATAATTAGTCCATACTGTAAGGTTAAATGGTACAGCATGCATCAGTAGTTCTCCGCGGGCATGGGTTGGCATGTGTGTGCAGATCCAACAGTCTGTTCGATTCAACAGGTGTGAAAAGTTCTGTGCATCGAGGATGTACATGTTGTCCTGCCAGAGTCCTTGTTCGGAAATCGCCATAGCTGGAGAAATAAGGCAAAGGAGGAGGGTGCAGAACACAATTGTTAACGAGTTGGCATTCAGGCAAGAAAAGGCGGCTAATAAGAAGTTCTCTGGAGTTTTCTCAAGGCCTTGCTGTTCCAAGAGTTGTGCAGATTGGTTGGATAGGGCCTTGATCTGTCCCCAGGTCATGTGGTGCTGCTTTTTGCGGGGAGTCTGGTCTCTGTCCTTCTGAGGGCTGTGGAGGCTCAGGGAGAAGTTGGGGATCGGGTCCTGTAGACCTGGACACCTTTCCATCTTTCCACGGCTTGATATAATGGCTTGGAACCCAAAGTGGACCTGTGGAAGCAAGCAGAGAAGCATATCCTCGTCCCCATGTTAAGGGAACGGGACCGTACCAGACAGGGTTAAACATTCTATACAAAACTGATGGCTGTGGGTGACTAACCCTAGTCCCATAATGATTACCCATGGCTGTGGTTTTATTTGAATTTGATATGTTTAGATGATTTAAAGTAAACAATACTTTGTTCAGCCAGTCCTGTTTAGTGGGAAGTCCAACGGCATTCCCTCCTTTTTGTTTGTGTTTGTCAAAGGCTGTCTTGAGGGTGTGATTGGCTCTCTCCACAATGGCTTGCCCTGTGGTGTTGTAGGGGATGCCAAATACGTGTTTAATGTTCAATTATTGACAAAATTCATGCAAAGGAATGGCTGCAGTAAGCAGAGCCATTATCAGTTTTCAGAACAGAGGGTAATCCCATTATCAAGAAAGTTTTTATGCAGTGATCAATTTTCATTCAGTAAAATAGCATACATGTAAATTAATCATTTAAAGGAAAAGTCATTTGCAGTAGGCTGAACCACAAACGACAAGTATTTTAGACATTACATTAAACATATGTTACACAAGACTGACACATATTCATTCATCCTGCAAATATTCATTTACACAAAACTGACACATATTCATCCATCCTGCAAATATTCATTCATTGACATCAAGACAGACAACAGATAACACATAATTTGAGCTAAAAATTTCGTATCAAAAGGTATCAAAAACAAAATTAGATCAAGGATCAAAAATCAAAAGGTGTCAGAAAAATGTTTGAAAAATGTTAAAATAAGCTGCAAAGTGTTCATCTTCACATCTCTCATGGCGGGAAGGCTGTCAATCTGGAAAATATTAAAAACTGGCATACAGCAAAAAATTTACTAAGGTAAGGATTAAAGTGAAATTCTTACTTTTTTAACCTTGGAGAAATCAATTCTATTATTCAATTTAATAAAATCAATTTGGATTTGCAAGAAAAGGCTTGGGAGGGATTGCTTTAGATGTAGCAACCTCTATCAGTAAAAATTTTAAGGTTCAGAATTCTGTAAAAATTTGTGAAAAAGAAAATAAAACTGAAGTTTCCTTAAGACAGGAGGACTATAGACCTGAAAAATAAAAACTAGTATTCAACAGAATTATCAAAATAATAATATAATATAACTGGTAGAATAGCATAGCGCCTCCTAGTGGAGGCACCATCATTATAGATTTATAGATTGCAACCTGGAACAATAAATTCAATCCATAATACTCTGAGCTTACTTTCAATGTGGAATATCAGAATACAATTTCTTCATATAATTATTAGAATAGGAAATTAAACACGCTGTTCACTCAGCTCTGTCTGCTGCACGCTAAAGTGACTGTTATTACTATTAAATGTCCTTTTCAGTAACCTCAGTTCAGTATTAAAGAAGTTTGAAAGTATTAAAAAGATTAACAACAGAAAGACAGAGTGAGAGGAAGGGCTAGTGTAGGAATGCATTGAAGGTTGAGGGAAAAGATTTGGATCAGCAGGAGATCTAACCTGTGCCCCCCTTTGAAAGCTGCAAAGCACAGTTGCAGCAGATAATTCAGGAATTGAGAGGTATAAAGTAAGTGTTGTGATAGAGAAATGTATCAGATATAACAGATAGGGAGAGAAACTGTAGTACTAAGTCAATTTTTTTCTTTTCAAAAGTTCTCCCTCCCCCCCATGAGTGGCAACCAAGAGTTAATAACAGAAAGACAGAGTAAGAGGGGGAGGAACAGTGTTTCTCAAAAGAAAATAAAGAGAGGAGAGAACTTCATTCAATGAATTAATCCTTCAGTCTATAGGAACTGAAAGGCAGCACTGTATAACATTAATTTAGTTAAACTATAATCCCCATGCAAGAAGTGTACCAGAAAGTGATAACATAACTAGATAACATCAACCAGAGACAATGACTGGCAAGGATTTGCTGATCTCTTGCAAACAGATTCTATCTTAATTTACTTTGTCCTAAAGGGAAAATTACAGTAAAAATACAAGTTCTGTGCATTGGCAATGCAAGCAATTGCTATAAACTTAAATCTCAGAGAAATGGAGTCATTTTAAATGTGAGCCAATTTAACTTTGCAAAAGGGGAACATTTCACATGAAATTTACACAGTTATAACATAAGGCTCTGCATACACTTTCTGTGGGGAAATGCAGACTTTCTGTAACTGAATATCAAAGACCAAGATAAACACTCCTTCCAGGTCTGCCCTATCTGCTCAATTACTCGGTTTAATCTGGTCTGCAATAGGTCATTGTACTGTCTTATTAAATCATTTCTTTCATATCGATACTGTCTTTGTTTGTAACGCCACTGTGATATCAGGAATGTTGCTGCCTGGCCCAAGGTCTTATATGCTAATTTCTTTGAAGACCTGGGGGCATAGTTACTGCTTATGGCACTCCGGGCGGTATTCAATTCTATTGCTGTCAGGGATCTCTCTAGCAACCCTCGGGTGTAAGAGGAGTGAAACCCTGCCTCTTTGATACTTGTGCAGAGTTCTCTAAGAACACTATGGGGAAGGGCGGACCAACTATATTCTGTCTCACCTAGTTCTTTGGTCCTTTCTGTAATGGGAAAGGCTTGAATCCCTTCCAATAATTCCTTCCTTATGAGATTTTCATTCACTTGCTCTAGGTGAAATCCCATGCTGACCGCGGCACATAAATTGTTACCGGGAGCAGCGGTTTGAGATGGTAATTTACCTGGACAAATCTGTGATGCAGAATCAATGACTGTCTCAGGCAATGGCAACTGGGGGTACAGGGAGTTGGTGGTTGGTGGGGGAAGGGCTTGCGGGTAAGGTGGAGGAAGGCTAGCTTCTCTGATATCAGTGTCTTTAGTTTCCTGGGGTTTTTTCTCTGAGGTGGACGCAGAGGAAGCCACAGGAGCCATGGTAGGGGACGGTGCCTTGTGAGTGTGTCCCCCCCAGATGTTCTATTTCATATTCTGTCCCCCCTAGTTCATTGGTCCTTTCTGTGATGGGAAAGGCTTGAAGTCCTTCTAATAGTTCTTTTCCTGTAAGGTTTCCTTTTTGCTGTTCCCGGTGAAGCCCTCTGTGAATTGCACTGCACAGGCCAGGTTGTGGCTTAATTGTGCTTAAAGGCTGTTTTTCTAAAGAAGGCGGGGAGGTGTGAATGGGCTGTGTCATGGGTGTGGGTATGGGGAGCTGCGGATACAGAGAATTTGCTGTCTCTGAGGGAGTTTGTGGATAAGGTGGGGGAAGGGTATGTGGATTGAGTGTACTGATGGGCGGTCTGCCTGCTTCTTTACTGTCTGCTTCTAAGGGCACATGAACTGGAGATGGTGCTTTTAGACTTTTTGTCCCTATGTGTTCTAGGGCCTCTGTGCATTTTTGCAAGAGTAATAATTGCTTTATGGGGGCTCTTGGGAACGTATGAAGACTGTTGCCTATCTTGATCCAATCTTGGATGTCCAGAGTTCCCGCCTCTGGATAAAGCTATTTCACCTATCAATTCTTCTAAATCCCCTAGCCTGACTTGTGCTATTTTTCCCCTGGTGATGAAATAATGATTCTTAATTATTTTCTGCAGCTTTCTAGCATGACACGTCTGCTTAGCTGACAGTTTTCCCCCCATACTCACGATTGTTGGGAGCAGACTTGCTGAAAAATTACTTACGATTACGGGAGCAAAAGTCTGCTGTTGCGGTGGCCACCTAGGCTGTTCCAGCCGAGTGAGCAGGGACTATCACGGCGCGGGTCACCAGATATTGAGGCAATGAAGACACATCATGCAGGATTCATGGCAGGCAGGAAAAGGGCTGACCACTCCCGTGGGTCCCCTTTTTATTGTACATATATCCAATAGCATACAATGTGTCATCACATCATTGGCTCCTCTCCCCATAGCATACAGACGTGTCACTACACCATTGGCTTGGCTCAGGGGGTGTGTACGGATCATTTCATTGGCTGCTGAATCCTATACCATAATGTGTCTATCTTTATCCTGCATCTGACTACGTGGCAACTAGCTATCCTTTCAGGCAATCAGGGTTAATTATAAGCTAGAGAAATACGTGACAGTCAGGTATCCTCTCCTTAGGCAGAGAGGTTTAAGCACTAGTGTTGCTTCATTCAGTGCAAAGGTCAGGGAGAAGGGAAGTTAGTGTTAAACCCTGACATGGCCTGCCGGTAAAGCTCATAATTCCCCACAGAATCGATAATCAAGAAAATGAAAACTTCTTCACACCCACTGGGCCAAATTCCGACCAAACTTCTTCTCACCATTCCTAACACCATTGTGAAACCTCTGGCAGACATCATAAATTGCTCCCTCAATCAAGGATCTGTCCCTGACTGTTTAAAAATTGCTTCACTGAAACCCTTACTAAAAAAACCCAACCTGGACCCAGCCAACCCTATAAATTTTCGCCCCATTGCAAACTTACCGTTTATAGCCAAGCTAATGGAAAGGCTTGTCAACATCCAACTCACAGACTACCTGGACTCTCACAATATTCTCTACCCTTCTCAATTCAGATTCAGAAAACGCCTAAACACAGAATCTCTCCTTCTTTCTTTAACGGACAACATTCTGATGGGCCTCGACAAGGGACAATCATACCTTCTAGCCCTACTCGATATTTCTGCAGCGTTCGACACGGTAAACCATTCTATCCTCATCAACGGTCTAATGGAAATAGGCATCTCTGGCTCTGCACTGCTCTGGTTCAAATCCTTTCTGAACAACAGGCACTACAAAGTTAAAATAAATGATAAAGAATCCCACACCATTCCTTCAAATCAAGGAGTACCACAGGGTTCTTCACTTTCCCCTACCCTGTTCAATATATATCTACTCCCTCTATGCCAGCTACTCAATAGCCTCAACCTCACCCATTTTATATACGCGGACGATGTGCAAATCATAATCCCCATCTCGGACCCCTTCTCCTCTACTCTAAATTTTTGGAACAACTGCTTACACGCCATCAACCTTCTTCTCTCGAGTCTCAACCTGGTCCTTAATACGTCCAAAACAGAACTCCTGGTTATCTCCCCTAGCGATAACAACCCCTTCGCCAACAATTCAATTACTCCACTAGCAAGCCAGGTTAGAGACCTTGGGGCCACCCTTGACTCTAGAATAAATTTCAAAAAGTTCATTAACGCTACAACTAAAGAATGTTTCTTTAAGCTTCAGGTCCTGAAGCAGCTAAGACCGCTCTTACACTTCCAGGATTTCCATTCAGTGCTTCAAGCCATACTGTTTTCAAAGATTGACTATTGTAACGCTTTACTACTCCCCGCCTCTTCTACTAAACCTTTACAGATGCTGCAAAATGCAGCAGCCAGGATCCTTACAAACACACGGCGTAAGGACCACATGACACCAATCCTAAAAATCCTACACTGGCTACCCATCCAATACAGAATACTCTTCAAGGCTTTCACCATCATCCACAAATCCGTCTACCAACAATCCACACTACAACTCGCCATCCCTCTCGAACTACATACTTCCGCAAGGCCGACCAGAACCGCCTACAAAGGTTCGCTCAAGGCCTCCCCCCCAAAAATCCTCGGTCCACAACTCTATTCACAAGCGAGCACTTTCGACAGCAGGTCCGCTCCATTGGAATTCGCTTCCCCCAGATATGCGCCTAGAACAATGCCATCTCTCCTTCAGAAAGAAACTGAAAACCTGGTTGTTCACACAAGCTTACCGTTGAAGGAACCTCTATTAAACAACATTGACTCTCACCCCTCGATTTCTTCCCTAATCCCTCCCCCCCCTCCCTGTTTCCAGTCCCTGACCTGACACCACCCCCCCCTGCTCACCTCTCCGTGTCTCCTCCTCCCACCGGATATACTATGTTAATAATCGCCTAGGATAAATCTCTGTTTAAGTCTCGCTACTCTATGGTTTTTAGTTGATTATTTTATCACTCTCCAGTTGTTATCGTTTTAAAATCTTTCCTATCTTCCATCACCCTTGTTTTTGCTCCCTGTTTAATGTAATTTTACCTTCTACTTAGTTGTTAATTGGTTTCCCCTGTTCTAATGTAAACCGGTACGATAAGACCTCGTCTTGAGTATCGGTATAGCAAAAGAATTTAAATAAATAAATAAATTTACCATCACAATGGTTTACAAAAAGGCACATATAGTAACATTAAATATTTAAACTAGGTAAAACGTTATAGAAGTGCCAAAAATGATCCGGTTGCAAAGTATATTCTAATATAAAATTATATGATGAATTTCATTTGTCTTGTCCTTTTAATACATGTATCAATGTTAATTTACATGTAAGTCTCTCTTGCAATTCATATTCTATATAAAGTTATCAGTGAGATTTGTATAAAAAAAAATAACAAATAAGAACATAGTAAAAGCTGAGTGCTGAGTTTATGATGCCCGCTTTTATTTACTTTCTCCGTTCTCTTTATAATAAGCCTGTTTAAAAAGCCATGTTTTTAAACTTCCTTTAAATAGTTTAAAATTTCTCTGCAATCTTATCTCAAGAGGCATTGAATTCCACAAGTTGGGTCCCACTAAAGACAATGCTCGCTCCCTGACTTGTGTAAGTTGTGCTGCCTTGACAGATGGACCTCAGATTTCTGTGTGGTACATGTACACTCAGTGCTGTGTTAAGCCATTCCGCTTTTTCATCATGAATTAATTTATGTATTGTACATAGTGTTATGACTGGGCAGTGGGCAAGTCTATGGTATAGTCCGCCACTGAACGCAGCCCTTGCCTGAGGTGCAACAGTTCAGACGCAGCTGTGGTTTGACGAGCAGGGTCATCAAAAGCTTGGCGAAAGTTAAGCACAAATTCTTGGAGGTTGTGCAGGAGGGGGGGTCCTGCCGCTCCCACATGGGAGAGGCCCAGTCCAAAGCCCTACCATCCAGTAAGGAAAAGATGTAGGCCACCTTGACGGAGTCCGAAGGAAACTGTGCCGGCAGCAGGGTGAACCGGACGTAGCATTGGTTCAGGAAGCCTCGGCATGCTTTGGTGTCCCCAGCATAGCGGGTCGGGGCAGGCAACTGGGTCACTGGTGTGGAGCTGGAGACCGGAGCGGGAGGTGGAGCTGGACGAGGATCTGGCAAGGGTGTCTCCAGGCGGGAGACCAGCTGTTCCACAGTGGCTGCAAGGGCGTCAATGCAATGCTGCTGCTGTTGGAGGCGCTGCTCCTTTCCGGGAATGGCCTGTAGAGTGGGGGCCTCCGCCGGGTCCATGGCCTTGCAAACTGTTATGACTGGGCAGTGGGTGAGCAAGAGGTGGACCCTTGGGCCGACCTGCAGGTACACACAGAGCAGGCCGGGAGGCGGAGTCAGAGCTTGGCAGGAACACCCGGAGCCTGGAATCCCCCTGGGAGGGCCCCGTAGGGACCCGGGCTCTGGGGACTAGCACAGTTCAAGATAGTCCAGAGGGTTCAGAGAGTTCAGGAATGGCTGCCAGAGAAGAGACAGGGAACTGGGTAGCTGGCGGGTCACTGATGAAGGCGGGGTCTGAGCAGGCTGTGGGTAGGAGGCCAGGCTGCGGGCCTACCCGGGAGCAGGAGAGTAGAGTGACCAGCGCAGGAGTCTGGGGCGAACCGGGACCAAGGCAGTCAGCTGGCTGGCGAGAAGTCCGTGAGGAAAACCGGGATCAAGGCAGGCGGCAGGCTGGCGAGAAGTCCGTGAGGCAAACCGGGGTCAAGGCAGGCAGCAGGCTGGCGAGAAGTCCGTGAGGCAAACCGGGGTCAAGGCAGGCGGCAGGCTGGCGAGAAGTCCGTGAGGCAAACCGGGGTCAAGGCAGGCTGGCGAGAAGTCCGTGAGGCAAACTGGGGTCAGGAACCAGGAGACAACGGGAGCAGCAAGTAAGAACAGGAACAGGAAGCAACTAGTCAGCAGGAAACCTCGTTGCAAGGCGTCTAGTGAGGGACTGGATGCCGGTTAAATCTGGAGTAGAGCGTGACGTCAGTAAGCAAGGCGGAGCCGTCTTCCGGGTGCTGTGCGCTTAAGAAGACTCTTCTCGCGCGTGCGCGGGGCCAGGCAGGGATAGTCCTGTAATGGCGTCTTCCTCGTGGGGAGTCCTCGGCCGGCGGCCCTATTGAGTCTGGATTTAAGCGGTTTCCTAAGGGAGCTGAAGCGACGGTAAGCGGGCCTGAGCCCGAACATGAGAGGGGCGGTCGGAACCGCAACACATAGTGCTTTATATTGTACTCTTTGTTCTATTGGTAACCAGTGTAATTCTGCTAGTGTTTCAGTAATGTGATCTCTTTTCCTTTTACCTGTAAGTATTCTTGCGGCAGACCACTTCAAATATTTGTAATATTTGAAGTGGTCTTACAGTCGTATAGGGTAATCCCAATAACAGAGTGTTGCAGTAATCAGTCCTTGCAAATATTAGTGCTTGTAAAACTGTTCGAAAATTTGATAGTGTTAATAAAGGTTTTAACTTCCTTAGAACCATTAATTTGGCGTATTCTTCTTTTACTTTCAGTGATATGTGTTGTTTAAGGTTCAGTTCTGGGTCTATTATTATGCCAAGGTTATGCTCCTTCTCAGCTGATTCCACTGTTTGATTATTTTTAAGCATTATTGGTGTTTGAATTAGATATATATTTTTTTGTTCCATGTTAAAGAACTCAGTTTTTTTCAATATTTATCACTAGCTCCATTTGATTTAATAGCTGTTTATCTCCAGATAAATATTGGCTAAGTTTAATGTTTTTTCAATTGTGTCATCAATGAGTAAAATTAGCTGTATGTCATCTGCATATATATATATAGTGTACAATTCCAAGACCTGCAAGTAGATGGCATAACGGTAAAAGGTAAATATTAAAAAGTGTCACGGACCAGCAAACGCGACTGGTGAGTGATAAAAGCCAGGGACTTGCGGCAGGTTCGAGGGAGCCCAGCTGGAGAGAGACACCTCCCGTTGGAGGTAAAACGCCAGGAGGGATTGCTCTGAGCTTGGGGAACATCTAAAACCACCACCCTGCACGGAGCGAGTTGAGCCACGCCCCCCTGTGACGACAGCATATTCGACTGGTGAGCGATAAAAACCAGGGATTTGCGGTGTGCAGCCACCAGCGCGCTGCCAAAGGGGCGCGCTCCTTGCGTGTTTCAAGTGTCATCAGAAATCACTCCTTTGTAGATCCATGGGCAGGAAAAGGAAGATCAAGGTATTTATCTGGGATAGGAGGCGATGTCCTTTCGTGGATTACAAGCTGGTTAAAAGACAGGAAACAGAGAGTAGGATTAAATGGTCAATTTTCTCAGTGGAAAAGGGTAAACAGTGGAGTACCTCAGGGATCTGTAGTTGGACCGGTGCTTTTCAATATATATATAAATGATCTGGAAAGGAATACGACGAGTGAGGTTATCAAATTTGCAGATGATACAAAATTATTCAGAGTAGTTAAATCACAAGCAGACTGTGATACATTGCAGGAGGACCTTGCAAGACTTGAAGATTGGGCATCCAAATGGCAGATGAAATTTAATGTGGACAAGTGCAAGGTGTTGCATATAGGGAAAAATAACCGTTGCTGTAGTTATACGATGTTAGGTTCTATATTAGAAGCTACCACCCAGGAAAAAGATCTAGGCATCATAGTGGATAATACTTTAAAATCGTCAGCTCAGTTGCGATGGAGAAGGTACAGAGAAGGGCAACCAAAATGATAAAGTGGATGGAACAGCTTCCCTATGAGGAAAGGCTGAAGAGGTTAGGGCTGTTCAGCTTGGAGAAGAGACGGCTGAGGGGGGAATATGATAGAGGTCTTTAAGATCATGAGAGGTCTTGAACGAGGAGATGTGACTCGGTTATTTTCACTTTCAAATAATAGAAGGACTAGGGGGCACTCCATGAAGTTAGCAAGTAGCACATTTAAGACTAATCGGAGAAAATTCTTTTTCACTCAACGCACAGTAAAGCTCTGGAATTTGTTGCCAGAGGATGTGGTTAGTGCAGTTAGTGTAGCTGGGTTCAGAAAAGGTTTGGATAAGTTTTGGAGGAGAAGTCCATTAATGGCTATTAATCAAGTTTACTTAGGGAATAGCCACTGCTATTAATTGCATCAGTAGCATGGGATCTTCTTAGTGTTTGGGTAATTGCCAGGTTCTTGTGGCCTGGTTTTGGCCTCTGTTGGAAACAGGATGCTGGGCTTGATGGACCCTTCGTCTGACCCAGCATGGCAATTTCTTATGTTCTTATGACAAGCAGGATGCTAGTCCTCACATATGGGTGATGTCACTGACGGAGTTCACTGGGGCCAGATGTAGGGTCAATTTTCTCAGTAGAAAAGGGTAAACAGTGGAGTGCCTCAGGGATCTGTACTTGGACCGGTGCTTTTCAATATATATATATAAATGATCTGAAAAGGAATACGATGAGTGAGGTTATCAAATTTGCAGATGATACAAAATTATTCAGAGTAGTTAAATCACAAGCAGACTGTGATACATTACAGGAGGACCTTGCAAGACTGGAAGATTGGGCATCCAAATGGCAGGTGAAATTTTTTATTTTTTTTATTTTTTTTTATTTTATTTTTATTAAGCATTTCAATTTTTCAAAAGGATTTTACACAGTATTGAACAAGATATTATTATACAAACATTTATATATGACAAATCATTGCCCATATAACTGTGATAGCCCAAATAGATTTATCAGAAATAATGAGATTCTGGTAAAATGAAAAGAGCAGATTTTTATAGAAATACTTCCTCAAACATTAATGTAAGAGAACCATATACATTTATTCCCCTCCTTAACCTAAGGTTTTCTGGATCTAAGAGTCCAGGTATGAACGCAGTTGTTCTGGTAAATTGAATACATATCTCATATTTTGAAATAATACAATACAACGACATGGGAATCGTAAAATAAACTTGGCTCCTCGTTGAGTGACTTTATCCCGCATTAACAGAAACTCTCTTCTCCTAATCTGAGTATTATAAGATATATCAGGGAAGATTCTAATAGAATGCCCATGAAAGTATACATTCTGATATTTAAAATACAGCCTAAGAACTATGTCTCGCTGAGACATATCTGTAAATTGGACTATTAAAGTGGCTCTTGATTTAATCTCCATATCAGATGATTTTTCTAATAATTCTGACAAGTTAGTGTCTTCCCCTTGATCTCCCTGATTTTGGTCCTGTGCGCCTTCAAGGGGCACAGGTTGAGATATATAATATATCCTCGATATTACAGGAATAGTTGCTTCTGTGTATTTTAATACCTTAATAAGATAACTCCTGAATAACTCCCTAGGCGATAGTAGATGGGTTTTGGGGAAATTTAATATTCTTAAATTAGTTCTTCTAATCTGATTCTCTAACTGCTCGATTTTTTCTGCGTGAATCTTCTCAGATTTAATTAAGTTAAGTTGTACATTTTCTATTTCCTTTGTTTTAACCCCCAGGGCAGTTACCGATCCCTCTATCTGTTCCACTTTAGTTTGCATTATCTTATTACTACTTAAGCCATCTTGAACAAGTTTAGCCAATTCATTAATAGATTTTTGTATGGTAAAAATCATGCTTCCAATTTCTTCTAAGGTAAATTTAGTAGGTGTAATCACTATAACATCCTGCTTAACTCCCACCTGGTCTCCCTCTAGATCCTTCTCCTTAGAAGCCATTACGAGACTAAATTCTTTCCCCCCCCCCCCTTCAATTATAGGGGTAGAAGTAAGATTCAGTCTAGGTACTTCGGAGATAATATCTCCTTCCCTATTCCTCGTAGGCGGTTCTGGTGTTATGGGGGCACCAGGGCTCAATGATGTTTCAATTGTCAAAGGGGATTGGCCCTGCTCCTGGTCAAATTCCCTAGCGACTTCGCTTCCTGGCGTAAGAATGGTTCTTACAAAGTGATCCGAAATAAGTGGTTGATTAATATTAGAAACAGGTATAGAAGTAACAACTTTACCTTTTCTCTTGGTATGTGGCAGTACCAGAGAAAAGAAAACCCACAATTTTATAAAGAAAATTTCAGCCACCTCAATTCAGGATCCTTTGATACACTATAACTTATTTTACCAGACTCTTGTGACCGCTGGTAGCTGATAGTAATCTTCAACTTAACAATAGTCTCCTGCCAACTCCGACAAACCCCGGCGAAGCCCGGCAAAGCCGTGCGCGCCGGAACTCCTCCCCCTGACGTCAGAGCTCAGGGGCGGGCAGGGGAAAACAGGAAATCAACTGCAAGGCAATGTCAGCTGCTCCAGTGTTAGTAAAATGAACAAAGAAAATCACAGCAGGTAAATCCTTTAGCAGGGCAGTGTCTACTACCTCCAACAAAGGCAAAGTCAGCAGTATTCTTCACCACCCAGACGCCGTTGATATGGGTGTCCTGGAACTCCTCCCCCTGACGTCAGAGCTCAGGGGCGGGCAGGGGAAAGCAGGAAATCAACTGCAAGGCAATGTCAGCTGCTCCAGCGTTAGTAAAAAGAACAAGGAAAATCACAGCAGGTACATTGTTTAGCAGGGCAGCGTCTACTACCTCCAACAAAGGCAAAGTCAGCAGTCGGCAGATGAAATTTAATGTGGACAAGTGCAAGGTGTTGCATATAGGGAAAAATAAGCCTTGCTGTAGTTACACAATGTTAGGTTCCATATTAGGAGCTACCACCCAGGAAAAAGATCTAGGCATCATAGTGGATAATACTTTAAAATCGTCGGCTCAGTGTGCTGCAGCAGTCAAAAAAGCAAACAGAATGTTAGGAATTATTAGAAAGGGAATGGTTAATAAAATGGAAAATGTCATAATGCCTCTATATCGCTCCATGGTGAGACTACACCTTGAATACTGTGTACAATTCTGGTCACCACATCTCAAAAAATATATAGTTGCGATGGAGAAGGTACAGAGAAGGGCAACCAAAATGATAAAGGGGATGGAACAGCTCCCCTATGAGGAAAGGCTGAAGAGGTTAGGGCTGTTCAGCTTGGAGAAGAGACAGCTGAGGGGGGATATGATAGAGGTCTTGAACGAGTAGATGTGATTCGGTTATTTACACTTTCGAATAATAGAAGGACTAGGGGCATTCCATGAAGTTAGCAAGTAGCACATTTAAGACTAATCAGAGAAAATTGTTTTTTTACTCAACGCACAATAAAGCTCTGGAATTTGTTGCCAGAGGATGTGGTTAGTGCAGTTAGTGTAGCTGGGTTCAAAAAAGGTTTGGATAAGTTCTTGGAGGAGAAGTCCATTAACGGCTATTAATCAAGTTGACTTAGGGAATAGCCACTGCTATTAATCACATCAGTAGCATGGGATCTTCTTAGTGTTTGGGTAATTGCCAGGTTCTTGTGGCCTAGTTTGGCCTCTGTTGGAAACAGAATGCTGGGCTTGATGGACCCTTGGTCTGACCCAGCATGGCAATTTCTTATGTTCTTATGTTCTTATCTGCAGGGACTGCCAGTTGATGCAAGGGGAGTGTTTCTGGAGCCAAGGAAGGCCCAAGATTACCAGGTATATCATCTTCTCCAGGATGAAGAAGGTGAGCTCCTCTTCGTGGAGGATCCCAGTGCGGAGTTTTCACTGGAGCGGTTGAATGAGTAATCCTCCCGGGTAGGGGATCCTCCCGGATGGAAGAAATAGTCAAGGGTGGTTCTCTAGCCAATGTGGGCAGATCCAAATGTGCCACGAGATCTACCAAGATACAATTTTCCCCGGCACCAGAATCAATCAGGGCTTGGGTGGTGAAGTCTCCGTGGGTGTGGTAGTTGGTCACAGGCATAATACATTGGGAAGCAGAATCAGTGCAGCCCAGGGTCAAATCCCCACTAACTCCTAGGCTCTGGCATTTCCCGGCCTCTAGGTGCACTGGGCCAACAAGTGACCTTTGCCAGCACAGTACAGGCATAGGCCTAAGGAACACCATCACTGTCTTTCTTCAGGGGTCAAACGGCTTCGCCCCAGTTGCATGGGCTCCTCTGTAGGAGATGTCTTGGGCACTCCTGTGGTTGGTGGTGTTATGGGCCGCGAGATGGATGGGCTAGCACCACCAGCCTACGGGCGGTACGTAACTCTCGGAGGTGTTGCTGTAATCTTCGGTCAACTCAACCAGCAAGGTCAATCAAAGCCTCCAAATCATCCGATAGGTCCCGGGCAGTCAATTCATCCTTAATTCTGGAAGAGATGCCTTCTAGACAAATACTCCGAAGGTTGTCCTTTTGCCAACCCAACTCAGATGCTAGGGTGCGGAACTCCACTGCCTACTCCGGCAATGGGCATGACCCCTGGCGTAAGTACAGAAGCTCGGAAGCTGGTGTAGACTGCCATCCAGGCTCAAAGACATGCTTAAACACTTGAACGAAGCATGGAAGGTCCTGGAGCAAAGGATTGCCTCGTTCCCAGAGGGGGAAAGCCCAAGTCAGCGCCTTGCCATCCAAGAGCGACAGAATAAAGCTTGTTTTGATTCCTTCTTTGGAGAACTGGGACGGCTGTAAGGGAAAGTGCATGAATTAGTGGTTTAGGAAGCCACAACTTTGCCGGAAATCTCCTGCACGGCGAGGTGGCACCGGCGGATGAAGTGTTGCCCCGGGAGCAGCGGGTGCTGGATCCCAGCACCAGATGGGGGCTGGATGCTGGGTAGTGTCCAGTAGATTTGCCAGGTGTTCCACGGTTGCAGTCAGCACATCCAGGCACTGCTGTGGTTGCTGCAGCTGCTGGGCCAGGCCAGGGATGGCCTGTAGGCCGGACAAATCCACCAAATCCATGGCCTCAGCAGTCTGTTGGAAAAGTGGACCCTTAAGCCGAGACGAGGTTGTTGCTACCTCCAGGGAAGGCGGCGGTTCTGGGTGAGAAGACCCAACTGGATCTTCACCTATACCAACCCTCAGTCCCCACAGATTGAGCCCTTGGATACCGGGGCTGGCAGGACTTAGGCACGGGTTTTCCCCAAGCATGGAACCAGAAGATGAGGACTGAGGCAGCGTCTGATGCATACAGCAGTCGAGGCAGGCGGCTGACAGAAGAACCAGGAACAGAACAGAGGTCAGGGAGGGCAGCAAACAGCTGAGTCAGGAAACCAGGCAAGGAGTCAGAGCAGGTGGAGATCAAGCAGAGTCGAATACCAGGCAAGGAGTACCGCCCAGGGGAGGAGCCCCAGTGAGCCTCACCATTGGGAGGTGAGGTCTCGGCTGCGGGATGTAGTACAACAGAAGTAGAGAAGGAGAGAGAGGGTGACCCCAGGAGGCGGGCCACGGAGCGACAGCGCAGATGCTGACGGCAGACTCAGCTCGGGATTGACCCAAAGCCCTTTCATGAGATCAGATATTCCCATAGTCTTCCTTCCGCTGAGGTTCAGGTGAACTCTTGGAAAATTTGGGCAGGATGAGAGGCTTAAGTAATGAGACGTGGAAGGCGTTATGAATTGAGTGATGTGGGCAAGGAGTTAGAGCAGGTGGAGATCAAGCAGAGTCGAATACCAGGCAAGGAGTCAGAACCGAGAAACCAATCCAAAGGGACCAGAGACAGGAACAGGAATGCTGGAACCAGGAATCAGGAACAAGGCAAGGCAGAGTCAGGAATGCTGGGATCAGGAACGCAGACAACTCAAACTCTCTGAAGAGCTGGACCTGTTGCTGAGGCAAAGTAGAAGCAGAAAGGCAGGGTTTAAATACCCGCCTAGCCTGACATCATCAGCCTGGGCCGTGGGCACCTTTTCCACTGCTAGCCCTTTAAATCCCGTGACTTGGCATGTGCATGCGTCTAGAGAGGCGACCATGAGGTACTGGAGTTGGCGGCGTTTAGGGCGCCGCAAGAGCGGGCCAAGGGTGGAGTCTGTGGCAAGGAGTGGTGACGGAGAGACCTGAGCATTTTTGAGCAAGGGAATTTTCTGTTCCCTAGCATGGCAACATTCCGTTTCCAGGTAAAGGTATGAGGGCACAAAATCAATTAGAATTTGAATAGGGTTATGATCTGAAATAACGCTAGTCAAAATTGCACATTCTCTAATTTTGTGAAAAAATGTGGAATACACATGAAGTAGTCCATTCTACTGTGCATAACATGTCTCCAGGAATAGTATGTATAATTTTTCTCCCCCTGGTGTTGACGTCTTCAAATATCCATTAGATATAATGTCTCAGTGAAATCTGTAGCACTATTGGAGCCAGCTAAACCAGATTTTACCTGTGATGTCTTGCCCTTTTCTGGGTCAGGGCACACATTTAAATCCCCTCCTATGCACAGATTTTCAAATTCAAACGAGACTATACTATCTATAACATTTTTATAAAATTATTTTTGGTCAGTGATTGGGCCATAGGCAGTTACTAATGTAAATTTAACAGAGTACAAGGAGCAATCAACTATTATAAACCTCTCTTCAGGGTCAGAATGTGACATATGCTCTTGCAAAGGGCTATTAAAATGCACTTCATGGAGAAATGATATACTGCCCCTAATCTCCCAACCTTCAGCTTTTCTTGTTCCTTTCTGTTTAATTGCATTTCTTGCAGCATCATAATCTGGGCTTTGGATTTCCGGGTAAACTGCAATATACGTTTTCATTTGATGGGTGATGATATGTCCCTAATATTTAAGGAGTGTTAGAATTTGTGGGTTTCTGGGCCCTTTGGCCGAGGTGAGAGATGGTACCGCCCAGGGGAGGAGCCCCAGTGAGCCTCACCATTGGGAGGTGAGGTCTCGGCTGCGGGATGTAGTACAACAGAAGTAGAGAAGGAGAGAGAGGGTGACCCCAGGAGGCGGGCCACGGAGCGACAGCGCAGATGCTGACGGCAGACTCAGCTTGGGATTGACCCAAAGCCCTTTCATGAGATCAGATATTCCCATAGTCTTCCTTCCGCTGAGGTTCAGGCGGCCTCTTGGAAAATTCGGGCAGGATGAGAGGAATGAGACGTGGAAGGCGTTATGAATTGAGTGATGTGGGCAGGCGAAGGCTGTACATAACTGGGCCCAGGCGATGAAGTACAGGAAGAGGCCCGATGTATCTGGGAGCGAAGCGGGATGAAAGTAGTTTCAGACTAAGTTTCAACTGCTAAACCATACTTTATCACCAGGATTGAATTGAGGGGCTGCCCGATGATGGGTATCATAGCATTTCTTGGGCTTCTGGGCAGCTTGTTGTAGAAGTCGTTTAGTGTCATCCCAAAGTTGATGCAACTCTTGGGCGGTAGCCTGCACCGCAGGAGATGACACTGACAGAGGTAGCGGAGGCTGGGGCTGACAATCGTACACAATTTGGAAGGGCAAAGTCCCGGTGGATGCGGAAGATGAGAATTGGCAAACTCAGCCCAAAGGTGGTAACTCGGAGCAGTCATTTTGTTATGAATTTACGTATGCCCGGAGAAACTGCTTCAGGGTCCGATTTGTCCTTTCCGTCTGACCATTGGCCTGCGAGTGATAGGCCAATGTGAGGTCCAAGGCAATGTCAAACTTTTTACATAAGGCCCTCCAAAACCTGGCCGTAAATTGCACTCCCCGGTCGGAGAGTATATGCCTCGGGAGTCCGTGAAGGCGGAATATGTGGCAGATGAACAGTCACGCCAGCTCTGGGGCTGAAGGAAGGCCAGTTAGAGCCACAAAGTGAGCCATTTTTGAAAACCGGTCCACCGTAACCCAAATGGTGTTATTGCACTGGAGGGAGGAAGATCTACTATGAAATCAGTGGCAATGTGTGTCCACGGTTCTCTGGGCTTGGGAAGTGGTTGCAAGAGACCCCAAAGTCGACCTGTCGGTGGCTTCTGACGGGCACAGGTGGGGCACAACTCCACGTATGCTTGAGCATCCTTCTTCATGGCTGGCCACCAGTAGAACCTCTGGAGTGAAGAAAGCATTCTAGCTTGACCTGATGGCCCGCCAGCAGGGAATCATGTGCGCATCGGAGGATTTTTCTATGAAGTGGATGGGGAATCACCATCTTCTCAGGAGGTACGGTGAACGTGGCTGATAGAAGAATCTTCTCTGGATCAATGATGTGACGCAGAACATCCGGGACATCCTCAGTGGTGAAGGACTGAGAGGGGGCATCGGCTCGAGTGTTCTTGTTGGCTGGCCGGTATCGTAGCAAGAAATTGTACCGAGTAAAGAAGAGAGACCAGCGGACCTGCTAGTGATTAAGGCATTGTGCATGGTGCAGGTACTCAAGATTCTTGTGGTCTGTATATACCATGATCTGGTACTGAGCCCCTCTTCAAAAGCAAGCTTAATTGCCAATAATTCTATGTCCCTGATTCCATAATTGCGCTCTGCAGGTGAGAAGCGGTGAGAAAAGAATGAGCAGGGATGCAAGGTGTGATTGGAAGAAAGCTGGCTGAGGATGGCACCAACTCAGACGTTGGATGCATCAACTTCGACGATGAAGGGTCATCGGGGATCCAGGTGGCATAAGCATGGTTCTCTAAGGAATGCATCCTTAAGTTTCTGAAAGGCCGACATAGCCTCGAGTGACCACTGTGAGGGGTTGGCTCCCTTGCTGGTCATGGCCATAAGAGGGGCGGTCAGTGTGGAATAAACGACCGGCAGTAGTTAGTAAATCCCTGGAATCTACGGAGCGCCTTGAGGCCTGTTGGTTGGGGCCAATCCTGGATGCTCTTGTTATTCTGGGGGTCCATCTGGAAGCCCTGACTCGAGACCACGTAACCGAGAAAAGGAACAGTCTCCTGTTTGAAGGAACATTTCTCCAGCTTGGCATACAAGCAATTATCCCCTAGGTGCTGAAGAACGTTGCAGGTGTCTCTGAGATTATTCTGGAGATCTCATGAGAATACCAGGATGTCATCCAGATAGACTACAATGCACTGGTAGAGCATGTCGCTGAATACCTCATTCATCATATTCTGGAACACCGCTGGAGCATTACAAAGGCCGAAGGGCATTACCAGGTATTTGAAATGGCCATCACGGGTGTTAAAAGCGATTTTCCATTCGTCACCCTGGCATATCCAGACCAAATTGTAAGCCCCCCTCAGGTCCAATTTGGAGAATATTTTGGCCCCCTGGAGCCTGTCAAACAGTTCAGAGATTAGTGGCAAGGGGTACCAGTCCTTCTGGGTAATTTTGTTTAGGCCACGGTAATCTATACACACAGCCAGAGGGAACGTCTTTTTTCCCCACAAAAAAGAACCCTGCTCCAGTGGGAGACTTGGAAGGCCGAATGAAGCCTTTTGCCAAATTCTCTTGTATGTAATGTGAAATAGCTTTAGTCTCTGTTAGCGAAAGTGGGTGTTGTGTTTGTGGCATGGTTGTGGACTCCTGGTTGCTGTGTTGATGGCTCCTCCCACGGGGAAGGGCCCTGTGGGGAACCACAGCAATAGGCTGACTTTCAGTAAGCAACACAAGGAAGGAGAAAGCTTTATTGTATTGCAATAGATACCAGAGGAGCGGGCAGCTCTCTCCGGTTGCAGAGTAGTCTCTGATGATAGTGTTCAGTCTGGGCACTGATGACACGTTCAGAGTAGATCTCACCCAATGCTGGGAACAGAGGGTCCAGTAGTGGTCCGCGGAGCAGGGTAGGCAGAGAACCCAAGCCCATGGTTTGTAGACAGTGATGACAAATCCGGTAATGGTCCGCAGGGCGGAGGATGCCACGAATCTGGTCGGTGGTGAGACAAGTAGAGAAACTGAAGAAAGAGGTACTTACAAAGCCGGCAAGGCTGCCGAGGAAGTAGCTTCCGCAGTAGAAGGTAGTGAGGCAGGCCAAATGCCGGTGCCGTGGCCTTGAGACGCAGGCATCCCAGGAAGTAGACAGGAACGTGCTTGGCCCTCGAGGAGCGAGTACCTGGGCGTTCCTCTAGGCAGGATACCTGGTGAGAGATAGAAGAAAGCAAGACCCCGGAGGAGCGGGTGTCTTGAGCGTCTTTGCTTGAGCAAGGGTAGGTAGGAGCGGCAGGGCCCCCGAGGAGTGGGTACCCAGAGCATCCTGGAATGAGCGTAACCCCGGAGGGCTATAAGAGTAGGTACTTTGAGCAAGCATCTCAGAAGTGGTCGAAATTAGCTGGACCGGAATCCTTGCTAACTCATAGAAGTGTTGGAGATGGAAGGCAAAGTACCCAGAGGTAGTGACATCATGCGGTGGGGACGCCCCCGAGGTTCCTGCCAGGATGTTTTCAAAAGGAAAGGTGGCACGCGCATGTGCGTTCCCTAGGAGGCCTGGGAAAACATGGCGAACACAATCGCCCATGCTGGTCTGGGGTCGCCGGAGGGGTCAGCGAGGTGAGGTGGAGGTAGCCATCTTTCCCAAAGGAGAAGAGAGAGAGAAAAAAAAGAGGTGAGACAGAGAGGGTGCAGCCGTCTGCGACCGACTGGCGCAACAGTACCCCCCCTTCAAAGGTCCCCCTCCAGGCCTCCTTCCAGGGGGTTTGGGTTTCCGAGGATGCGTCTGATGGAAACGACGGATCATGTCTTTGTTGATGATATTGACAAGGAGTTTCCATGAATTCTCCTCAGGTCCGTATCCCTCCCAGGATATAAGATACTCCCAAGTCTTGCCTCTCTTGCGAATGTCCAGGATGTCATCAACCATGTATTCAATGTCCTCCTCAGCATCTAGATTCCCTGGTTCAGGAGTCTTACTGGAAAATTCAGAGAGTACAAGCGGTTTTAACAGAGCCACATGAAAGGCATTGTGTATTTTCATGGATGGAGGTAGTTTCAGGCTGTATGTCAAATTCCCCAATCATCGGAGGATGGAAAAGGGTCTGACATAGCGAGGTGCAAAGCGTGCCGAAGGTAGCTTCAGGCGGAGAAATGTGGTACTCAACCAGACCTTGTCTCCAGGTTGAAATTGAAGTGCCTTCCTATGGTGGCTCTTTTGCCTACTTTGAGGAGCAGTTCCTTGGCTTGTCTCCAGAGCTGTTGTAACTCCGCTGCAGTGGTCTGAGCTGCTGGTGAGGCCACAGATAAGGGTAGCGTCAGAGGAGGTAGTGGTTGATGACCATAAGAGACTTGGAAAGGAGTGGACCCTGTAGCCATGGCAGGATGTGAATTTATGGCAAACTCTGCCCATGGTAGCAATTCTGCTCAGTCGCTTCGCCTTGCGTTCACATAAGATCGCAAGAATTGTTTGTGTTCTGTTCATTCTTTCGGTTTGCCCATTGGATTGTGGGTGATAGGCAGAGGTTAAATCTAGTGAAATGTCAAATTTCTGACAAAGTGCTCTCCAGATTTTTGCGGTGAATTGAACACCTCTGTCAGTTAGACAAGATGTGTTTGGGCATCCCATGGAGGCGAAAAATGTGCTTGACAAAGAGCTTCGCTAGTTCAGCAGCTGACGGTAAACCTGGCAGAGCCACAAAGTATATTTTTTAGAGAAGCAATCGACTGTGACCCAAATTGTATTGTTTCCACCGGAGGGTGGCAAATCCACTACAATGTTGGTCACATCCAAGGTTCTTCAGGAACGGGCAGAGGTTGTAAGAGGCCCCAGGGACGTCCGGCAGGAGGCTTCTTTCTTGCAGGTTGCACAGGAAGACACATAGGCTTGAACGTCCTCCTTCATCGTAGGCCACCAATAGTAACGTTTAAGTATGGCGAGTGTATGGCTCTGCCAAGGATAGCTGGCCAAGCGGGAGTTGTGTGCCCATTTTAATAGTTTTTTCCTCAGATTCTGAGCCACTACTGTCTTACCGGGAGGATCTGCATGGGTGGCAGCAAGGACTGCTTTCTCGGGGTTGATAATGTGGCGAGGTTCATGATGTGGCGAGGTTCATCGGGCACGTCTTCTGGAGAAAAAGAACGTGAAAGGGCATCTGCTCGGACGTTTTTGTCTCCTGGACGGTATTTGAGCAAGAAGTCAAATCTGTTGAAAAACAGTGACAATCTGGTCTGTCGGTGGTTAAGTCGCTGTGCATGTCGAAGATACTCCAAGTTCTTGTGATCAGTATATACTAGAATTTTATGTTGAGCGCCTTCCAGCCAGGGGCGCCACTCCTCGAAAGCTAACTTATTTATTTATTTGTGGTTTTTATATACCGATATTCATTTAGTAACATCACATTGAACAATAATTCACAACAGCGCTATATAAATATAGGTATTAGCAGCAGTGTTTTACATAGAACATTCAAACTTAGTAGAATAATGACAAAACAATATAAATGCAAGGGGTTAACAATGTGGAAGGTAACTTTATACAAGAAAGCTATATACAATAGATCTGCCAACTTAAAACTTAATAACGAGTAGTTCTTTGTCTCCAATTCCATTATTTTTTCAGCAGGAGAAAAATGTCTCAAGAAGAATGAACAAGGATGGAGAACATCGGAGTCGCTGTGCTGACTTAAGACTCCTCCCACGCCAAAGTTGGAGGCGTCGACCTAGATGATGAATGGGTGATGAGGGTCTGGGTGGCGAAGACAAGGTTTTTTTTGGAAGGCTTCCCTGAGGGTCTGAAAAGCCACCACGGACTCAGGAGACCATTTGGAAGGGTTCGCTCCTTTCTTGGTCATGGCCGTGAGGGGAACTGTCAAGGAGGAATAATTTTTAATAAATGAACGGTAGTCGGTGAAGCCCAGGAAGTGGCGTAATGCCTTCAGGATCGTGAGTTGAGGCCAATCTTGAATGCTTCTCATCTTTTGGGGATCCATTTGAAAGCCCTCCTTGAAAAAGATATAACCCAGGAAAGGTACGGATTACTGGTGGAACGCACACTTCTCAAGTTTCGCATACAGATGGTTCTCTCGTAACCTCCTTAGTACCTTTTTTACATCCTCTTGGTGCATCTACAGATCCTGAGAGAAGATCAGGATGTCATCTCGGTATACCACTACGCACTGATACAGAAGGTCACGCAAGATGTCATTCATCATATTTTGAAACACCACTGGTGCATTGCTCAAGCCGAAGGGCATGACAAGATACTCAAAGTGTCCGTCATGGGTGTCAAAGGCTGTTTTCCACTTGTCTCCGGAACGGATGCGAACCAGGTTGTAGGCCCCTTTGAGAGCTAATTTGGAGAAGATCTTGGCTCCTTGAATTCTGTTGAATAGTTCCGATATCAGTGGTAGAGGATAACGATCCTTGATGGTGATCTCGTTGAGACCTCTGTAATCAATACAAGGGCGAAGGGAGCCATCTTTTTTCCCAATGAAGAAAAATCCCACGCCTGCCAGGGATTTAGAGGGCCTAATGAACCCTTTTTGTAAGTTCTCTTGTATATAGGCTGACATAGCCTTAGTCTCTGCTGCTGAGAAGGGGTACTCCCTTCCCTTGGGAGGCTCTGAGTTGGGCTTCAGACTGATTGCACAATCGAAAACCCTGTGAGGTGGTAATACGTCTGTCACTTGTTTGGAGAACACATCCTGAAATGATGCATATTGAGGTGGTAGGCCAGGCAATGATGGTATGGTGGGCATACGGGGCATAGGAGAAACCTTTGAAAGACATCTGTCATGACAGCCAGGTTCCCATTGTGACAGTTTCAGAGTTGCCCAGTTGAACTGAGGCATGTGGTCCTGAAGCTAGGGTAGTCTGAGCACCACTGGCTGGATGGCCTTCTCAAGAACAAGGAAAGACATGGTCTCGGAATGTACAGCCCCGGTGCGCAGGCATAAGCCCATGCGTTTGTGGAAATGTCTCTCCGAGGTTAAATGGCTGCGGTCTAGTTGCATAGGCTTATCCTCTTCACTGGGGGAAGACTGGGGAGTGAGTGCTACATGCAAGAATTTAGGACGGGTACCTCCCGAGATGTGCTTCTTGGGACTCCTAGCCTCCTGAGTCCGATCTCGAATGCAGCGGTCAATTCTTCCAGCCAATTCCATAAGAGACTCCAGTGTGTCGGGCAAATCACGAGCCACCAATTTGTCCTTCAGTCAAGCTTTGAGAACCTCCAAGAAAATAGCACGCAAACATCCCAAGTCTCAATGGAATTCAGATGCTAAAGTTTTGAATTCAATCACATAGTCCGGTAAAGGCTTGTTCCCTTGCTGGAGGTGCAGCAGGGTAGACCCTGCAATGGTCTGACGAGCTGGATCATCAAATACTGACTTGAAGAGGGCTAGAAAGACAGTCAAATCATTCAGAATAGGGTCACCGCGTTCCCAGAGCGGTAAAGCCCAGGCCAAGGCTCTTCCATCGAGCAACGATATGAGATAGGTGGTCCTGGCTATAGCTGTGGGGAAGTAGTTAGGTTGCAAAGAAAAATGCATACTGCATTGGTTAATGAAGCCCCTACACATACTTGCATCCCCAGAAAAGCGTGTTGGGGTAGATAGGGGTACCGTAGTCTTGACATTCACCACTGGAGGTGAAGGGTCTTTATCTGGAACCATCGGGGTATTCAAATCGAGCATTCAACTGGTTGAAGGCAACGGCCAAAGTTTCTAAAGACTTCTGTTGCTCGGTGATCCGCTGGGCCAGGCCAGGAATGGCCTGCAGGGCTGAGAGCTAAGCCAGATCCATGGAGTTAGCAATCTGTTGTGTTTGTGGCATGGTTGTGCACCCCAGGTGCTGTGTCGATGACTCCTCCCATGGGGAGGGGCCCCGTGGGGAATAGGCTGACTCTCAGTAAGCAACACAAGGAAGGAGAAAGATTTATTGTACGGCAATAAAGAGATACCTGAGGAGCAGGCATCTCTCTCCGGTCACAGAGTAGTCTCTGATGATAGTGTTCAGTCTGGGCACTGATGACAAGTGCAGAGTAGATCTCACCCGATGCTGGGAACGGTGGGTCTGGTAGTGGTCCGCGGAGTGGGGTAGGTTGAGAACCCAAGCCCAGGGTTTGTAGACAGTGAAGACAAATCTGGTAGTGGTCCGCAGAGCGGAGAACACCGAGAATCTGGTCGTTGGTGAGACAAGTAGAGCGACTGAAGAAAGAGGTACTCACAAAGCTGGTAAGGCTGCCGAGGAAGTAACTTCCACAGTAGAAGGTAGTGAGGCAGGCCAAACGCCAGTGCCGTGATCCTTGAGACACAGGTAATCCAGGAAGTAGACAGGAATGGGCAAGGCCCTCGAGGCGCGAGTACCTGGCAGGATATGTGGTGAGAGATAGAAGAAAGCAAGACACCCGAGGAGCGGGTGTCTTGAGAGTCTTTGCTTGAGCATAACCCCGGAGGTCTGTAGGAGTCTAGGAGACTTCAATATTCATGTGGACTCCCCATCTCCCTCAGCCAACTGCGAAGCCCTCCTCTCATCCTTCAAGGCCATGGGCTTCAAACAAATTATTAACAAACCCACGCATAAAGCAGGACACACACTAGATCTAATATTTACGAATGATCCAATCTCGACCACTGCTCTTCCTACCTGCACCCCCATCCCTTGGTCAGATCACTCAATTATAGAAACAGAAATATCTATAAAGAATAAACCCACCAACAACATCTCCAAATCCAAGATCCAATTTAGAAAAACATGCTCCATGGAAACTCTCAGCAACACGCTCACCAAGGAACTAACTAACCTGGACCTCACAAATGCGGACTCCGCCATGAACTCCTGGTTAACCATCACCCACGCAGCAGCTGATAAAATATGCCCTTTGACATCCAAAAATATTAATCCTGCCTGTACTAACAAAAAACCTTGGTTCTCACCAGAATTAAGAACACTTAAACAAAACCTTCAACATAAAGAGCAACAATGGCGGAAGAACCCCACTAATACTGCACGGGCCTCCTACAAAACCACTATGAGCTACTATAGGACCACTATTCTTCGTACCAAAAGAGACTTCTACGCCAAAAAAATACATGGCTTCATATACGACCCAAAAACACTCTTCTCATATGTTGCCACACTCACCACCCCTATTCCTCCTATCATCCCGGAAGAAGAAGCACAAAACAAATCCACCGAGCTGGCAGTCTTCTTCGACAACAAAATAAAAAATCTCCTTATCCCGCTAACATCCTCCAACCCCATTCCCAACCCCAGTCACAACTCTCAGCCTCCACCGGACCAAAACCACGCCCCATCGACACACAAACGGTCCCTAGAATCTTTTGATACTACATCATCCCTGGAAATAGAATCTATCATCAAGAAAATGAAGCCCTCATCGCACCCAATAGATCAAATTCCAACCAAACTCCTTCTTACAATTCCTAACATCATCGCCAAACATTTGGCCGACATTATAAACTGTTCACTCACAAACGGAACAGTCCCAGACGCCTTGAAAACAGCCTCGCTGAAACCTTTACTAAAAAAACCCAACCTGGACCCATCTAATCCCACAAATTTTCGCCCTATCGCTAACTTACCTTGCTTAGCCAAGCTAATGGAAAAACTGGTCAACACTAGACTCACAGACTACCTCGAATCCCACGACATCCTATACCCATCGCAATTCGGTTTCAGGAAACGCAGAAATACAGAAACTCTCCTACTCTCATTAACTGACAACATCCTGTTGGGTCTAGACAAAGGCCAATCATACCTTCTAGCTCTGCTAGACATCTCGGCAGCGTTCGACACAGTGAACCACACAATCCTCATCGACCGTCTCATGGAAATAGGTATCTCAGGTACTGCTCTCCTCTGGCTAAAATCCTTTCTAAGCGACAGATACTACAAAGTAAAAATAACTAACAAGGAGTCGCACCCTGTAGCTGCCAAACAAGGAGTTCCCCAAGGTTCCTCGCTCTCACCGACCGTATTCAACATACCGTATTTTTCGCTCCATAAGACGCACCTGACCATAAGACGCACCTAGGATTCAGAGGGGGAAAATTAAAAAAAAAAAAAATTGTGCTAAACCGGCTCTGCGTCTGGGCGTCTTATGGAGCAAATTAGGGGAGTGCATAGTTTTTTTTTTTTCTCCCCATTTTGTTTTCGGGTCTGGGGAGGGCCATTTCGGTCCACTCCCCAGATCAGAAAATTTTTCTTTCTGTGGGAACCCCCAAAACCCCCCCCCCCATCCCAACCCTTTAAATTAACAACCTCCACCCCTCTGACCCCCCCAAGACCTGCCGAATTAATTTCCTGCAACCCCCTACCCTCCTGACCCCCCCAAGACCTGCCGAATTAATTTCCTGCAACCCCCCACCCTCCTGACCCCCCCAAGACCTGCCAAACGTCCCTGGTGGTCCAGCGGGGGTCCGGGAACGATCTCCTGGGCGTGAGCCGTCGGCTGCCAGTAAACAAAATGGCGCCGACGGCCCTATGCCCTCACTATGTCACTGAGACCGACCACTGCTATTGGTCGGTCTCAGTGACATAGTGAGGGCATAGGGCCGTAGGCGCCATTTTGTTTACTGGCAGCCGACGGCCCTATGCCCTCACTATGTCACTGAGACCGACCAATAGCAGCGATCGGTCTCAGTGACATAGTGAGGGCATAGGGCCGTCGGCTGCCAGTAAACAAAATGGCGCCGACGGCCCTATGCCCTCACTATGTCACTGAGACCGACCAATAGCAGCGGTCGGTCTCAGTGACATAGTGAGGGCATAGGGCCGTCGGCGCCATTTTGTTTACTGGCAGCCGACGGCCCACGCCCAGGAAATCATTCCCGGACCCCCGCTGGACCACCAGGGACGTTTGGCAGGTCTTGGGGGGGGTCAGGAGGGTGGGGGGTTGCAGGAAATTAATTTGTCAGGTCTTGGGGGGGGGGGGGGGGTTGTAGGAAATTAAGTCGGCAGGTTTTGGGGGAGTCGGGGGGGGGGGGGTGTTTGTTAGATTTTTGTTTGGTTTTTTTTTTATATTCGCTCCATAAGACGCACATACATTTTCCCCCCACCTTTGGGGGAAAAAAAGTGCGTCTTATGGAGCGAAAAATACGGTATATCTTCTCCCCCTATGCCAACTCCTCGATAACCTCAACCTCACATACTTCATCTATGCGGACGACGTGCAGATCCTAATCCCCATCAAGGAACCTGTCTCCGACACGCTAAACTACTGGAACAGCTGCCTTCACGCCATCAATCTCCTTCTCACAAGTCTCTGCCTCGTTCTCAATACGTCCAAGACCGAACTGCTAATCATTTCCCCTAATGATAACAACATACTAGCCACCAATACTAACATACCTCTAGTAAATCAAGTGAGAGACCTTGGAGCCTTCCTAGACTCCAGAATGAATTTTAAAAAATTCATCAACACCACCACCAAAGAAGGCTTTTACAAACTACAGCTTTTAAAACAACTTAGACCTCTCCTTCACTTTCATGACTACCGTTCGGTCCTTCAAGCCATACTATTCTCAAAGATAGACTATTGTAATGCGCTGTTACTTGGTCTCCCGGCCTCTTCTACCAAACCTCTTCAAATGCTGCAAAACGCTGCAGCCAGGATCCTCACAAACTCCCGCCGCATGGACCACATCACCCCAATTCTAAAAATACTTCACTGGCTACCCATTCACTACAGAATTCTCTTCAAGACACTTACTATTATACACAAAACCTTATTTCAATAATCCTCGCTCCAACTCACCATACCCCTCAAACCACACTCCTCTGCAAGACCCACCAGATCTGCATACAGAGATTCCCTCCAAGTTCCCCCCAAAAAAATCAATTTTTCACAACTCTATTGAAAAACGGGCACTATCAACTGCCGGACCGCATCACTGGAACTCCCTCCCACCAGATCTCCGCCAGGAACATTGCCATATCACGTTCAGAAAAAAATAAAAACTTGGCTATTCGCCCAAGCTTACCCTTAAAAAAGACTCAGGGTCACCCACACAGTCTCCTGCCTCACGACTGCGTCCATTTCCGCAACTCAAAGGAACTGTTGTCCGACTAATTGCACTATTTTATAATTTGCTTACTTTCATATACTCTAGATAAATCTGTAAATTTGCTTAATTTCGTATACACTAGGTAAATTTGTACATAATTCTTATCCTATAAGCACCCTCTCCTCCCTTTGCCCTCCTCTCCCGTAAGAATTTGTTTAACTTAACTTTTAGAATTTGTTAGAATTTGTTTAACTTATTTTTTTCTCTAACAGCCTAGTTCTACATTCCCTGTTATAATGTAACTTTTGTTTTATTTGCTCTGTTAACTGGTTCCCCCTAGTTTACTGTAAACCGGTACGATAAGACCTGGTCTTGAGCATCGGTATATTAAAATAATTTAAATAAATAAATAAATACTCTGAGCGAGCGTCTCAGAAGTGGTCGAAATTAGCAGGACCGGAATCTTTGCTAACTCGTAGCAGTGTTGGAGATCAGAGGCTAAGAACCGGAGGTAGGGTCGTCATGCGGTGGGGACGCTCCTGAGGTTCCCGCCATGACATTTTGAAAGGAAGGGCGGCGCGCACACATGCCCTAAGAGGTCTCAGGGAGAACATGGCAAATGCAGTCGCCCATGCCGGTCCGGGGATACTGGAAGGGTCAGCGAGGTGAGGCGGATGCAGCCATCTTTCACAAAGGAGAAGAGAGAGAGAGAAAAAAAGGAGGTGAGACTGAGGCCGACGGGTGTAACAGTTTGTACACCCCTCCACGACGAGCTCCGAGTTAGGTAGCAAATTTATCGCACAGTCAAATGAGTGATGAGGTGGTAAGATGTCCGCAGCCTTCTTTGAAAATACATCGGCATAAGCAGAGTACTGCAGGGGGAGACCCGGGAAAGATGTCGTGGTAGTTAGGCAAGGCATTGGTGACACGACCTCAAAGCAATCCTTATGACAGGTGTTGCCCCATTGGGATAGTTGTAAGGTGCTCCAGTCAAATTGCAGAGTGTGAAGTTTCAACCACGGTAGCCCAAGAACCACCGGGTGGATGGCCTTGTCCAATACCAGAAATGAGATGGTGTCTGTGTGCATGGATCCGGTGCGAAGTCGGATGGGGACTGTGAAGCAAGTAACTTCACCAGGTAACGGCTCACCGTGGATAGAGGAGAGCAGTAATGGCATGGGTGTGCAGACAGTGGAAATCTGGAGATGCTCCACCAGCTGTCGGAGGATAAAGTTTCCACCAGCCCCGGAATCCACTAAGGCTAAGGTGTGAAATTCCAGGGTACCTGAGTTGATGAAAACAGGTAACATTAATGGAGGAGAGGGTGATGTCAAGCCTAGGAGAAGTCCTCTGGCAGAACCTAGGCCTGAGAGTTTTCTGGACAGAGTGGGCAGGCGGGTACAGCATCTCTGGGTTGGGTACAATACATACACAGACCTGACTGTAGGTGGCGACGCTTGTCCCTTGAGGATATGTGGCTGCAGCCCATCTGCATTGGTTCCTTTTCATCGGTATCTTGCATAGCAGAGGTCTTCGGAGAAAGTGCCAGGGAATGCAGGGAGTACCAGTAGCCACCCTCTTGGATCCTCCGGTCTCGTGCGAGCATTCACGAAGACGGCGGTCAATGTGGCCTGCGAGGTCCACGAGAGAATCCAAGGTGTCAAGAAGTTCGAGCTGCTAGCTCATCCTTGATGCATGGACTCAGTCCTTCAAGGAAGATCGCACGCAGGCAGCCCAGGTCCCAGTGAAAGTCAGATGCAAGAGTCTTAAACTTGATGACGTAATCGGTCAGGGATCTGGAACTTTGATGCAGGTGCAGTAGTGTAGAACCGACGATAGCCTTGTGAGCGGGGTCGTCAAAGACTGAGCGGAAGAGGGCAAGGATCGGGTCTGCTCGCTCCCACAGGGGTGATGCCCAGGCCAATGCCCGTCCATCCAGAAGGGATAGTTTGTATGTCATCTTGGAAACTACGTCAGGAAAGTATGCAGGTTGTAAGGAAAAGTGCATGTTGCACTGGTTCAAGAAGCCCCTACAGGACAAGGGGTCACCTGAAAAACGAGGAGGTGCCGGCAAGGGCACTGGTGGCCGAAAGAGGAGTCTGTGGAGCTGGGCTTAGCTTGGCAGACGCTGAGGCAGTGTCCAGCCAGTTATTTAAAAGATTTATGGCATTAGCCAAACTCTCCAGAACTTTTAGCTGATCTGAAATTCGCTGGGCCATGACAGGGATGCCCTGGAGGGCCGAGATCTATGTCAGGTCTATGGACTTGGCAATCTGTTAGGATTTGTGGGTGTGTGGGCCCTTTGGCCGAGGTGAGAGATGGTACCGTCCAGGGGAGGAGCCCCACTGAGTCTCACCGTCGGGAGGTGAGGTCTCAGCTGCGGGATGGAATACAGCAGAAGTAAGAAGGAGAGAGAGAGGGTGACCCCAGGAGGTGGGCCACGGAGCGACAGCGCCAAGGAGCGGGGGTGCCGAGAGATAGTACACGTGGTCTGTAAAGATGGTCACAAGAGGGTTCCTCAGTGGGAGGTCACGGCAGTGGTCCGCAGAGCAGGGTACACTGGTGAGGTTCTTTTAGCGATATCACAGCAAAGGTCCACAGAGCGGGGTAGACCCGGAAAGGGCTCCTTTAGCGATATCATGGCAATGGTCCGCAGAGCGGGGTACACTGGAGAGGATTCCACAGTAGATATCACAGCAGTCGTCCACAGAGTGGTTACTCACAGTGGCTGAAGATAAAGAAGTAGTTCCATAGAAAGCCTCGGGAAGCGAGGCAGGCAGGAGTCTGGGCGAAAGGCCCTCCGAGGAGGAGATAGCCGAGAGATGAGGAAGGGCCCCCAAGGAGCAGGTACCCAGTAGTCTCATGCCACAGAAGCAGGAACCGGAACAAGTACTGAAGCAAGCGAAGGTGGATTCAGCAAGATGAAATCGTTGCCAAGTCATAGGCTGCCTGGGCTAGCGGGCTTAAGTATCCAAGATGAGTGATGTCATCTGAGGGGGACGCCCCTGAGGTTCCCGCCATGATGTGGTTAAAGCTAGCCCGGGAACACGCGCCTAGGGGACCCCGAGGGTAAGATGGTGGTCAGCAGCGTCCATGCTGCTCAGGAGGGCCCAGGAAGTCCAGCGGTAGCTGGCAGAGGCCGCAAGTTCGCCCAATGGAGCCAAAGCAGAGAAAAAGGAGGTGAGCAGCAGAAGTCGCAGCAGTCTGCGGCCACGGAGCATAACAAGGAGGTACATGTTAGCATGTTATTCATACTACCAATTTAGAGTTTTGGGCAAGAACAGGGCAACATGGTTAGTGCAGTTAGTATAGCTGTGTTTAAAAAAGGATTGGATAAGTTCTTGGAGGAGAAGTCCATTACCTGCTATTAATTAAGTTGACTTAGATAATAACCACCGCTATTACTAGCAACGGTAACATGGAATAGACTTAGTTTTTGGGTACTTGCCAGGTTCTTATGGCCTGGATTGGCCACTGTTGGAAACAGGATGCTGGACTTGATGGACCCTCGGTCTGACCCAGTAAGGCATGTTCTTATGTTCTTATCAATAGTGTTAGATCGCAGCAGGTTCCCAATGCATCAAACTTCAATCATGCATAAAATTCTGCACCACAGGCAAAACTTCCTAATAGAATGTAACTGAGTTGGACTAATACAGGCATACATGCATTAGTACAGTATACCTTTGTTCCCTCTATCCACTCCACTCCCCCCCCCCCACCCCCAAACCAAACCCTCCAGCTAATCCTAAACAGCAGGTCAGCCAATATGTTCCCCAACTTAACCATATCTGCCTTTGCCACTCTAAAGGTCTATTGCCCCTCAGATGGGATAAACATCAGGCCTAAGGGGTAAACAAAACAAGAAATCATCTCTTCTAATCCAACTAAAGAACTCCAGGTTCTACCCAACCACAGACCCACTCTTCCTTTCCCTCCACTCTACTCCCTTTCCCCCCACAACTCCCTTTACTCCCTCCCCACCTGACCCAATTCTATCGATACCTTCAAACCCCTCCCCCAAAGCATCCCTTTTTTTTAAATTTAAATTCTTGATTTATAGATTTTTCATAGTTACAAGCAGCAATTATAAGCCATTAAGTATATTAAATCACATACTTCTAATAAAACAAATATTAAGGAAATAACTTTTATCACAGAAATAATTTTTTTTATCAGATTTAAAAAAATAATCACAACCCTCTTACTGCTTATTAGCCATAAAGAAATAGGGAGATCCAATACTTTATTTGGGACATATAAAGAAAAAATTATTTCAAAGGAAAAAGGAAAACAGGGAGGAACTAAATTTCTCACAGGACAAAGCAGGATGGTAGTCCTCACCTATGGGTGACATCACAGGATGGAACCCAATCACGGAACACTTTTGTCAAAGTTTTCAGAACTTTGACTGGCACCTACTGGGCATGCCCAGCATGGCACTAACCCTGCAGCCAGCAGGGGTCCCTCTTCAGTTTTCTTTTTTCCACACAGCAGTAGCCACACAGGTTAAGGAGCTCCACGGAGATTCCTGACAGGAATTTTCCTCACGGAATTACTGAAAACTTTCATACCCCTCAGGGGTCCCCCTCTCGAACTTTTGCTTCCAGAACCGGGTAAAAAAACTTACCAGAGTATGCCTTCATCGGTGCCTCCAGTACTTCCCTCGATGCCTTCAGAGCCTAGACCGGGACCTTCAGGAATTCCTTCATCCAGTCCCTCTCAGGTTCCTAGAGGGACAGGTGCTGATCTCTATGACACCTATACTGACAATTCCTCCCCAGACACAGATTATTTCCCATCACCACCCTCTCCTACTGAAAGCAGGAAGCACTCTCCTCCGGAGGACTTATATTTCATACATTTTGTGAAGGAAATGTCTGAGTAGCTTCTCTTCCAATTACAGACTGAGCAAGATGATAGACACCAGATGATGGAGCTGTTACAAATCCTGGATGCTCCCAAGGAAATAACCTCAATCCCTATCCATCAGGTTCTTTTGGATCTTCTCAAAAAGAATTGGGAACACCCTGATTCGGTAGCTCCAGTCAACTGAAAAACATACACCACTTACTTGGTCCAGTCAGCTCCAGGGTTCCAAAAACCTCAACTGGATCACCAATCCGTGGTAGTAGAGTCTGCCCAAAAGAGGGCTTGACGCTCAAAGCTCCACTCTTCCTTCCCTCCAGGCAAGGAGCAGAAATTCCTGGATGCCATTGGCCGACTTGTCTTCCAGGGATCCATGCTCATCTCTCGGATCGCCTCTTACCAGCTTTATATGACCCAGTATAATAGGGTCTTATTCAAGCAGATACAGGACTTTGCAGAGTCCATGCCTCAGCAATTCCAGGAACAGCTACAAACCCTGGTTCACAAAGGTTTTGAAGCGGGGAAACATGAAATAAGGTCCTCTTATGACATCTTAGACACCGCTTCCAGGGTTTCGGCAGCTGCTATTTCTGCAAGAAGATGGGCCTGGCTTAAGTCTTTGGACTTGCGCCCTGAAGTACAAGACAGATTTTCTGATCTGCCTTGCATCGTAGACAATCTGTTTGGTGAACAGATCCAGCAGACGGTGGCAGAACTCAAGGAGCATCATGAGACCCTTTGCCAACTCTCTCTGGTGCCTTCTGAATATTCGACTAAACCATTTAGGAAGGACCCCAAAAAGTTATTCTTCCGTCCAAAGAAGTCCTATCCACCACCGTCTAGAGGTCGTTCTACGAGTCCTTTCCAAAAGGCCCAGTCTCGTCAACCTCGTAAACAAAAGCCGCAGGTACATTCCCTTGGGAAAGGACCCGCTTCTGATCACTCAGAACGACGGTTGCCTACGCCACCCCAATCTTCAGGCCTTGTCCCCAACGGTCTGGATGTTGATAGGTTAATTCTTCAACCACTCAACCTTTTGGAGCCAGTTTCCCATGTCCTGATTGCTCCACGGAAGCCTTCCACGAGAAAATACTTATCTTTACAAATGGAACAGGTTTAAGTCATGGTGTTCCTCTATCACTTGATCCTTTTACCTGTTCCACCACAAAGTTTCTGGACTATCTCTGGCACTTATCAGAGTCAGATCTAAAAACTTCCTCCATCAGAATGCATGACTAACATCCTGCTGTCCTGTGAGAACACCTGTTACAGGTAAGCAACATTTGCTTTACCCTAACTATAGCACTAGACAGGTAACTCGAGCCTATACTATGCGGTTATCCAATAGTCACCTTAACTTGGCAGGTTCAAAGAAAATGTATTTATTATTATCCATTTTCAGTATACATTTGCAAGGGTATCTGATATTAACTTGACCCCCAGTTGTCTGACCTCCTGACTCTTCCCTAGAAAAGGTTTTCTCCGAATTTGCATCTCTCTTGTCAAATCTGGATATATCCAGATTTTCTGTACTAAAAATAACTTATTTTTATTTCGGAAGAATAATCTTAAGACTGTGTCTCTATCTGTAGGAAACAAAGGACACCAGTAATGTTCCATAAAGGTGTTGGGGATGTACCCATTTCAGTACAACCCCTTGTAACACGCTTTTTGAAGGGCTTGCTCCACCTCAAACCTCCACTGTGTCCTCCGGCCCCTTCTTGGGACCTCAACCTGGTTTTGGGTCGGCTCATGAAACCTCCATTCAAGCCTCTCCAATCCTACGATCTTCGCTATCTCACATGGAAAGTAAATTTTCTTCTGGCAATCACATCCGCTCGCAGAATTAGTAAGTTACAGGCCCTAGTTACCTATCCGCCTTACACTAAGCTTCTGCGCGACTGGGTAGTACTCCGCACTCACCCTAAGTTTTTTCCTAAGGTAGTATCGGAGTTTCATATCAATCAATCCATAATACTACCCAACTTCTTTCCCAGGCTCCATTCTAAATCTGGGAGAACAGGCTCTGCATACCCTTGACTGTAAACGTGCTCTAGCGTTCTATCTAGACCGCACAGCTGCCCACTGGAAAAGCACTCAAGTGTTTGTTTCTTTCCATTCCACTAGATTGGGGCAACCTGTGGGTAAGCAGACTCTCGCATCCTGGTTAGCGGATTGCATATCCTTTTGCTATCAGCAAGCAGGCATTCCACTTCAAGACCGTGTTAAAGCACACACTGTCAGTGCCATGGCAACTTCAGTAGCACACCTACGCTCGGTGCCACTCCCTGATATTTGTAGGGCTGCTACCTGGAGTTCTCTCCATACCTTTACAGCCCACTATTGTTTAGACAAGGCTGGAAGGCAAGATTCCATCTTTGGCCAGTCTGTCTTGCACAACCTTTTTGCAACTTGATGTACCAACACCCTTCCGCCTGCCCATTAGGGTTCAGGATGACCCTTATCAAATTTCCATCCCAGTTGTTGTGCCTGTTGCACGTCTTTGGGTACATTTGGTGCATACTCGAACATCCTCAGCTCGGTACTCACCCATATGTGAGGACTACCATCCTGCTTGTCCTGTGAGAAAGCAAATGTTGTTTACCTGTAACAGGTGTTCTCACAGGACAGCAGGATGTTAGTCCTCACGAAACCCACCCCGCGATGTTAGGTTCGTTATGGTTTTCTTATTTTATTTTTTGGCACTTCCTGTAGTTTTAAACAAGACTGAAGGGGGACGCCTGCTGGCTGCAGGGTTAGTGCCATGCTGGGCATGCCCAGAAGGTGCCAGTCAAAGTTCTAGAAACTTTGACAAAAGTGTTCCTTGATTGGACTCCATCCTGTGATGTCACCCATATGTGAGGACTAACATCCTGCTGTCCTGTGAGAACACCTGTTACAGGTAAGCAACATTTGCTTTACCCTAACTATAGCACTAGACAGGTAACTCGAGCCTATACTATGCGGTTATCCAATAGTCACCTTAACTTGGCAGGTTCAAAGAAAATGTATTTATTATTATCCATTTTCAGTATACATTTGCAAGGGTATCTGATATTAACTTGACCCCCAGTTGTCTGACCTCCTGACTCTTCCCTAGAAAAGGTTTTCTCCGAATTTGCATCTCTCTTGTCAAATCTGGATATATCCAGATTTTCTGTACTAAAAATAACTTATTTTTATTTCGGAAGAATAATCTTAAGACTGTGTCTCTATCTGTAGGAAACAAAGGACACCAGTAATGTTCCATGAAATTCTATTTTCTCTTCCACCGAAGTTTCCAAAAAAAAGTGAGAGATCAGTTCCAACATCTTGAGATTGCACAGGCTGAGGCTGTTCGTTTATATTCCTCGGTGTAGAAGCAAAATATATCCTGGAAATTGGTGGGATCGCTTCTGTATGAATTGCTAAAATATCAACCATATATTTCCTAAATTGATCCTTTGGCGATATCAATTTTACTCTAGGAAAATTTAGAACCCTCAGGTTCAAATATCTTGACTTATTTTCCAAATTTTCAATTTTTTTTGCTGTAATATCTTCCCCTTGGATCAATTTCACTTGTAGTTCTTTAATATGTATTTATTTAAGGGTTTTTATATACTGTGGCACGTTAGCAAACATCACCTCGGTTTACAATGAAACATTAAATTAGCAAAAAGCTTTACAATCCAAACAATTTTATAATGATACATAGCTGATAACGTTGAAACTATAACATAATATCAACTAAATTCCGCAGGGGCGCATAAGGCCGGAGGATCAATAGCAACAGTACAAAATTGACAGTACAAATATTTACAATTTGAGAATATAGAACAACAAATGTAGATTTCTTGAGAGTCAGAATTGACAGATAAGTTACAATATTAAGAATATTGCAAGTATAAAGGTCATAAAGGTGTGCTTAGCGTTATTGAATAGTAACTGATTGGTATGAATAGATAGTATTGTATAAATGGAATATTAAATATTATTATCTGAAGGGAAGTGTTCATAAATTGTAGGCTTGTTTAAATAGCCATGTTTTCAGGTTCTGTTTAAATTTCTTGTGGCAGGGTTCCTGGCGCAGATCTGTGGGTATTTTGTTCCACAGGTTGATTCCAGCTATCGTGAATGATCGTTCTCTCATTGAGACATATTTTATATGTCTAAGCGTTGGAATAGCGAGTTTAGCCTGGTGCATTTTTCTTATTGGTCTGTCTGATGTATGGAATGTAAAAAACTCAGAGAACCAATGCATATCTTGGTTATATAATGACTTGTGTATAAGGGTAAGAACTTTGAATAATATCCTAGATGCGATCGGAAGCCAGTGTAGGAATTGTAGAGCTGGAGTAATGTGATCGTGGCGGTGCGTGTTAGTAAGCAAACGTGCAGCTGCATTTTGTAGCATCTGTAATGGTTGTATTGAGTTATTTGGTAGACCTAGTAATATGGAGTTACGGTAGTCCAATTTAGATAATATAGTAGTTTGTAGTACAGTCCGGAAGTCATTTGGGTGTAGACGTGGTTTGATCCTTTTCAAAGTATGAAGTTTATAGAAACCATTTTTTAATGGTGGAAGTAATAAATTTTTTTAATGTAAAATGTTTGTCAATTATAACACCAAGGCTGTGGACTTGTTGTATAATGTGATGGTCAGATAGAGATTGTTGAGTGGGGCTAGCATGGTTGTTGTTTTGTGGTGAAATAATGAGAAGCCCTGTTTTGTTGGTATTTATTGCCAATGAGTTTTCAGTTAGTAGATTCTCAATTTCCGCTAGTGCAGTATTCCAGGTTTTGAGCGCATTGGGTAGGGAGTCATTGATAGGGATTAGGATCTGCACATCATCTGCATATATGAAGTGTGGGAGACCCAGTTTCATCAACAGTTGACAGAGTGGAGTGAGGTATATATTGAAAAGTGTGGAAGATAGAGAGGAACCTTGGGGTACTCCTTGTAGCAGATTTTTGGGATTGGATTCATGTTGGACAATTCTTACACTGTATTTCCTGCCGTTAAGAAAAGATTTGAGCCAACATAGAGCAGTGCCAGTAATGCCGATTTGTGAGAGGCGAGTTAAAAGGATGTTGTGGTTGACTGTGTCAAATGCCAAGGAACTGTCCAGCAGGGCAGGTATATAAGAATGACCAGTGTCTAATGCTTTTAGAATTGTATCGGAGAGTGTTAGGAGAAGAGTTTCAGTGCTATGGTACTTTCGGAATTCGTACTGGGATGGGGAGAGTAATTGATTTTCATCTAGGTATTCAGTGAGTTGTTTGTTGATGACTTTCTCTAATATTTTGGATAGGAAAGGTAGGTTCGAGACTGGGTGAAAGTTTGTTGAATCCGTTGGGTCCAAATCTTGTTTCTTCAGTGTTGGTTTTATTATGGCGTGCTTGAGTTGGGCAGGTACAATTCCAGAGGTGATAGATTTGTTAAGAATCTTTGTTATGGGTATTGCAATTCTTGAGGGAATGGCGAGGAGTGTTTTTGTAGGCATGATGTCAAAAGGGTGCGTTGCTGGTTTAGTTTTTCTGAGTATACCTTCAATTTCTAGTGTCATTGTGATTTCGAATTTTGTAAGTAAAGTTGAGCAGGGACTGTGTAGATATGGATTGTGTGTGGGTGGTCTATGTGTAGGGGAAATAGGGGGAGTGGTAGTGTTTGAAGAGAGGTTAGAGGGGGGGAAAGTAGAGATGCAATTCATAATAGCATTGATTTTGTCATGAAAGTAGGTTGCTAGTGTTTCACATCTATTTTTGTCATCATTATCTGAATTGAAGTTAGCTGGGGGAGTGATAATGCTAGAGACATATTGGAAGAGAGCTCGTGGGTTGAATTGGTATTGGTGGATCTTCAAGGTGTAGTAGTTTTTCTTGGTTTTCGTCTGTCGTTTTCCGGTATTCATGAAGGAGTGATCTAAATTTCTGAAGTAACACTGGCGTTTGGTTTTTACGCCATTTCTTTTCTATAGAAGTTGCTTGTTCTGACATATCTTTTATTTTATTCTCTTGCGCTTTTATCAGCGGCTCCATCAGCTGAATAGCATTCTGTGAATTGTTCACAACATTAACCAAAGAAGAAATGTTTTTTTCCAGCCCTACGATAGCGTTCCAGATAAAATCAAACATAATAATATTTGGTCGAGACAGTTTTTGCATAGTCAGGCTCTGCCTTACCCCACTTTGCCGGCAGACCTCTTCAATCCGAAAGGATTCGCCTGCCATGTCCTCTCCTCTCCCTTGCATGATGGTAACCCTGCTCGGGTTCGGCTCGCTCACTCTCGCCGATCTAGCAGCCACAGCTCCCATGCTGTTTGCCCCAACCCCACCAGGTGCAGGTAAGCTGTCCGCCGCCATTCTTCCGGAGCCTGCCTCCAACATCGTTCCCTCTTTGGTCATGTCTCCCGTGGTTCCAAATGCTGGTCCCGGCTTATGCTTTGGTACGGAGGGGAGGGCGTCTCTGGTGCTTCTGGGCTGAGAGAACCTTGTTCGTCCATGAGGACCTGGTCTTGTCCCACCACCGGCTCCTCTGTGGACTCTTTTCCCGGGTTAGAAATATTAATCGGTGTGAAGAACCCTTTAATTCTAGACTGGGAAGTGGTTGGTGTGGTAGGCATGGAGGTATCTGACCTCACCTTGCCCTTCCTTTTCGTGTGAGGCATGATTCCTTAGCGGCAAAATCGGCAGTTCAGGGAGCTCAAAAAACGCCGACCTCTCCCTTCAATGCCATATTGGATCCCTTTGCTTTCTGGTAGGAGCCCTGGTACTTGACGCCTTTGCTGAGGGCTCCAAGCATTCCTTTAAGAATTTGTCTCCAATGAAAAAATTATTTCAGCATTAAAAAGGCAATTTTCAAATTCCAGCACAAACTGAAACTTAATCAAAACATGCAAAACCTGCTTTAGAGTTGGGAAAAAGATCAGAAGATTTTAGGCACAGTCCAGGCATCACAGAATCCCCAAGCACAAAGCCTCTGCTCTGCCCACTCCATCAAGAGGCCACAGATGACAGAAAGGTAGCCACCTTCTCTCACCACAAACTCAGCATTTCTTGGCTAGGAGAGGCAAACCATGAGCCAGTTCTATAATATCTATAAGTACACCAGCCATCATGCATCGGATGGCTGTGCTCCTCCCATTCTAGGGAGATGACATAAGACAGTATTTCAGCTCCAAATAAACTGTCCAAGAACAGTAAAACCAAAAGAATAGTCATAATAATTGAAAACTGAAGGATCCATCTCTCTGTCCATTGCTCGCAGGTCTTACTACTTCCAGAGAAACAACCCCTCTTGCAAGAAACATTTCGGGTGACACAGCAATGGAGCAAAGAAGAAAAATAATAAAAAATTAGTCCACCAAACAAAGAAAAGGAGGTAACTTTGTGCTCTGTACATTAGTGACTACCAAAGTTAGGTGCCATTCAGACTGTTACCGCTGCTTCGGTCTCCTACGGTATAGTTTCAGTTTCTTGCCTGACTATAGCGACACTATCTCATTTTCAGACCACCATTTCTGAAGCCATACTTCGGCATTTTTAGCAGTGTTGAAAACAATGGGATTTCTCAGACCAAACCTCCACAGCTTTGCCAGATATCGAAGAGTATATTTAACATTACTGTTTTGCAGTTCTTTTTTTTACACAGCAAATGCCTGTCATTTCTGCTGCAGGTCTGAAGAAAAGTCAGGGAAAAACATAAAGCAAATACCCTGAAAATGAATATCCTTCAAATCTCTAGTGACATTGAGGATCTGCTGCTTATCTTAACAGTAGTGCATAAGACCATGCCATAATGGGTCAGACCTAGGGTCCATCAAGCCCAGCATCCTGTTTCCAACAGTGGCCAATCCAGGCCATAAGAACCTGGCAAGTACCCAAAAACTAAGTCTATTCCATGTTACCATTACTAGTAATAGCAATAGCTATTTTCTAAGTCAACTCAATTAATAGCAGGTAATGGACTTCTCCTCCAAGAACTTATCCAATCCTTTTTTAAACACAGCTATATTAACTGCACTAACCACATCCTCTGGCAACAAATTCCAGAGTTTAATTGTGCGTTGAGTGAAAAAGAACTTTCTCCGATTAGTTTTAAATGTGCCACACGGTAACTTCATGGAGTGCCTCCTAGCCTTTCTATTATCTGAAAGAGTAAAAAACCGATTCACATCTATCCATTCTAGACCTCTCATGATTTTAAACACCTCTATCATATCCCCCCTCAGCCATCTCTTCTCCAAGCTGAAAAGTCCTAACCTCTTTATTCTTTCCTCATAGGGGAGCTGTTCCATTCCCCTTATCATTTTGGTAGCCCTTCTCTGTACCTTCTCCATCGCAGTTATATCTTTTTTGAGATTCGGTGACCAGAATTGTACACAGTATTCAAGGTGCGGTCTGACCATGGAGCGATACAGAGGCATTATGACATTTTCCGTTTTATTCACCATTCCCTTTCTAATAATTCCCAACATTCTGTTTGCTTTTTTGACTGATGCAGCACACTGAACTGAATATTTCAATGTGTTATCCACTATGACGCCTAGATCTCTTTCTTGGGTTGTAGTACCTAATATGGAACCTAACATTGTGTAATTATAGCATGGGTTATTTTTCCCTATATGCATCACCTTGCACTTATCCACATTAAATTTCATCTGCCATTTTGATGCCCAATTTTCCAGTCTTAGAAGATCTTCCTGCAATTTATCACAATCTGCTTGTGATTTAACTACTCTGAACAATTTTGTATCATCTGCAAATTTGATTACCTCACTTGTCGTATTTCTTTCCAGATCATTTATAAATATATTGAAAAGTAAGGGTCCCAATACAGATCCCTGAGACACTCCATTGCCCACTCCCTTCCACTGAGAAAACTGTCCATTTAATCCTGCTCTCTGTTTCCTGTCTCTTAGCCAGTTTGTAATCCACGAAAAGACATTGCCACCTATACCATGACTTTTTACTTTTCTTAGAAGCCTCTCATGAGGAACTTGTCAAATGCCTTCTGAAAATCCAAGTACACTACATCTACCAGTTCACCTTTATCCACATGTTTATTAACTCCTTCAAAAAAGTGAAGCAGATTTGTGAGGCAAGACTTGCCTTGGGAAAAGCCATGCTGACTTTGTTCCATTAAACCATGTCTTTCTATATGTTCTGTGATTTTGATGTTTAGAACATTTTTCACTATTTTTCCTGGTCACTATGCACCAGACCCGGCAGAACTCCATTCAGCCGAGCAGCTAATATCCGGGCCAATATCTTCAAATTGATATTAATTAAAGATATAGGTCTGTAGGAACTGCATTTGGTGGGATCCCTGCCTGGCTTCGCCAATACAGTGATACCGGCCGTATTTGAATGCTGCGAAATACACACCTCCCCCAATAGTGAGTTGTACATTTCAGTTAATGGTCCCACTAATTCCTTAGCATAACGGCGATAATAAGCCCCGGTAAATCCGTCTAGGCCCGGTGCTTTGCCTTGCTTAAGCTTTTTAATGGCTGCATGCACCTCGAGCTTGTTAATAGGCTTGTCTAAAAATGCCTGTTGAGTGCTGGTAAGTATGGGCAATTGGACGGATTGTAAGCGTCGGTCAATAGCCTCATCATGTATATTAGTGTCCCTAGAATAGAGACGAGAATAGAAACTAGTGAAGGAGTCACAGATGCCAGCAGACGTAGTGATAAATAGCCCCTGTTCGTTTTGGATCTTGGCTACTATGGTTTGAGCCTGAGCTTCTTTTAGCCGATGGGCTAAATACCTCCCCGCCTTATTACCACCCTCAAAGAATTGTTGCTTCAACAATGTGAGATGATGACTGATAGCAGAATCTTCCAGGGACCTCAGCTTATCCTTAACTTTAAGCAATTTTTTATATTCAACCTCAGAGTGTGTAGTGCTGTCTGTGTTGTTGAGTCACAGACGTCAACTCTGCCGATAATAAGTTATGTGGTTGGTCTCTGACTCTATTGTAATGCGCAGCCCTAGCTATAAGCACACCATACATTAACGCCTTTGAACAGTCCCAAACTGTCACCGGGGATAACTCCCCATCCTGGTTTTCCCTAAAATAATTATCCAAGTGTTTCATCATCTGCTGATTAAACTCTGGTTCCCTGTACGTACCAGGATCAGTCCAGACTGCTGTGTTATGCCTCCTCTCCAGCAGATGGAGTCAGAGAGAAAACTGAAAGCACCCCCTAGATATACTGGTGTGCCACCTGCCATCCTTCAGTATTTCCTCTGACTCCAGCAGATGAGAGACATAACCTGCAGTCCTGTCTAGATCCTGTTAAAAAGAGTCTTTCAGGTGTCATTTATTAATTTATTCAGTTATACTGTCTAGATCAATTAGTTATTTCTCTAATTAGTTAAAAAAAAAAAAAAAAAAAAAGGTTTATTATTAAGGGACTGTTTTGTTTGCTTATTCTTCCCTATTTCAGCGCAGCGTGTTCTTCTGTAGCACACAGGCAGGCTGTGAGAGCGTTGCTCTCCTTTCTTTTCCCGGTTATTGTGTCCCTTTGGTCGGGGGGAAAGTCTACCGGTGGTCCGGTCACCCCCCCCCCCCCCCCATCTATTTCTAGTTGATTCCAGGTTTTCTTACCTGAAGAGGGCCTCTTTTTTTTCTTGGTACAAAAAAAAAATAAAAAATAATTTATTTAAATTCAGGTGAAGACCCGTAAGTCCTGTTGGGGACAGGCCGAGGTCATTTATAGCCCTAGCCTGCCGCGCGGACCAGGGACCCCGGAGGGGGTGAGGTTTCTTCACCCGGCGGTTTTCTTCTTGCTACTTTTTGGCGCGAATTGTCTGCTCCCAGCCCGCTGCTTACCTTTACAGCCTCAGGATGCCCCGATCTTCGGCCTGCACGGCCTGTGGCAAGGCGGGGGCGTGACTCTCCAGGGAGGGTCTCTGCTCCCGTTTCATTCCCGGGGGCGAGGGACCCTCCCGGGGGCCGAGCGCAGCCCGCAGCTCAGTCGTTCGTTCCTCCTCGGAGCGTGTGGGGAGCCGGGCAGCCGCGTGGTCTTCAGCCCCGCCCTCCACTGTTAGGGAGCCGGCGGCCATTTTGACCACGCGGCAGCCTGCTGATTCGGCATCGGAGGAGGAGGATTTTTCACATAACTCTCCTCCTGCCTTGAGCCCGTGCAGCGGATCGAAGGTGGAGGCTCCCCGGGCCCCTCCCCCTCGGGACCACCCCGCGGGGGGCTCTAAAAGGAAAGTACCCTTTTCTTCCAAATTTGTTTTACTGATGCATCAAGCGTTTTTGGACGCGGAGGCAGGTTGGGAGCCGGATGAACCCCCCCCCCCTAAGGTCCCCAGAGTTTCTCCGGAGCAGGGACAATCGGGGTCTCAGGGCAAAACGGGTGTTTCGGAGGCAGCCAGAATTTCTTCCCTGGGGGGAAAGGGGGATTCCGGGGATCCGGATCTCACCCAGGGATCTACAGATGGTGCAGGGTTTCCAGATGGCACCGGGATAGATGTCTCTGATGCTCTGGGAGCGCTCGAGGGCGATGACCCCCAGATTCGGCGCCTGTTTGGCAAGGACGAACTTAATTTTTTGATTCTTCATGTTTTAAAGGAGTTAGAGATCCCAGCGCCGCAGCAGGACACTGACACTTCCACAGGGGACATAGCTATGGCAGGTCTACGGGCCCCCCCCGCAGACTTTTCCCTTACATGCCAAGGTTTTACAGCTCGTATCCAAAGAGTGGGAGGTGCCAGAGGCATCCCTGAGAGTCAGCAGGGCAATGAATAAGTTGTATCCGTTGCCTGCAGATTCTTTAGATATCTTTAAGGTTCCTTCCGTGGACTCTGCAGTGACTGCTATAGTTAAGCATACTACAATACCCGTCACAGGAGGGGTAGCTTTGAAAGATCTCCAAGACCGTAAGTTGGAGGTGCTCTTAAAGCGCATATTTGAGATAGCGGCCTTGGGGGTCCGTGCAGCGGCATGTAGCAGTATGGTTCAGCGCGCTACTCTCCGCTGGGTGCAACAATTGCTTACCACGCAGGAGCTCCCACCAGCCGAGGCTGAGCAGGCTAACTGTGTGGAGGCAGCGGTTGCCTACACAGCGGATGCTTTGTATGATTTGTTGAGAACTTCGGCCCGCACTATGTCCTCGGCGGTCGCCGCTCGGCGGTTGCTCTGGCTTAGACGGTGGTCGGCGGATGCTTCGTCTAAGTCGCGCCTCGCATCTTTTCCCTTCAAGGGAAAGTTGCTGTTTGGGGAGGAGCTGGATCAGCTCATTAAAGATTTGGGAGACAACAAAGTGTATAAGTTGCCGGAGGACAAGCCCCGTTCATTTCGTTCCTTTGGGAATGTCCGGTCCCGATTTCGGGGCCAACGCCGGTTTCGTATGGGACGGGGGGGCTGCTTTCCCGCAGAAACAGCAGGGTCCCAGGTTGCAGCCTTGGTCTCCGTCCTTTCGAGATAGGCGACCACAGCGTCCGGGATTCTCGCAGAACTCGTCCGCGGGCAAGCCTTCGCAATGAAGGTGCGCAGGCCCATTCCTCCCTCTCCCGCATCGGAGGTCGGTTGTCTCTCTTTTGGGAGGAATGGGTCAAGGTCACGTCGGATCAGTGGGTCCTCGACGTCGTTCGTTACGGTTACGAGTTGGAGTTTGCTCGGCCCCTCCGGGATCTTTTTATGATCTCTCCCTGCGGTCCTCAGGAGAAGAGGCAGGTTATCGCCCACACCGTAAACAGGTTGCGGTCTCTGGGAGCAATATTGCTGGTTCCTCCGGAGGAGACCAGAACGGGCAGGTATTCAATTTACTTCGTGATCCCGAAGAAGGAAGGTACGTTTCGCCCAATTTTGGACTTGAAAAGAGTGAACAAGGCCTTGCGTGTTCCCCGGTTTCGGATGGAGACGCTAAGGTCTGTTATTGCGGCCGTCCACAAGGGAGAATTTTTGGCTTCTTTGGATCTGGCCGAGGCATACCTTCATATCGGGATCAAAGAACATCACCAGAGGTACCTCAGATTCACGGTTTTGGGGGAGCACTTCCAGTTTTGCGCCCTTCCGTTCGGGCTAGCCACGGCCCCGAGGGTGTTTACCAAGGTTCTAGTCGTGGTCGCCGCTTATCTGCAGCGCCAGGGAATTCTGGTGCATCCCTACTTGGACGATTGGCTCATCCGGGCGAAGTCAGAGGCGGAGTGCCGACGAGCGGTCCAGTCGGTCGTACAACAACTTCAGTCCTTAGGTTGGGTAGTCAACTTCGCGAAGAGCCAGTTAGTCCCGAGTCAACAACTGGAATTTTTGGGGGTGCGTTTCGATACCTTGGAGGGCAAGGTATTCCTCACTCAGCAACGACTAGAAAACCTGATAGGTCAGGTGCAGACCTTGATCACTCTCCAGTTACCTACGGCCTGGGATTATTTACAAGTCATTGGACATATGGTTTCCACTCTGGAAATGGTGCCGTGGGCCTTTGCACGCTCTCCTCTCACGTTGGGACCAGAAATCAGAGGATTACGGCGTCCAATTACCGCTGTTGGAGCCGGCTCGTTCCAGTTTGGCTTGGTGGTTAATCCCGGACAATTTATTGCAGGGAGTCGACCTAGAGCCGCCCCTGTGGATCGTAGTGACGACAGATGCCAGTCTGACCGGCTGGGGCGCGGTCTGTCAGTTTCGAGCGGTACAAGGAACATGGACCCCTCTTCAAGCCACTTGGTCCATCAACCATCTGGAGACCAGAGCGGTACGTCTCGCCTTGCGCCGCCTGCTTCTGTTGGTACAGGGTCGGGCGGTGCGAGTTCTATCAGACAACGCAACCACGGTAGCGTATATCAACCGTCAAGGCGGCACAAGAAGTCGGCCGGTTGCGGACGAGACGTCGCTGCTAATGTCCTGGGCGGAACGTCATCTATCCCGCATAGCGGCCACCCACATAGCGGGCGTCGACAACGTACAAGCGGATTATCTAAGTCGTCAATACTTGGATCCCGGAGAGTGGGAGCTCTCGGCAGAGGCAATGGGTCTCATCACTCGTCGATGGGGAATACCGCGTCTGGACCTGATGGCGACTCGACAGAATGCTCAGGCAGCGCGTTTCTTCAGTCGACGGCGAGAACACTGCTCGGAGGGGGTGGATGCCCTGGTGCTTCCCTGGCCTCGTCACATCCTCCTCTATGTGTTTCCCCCATGGCCTCTGATCGGAAAGGTGTTACGACGCATAGAGTCCCATCGCGGGCCAGTGATTCTAGTGGCCCCGGAGTGGCCAAGAAGGCCTTGGTTCGCGGATCTCGTCAATCTGGCGCAGGACGGTCCTCTGCGGTTGGGTCATCTTCCGAACCTGCTTCAGCAGGGACCCGTATTTTTCGATCTGGCGGACCGCTTCTGTCTGGCGGCTTGGCTTATGAAAGGAGGCAGTTGAGGAAGAAGGGATATCCAGAACCTGTCATTTCCACTCTCCTGCGGGTGCGCAGGCCCTCCACCACGCTCGCCTACGCCAGAGTATGGAAGGTGTTTGACTCCTGGTGCGCTACATCTAAAATTCCGCCACGCCGGGCCTCCGTGGGAGATATCCTCACGATTTTACAAGCGGGCTTGAAGAAGGGGTTGGCTTACAGCTCTCTGAAGGTTCAGGTGTCGGCTCTGGGGTGTTTGAGGGGCAAAGTGGACGGGTCCTCTCTCGCAGGTCATCCGGATATAGCTCGATTTTTGCGTGGCGTTCGGAACTTGCGCCCCCCATTTAGACCCCCTTGTCCTTCTTGGAATTTGAATTTGGTGCTCAAAGGTCTTATCAAGGCCCCCTTCGAACCTATCAGGCAGGCCTCGCTAAAGGATCTCACGCTCAAAACCATGTTCCTAGTGGCTATTGCGTCGGCCCGTCGGGTGTCGGAGTTGCAGGCACTTTCGTGCAGGGAACCGTTCTTGCGTATTTCGGATGCTGGCGTATCTCTGCGTACGGTTCCTTCCTTTTTGCCGAAGGTGGTCTCGGCTTTTCATGTCAATCAGACAGTGGAATTGCCTTCCTTCTCGGAGTCGGAACTGAAATCTTCGCGCGGTTCCGATTTGAAGCGTTTGGATGTGCGGCGCATGCTTCTGCGGTATTTGGAGGTCACTAATGCGTTCAGACGGTCGGATCACTTGTTTGTCCTGTGGCAGGGGCCCAAAAAGGGTCTTCAGGCATCAAAAACGACTATTGCGCGTTGGTTGAAGAGTTCGATTGCTTCCATGTACATTGGCTGTGGTAAGTCGGTTCCGGAGGGCCTCAAGGCGCATTCTCTGCGGGCTCAGGCGACTTCCTGGGCAGAAAGTCGTTTGGTTTCTAGCCAGGAGATCTGCCGTGCAGCAACGTGGAAGTCCTTGCAAACCTTCGCTCGTCATTATCGGCTTGATGTTAGAGGACCGTCGGCGGATTCCTTTGGCAGCAGTGTCATTCGAGCGGGACTCTCTGGGTCCCACCCCATTTAAGGCGGCTTGGGTACATCCCAGCAGTCTGGACTGATCCTGGTACGTACAGGGAAAGGAAAATTATGTTCTTACCTGATAATTTTCGTTCCTGTAGTACCAAGGATCAGTCCAGACCGTTGTTGTCTATCCAGAGAGTCCGCTCCGATAACCAGTTCATTTCAGCACGGTAGGTACCTATCCCTTTTCTTTGGTTTTAGAGGGTGGTGCCTTCTTGAAGTTCTATTAACGTTCGCCAGTTTTGGCATGTGGGATTTTAGCTATTTGATCTAGACAGTTGCCATAGTTTTATTCGTGGCTAAGTTGGCGGAGGATTGTTTTGGCTTTCTTCTGCTTTGTTATACTTTATACTGAAGGATGGCAGGTGGCACACCAGTATATCTAGGGGGTGCTTTCAGTTTTCTCTCTGACTCCATCTGCTGGAGGGGAGGCATAACCCAGCAGTCTGGACTGATCCTTGGTACTACAGGAACGAAAATTATCAGGTAAGAACATAATTTTCCTGTCTTTTAAAAGACCTTCATTTAGTCTCCATTGCTTGTGCCCACTCTCGGAATCCGTAAGGCAGATCTCTGCCCACAACGGAGCGTGGTCTGTCCAAGTAATATTGTCAATGCCCACTTTTTGGACCTGATTTTGCGATAGGGCAGAGAAAAAGAGATAGTCTATTCTGGAGTATGTTCCATGGGGATGTGAAAAAAAGGTGTAGGAACGTGAGTGCGGATAATGCTTTCTCCATATATCCAGAAGGCTCCATTTGTCCAAAAATGAACGCCATCTGTTCCTAAATTTGGAACCTGGCGATGACTTAGAGTTAGTATCCAAGATGGGGTCTAATACGGCATTGAAATCTCCTCCGAGGAGGAGATCTCCAGCCAACTGTTGGTGCAGAATCTGATCCAGAGCTTGCAGAAATACTAATTGATTGGTATTAGGAAAGTATACATTTAAAAGACTTATTATGCGCTTGCACACTATTATCTGTCAAAGTATATATCTGCCCTGAGGGTCCACTATCTTACAGAGCTCCTCATATACTAGAGAGGATGATATTAGTATGCCCACTCCAGCATATTTGGAGTTCTTGGTACTGGTGGCTGCCCAATAACTGGAAGGGAATTGGGGAAAGCGGAGGAGGCGTTCGTGGTGTTTGCGAACATGCGTTTCCTGTAAATATACTATGGACGCTTTTTGCCTTTGCAGTTCCCTGGTTAACAGCGAGCGTTTGCAGGGTGTATTCAACCCCATAACATTAATAGAAACTACTCTAGTCGCCATTTATGTAATAAAAGGTCAGAGCGTAATCGACCATAGGTGCGCTCCATACTTAGTCTAAAGCGCTCTGCCTAATCATGCCAATCCTGCCTCTGCTGTGTAACCCGTCTGTGAATTTTATGGTTTGTGTTCCCCCTCCATGTGAAAAAGATAAGCCCATGTGTTCCCTCCCTCCACCACCACCAAGTCCCACAGTATCCCTCAAACACCCCCTGGGATACTCTATCAGAGGGAGTCATTCGCATCCAGCAGCATATAGTCCCTTCTCCCCCCCCCCCCCCCCCCCCTCCCCGCCCCGCCCACATAATAAAAATGCATTAAAACCTGAAACTTGAATAACTGCGATTCTAACTCAAAATGCAATGTTCATGCAATAACCTGTCAGAAAATGCAAAAAACCCTTGTTATCAAAGCAGTTTATGAAAGGAGCATAAAGCCAGTGCAGTCCCTTGCACAGGTCCTCCTGGGTTAATGAACAACATACAGTGCTCTCTGTGCCTCCCTGATCCTCAGCGGTGCTCGGATAAAGCTGAGCGGTGGGCGTCTGGCTGTCGTCGGAGCAGTTAGCCTCGCGGTCTCTAGGAGTCCTGTGGAATTCTCCACAACTTTAACTTAAAGAAAAGTTAGAAAACTTCAAGCCGCAAAGGGTCTCCCCTTAGTAAACACCGATCGCGGTAAGTTTTCGATTCTCACGGTTCCGTTCCGTTTTTCCAACAATTTTTTGTCCTGAGTCATTGGCCGTCGACGGCTGTCCAGCCCCAAAAATGGCTTCAGGCTTCAAAAAATGTCCCAAATGCACCAGGAACATGTCCATTACGGACCCTCACCAGGACTGTGTCCTCTGTCTCGGTGAACGGCATGATGTTAAAACTTGTCCCTTGTGTGCCACGATGACATCAAAGGGCCGTTGTCTCCGACTAGAAAAAAATGGAGCAATTGTTTAAAATACAGCTAGTTTCAGCTCCATCCACCTCAACTCAATCGTCTCCGGCTGGGTCGATTCGAAAAGTTGTATTCAAAAAGCGTCTACCAGGTGAGTCGGGAGACGCTCCCTTTTCCTCCCCCTCACCATCGTCCAGGGCGTCGACATTGGGCAGTGAAAAAGCCCACGAAAAAGAGAAGCATCGCCATCGGCACCGTAGGCCGCATATGGTATCTGCGACCTCGATACCCGGCGAGCCATTGACAGAGGGCGGTACACCGACTAAGAAACCTCGGCTCCAGGATCAGGCTTCAGAGTCATCGAAAGGGTGATCCCCGCCGATTCCGGCGCAGGGAACCGTGCCTCCTCAGGGCTCTGAGGAGGTACCGGCATCGCCGTCACCGCCTCCCCCCATGGGTGCTCTGTTCTCACCATCCATGCGGGCGGAATTTGATGTGTATATACGTCAAGCGGTCAGAGATGCTTTCATCGAGGCGATGCCACGTCCTCAGCCGTCTACGCCAGCGATGCCCTTGACACCGATCCCGATGACATCGCCGGTTCCAACACCTGTGCCCTCGATGCCGATTCCAGCAATATCATCACCGCAACCATCGATGCCGTCGATGCCGATGCCGCCGGTTCCGGCGTCTGTGCCACCGATGCCGTCGATTCCTATTCGGCCACCGGCACCGATGCCACCATGGATGACAGTTCAAGAATCCTCCATTTTTCAACCATTAATGGATAAATTGGATTCCCTAATTCAGGCTTTTTCTACTTCACCTCAGGATTTCGATTCAGATCCACATCAAGAACCACTGCCTGGTCCATCAGGAGTTATTCCGCCTGTCAGACCACGTACACTAATGTCTGAGGTCCCCTTTAAGCCACTTAGACCATCTGGACATCCACTGGATACTGGTACTGACTCAGAGAATGATCTATCATCTGAAGAAGATATCCTATCTGAACCTTCACCACCAGAGGACAGAAGGAAATCACCACCAGAAGATCTTTCCTTCTCTAATTTCATAAAGGAGATGTCGGACACTATCCCATTCTCTCTCCTCTCGGAAATAGACACTAGGCAAAAGACCTTGGAGGTCCTTCAGTTCGTGGATCCTCCTAAAGAAATATTAGCTATTCCAGTGCACGAGGTCCTGCAAGAGCTAATGTACCGAATGTGGGAGCACCCTGGCTCTGTGGCAGCAGTTAATAAACGAGCTGATGCCACATATCTCGTCCAACCCATTCCAGGGTTTCAAAAGTCTCAGTTGCCACACCAATCTGTAGTGGTTGAATCAGCCCAGAAAAAGGCTAAGAGGCTGAAACAACATGCTTCCACACCTCCAGGTAAAGACAGTCGTTTCCTAGACAGTTTAGGAAGGAAGATCTTCCAAGGAGCAATGCTGGTCTCACGGATAAACTCATAACAATTATTCATGAACCAGTATCAGCGTGACCTGTGGAAACAGGTTGAAGCTCTTTCCCAACACTTACCAGACCAGTTTCAAGAGGGTTTCCTCCGCCTCGTGCATAAGGGCCTAGAAGCAGGCAAGCACAAGGTGAGAGCCACTTACGATTCCTTCGAAACAGCCTCCCGTTTATCGGCCTCAGGTATAACAGCTCGAAGATGGGCCTGGTTAAAATCTTCTGAACTCAGACCAGAAGTACAAGAAAGGTTGGCAGACCTACCTTGTCTAGGTGAAAACCTTTTTGGAGACAAGGTCAAAGAGGCAGTGGCAACCATAAAGGACCACACGGAAACCCTGAAACAGTTGTCTCAACTTCCTCAAGAGACACACCAACCTTCTAGGAGGCCTCCTAGAAGAGAAATGAGGAAACCGTATTATCGCCCTCGACGATATTATCCTCCTGCTACCAGAGCCAGACAGCAACGCCCTACACAGCGTTCCCAAACTCGACAGAGGCCTGCTAGGCCCCAGCAGCCTGCGCCTACTGCATCCACATCAGGCTTTTGAAAACCAGCCAGAGAGCAGAAACCATTCTCAAAATCCTCTTCCACACTTACCGGTCGGAGGTCGAATAGCTTACTACCATCAAACTTGGACCTCCATCACAACAGACCAATGGGTACTCTCAATTACAGCTCAAGGGTACCGCTTGGATTTCCTCACTGTACCAAACGAAAATCCTCCTCTTTCATCTTGGACAGTGTCTCATCACTCCACAATTCTACAAGCAGAATTATCCACCCTTCTGAATGCCAGGGCCATAGAACAAGTTCCCAGGCCTCAGTGGGGCAGAGGATTTTACTCCTGATATTTCCTCATTCCAAAGAAAACCGGGGGCCTACGTCCTATCCTGGACCTCAGAAATCTCAACAAATTTCTAAAGAAAGAGAAATTCAGGATGATATCGTTGGACACCATGCTACCTCTTCTTCAAAAAGGGGATTGGCTCTGCTCTCTGGATCTTCAAGACGCTTACGCTCACATTCCCATCTTTCCTCCTCATCGACAGTACCTGCGATTTCTGGTGGAAGGTCAACACTTCCAATACCGAGTACTACCATTCGGCCTAGCCTCAGCACCTCGAGTATTCACAAAGGGGTAGATTTTCAGACCGCGCGAATAGGCGTACTTTTGCTGGCGCATCAGGCGCCAGCAAAAGTACGCTGGATTTTAGTAGATACGCGAGGAGCCGCGCGTATCCGCTAAAATCCTGGATCGGCGCGCGCAAGGCTATCGATTTCATATAGCCGGCGCGCGCCGAGCCGCGCAGCCTACCCCCATTCCCTCCGAGGCCGCTCCGAAATCGGAGCGGCCTCGGAGGGAACTTCCTTTTGCCCTCCCCTCACCTTCCCCTCCCTTCCCCTACCTAACCCACCCACCCGGCCCTGTCTAAGCCCCCCCCTTACCTTACCTTACCTTCGCCGGGACGCGACCTGGGGGTGGGTCCGGAGGGCGCGGCCATGCCCCTGGACTGCCCCGGGCCGTAGCCACGCCCCCGGGCCCGCCCCCGGAACGCTCCCGACACGCCCCGAAAACGCCGCGCGGTTCCGGCCCGCCCCCGACACGCCCCCGACATGCCCCCGACATGCCCCCCTCCGAAAACCCCGGGACTTACGCGAGTCCCGGGGCTCTGCACGCGCCGGTAGGCCTATGTAAAATAGGCTCACTGGCGCGCAGGGCCCTGCTCGTCTAAATCCGCCCGGTTTTGGGCGGATTTAGGCGAGCAGGGCTCTTAAAATCTGCCCCAAAGTGTCTTGCAGTAGCGGTGGCACATCTTCACAAACAAAGAGTGCATGTGTTTCCTTACTTGGACGACTGGCTCATCAGGAGTCAAACACAAAGCGGAGCTCTCACTTCTCTCCAGCTCACAATAAAGTTGCTTCACTCCTTGGGATTTCTTATCAATTACGAGAAATCCCATCTCAAACCATCTCACCAGTTGCAGTTCATAGGTGCAGATCTCAACACCATCACAGCAAAAGCTTTTCTTCCAAGAGACAATGCTCAAACGCTCGTTCTCCTAGCGCACTCTATTAGAACATAAGAACATAAGAAAATGCCATACTGGGTCAGACCAAGGGTCCATCAAGCCCAGCATCCTGTTTCCAACAGTGGCCAATCCAGGCCATAAGAACCTGGCAAGTACCCAAAAACTAAGTTTATTCCATGTAACCATTGCTAATGGCAGTGGCTATTCTCAGTCTCGAGTTACAGCTCATCAGTGCCTCACCCTACTCGGACACATGGCCTCAACAGTTCACGTCACTCCCATGGCCAGATTGACCATGCGACTAATGCAATGGACACTCAAAGATCAGTGGATTCAAGCCATTCAACCATTGTCCACTCCCATTCAGATAACACGAGATCTGAGATCTTCCCTTCTCTGGTGGATGTCAACGATCAACTTGCTCAAAGGCCTACCTTTCCAGCCACCAGTTCCACAAGTGACTTTAACTACAGATGCGTCCACCTTGGGTTGGGGAGCACACATTGGTCATCTAAAGACACAGGGCACGTGGACAAAACAAGAAGCCTCCTTTCAAATAAACTTTCTGGAGCTTCGAGCTATACGCTATGCACTACATGCGTTCAAGGACTGCCTTTCACACAAGACTGTTCTGATCCAAACGGACAACACAGTAGCCATGTGGTACATCAACAAACAAGGGGGAACAGGTTCCTATCTCCTTTGTCAAGAAGCAGCTCAAATTTGGGACTGGGCCCTAGCACACTCAATTCTTCTACGGGCCACCTACCTAGCAGGCATCCACAACACAGTAGCGGATCGCTTCAGCTGTCACTTCCAACCACACGAGTGGTCTCTAGACCCAACGCTAGCAACCAAGATATTTCAACGGTGGGGTCAACCAACAATAGATCTCTTTGCATCCCATCTGAACTACAAAGTGAACAATTACTGCTCTCTCCTCTGGCAGCAGAACAGCCTACCAAGGGACGCTTTTGCTCGCCATTGGAACTCAGGCCTGTTATATGCGTATCCACCGATACCGCTCATAACCAAAACTCTAGTGAAGCTTCAACAGGACAAGGGGACCATGATACTCAAAGCCCCATACTGGCCTCGACAAGTATGGTTCCCCACACTTCTAGATCTCTCAGTCAGGGATCCAATTCGCCTGGGAGTAGCTCCCAATCTCATAACTCAGGAACAGGGTCAGCTGCGCCATCCCAACCTTCAATCCCTGTCCCTGACAGCATGGATGTTGAAAGCTTGATATTACAACCACTCAACCTTCCAACCAATATATCTCAAGTGCTGATAGCCTCACGTAAACCTTCCACTAGAAAGAATTATTCCTACAAATGGAAACGGTTTACTTTGTGGTGCACTCAGAAAGCACTAGATCCTTTCACTTGCCCCACTACCTCACTACTAGATTACCTATACCATCTTTCAGACTCTGGTCTTAAGACTTCATCTGTAAGAGTACACTTGAGTGCAATCTCAGCTTATCATAGCAAGCTGGGAGACATACCTATCTCTACACAGCCTCTCGTCAGTAAATTCATGAGAGGCCTAACTCACATTAAACCACCAGTTCATTTCCCAAGCATACAATGGGACCTGAACGTGGTATTGGCCAGGCTTATGCATTCTCCTTTTGAACCCATAGATACCTGTGACCTTAAATATCTTACATGGAAAACTGTATTCCTCATAGCCATTACATCAGCTAGAAGAGTCAGCGAACTACAAGCGCTAGTCACATACGAACCTTTTACAAAGTTCCTACACGACAGGGTAGTCCTCCGTACACATCCAAAATTCCTTCCTAAGGTTGTCACGGAATTTCACTTGAACCAATCAATAGTTTTACCAACATTCTTTCCTAGGCCTCATTCCCATCAAGGTGAACGAGCCTTGCACACTTTGGACTGTAAGCGTGCGTTATCCTTCTATTTAAACCGCACAACAGCCCAGAGAAAATCCAGTCAACTGTTTATATCCTATGATCCAAACAAACCGGGTAAACCAGTGGGTAAGCATACTCTGTCAAACTGGCTAGCAGATTGCATACAATTTTGTTATGATATAGCAGGCCTTACTCTTCAAGGGCGAGTAAAAGCACACTCAGTCAGAGCAATGTCAACTTCAGTAGCACACCTTCGCTCTGTGCCTATTCTGGACATTTGTAAAGCAGCAACATGGAGTTCTCTTCACACTTTTGCAGCTCACTACTGTTTAGACAAAGAAGGAAGACAAGATTCAGCCTATGGACAATCTGTCTTAAAGAACTTGTTTCCAGTATAATCCCAACTCCTTCCACATCCAACCTGCTGTGATCTTCGTCTGATTCATTTCAACAACAATACTTCACTGTTGCTTCACTACAAAATGACTCAGCCTCTAGCTTGCTAATCACCCATATGTGAGGACTAGCATCCTGCTTGTCCTGGGATAAAGCAAAATTGCTTACCTTGTAATAGGTGTTATCCCAGGACAGCAGGATGTAGTCCTCACGAAACCCACCCGCCACCCCGCGGAGTTGGGTCCGATACGTTTTATTATTTTATTTTTGGCTAACGCTAATTGCTACAAAACCAGACTGAAGGGAGACCCCTGTGGCAGGGAATATCATGGCATGCTGGGCATGCTCAGTAGGCACTCTGGTGCCAGTCAAAAGTTTCATAGAAACTTTTAAAGAAGTTTTCCGTACATAGGGCTCCATTACTGATGTCACCCATATGTGAGGACTACATCCTGCTGTCCTGGGATAACACCTATTACAAGGTAAGCAATTTTGCTTTATCAGCTCGCTGCCATCTTGGTGTGGCGTCCATTTTAGTTGGAAGCGAAGTTGTTGTAGGTGTTTGGAAAGTAGCTGTAAGCTGTGCCTTAGCAAAGGCATCACAAGTCTCATCCAAATTTTTGATTCTGTAAGTCACTCCTTGTACTTGAAATAGCAAACCAAAGGGATAAGTCCACCGGTATCATATGTCATTATTCCTAAGACTCGCCGTAACTTCTCTTAATTCAAAACGCTTCTTCAGGGTCACTGGTGCCAGGTCCTGAAAGTCCAGTATAGGGTGATTTTTCCATTTTAATTCCTTCATTTGCCTGGCTGTGGAATAAATTCGCTCTTTCACAGTGAAACTATGAAAGCATAGCACCAGGTCTCTCGGGCGCTGGTCTCTCCTTGGCCCCAGGGCCCTGTGTGCCCGTTCCAGCTTAATCTCCGGTACCCTGGTCTCTGTTTCAGGGGTGCCAACCTGACCCTCTGACAGAATGTAGTTGCAGATCTGGAGAGCCACCCCTGAGGCATCAGCAAAATCAGCAGTGTCAGGTATCCCCCTTAAGCGTAAATTGTTGCGTCTGCTCCTGTTTTCTATGTCCTCCAATTTTTCATTTATTGCCTGCAAGTCAGTATTAATTGTGGTGCCCCTCGAGTCCAAGAGATTTAAAGCGTTTCCATGACTGTCTATGTGGGTTTCTAAGTCATCCACCCGAGTCCCCAGGGCAGCCATGTCTTCCTTAATGCCTGCCATGGACTCCATAATGTCGTGCTTGAACTGTTTTAACTCGGAGCGCAGCTCTATAAACCATTGTCTAGCCTCATTTCTAGTAAGTAGATGATCTACATTCACAGAAGGCTTACCCGACCCTGCTTCTGAAGTGGTCTCCGAAACCGCGGCTACTTCCAGGCCGGTTCCCTCTTGCTCGCCGCCATCTTGAATCGGGTCCGCTTGCGGTTTTTCATATGAAAACTGCCTCGCATTGGCTGATTTTCGTTTTTCTGCCATATTAAATATTTAGAGGGTGATCCGACTGATATAAGAAGTTCATCCAGCGCAGGTTCAGGTTGTTTTTCGCCGTTTTTTGTGGTTATGAAGGCTCAGGGACGGAGGAGCTCTGGAGTCAGATGTCCTTCCGCATCAGATGCTGAACAGCGCCCCCCTTCCTACCAGTGTTTCACCTCGATAGCTGTGCCTAGTCATCCAGGCCTTGTGTTCCTAAAAGTGTTTGACCTCGACTGCTGTGCCTGTTCATCCAGGCCTTGTGTTCCTCTGGGGATAGGGAAATACGTACAGTACCTGAGTGTAATCAAGTATGAAGTGCTGGAAATGTTTTAAAATAAGAATATAAATACATTAAAAAAAAAATAAATTACTATCCGTGTTCATCCAGGCCTTGTGTCCCTAGGTGGGATTGACCACTGTCCTCGACTGCTGTGCCTGTTCATCCAGGCCTTGTGTTCCTCTGGGGATAGGGAAATACCTACAATACCTGAGTGTAATCATAGAAACATAGAAACATAGAAATGACGGCAGAAGAAGACCAAACGGCCCATCCAGTCTGCCCAGCAAGCTTCACACATTTTGTTCTCTCATACTTATCTGTTTCTCTTAGCTCTTGGTTCTATTTCCCTTCCACCCCCACCCCCACCATTGAAATATCTAGCTTGATTAGTTAGGGGTAGTAGGGGTAGTAACCGCCGCAATAAGCAAGCTACACCCATGCTTATTTGTTTTACCCAGACTATGTTATACAGTCCTTATTGGTTGTTTTTCTTCTCCCCTGCTGTTGAAGCAGGGAGCTATGCTGGAAATGCGTGATGTATCAGTCTTCTCCCATGCCGTTGAAGCAGAGAGCCATGCTGGATATGCATCGAAAGTGAAGTATCAGACACATTTGGTTTGGGGTAGTAACCGCCGTAACAAGCCAGCTACTCCCCGCTTTGTGAGTGCGAACCCTTTTTTCTTCTCCCCTGTCGTTGAAGCAGAGAACTATGCTGTATATGCATTGAAGGTGAAGCATCAGGCTTATTTGGTTTGGGGTAGTAACCGCCGTAACAAGCCAGCTACTCCCCTCTTTGTGAGTGTAAAACCATTTTTCCACATTTCCTCTTGCTATTGAAGCTTAGAGCGTTGTTGGAGTCACAGTAAGCATGTGTATGTTTATTGAATAAGGGTATTGTCTCCAGGCAGTAGCCGTCATTCTGGCGAGTCACCCACTTTTCATTGGCGGCCTCTTGACTTTATGGATCCACAGTGTTTATCCCACGCCCCTTTGAAGTCCTTCACAGTTCTGGTCTTCACCACATCCTCCGGAAGGGCATTCCAGGCATCCACCACCCTCTCCGTGAAGAAATACTTCCTGACATTGGTTCTGAATCTTCCTCCCTGGAGCTTCAAATCGTGACCCCTGGTTCTGCTGATTTTTTTCCTATGGAACAGGTTTGTCGTTGTCTTTGGATCATTAAAACCTTTCAAGTATCTGAAAGTCTGTATCATATCACCTCTACTCCTCCATTCCTCCAGGGTGTACATATTTTGATTCTTCAATCTCTCCTCGTACGTCATGCGATGAAGATCCTCCACCTTCCTGGTCGCCCTTCTCTGTACCGCTTCCATCTTGTCTTTGTCTTTTTGTAGATACGGTCTCCAGAACTGAACACAGTACTCCAGGTGAGGCCTCACCAAGGACCTGTACAAGGGAATAATCACTTCCCTTTTCTTACTCGATATTCCTCTCTCTATGCAGCCCAGCATTCTTCTGGCTTTTGCTATCGCCTTGTCGCATTGTTTCGCAGACTTCATATCATTAGACACTATCACCCCAAGGTCCCTCTCCTGCTCCGTGCACATCAGCTTTTCCCCCCCCATCGAATACAGTTCATTCGGATTTCCACTCCCCATGTGCATGACTTTGCACTTCTTGGAATTGAATCTGAGCTGCCATATCTTCGACCACTCTTCCAGTTTCCTTAGATCCCGTCTCATTCTCTCCACTCCTTCCGGCGTGTTCACTCTGTTGCTGATCTTCGTGTCATCCGCAAAAAGACAAACCTTACCTTCTATCCCGTCTGCAATGTCGCTCACAAAGATATTGAACAGGACCGGTCCCAACACCGATCCTTGCGGTACACCACTTAAAACCGCTCTCTCTTCAGAGAAGGTTCCATTTACCATCACACATTGTCTTCTGTCTGTCAGCCAATTTGCAATCCAGGTCACCACCTCGGCCCTCACTCCTAAGCTTCTCGTTTTATTCACCAGTCTCCTGTGCGGAACCGTATCAAAAGCTTTGCTGAAATCCAAGTATATGATATCAAGCGCTCTTCCTCGATCCAATTCCTTGGTTACCCAGTCAAAAATGTTAATCAGATTTGTCTGACAGGATCTTCCCCTGGTGAATCCATGTTGCCTCTGGTCCATCAATTCTCTGGACTGTAGATAGTTCACTATTCTCTCTTTCAGCAGTGACTCCATTACTTTTCCCACCACCGAAGTGAGGCTAACCAGTCTGTAGTTGCCAGCCTCCTCCCTGTTCCCACTCTTGTGAAGCGGGACCACCACCGCTCTTCTCCAATCACTCGGCACCACTCCCGTTTCTAGGGATCTATTGAACAGGTCACACAGCGGAGCTGCCAGAACATCTCTGAGCTCCCTCAATATCCTTGGATGAATCCCATCAGGCCCCATGGCTTTGTCCACTTTCAGGTTCTTTAGCTCTTCCCACACATTTTCTACTGTAAAAGGATTTTCATCCATTCCACTTCCCTCCAGTTTCTTGTTGTGTAGAGATGGTCCTTCTCCAGGGTCTTCTTTAGTGAACACAGAGCTGAAGTATTCGTTTAATATTTCTGCCATTTCTTCGTCTCTCTCCACACATTGATCATTACCACCTTTCAATTTCACTATACCACTTTGGACCTTTCTCTTTTCGCTGATGTATCTGAAAAATGTTTTGTCACCATTTTTTATCTCCTTGGCAATCCTCTCTTCTGCTTGACTTTTTGCCAACTTGATTAATTTCTTTGTCTCAAGTATGAAGTGCTGGAAACGTTTTAAAATAAGAATATAAACACATTAAAAAAAAAAAATTACTATCAGTGTTCATCCAGCCCTTGTGTCCCTAGGTGGGATTGACCGCTGTGCCTGTTCATCCAGGCCTTCTGTTCCTCTGGGGATAGGGAAATACCTACAGTACCTGAGTGTAATCAAGTATGAAGTGCTGGAAATGTTTTAAAATAAGAATATAAATACATTAAAAAAAAAAGAAATTTACTATCCGTGTTCATCCAGGCCTTGTGTCCCCAGGTGGGATTGACCGCTGTCCTCGACTGCTGTGCCTGTTCATCCAGGACTTGTGTTCCTAAAAGTGTTTGACCTCCATTGCTGTGCCTGTTCATCCAGGCCTTGTGGCCCTAGGTGGGATTGACCTCTGTGCTCGACTGCTGCGCCTTTTCATCCAGGCCTTGTGTTCCTAAAAGTGTTTGACCTCGACTGTTGTGCCTGTTCATCCAGGACTTGTGTTCCTAAAAGTGTTTGACCTCGACTGCTGTGCCTGTTCATCCAGGCCTTGTGTTCCTAAAAGTGTTTGACCTCGATTGCTTCACCTGTTCATCCAGGCCTTGTGTCCCTAGGTGGGATTGACCTCTGTGCTCGACTGCTGCGCCTGTTCATCCAGGCCTTGTGTTCCTAAAAGTGTTTGACCTCGACTGTTGTGCCTGTTCATCCAGGACTTGTGTTCCTAAAAGTGTTTGACCTCGACTGTTGTGCCTGTTCATCCAGGACTTGTGTTCCTAAAAGTGTTTGACCTCCATTGCTGCGCCTGTTCATCCAGGCCTTGTGTTCCTAAAAGTGTTTGACCTCGATTGCTAGGCCTGTTCATCCAGGCCTTGAGTCCCTAGGTGGGATTGACCTCTGTGCTCGACCTCTGCGCCTGTTCATCCAGGCCTTGTGTTCCTAAAAGTGTTTGACCTTGATTGCTTCGCCTTTTCATCCAGGCCTTGTGTCCCTAGGTGGGATTGACCTCTGTGCTCGACTGCTGCGCCTGTTCATCCAGGCCTTGTGTTCCTAAAAGTGTTTGACCTCCATTGCTGCGCCTGTTCATCCAGACCTTGTGTTCCTAAAAGTGTTTGACCTCAACTGCTGTGCCTGTTCATCCAGGCCTTGTGTCCCTAGGTGGGATTGACCTCTGTGCTCGACTGCTGTGCCTGTTCATCCAGGCCTTGTGTTCCTAAAAGTGTTTGACCTCGACTGCTGTGCCTGTTCATCCAGGCCTTGTGTCCCTAGGTGGGATTGACCTCTGTGCTCGACTGCTGCGTCTGTTCATCCAGGCCTTGTGTTCCTAAAAGTGTTTGACCTCCATTGCTGCGCCTGTTCATCCAGGCCTTGTGTTCCTAAAAGTGTTTGACCTCGACTGCTGTGCCTGTTCATCCAGGCCTTGTGTCCCTAGGTGGGATTGACCTCTGTCCTCGATTGCTGTGCCTGTTCATCCAGGCCTTGTGTTCCTAAAAGTGTTTGACCTTGATTGCTTCGCCTGTTCATCCAGGCCTTGTGTCCCTAGGTGGGATTGACCTCTGTGCTCGACTGCTGCGCCTGTTCATCCAGGCCTTGTATTCCTAAAAGTGTTTGACCTCCATTGCTGCGCCTGTTCATCCAGACCTTGTGTTCCTAAAAGTGTTTGACCTCGACTGCTGTGCCTGTTCATCCAGGCCTTGTGTCCCTAGGTGGGATTGACCTCTGTGCTCAACTGCTGTGCCTGTTCATCCCGGACTTGTGTTCCTAAAAGTGTTTGACCTTGACTGTTGTGCCTGTTCATCCAGGACTTGTGTTCCTAAAAGTGTTTGACCTCGATTGCTGTGCCTGTTCATCCAGGCCTTGTGTCCCTAGGTGGGATTGACCTCTGTCCTCGATTGCTGTGCCTGTTCATCCAGGCCTTGTGTCCCTAGGTGGGATTGACCGCTGTGCCTGTTCATCCAGGCCTTGTGTCCCTAGGTGGGATTGACCTCTGTGCTTGATTGCTGTCCCTGTTCATCCAGGCCTTGTGTTCCTAAAAGTGTTTGACCTCGACTGCTGTGCCTGTTCATCCAGGCCTTGTGTCCCTAGGTGGGATTGACCTCTGTGCTCAACTGCTGTGCCTGTTCATCCAGGCCTTGTGTTCCTAAAAGTGTTTGACCTCGATTGCTGTGCCTGTTCATCCAGGCCTTGTGTCCCTAGGTGGGATTGACCTCTGTCCTCGATTGCTGTGCCTGTTCATCTAGGCCTTGTGTCCCTAGGTGGGATTGACCGCTGTGCCTGTTCATCCAGGCCTTGTGTCCCTAGGTGGGATTGACCGCTTTGCCTGTTCATCTAGGCCTTGTGTCCCTAGGTGGGATTGACCTCTGTGCTCGATTGCTGTGCCTGTTCATCCAGGCCTTGTGTTCCTAAAGGTCTTTGACCTCGATAGCTGTGCCTGTTCATCCAGGCCTTGTGTCCCTAGGTGGGATTGACCGCTGTGCCTGTTCATCCAGGCCTTGTGTTCCTAGGTGGGATTGACCGCTGTGCCTGTTCATCCAGGCCTTGTGTCCCTAGGTGGGATTGACCTCTGTGCTCGATTGCTGTGCCTGTTCATCCAGGCCTTGTGTTCCTAAAGGTCTTTGACCTCGATAGCTGGGCCTGTTCATCCAGGCCTTGTGTTCCTCTGGGTATAGGGAAATACCTACGGTACCTGAGTGTAATCAAGTATGAAGTGTGTTCAAGTATCAAGTATGTTCAAGTTGTACGTTGTTTTATAGTTATATGTAAAGCCCCTTCCTTTTGGGCATCTCACTGTTCTATGTAAACCGGACTGATTTGTATGTGATACCAGAACCTCGGTATTTAAAAATTAAAAGTAAATAAATAAATAAGTAAGTGCTGGAAACGTTTTAAAATTAGAATAGACATAAATTAAAAAAAAAAAATTACTATCCGTGTTCATCCAGGCCTTGTGTCCCTAGGTGGGATTGACCGCTGTGCCTGTTCATCCAGGCCTTGTGTCCCTAGGTGGGATTGACCACTGTCCTCGACTGCTGTGCATGTTCATCCAGGCCTTGTGTTCCTAAAAGTGTTATACCTCGACTGCTTCGCCTGTTCATCCAGGCCTTGTGTTCCTACTGGTGTTTGACCTCCATTGCTGCGCCTGTTCATCCAGGCCTTGTGTCCCTAGGTGGGATTGACCTCTGTCCTCGACTGCTGTGCCTGTTCATCCATGCCTTAATGGTTTAATGGTTTATGAAATGTTATATACCGATACATCGGACAGGCCTTCACATCGTTTTACTGAGTATAAATAAATCAGAAATACAATACAATTCATAAATAGTAACAGGTAAAAACTATATAAAGTAAAAGAATAAATTAGCTGTTAAGAAAGATAAAAGTAGTAAAAATACACAATTAGACATAGTTATAAAAGCATAGAAATAAAACTTATTAAAATTAAATAGCGTACTAATAACAAAAATGGTGGCTCCTCAAAGTGGTTTGCAGATAAAACATGCTTATACTATGTTGCTGATTTCTAACAGTGCTGGTTAACTGATTCATACTCTTCGAATGCGCATTTGAACAGCCAGATCTTTAGTTCAGCTTTAAATTGCTTCTTTTCGGTGGTAAGTCTCAATGAAGTAGGTAAAGAATTCCAGATTTTTGTTCCTGCGATGGATATAACGCGCTCCCTTACATGGGATAATCTAGCTGACTTAATGGTAGGGATTGAGAGAAGTCCTTTGTCTGCCGATCGCAAGTCTCTTTGGGGTACGTGAAGACGTATTGATGTGTTCAGCCATTCCATATGTTCGCCATAAATAACATTGTGGATTATGCATGCCGCTTTATATTGGATTCGGTATTGCACTGGGAGCCAATGCAGTTTAATCAATGTTGGTGTAATATGGTCGCACTTTCTCTGACCAGTTAAAATCCGTGCTGCAGCATTCTGCAGGACTTGCAAGGGCCGGATGCTGGATTGTGGCAATCCAAGAAGCAAAGCATTGCAATTGTCAAGATTTGCAAATGTAAACCACTGTAAGACAGATCTAAAAATCGGTAAATTCTAAAAACGGCTTTAATCTTCGTAGCGTAAGTAGTTTAAAATAACCGTCTCTCAACTTTAAAGAAATATGTTTTTTAAAAGAAAATTCAGTATCAATGATGATGCCTAAATTGCGAGAATTAAAGCAAGGATTTATCTTTACAGTGTCAGTAAAAGACAATGATGGAATGCTAGTAAGGTGGCATTAACGTGAAAGAAATACTATTTCCGTTTTGTTAGCATTTAAAATTAGGTGTAAGTGATTGAGCAATTTTTTTAAAGATTTTATTTATTTATTTATTTTAATTTTTTCTATACCGGCAATCGTGATAACATCACATCAAGCCGGTTTACAATAAACAATGGGGTAATAACCGGAACCAAGAACAAATATGTAATATACATATTATAAATGCAGTTACAATAAACAAGGAAACATGCAACTGGGAGTAAGAAGAAGAAAAGATAGTAACTTTAACATGGTGTATAAACCTGTAGAAGGTAAAGTTTTCAAAAAAAAATAAAATTTAAATGTATAATTTACAATGAGTTGTTCAGTTCAAAAATGCAGTTTTTAATAATAAAGAAGAAATCATAAGTAATGAAGATACTGGGTGTTTATAAAGTTTAGAAGAAGATTATCAGGATGGTTATAAAAGAAAATTGTTGCTTGGAATTTGAAAATCAGAGAGAATTATTTTTAGTCTGAGTCTGGGAAGGCTTGTTTGAAAAGCCATGTTTTGAGTCTTTTTCTGAATGTCAATAAGCAGGGTTCCTGTCTAAGTTCTGTAGGCATGGAATTCCAAAGAGTGACATATATATTTTAATTAAAGCTAACGTTTCTTCGATAGACGTTTTTATAGGTACTAAAAATTGGATGTCGTCTGCATACACATAAAATTTTAATCCCAGATCATTTAAAAAATGACAAATTGGTAAAACCTAAATATTAAAAAGTGTGGCAGACAACGTAGATCCCTGTGGAACACCCGTAGCTAAAATCACCTTTTCTGATAAGATATTATTTATTTTTATTTGATATGAGCGGTTAATAAGAAAAGAAGAAAATCATTTAAAAACTGTACCGTTTATCCCAATCTCAGTTAGTCGTTTCAATAAGATAGTATGATCAACAGTGTCAAATGCAGACGACAAGTCTAACAAGACCAAAAAGTAGCTTTTTCCAGTATCAAAGCCTCTTAAAACCGTGTCCATAAGAGCAATAAGCAAAGTTTCAGTGTTAAAAATTTTTCGAAACCCAAATTGATTGGGGAACAGAATATTATTAGATTCTATGTAAGTATCAAGTTGTTTTTGAGAAACCTTTTCTAAAATTTTGGCTAAACATGATAAATTTGAGATAGGTCTATAGTTAATTGTTTACTATCTAGTGTCGGTTTTTTTAATATAGGTTTAACTATTGCATTTTTTAGTATGTCAGGAACAGAGCCTTCATTTAGCGAAGCATTAACAATGGTAGTAATAGCGGGTGCTATAATTTCAGTAACTGATTTAAGGTAGGAGACTTGGATAGGGTCCAATGGATGTTTAGCATCCATTGGACCCTACTGTGTTCCTACTGTGTCCCTACTGTGTTCCTACTGGTGTTTGACCTCGATTGATGGGCCTGTTCATCCAGGTGTTCCTACCACTGTTTGACCTCGATTGCTGCGCCTGTTCATCCAGGCCTTGTGTTCCTAAAATTGTTTGACCTCGATTGCTTAGCCTGTTCATCCAGGCCTTGTGTTCCTACTGGTGTTTGAAATCGATTGCTGTGCCTGTTCATCCAGGCCTTGTGTTCCTAAAAGTGTTTGACCTCGATTCTGTAAAGCAATTTCTGTGTAAAGCTATTTCTGATCTTGCTGCAATAAAAACTTGAAAAGTAAATTGTTGTGCTTTTGTAATGCCTACAAGAGGCAAACCTAGCAAAGCATTCCAGGGGCGCACTTCAAGAGTTGTATACCAAACATGAGAAAGCCAGTCCCTTATTAAAATCCAGAACTGGTCCACTACAGGGCATTTCCACCATATATGGGAATATGTGCCAACTTGACCACAACCCCGCCAGCTTCCCACTGGGTAAGAAGATCTAAATTTATGCAAGGTCACAGGAGCGTAATGCCATCTGTGCAGCATTTTGTAGCAATTTTCTTGCTAACCGCCGCCGGTAGATATAGAACAATTATGTGTCCATGCATAAATGAGCTGCACCAAAATACCAAAGTAAATTGGGAAGATTCAACCCACCCTTGGTTGATACAACGTGGATCTGGCAATCCAAGGGGGACGTTTACGCCAAATGAAGCAGCATAAAATTTGTTGCCATTTTTTAAGCAGGGTGGTGGCCAAAAATATAGGTATAGTAGTGAAGAAGTAAAGAAAGCGAGGTAGGACTAGGATCTTCATTTTTATGATGGCCAGTCGACCCAACCAGGAATGGTGCTGCTGATGCCACTTATTTAGGTCAGCTTGTATAGAACACAGGAGGGGATCATAATTCAGGGCAAAGAGCTGCTTTGTGTGGGAACCGAGTCGCACCCCTAGATATTTCAAGGAAGTTGGTGCCCACTTGAAAGGAAATTGCCAACTGAGGATATGTGTCCATAGGTGGGATTGACCTGCTGTGCCTGTTCATCCAGGCCTTGTGTTCCTAAAAGAGTTTGACCTTGACTGCTGCGCCTGTTCATCTAGGCCTTCTGTTCCTAAAACTGTTTGACCTCAATTGCTGTGCCTGTTCATCCAGGCCTTGTGTTCTTAAAACAGTTTGACCTAGACTGCTGTGCCTGTTCATCCAGGCCTTGTGTTCCTAAAAGAGTTTGACCTCGATTGCTGCGCCTGTTCATCCAGGCCTTGTGTTCCTAAAAGTGTTTGACCTTGACTGCTGCGCCTGTTCATCCAAGCCTTGTGTCCCTAGGTGGGATTGACCTCTGTCCTCGACTGCTGCGCCTGTTCATCCAGGCCTTCTGTTTCTAAAAGAGTTTGACCTCCACTGCTGTGCCTGTTCATCCAGGCCTTGTGTTCCTAAAATAGTTTGACCTCGACTGCTGCGCCTGTTCATCCAGGCCTTGTGTCCCTAGGTGGGATTGACCTCTGTGCTCGATTGCTGTGCCTGTTCATCCAGGCCTTGTGTTCCTAGAAGTGTTTGACCTCTACGGTACAAAGTCAACATAGTTTGATATTGCAGATTTTGACTTGAGTAGCAGTATTCTGATTACTGAGAGATCTTCCATTTCCTTTGTCATCAGCTGAAGTGCGTAATTACAGTCGGAATTCACTAGACGCCAATGGAATTCACTAGATGCCAATGATATTCACTGGACGCCAATGTAAACACCGGGTACACCCAACTCTAGGGGTGGACCCGTTCCAGGGAGTCCTTCCCTGCACAAAGGAAGGGAACTCTCTCCTGGGCCAGCCTGTCTTTCCCCTATCAAAACCACAGGGACCAGACCAGACTACCTCCACTCTGCCAGCCTGTCTTGCCCCTATCAGCTTTCTGCCACTCTACTTTGCTGCCATACACCAGATGACTCACTTAACTCCTTGTGGTGTTCTTGCCACTCTCATGGTTCCTCAGTGTGTTGGTGATAGTCTATCTGCTTGCTATGTTCCCCCTTCATTGTGCTGTTGGATGTCAATGCCACTTGTCTTGCCGCTTTGCCTGTGGTGCTGCCTTTGATGGTTCATGGCATGCATCTGCTATCGGTGCTCTGTTTTGAAGTTGTGGTGTGTTTTTGACATTCTCACTGCTGCTTTGTGCCTCTGTTAAAGCACTCTTGCCACTTCTGGTACCCCTTTGCACCTTTCCAGTGCCTTAGGCTATTCATGCCACTTAGGTGCCACTTTGCCACAGTCTAAGTACCTTGGAGCTCTTTTGTTGTTGTGATGATTGCTCCCCAGAAGTTTCATGAAAATTGATAAGAAAACCCCAATTCTGCAGCCAAAAATAGGCTGGAAATCCTTCCCCCATTGACTTTAATGGGAACCGGGAAACGTATGGACAGATCGTCAACTTACTTGCCAGGTTCTTATGGCCTGGATTGGCCACTGTTGGAAACAGGATGCTGGGCTTGATGGACCCTTAGTCTGACCCAGTATGGCATTTTCTTATGTTCTTATGTTCTTATGGAATTCTCCATACGTCCATATTGAACGGAATCGACCTTCAACGAAAACGTATCACCGATTCAACGAAAACTTTTTGTCTGCACATCCCTATTCTCCAGTCTTCAGGTACAATGGATGATTTTAATGATAGGTTACAAATTTTTACCAATAGGTCTGACATTTCATTTTTTAGTTCCTTCAGAACTCTGGGGTGTATACCATCCGGTCCAGGTGATTTACTACTCTTCAGTTTGTCAATCAGGTCTACCACATCTTCTAGGTTCACTGTGATTTGGTTCAGTCCATCTGAATCATTACCCATGAAAACCTTCTCCAGTACTGGTACCTCCCTAACATCCTCTTCAGTAAACACCGAAGCAATGAAATCATTTAATCTTTCCGCGATGGCCTTATCTTCTCTAACTGCTCCTTTAACGCCTCGATCATCTAACGGTCGAACTGGCTCCCTCACAGGCTTTCTGCTTCGGATATATTTTGAAATGTTTTTACTGTGAGTTTTTGCCTCTACGGCCAACTTCTTTTCAAATTCTCTCTTAGCCTGTCTTATCAATGTCTTACATTTATCTTGCCAATGTTTATGCTTTACCCTATTTTCTTCTGTTGGATCCTTCTTCCAATTTTTGAATGAAGATCTTTTGGCTAAAATAGCTTCTTTCACCTCCCCTTTTAACCATGCCGGTAACCGTTTTGACTTCTTTGTACCTTTCTTAATGTGTGGAATACATCTGGACTGTGCTTCTAAGATGGTATTTTTTTAACCATGACCACGCCTCTTGCACACTTTTTACTTTTGTAGCTGCTCCTTTCAGTTTTTTCCTTACAATTTTTCTCATTTTATCATTGAAAGTTTAGCACGAGAGCCGTGGATTTGCTTATTGTCCCCCTTCCAGTCATTAATTCAAATTTGATCATATTATGATCACTATAATAAATAAATAAATAAATTATAATAAATAAATACATAAATAAATAAATATTGCCAAGCGGCCCCACCATCGTTACCTCTCTCACCAAATCCTGTGCTCCACTGAGAATTAGATCTAAAATTGCTCCCTCTCTCATCGGTTCCTGAACCAATTGCTCCATAAAGCTATCATTTATTCCATCCAGGAACTTTATCTCTCTAGCGTGTCTCGATGATACATTTACCCAGTCAATATTGGGGTAATTGAAGTCTTCCAAACACCACATGGGCTGAATCTGCACTCTTAATCCAAGATCCAAAAACACGACAAGTGCAGAAAACTTATCGAATCCAAAATTTAATAAATTATTTATTAAATTTTGGATTCGATAAGTTTTCTGCACTTGTCGTGTTTTTGGGTAATTGAAGTCTCCCATTATTACCGCACTACCAATTTGGTTAGCTTCCCTAATTTCTCTTAGCATTTCACTGTCAGTCTCACCATCTTGACCAGGTGGACGGTAGTATACTCCTATCACTATAGTCTTCCGACATACATGGGATTTCTACCCATAAAGATTCAATTGTGCATTTAGTCTCATGCAGGATGTTTATCCTGTTGGACTCAGTGCCATCCCGGACACAAAGCGCCACACTGCTTCCCGGGTGCTCCTCTCTGTCATTGCGATATAATTTGTACCCCGGTATAGCGCTGTCCCATTGGTTGGCCTCCTTCCACCATGTCTCTGAGATGCCAATTAAGTCTATGTCATCATTCACTGCTATACATTCAAATTCTCCCATCTTCTTAGACTTCTGGCATTAGCATACAAACATTTCATAGTTTGTTTTTTGTTTCTATTTTCATTCTGCTTTTTAATTGATAGGGATAAATTAGAATTTTTTTAAGCTCAGGTGAGTTTTTAGTTACAGGCACTTGGACTACTTTTCTTATTATTGTTACCTCACTGTCGGGATGTCCTAATTTTAATGTATCATTAGTATCCTTTGATTATACCTCTTTCCGAACCATGCGCTGCTGAGCGACTGTCGGCTTTCCCCTTTGTTCTAGTTTAAAGGCTGCTCTATCTACTTTTTAAAGGTTAGCGCCAGCAGTCTGGTTCCACCCTGGTTAAGGTGGAGCCCATCCCTTTGGAAGAGGCTCCCCCTTCCCCAAAAGGTTCCCAAGTTCCTAACAAAACTGAATCCCTCTTCCTTGCACCATCGTCTCATCCACGCATTGAGACTCCGGAGCTCTGCCTGCCTCTGGTGATCTGCGCGTGGAACAGGGAGCATTTCAGAGAATGCTACCCTGGAGGTTCTGGATTTAAGCTTTCTACCTAAGAGCTAAATTTGGCTTCCAGAACCTCCCTCCCACATTTTCCTATGTCGTTGGTGCCCACATGTACCACGACAGCCAGCTCCTCCCCAGCACTATCTAAAATCCTATCTAGGTGACGCGTGAGGTCTGCCACCTTCGCACCAGGTAGGCATGTTACCAGGCGATCCTCACGCCCACCAGCTACCCAGCTATCTACATTCCTAATAATCGAACCACCAACTATGACGGCCGACCTAACCCTTCCCTCCTGGGTAGTAGGCCTTGGGGAGATATCCTCGGTGCAAAAGGACAATGTATCACCTGGAGAGCAGGTCCTTGCTACAGGATCCTTTCCTGCTGCACCAGGTTGATGTTTTCCAATCATGAGACCTTCTTCCTCCAAGGCAGCACCTAAGCTGCCAGTCTGAAGTTGGGACTTGGCTACTATGTCCCTGAAGGTCTCATCTATATACCTCTCTGTCTGCCTCAGCTCCTCCAGCTCTGCTCTTGGGTATCGGCCTTGTGAGGGAACTGGCGCAAGCACCTGATATGCTCTGTCAAACATGTCTTTGTTATTTGAGATATGAAGTATGTCTGGAAGCTATTTTGAAAAAAGCTTAGATGAATTGCTTTCCTTTTTGCCTTTCCAGGACCCTGATGATCCAGATATTACAGCACCTGGATCTGTTTTCCAGGTCACTAGTTTTCTCACAGGACAAGCAGGATGGTAGTCCTCACATAGGGTGACATCATCAGGATGGAGCCCAATCACGAAACACTTTTGTCAAAGTTTCTAGAACTTTGACTGGCACCTACTTGGCATGCCCTGCAATGCACTGACCCTGCATCCAGCAGGGGTCCCCCTTCAGTCTTCTTTTTTCCACGCAGCAGTAGCCATGCGGGTTAAGGAGCTCTTGAGATTCCTGACAGGAATTTTCCTCACGGAACTTCTTTCAAAAACATTCTACCCCATAGGGGTCCTCCTATCGATATCCATACTCCGCGGTCGAAAGGTAAGGTTTTACCCTTGTTGCGGTCAATTCCTGTCGAATTATCCCTTCGGGGCCTACTGGCCATCGACCGCATCGCGGCAAAATTTTGTATGGAGTCATGGTGTCTGGTTTTCATCGGTGCCCCGACTGCACTCGAACAATGTCTATCACTGACCCGCACGGGGTCTGTGTTATGTGTTTGGGGTCCGACCACAATGTCCTGACTTGCACCAAATGTGCCCAAATGACACCGAAGGGCCATAAGGCTTATTTAGACAAAATGCAGTTTCTCTTTCAGTCAAAAACCCCGACTCCATCGATAGCCTTTACTTCGTCCGAGCCGGTGCCATCGACCTCTCACCAGCAGCGGGACACTGCTGCTGCCGGGCTGGCGTCGATGATTCCAAAGGTGTCAATTCCCTCCTTGCCTCCTCAAGAAAAGGACCGAGGAGATCATCGTGAAAAACATCGACACCGTCATCACAAGGCTCAGTCCGCCGATCCAGGCATGACTTTGGCATCGACATCGACAGAGCCACTGACAAAGAAGCCCATCCAGAAAAGACCCCATCCTCTTCTGTGACCGGGTCACTGAGGCGTTCCCCACCTTCAGTGATGCCGGGATCCGCAATACCACCTTCACCGGTGGACCCTCTGGCTACGCTAGTGGTGCTTCCTAGTCCGGAGCTGGGGTTCCACACCCCAGGCTTCCGCGAGGAATTGGATCAGATGATCCAAGAGGCCATCGGTAAAGCACTTCAGGGCTTCCAACCTCCATCGACGCCAGTACTAGTTCCCGAGCCGGTCACCGATCCAATTCCCATAGCGCTTGCACTGCTACTGGGTAGACTGGATGCATTGGTCGGTGCCCTACCACCGATAGAACAGAGATCACCGGTGGGTCCGGTGCCTTCCACACTGATTTCATTATCATGAGAGGATGAGGAAACACAGATACCCATTCCACTGTCTGAGATTTTACCACAGACTTGTCCATCAATGTCGCCAACCCCTTCGGTGCCTCCATCGATGCCATCGATTCCTCCATAGATGCCATCGATGCCTAGGCCTAGTCCTTTGGGATTAGCACCATTTCTTCCTGCTGGAGACTCACTAGGTGCGGGAGATCAGCCCTAAGATCCTTGGACAGATGATTCGTCCCAAGATACAGATGATCTACCATCAGAGCCCTCTCCCCAGATGAAAGACTATGTTCTCTACCAGAAGATCTGTCTTTCATGAATTTCATCAAGGAATTTCTGAAACCATTCCTTTTCAACTTCAGACAGAAGAGGACTCTAGGCACAAGATGTTGTAAGTACTCCAATTTCTAGATGTCCCTAAGGAAATCATGTCTATCCCTATTCATGGTATCCTACTTGATCTCCTGAAGAGGAACTGGGAACACCCATCTTCGGTTCCACCTGTCAACCGCAAGACTGATGCCACCTATCTGGTGCAGTTAGCTCCTGGCTTCCAAAAGTCACTGCTAGATCCTTCTGTCGTTGTTGAATCAGCCCAGAAGGCGGCACAACGTTCAAAACCTCATTCCTCCATACCTCCAGGGAAGGAACAAAAATCCCTGGATGCTTTTGGCAGGTGTCTTCCATGGTTCAATGCTCATATCTCGCATTGCCTCTTACCAGTTATACATGACCCAGTATAACAGAGACCTTTTTAAGAGGATTCAGGATTTCTCTGATTCTTTACAAGAGCAACTCCAAGCTGAACTTCATACTCTGGCTCAAAAAGGTCTGGATGCCAGAAAGCACGAGGTCCATGCTGTGTATGATATCTTTGACACTGCCTCTAGAGTGTCTGCTGCGGGGATTAGTGCAAGAAGATGGGCCTGGCTCAAATCCTCGGACTTAAGGCCAGACGTCGAAGACAGGTTAGCAGATCTACCCTGTATGGGTGATAATCTCTTCGGTGAAAAGATCTGAGAGACCGTGGCGCAGTTGAAGGACCACCATGAAATGCTGCGCCAGCTTTCTTCTGTGCCCTCTGAGTTTCCTTCCGTCCCAAGAGAACTTTCAGGCGGGACTTTCTAAGCAGCCGGCCTACAAGCCGAGGAAATTTTATCCTCTGGCTTCAAGGACACCCTTCCAGACCTTACTAAAAAGGTCAATCCAGGCAGACTAGGCCTCAAAAGTCTCAACCAGCTTCTCAGCCTTAACCAGTGTCAGGGTTTTGACTCCTTCCTAGAGAGTTTAAGCCAACCTCCTCTTCCATCTATCCTGGTCAGCGGTCGGCTCTGCCACTTCAACAGCGTTTGGTATACAGTCACCACAGACCACTGGGTACGTGCAGTAGTCACTCACATTTACCACCTAAATTTCCTGACTGTTCCAGCGGACTCTCCACCTCGGCTGATGTGGGGGACGTCCGACCACTCTCCCTTGCTCGAACAGGAGGTCTCATCCCTCCTCAAATCCCGAGCAATAGAACCAGTGCCCCTCTCCCAGCAGGGGCAAGAGTTTTATTCCCAAAAAAGTCAGGTGGCATACGCCCGATACTGGACCTTCGCACCCTAAACAAATTTTTACAGAGAGAAAAATTCAAAATGGTAACCTTGGGCTCTCTACTACCTCTTTTACAAAGTGGAGATTGGCTATGCTCTCTAGATCTCCAGGATGCTTATACACACATCTCATCGCAAGTACCTGCGATTCCTGGTCGGCCCTCGTCACTTCCAGTATCGTGTACTACCATTCGGCTTAGCATCTGCTCCATGAGTATTCACCAAGTGCCTGGTGGTGGTCGCAGCCTTCCTCGGGATTCAGGGTGTGCATGTCTATACTTAACTTGATGATTGGTTGATAAGGGCTCCAATTCAGCAGGACGCACTAGCGACCCTGCGTCTCACTATCCACACCCTGATCTCCTTAGGGTTTCTCATCAACTATCCCAAATCCAAGATAGTTCCATCCCAAACCCTATTATTTACAGGGGCTGACCTAAACACTATACAGGCGAAAGCCTTCCTTCCCCAGGATCGCGCTTTCTCCATAGCATCTCTTGACGCATCACGTACAGACTCGAGTAGCTTCAATTGCTCGTCACTTCCTCATACTGCTGGGTCATATGGTGTCCTCGGTGCATGTCACTCCGATGGCTCACCTAGCCATCAGAGTGATGCAGTGGACTTTAAAATGCCAGTGGATTCAAGCTTGTCAGCCAATGTCCAGCACTATCCAGGTTATCAAACAGCTCCGTCTGTCACTATCCTGGTGGATACACCACTCCAATCTCATTCATCCAGAACCTCAAATTATCTTAACAACAGACGCATCCAACCTCGGGTGGGGTGCACATGTCGGCGACCTGCACACTCAGGGAACCTAGTCTCCAGAGGAAGCCAAACACCAAATAAATTTCCTGGAGCTACGGGCGATCAGATATGCCCTCAAGGCCTTTCAGGATGGCCTATCAAACAAGGCCATCCTGATTCAAACCGACAATCAGGTTGCGATGTAGTACATCAACAAACAAGGGGGAACGGACTCTTACCTCCTGTGACAGGAAGCTGCACAGATATGGGCATGGGCCCTTTCCTGCTCGATGTACCTCAAAGCAACCTACTTGCCGGGAGTGGACAATCTTTTGGCGGACATGCTGAGTCGCACTTTGCATCCACACGAGTGGTCTCTCAACCTCACGATAGCATACACGATATTCCAACTCTGGGGTTACCCTCGCATAGACCTCTTTGCGTCTGTTCACAACCACAAAGTACACAACTTCTGTTCTCTCATTCTCAGTCACCACTCGCAACCAAGAGATGCCTTCGCCCTCTCCTGGACCAACGGTCTCCTTTATGCATACCCTCTGCTCCTTCTCATTTCAAAGACTCTCGTGAAGCTCCGCCAGGACAGGGAATTAATGATCCTGATAGCTCCCCACTGGCCACGACAGGTGTGGTTTCCAATCCTCCAGGACCTATCCGCATGCCGGCACATTCCTCTGGGGAACGATCCCCTTCTAATAACTCAGAACAAAGAATACCTCAGTCACCCCAACCTCCAGGCTCTATCTCTGAAAGGTTAATACTCCAACCTCTTAACCTTTCAGAGTCGGTATGCCGAGTCCTGGTGGCTTCACGAAAGCCTTCAACGAGAAGGTCTTATCGCTCTAAATGGAAGAGGTTTATGGTCTGGTGTAACTCCATGTCCATAGACCCCTTCACTTGTTCAACTGCGAAGTTCCTAGACTCTCTGGCACCTGTCAGAGTTAGGCCTAAAAACTTCCTCTATCAGAGTGCATGTTAGTGAACTGTCTGCGTACCATAAGGGTATAGGAAATGTTTCCATTTCAACACAACCCTTAGTATCACGTTTATGAGAGGCTTGTTCCATTTAAAATCTCCATTGCACCCTCCGGCCCCTGTTTGGGACCTTAATGTGGTTTTGGGACAGCTCATGAAACCTCCGTTTGAGCCTCTCCACACTGTAATAGCCGCTATCTCACCTGAAAGGTAATTTTTCTTCTTGCAATCACGTCCGCTCGCAGAGTTAGTGAATTGCAGGCATTAGTTACCTACCCGCCTTACACTAAAATTCTGCATGACAGGGTGGTGCTCTGTACTCACCCTAAATTTTAGCCAAAGGTAGTGTCGGAATTTCATATTAACCAAATCTATTATCCTACTTACCTTTTTTCCCAGGCCCCATTTGAACCCAGGAGAACAGGCTCTGCAGTCTTTGGACTGCAAACATCCTCTAGCTTTCTATCTGGACCGCACGTCAGCCCACAGGAAATCTACTCAATTGTTTGTTTCTTTTGATACCATCAAATTGGGACATCATGTGGGAAAGCAGACCCTCTCCTCCTGGTTGGCGAACTGCATTTCTTTTTGCTGTCAGCAAGCAGGCATTCCGCTACAAGACCGTGTAAAAGCACACTCGGTCAGGGCCATGGCAACATCAGTAGCGCACCTCCGGTCGGTACCGCTTGCTGATATTTGTAAGGCTGCTACCTGGAGTTCTCTCCATACTTTCACAGCCCATTATTGCTTAGACAAGGCTGGCACATAGGATTCCATCTTTGGCCAGTCCATTCTACGCAACTTGTTTTCAGTTTAACTTCCCAACATCCTTCTATCGACCCGTTCAGGGTTCAGGATGCCCTCCTAATCAAAATTTCACCCCTGTTGTTGTGCCTGTTGCATGTCTTTGGGTGCATTTGGTGCTTTGCTCGGACATCCTCAGCTCGGTAGTCATCCATATGTGAGGACTACCATCCTGTTTATCCAATGAGAAAGCAGAGTTGCTTACCTGTAACAGTGTTCTCACAGGACAGCAAGATGTTAGTCCTCACAAAACCCACCCATCACCCCGCGGAGTTGGGTTCATTTACGTTTTCTTATTTTATTTTTCGCGCACACCTTTTACTATATTAGGAGACTGAAGGGAGAGCTCTGCTGGATGCAGGGTCAGTGCATTGCTGGGCATGCCCAGTAGGTGCCAGTCAAAGTTCTAGAAACTTTGACAAAAGTGTTCTGTGATTAGGCTCCATCCTGATGATGTCACCCATATGTGAGGACTAACAATCCTGCTGTCCTGTGAGAACATCTGTTACAGGTAAGCAACTCTGCTTTTTCTTTATAATAGCAACGCTTCACTCATTTTTATCAAGTTTAGCACTCATTTATATGACAGTCCCTTCGAGATCTATGATAAGCAGTTCGGCCTCCTCGAGGCACGTGACTTTTTCCTGCACTGATTGAATTAATGTGGTCACTTTTCCTACAATTATTCCAATTCTCTTGTCATACTTCTGTGATATTTGTTCCCCAAACTTCTCAAGCAGTGATTGCAGGTAAGCTGTGTGCCCTAAAGTCATCCCGACCTCAATCTCTCTATCAGCATCTTCCTCTGAGGCTGAGTCCTCAGTTCATGCCACCTTCTCCATTCGGGCGCTTTCAGACAATTTTTTTATTTTTAGGAGCTTTGTCTGCTCACATTGAAGGCAAAGAACTTGTACTGGCACTTTTAGTTTGAGACATGATGATAATTAAGGCAGCAAAACCAAAAGGAGCAAATTATAAAGCAAATTCAAGCAGGAGCCCTGACAAGCTGCACCCTCTCAGGTGAGAGCATAACCAGAAGTTGTTTTTGTCTTCACCTCCACTGGGAGACTATTCCATGTATCCACCACCCTCTCTATAAAGAAATATTTCCTAAGATTACTCCTGAGTCTATCCACTTTCAACATCATCACTTCATGACCCCTCAATATAGAGCCTCCTTTCCATTGAAAGAGACTCATTTCCTGTGCATGGAAACCTTTATAAGATATTTGAATGTCTCTATCATCTGTCCGCTATGTTGCCTTTCCTCTGGGGTATACATGTTTAAATCTTTTTCTATCCCCATATGCTTTAGAATGAAAATTGCTGACCATTTTAGTAGCCACTCTGGACCGACTCATCCTGTTTATATCCTTTTGAAGGTGTAGTCTCCAAAATTGTACAAAGTATTCCAAGTTAGATCTTACCGGGGATCTTTATAGGACACTATATTTTCCCTTTTTCTACTGACCATTCTTCTCCAAGTATACAGCCAAGCATCTTTCTGGCTTTTGCTATCACTTTTTCCACCTGTTTGGCCATCTTAAGACTGATATAATCACCCCAAGTTCCCGTTCTTCCTTTGTTCTTAGAAGAATAGCACCTTCAATACTTTTATTTATTTAGATTTATATTCTGCTTTTTTTTTTTGCACTTTTTTCCAGCGCTTCAAAGCGGATTACATTTAGGTACTGGAGGTATTTCCCTATCCCCAGAGGGCTTACAATCTGAGGGGATCATTTTCTAAAGCTAGCACATGCAAAAAGGGCTGTTTCGCATGCGAAAGGGGCAGAGTCGGGGCGGCATCTGCCCCAGAATAGGAGGAGTTGGGGCGGATGCCGGGAAGATTGTGTGGACGGCGAAAAGGTAAGGAGCCTTTTCACTTCTAATTTCGCGATGGTGCTATTGGGTCGAAAGCCAGCAGCGATCACACAACCCCCCTGCCCCACACGATTCTAGGTGTAAGTTTGTACCTGAGGCAATGGAGGGTAACATGAATTGCCCAGGGTCATAAGGAGCAACAGTGGGACTTGAACTCTGTTCTCCTGGTTCATAGCCCACTGCTCTAACCACTAGGCTACTCCTCCATTCCATACTATACCTGTCTCTTGGGATTTTGCATCCTAAATGTATTATTCAGCATTTTTTAGCTGCCAGACCTTAGAACATTCCTCAAACTTTGCTAGAGCCCTTCTCATGTTTTCCACATCTTTCTGACTATCCACCCTGTTACAGGTTTTGGTATCATCAACAAAAAGACAAACCTTCCCCAACAATCCTTCAGTTATGTCACTCACAAAAATGTTGAAAAGTACAGGTTCAAGGATTGATCCTAGAGGCACACAGCTAGTAACATCCTCCTCCTCAGAGAAAATTCAATTTACTACTAAGTTTTGTTGCCTCCCCCTCATCTAGTTTCTAATAAGAGGTCTTGATATCAGGATATAATCAGGAGTTAGAACTCTTAACATCAGTGATATGATTGCAACTGGTTTTCAAGAAGGTTTGGGTAAAATGCAGGGAACAGTGGCAAAACTGCATTGGAATTCCAAGAATATCATTTGGGTAACCTGTAGAGGGCACTAGAGACAATCTAATAGAAGTGGTATAACTTCATTGATCTTAGAAAGAAACTGGGATAACCTGTATGGAATGACTATTGTTTAAAAACTTCAATGAGCTTGGGAAGGTCAGATATTTTGATTAACGTCTTCACTATTTTTGTGACTATGTAGATTATTCATAGTAAGACGTGGGAGGGGACCTGGTTGATGGGTTTAGTATTGGTCTTGCTAACAGTAATTTAAGGGTTAGACAGTTTCTTGGTTTTGATTGTAAATATTATTACCCTTAACATAAGGCATGGAGGTAATTTGCACAGAATGGCAATTACCACCCTTAGCAAACACTTGGGGGTAATCTGCACAGAGCAGCAATTGCTACTATAAGAAACTTGCTGGGCAGACTGGATGGACCATTTGGTCTTTCTCTGCCAACAATACTGTAGGCTGGATTTTAAAACCTACGCGCACAGGGTACATTTGTGCATGCAACCAGGCGCGCACAAATGTACGCCCGATTTTATAACATGTGCGTGCATGTTATAAAATCCGGGGTCGGCACGCGCAAGGGGGTGCACACTAGTGCACCTTGTGCTTCTATATCCAAAGTGGAAGAATTGCAATTGAGCAAACTGGATGGGCCAATTTGGAATTTTTCTACCTTTATTTATTATGTTATATAACTATGTAATATCAGAAACTATTTCTTCACTGATATAACAAAGATCGTGAATCTTTCTTTAGAGGAAGGAACCATGTCAGAGACACTTAAAGGGGCAGTAGTAAAACCAATCTTAAAGAAAAAAAACAGTGATCCACTTAACCTAGTGCAGTAATAATGGGAGACTTCAATTACCCCAATATAGACTGGGTAAATGTATCATCGGGTCACGCTAGAGAGATAACGTTCCTGGATGGAATAAATGATAGCTTTATGGAGCAATTGGTTCAGGAACCGACGAGAGAGGGAGCAATTTTAGATCTAATTCTCAGTGGAGCACAGGACTTGGTGAGAGAGGTAACGGTGGTGGGGCCGCTTGGCAATAGTGATCATAATATGATCAAATTTGATTTAATGACTGGAAAAGGAACAGTGTGCAAATCCAAGGCTCTCGTGCTAAACTTCCAAAAGGGAAACTTTGATAAAATGAGAAAAATTGTTAGAAAAAAACTGAAGGGAGCAGCTACAAAAGTAAAAAATGTCCAAGAGGCGTGGTCATTGTTAAAAAATACCATTCTAGATGCACAGTCCAGATGTATTCCACACATTAAGAAAGGTGGAAAGAAGGCAAAACGATTACCGGCATGGTTAAAAGGGGAGGTGAAAGAAGCTATTTTAGCCAAAAGATCTTCATTCAAAAATTGGAAGAAGGATCCAACAGAAGAAAATAGGATAAAGCATAAACATTGGCAAGTTAAATGTAAGACATTGATAAGACAGGCTAAGAGAGAATTTGAAAAGAAGTTGGCTGTAGAGGCAAAAACTCACAGTAAAAACATTTTAAAATATATCCGAAGCAGAAAGCCTGTGAGGGAGTCAGTTGGACCGTTAGATGATCGAGGGGTTAAAGGGGCACTTAGAGAAGATAAGGCCATCGCGGAAAGATTAAATGATTTCTTTGCTTCGATGTTTACTGAAGAGGATGTTGGGGAGGTACCCGTAATGGAGAAGGTTTTCATGGGTAATGAAACCCATGAAAATGAAACCCATCCTCTCTTACTGAATATATTACGAAATATATCAACATTAATATACCCACCATTATACTAGGTGACCTCAACCTACACTTCGACCGCACCCCCCTTACCTCAGCATGTGAAGCAACACTATCCTCTTTGAATGCAATGGGATTTAAACAAGAGGTTACAGGCCCAACTCATAAAGCAGGCCATACTCTAGATGTAATTTTCACGAACACCCTTATAAGATCAGATCCTCCTCAATGCACTCCCATACCATGGTCGGACCACTTCAGAGAGTTGACACTAGATGTACCGTGAGCAATAATATACCCCAAACATACCCTAAAAACAAAACCATTGAATTCAGGAAGAAATGCCAAATGGAAGACATTATTGAAGCTATAACGGATGAGAGCAACAAATTAGATCTCTCAAACACCGACTCAGCATGTATGACCTGGCATCAAATCACCAGTGACATCGCCAATCGTCTTTGTCCGCTTATAACTAAAGAGATCAACTCTGAGAAGAAAAACAAGAAACCTTGGTACACAACTGACTTCAGAAAGATGAAACATGAGCTTCGTAAAATGGAAAAAAAATGGATCAAAAACCACGACTCGACTCAGCAACAAAAATTCAAATCCCTACTCAACAAGTACCGTAAATCAACCGATGAAGCAAAAAAAAACTATTACTCAACTAAAATTCATCAATACCAGTTTAATCCACGTGCCCTTTTTCAATACGTGTCTAATCTAATCTCCCCCATAACGAACATCGACCCCGAAATTGAGACCAAAAATAAATGTGAGAAATTAGCCACCTATTTCCAGGACAAGATATCAAATATCATGGCTCGCTTTTCATCTCCATATCAGCCAACAACTCCAGCACTAACAAACTCCCAAAATGATTCACCCACACTCACAAATTTTGAATTATCTACTGTATCAGAGATTGAAGCAATTCTAAAAAGAATTAAACCAGCATTACACCCTGTGGATATTATGCCAACAAAAATGCTCCTGGCTATCCCTACTAGAATAGCCCCGGCGATCGCCAACATCATTAACACATCTATAACAGAGGGAGTCTTTCCCACACAACTCAAACATGCCATTATTAAGCCTACCCTTAAAAAAGCAGACCTGGATCCTTCTGAACCCGCAAATTATCGACCAGTATCGAACCTCCCACTTTATCAAAAATACTTGAAAAGGTTATAAACAAACAACTAACTGACTATCTAGAGGAAAATCATTTACTCTTCCCTTCGCAATATGGATTTAGGAAGAACCATAGCACTGAAACACTACTAGTGTCCCTTTCTGACTCCATTCTAAAATCCCTGGATACTGGTAACTCTTATATACTGGCCCTACTTGATATCTCCGCAGCATTTGACACGGTGAACCACAACACACTCCTCTCTCTTCTTTCACAAATTGGAATCACATGCAATGCCCTATCCTGGATACAATCATTCTTGAAAGATAGAACTTACAGCGTCAAAGTGGGACACCATTCGTCAAAACCGAGAAATCTGTCACAAGGTGTCCCTCAAGGATCCGCCCTTTCCTCAATGCTTTTCAATGTTTATCTATCTCCACTCTGTAAACTACTGAAGAAATTGGATCTCCGTCATTTCATACCAATCAAGGATTCACTTGCTAAGGCCATGAAAACCTGGGAATCAGCACTCACTGAAATAAAAAATCTACTTATGGAAAACTTTCTTGCAATCAACACCAACAAGACCGAACTACTCATCATAACGCCACACAAGAATACCTCAACAAACTTGCAACCTGATCCTTCCTCAACAACAGACCACACCAAGCTGAAGCAAGTCCGCAGCCTTGGGGTCATGATTGATAATCACCTTACTTTAAATAATTTCATCTCAACCACAATCAAGAATGGCTTCTTCAAATTACACACATTGAAAAGAATTAAACCGTTATTACATCCTCAGGATTTCCGGACTGTGTTACAAGCCACAATTCTACCAAGGATTGACTGTTGTAACGCACTCCTACTGGGTCTCCCTAAAAGCACAATTCAACCCCTTCAAATGTTGCAGAATGCCGCTGCTCGGTTAATTACTAATACTCGACGGCATGAACATATTACTCCAGCACTCATGTTCCTACATTGGCTACCCGTATCATCTAGAATTACTTTTAAAGTTCTCTCACTCATCCACAAATCAATTCACAACCAAGAGATGCAATGGTTCTCTGATCAGTTCATTGTTCACACCTCCAACAGACCAATTAGAAACATTCACCAAGCGAAATTAACTGTCCATCCACTAAAACACATCAAACATGTGTCCACCAGAGACCGATCATTCTCCATAGCTGGAATAAAAATCTGGAATAACATGCCGTTGGACCTGCGGCTTGAATCCTGTCACAAAACTTTCAAACAAAACCTTAAAACTTGGTTGTTTGCACAAGCTTTCACACTATGAGTCTCGTCTAACCTTCAGCAATACCATATGATTCCTTACCTTCTCCAAGATCTTATACTCGACAATAATATTTACTATCTGCAACTCCACACCCCCACAATAATATATATATATAATAGCCAACTCCACACCCCCACAATAATATATATATATAATAGCCAATTCAGGCTATTATATATAATGAAACGTTGGTTTGCCTCAGATAGATTATTTGCTCCTGCAAATACATGGTTATTAATATTCTATTGTTCGATATTTATGCATATTATTTGAAACCCATGTTTTTCTGTAAAGCCTGTTGCTATTAATTGTTTTACTGTTTATTTTATACTGTTACATGTAAAGCCTGTTGCTAAATTAATGTTTCACTGTAAACCGAGGTGAGGTATTGCTATACGTACCGCGGTATAGAAGAACCTATAAATAAATAAATAAAATAAATAATGATTCAGATGGACTGAATCAAATCACGGTGAATCTAGAAGATGTGGTAGGGCTGATTGACAAACTGAAGAGTAGTAAATCACCTGGACCGGATGGTATACACCCCAGAGTTCTGAAGGAACTAAAAAATGAAATTACAGACCTATTAGTAAAAATTTGTAACTTATCATTAAAATCATCCATTTTACCTGAAGACTGGAGGATAGCAAATGTAACCCCAATATTTAAAAAGGGCTCCAGGGGTGATCCAGGAAGCTACAGACCGGTTAGCCTGACTTCAGTGCCAGAAAAATAGTGGAAAGTGTTCTAAACATCAAAATCACAGAACATATAGAAAGACATGGTTTAATGGAACAAAGTCAGCATGGCTTTACCCTGGGCAAGTCTTGCCTCACAAATCTGCTTCACTTTTTGAAGGAGTTAATAAACATGTGGATAAAGGTGAACCGGTAGATGTAGTATACTTGGATTTTCAGAAGGCGTTTGACAAAGTTCCTCATGAGAGGCTTCTAGGAAAAGTAAAAAGTCATGGGATAGGTGGCGATGTCCTTTCGTGGATTGCAAACTGGTTAAAAGACAGGAAACAGAGAGTAGGATTAAATGGGCAATTTTCTCAGTGGAAGGGAGTGGACAGTGGAGTGCCTCAGGGATCTGTATTGGGACCCTTACTGTTCAATATATTTATAAATGATCTGGAAAGAAATACGACGAGTGAGATAATCAAATTTGCAGATGACTCAAAATTGTTCAGAGTAGTTAAATCACAAGCAGATTGTGATAAATTGCAGGAAGACCTTGTGAGACTGGAAAATTGGGCATCCAAATGGCAGATGAAATTTAATGTGGATAAGTGCAAGGTGATGCATATAGGGAAAAATAACCCATGCTATAATTACACAATGTTGGGTTCCATATTAGGTGCTACAACCCAAGAAAGAGATCTAGGTGTCATAGTGGATAACACATTGAAATCGTCGGTGCAGTGTGCTGCGGCAGTCAAAAAAGCAAACAGAATGTTGGGAATGATTAGAAAAGGAATGGTGAATAAAACGGAAAATGTCATAATGCCTCTGTATCGCTCCATGGTGAGACCGCACCTTGAATACTGTGTACAATTCTGGTCGCCGCATCTCAAAAAAGATATAATTGCGATGGAGAAGGTACAGAGAAGGGCTACCAAAATGATAAAGGGAATGGAACAACTCCCCTATGAGGAAAGACTAAAGAGGTTAGGACTTTTCAGCTTGGAGAAGAGACGACTGAGGGGGGATATGATAGAGGTGTTTAAAATCATGAGAGGTCTAGAACGGGTAGATGTGAATCGGTTATTTACTCTTTTGGATAATAGAAAGACTAGGGGGCACTCCATGAAGTTAGCATGGGGCACATTTAAGAGTAATCTGAGAAAGTTCTTTTTTACTCAATGCACAATTAAACTCTGGAATTTGTTGCCAGAGAATATGGTTAGTGCAGTTAGTATAGCTGTGTTTAAGAACATAAGAACATAAGAACATAAGAAAATGCCATACTGGGTCAGACCAAGGGTCCATCAAGCCCAGCATCCTGTTTCCAACAGTGGCCAATCCAGGCCATAAGAACCTGGCAAGTACCCAAAAACTAAGTCTATTCCATGTAACCATTGCTAATGGCAGTGGCTATTCTCTAAGTGAACCTAATAGCAGGTAATGGACTTCTCCTCCAAGAACTTATCCAATCCTTTTTTAAACACAGCTATACTACCTGCACGAACCACATTCTCTGGCAACAAATTCCAGAGTTTAATTGTGCGTTGAGTAAAAAAGAACTTTCTCCGATTAGTTTTAAATGTGCCCCATGCTAACTTCATGGAGTGTCCCCTAGTCCTTCTACTATCTGAAAGAGTAAATAACCGATTCACATCTACCCGTTCTAGACCTCTCATGATTTTAAACACCTCTATCATATCCCCCCTCAGTCGTCTCTTCTCCAAGCTGAAAAGTCCTAATCTCTTTAGTCTTTCCTCATAGGGGAGTTGTTCCATTCCCCTTATCATTTTGGTAGCCCTTCTCTGTACCTTCTCCATCGCAATTATATCTTTTTTGAGATGCGGCGACCAGAATTGTACACAGTATTCAAGGTGCGGTCTCACCATGGAGCGATACAGAGGCATTATGACATTTTCCGTTTTATTCATCATTCCTTTTCTAATAATTCCCAACATTCTGTTTGCTTTTTTGACTGCTGCAGCACACTGAACCGACGATTTCAATGTGTTATCCACTATGACACCTAGATCTCTTTCTTGGGTTGTAGCACCTAATATAGAACCCAACATCGTGTAATTATAGCATGGGTTATTTTTCCCTATATGCATCACCTTGCACTTTTCCACATTAAATTTCATCTGCCATTTGGATGCCCAATTTTCCAGTCTCACAAGGTCTTCCTGCAATTTATCACAATCTGCTTGTGATTTAACTACTCTGCACAATTTTGTGTCATCTGCAAATTTGATTATCTCACTCGTCGTATTTCTTTCCAGATCATTTATAAATATATTGAACAGTAAGGGTCCCAATACAGATCCCTGAGGCACTCCACTGTCCACTCCCTTCCACTGAGAAAATTGCCCATTTAATCCTACTCTCTGTTTCCTGTCTTTTAGCCAGTTTGCAATCCACGAAAGGACATCGCCACCTATCCCATGACTTTTTACTTTTCCTAGAAGCCTCTCATGAGGAACTTTGTCAAACGCCTTCTGAAAATCCAAGTATACTATATCTACCGGTTCACCTTTATCCACATGTTTATTAACTCCTTCAAAAAAGTGAAGCAGATTTGTGAGGCAAGACTTGCCCTGGGTAAAGCCATGCTGACTTTGTTCCATTAAACCATGTTTTTCTATATGTTCTGTGATTTTGATGTTTAGAACACTTTCCACTATTTTTCCTGGCACTGAAGTCAGGCTAACCGGTCTGTAGTTTCCCGGATCGCCCCTGGAGCCCTTTTTAAATATTGGGGTTACATTTGCTATCCTCCAGTCTTCAGGTACAATGGATGATTTTAATGATAAGTTACAAATTTTTACTAATAGGTCTGAAATTTCATTTTTTAGTTCCTTCAGAACTCTGGGGTGTATACCATCCGGTCCAGGTGATTTACTACTCTTCAGTTTGTCAATCAGGCCTACCACATCTTCTAGGTTCACCGTGATTTGATTCAGTCCATCTGAATCATTACCCATGAAAACCTTCTCCATTACGGGTACCTCCCCAACATCCTCTTCAGTAAACACCGAAGCAAAGAAATCATTTAATCTTTCCGCGATGGCCTTATCTTCTCTAAGTGCCCCTTTAACCCCTCGATCATCTAACGGTCCAACTGACTCCCTCACAGGCTTTCTGCTTCGGATATATTTAAAAAAGTTTTTACTGTGAGTTTTTGCCTCTACAGCCAACTTCTTTTAAAAAAGGATTGGATAAGTTCTTGGAGGAGAAGTCCATTACCTGCTATTAAGTTCACTTAGAGAATAGCCACTGCCATTAGTAATGGTAACATGGAATAGACTTAGTTTTTGGGTACTTGCCAGGTTCTTATGGCCTGGATTGGCCACTGTTGGAAACAGGATGCTGGGCTTGATGGACCCTTGGTCTGACCCAGTATGGCATTTTCTTATGTTCTTATGTTAATTACAGGCCAGTATCAAACCTCCCCCTAATCGCAAAATTAATTGAGAAAGCCATACAAAAACAACTTGTAGAACACTTGGAGAGCAATAATATACTGTATCCATCACAACATGGCTTTCGAAAACACTATAGCACAGAGACACTGCTGCTTGCGTTAACAGATAACATCATGAGAGGGTTCAATAGTGGTAAACATTACATCCTCGTGATGCTAGACCTATCAGCAGCCTTTGATACCGTAAATCACGACATACTCTTAAATAGACTAGATGAAATAGGATTAAGTAACAAAACTATCAAATGGTTTAGATCGTATCTAAGTAACAGATATTTTCAAGTACAAATCAAAGAAGTAATGTCAGAAAAGATAAACCTTCAAACAGGAGTACCACAGGGCTCTGCCCTATCGGCCATACTATTCAACATATATCTCTTACCATTATGTCACCTACTGGCGGGTCTGGGCATCACTCATTACATATACGCTGACGACATCCAGTTAATACTGCCCATTGACGACACAATCAAAAAAACATTAAAAATAGCAAATATGTACCTAGATATCATCAAACAACTACTAAACCAAATGGAGCTAGTAATTAATATTGAGAAAACAGAATTTATACATTTAGAATGAAAAAGCACGGAGATCGTTCAAAACCCAATTATACTCAATAACAACCAAAAAGTAGAGTTAGCAGATAAAGTACGGAACCTAGGCGTAATAATTGACACAGAGCTAAACCTAAAACAACACATATCTTTAAAAGTAAAGGAAGGATACGCTAAACTAATGGTGCTGAAAAGACTTAAACCTCTCCTAACAACCGCCAACTTCCGATCAGTACTCCAAGCGCTGATCTTTGCAAGTATCGATTACTGTAACGCCCTTCTGCTAGGCCTACCACACACGTCACTAAGACCACTACAGATATTACAAAACACAGCGGCCAGAATCTTAACCAGCAAAAGCAAAAGAGAACATATCACAGAAACCCTGGCAGAATTACACTGGCTATCCATTGAACAAAGAATTCAGTACAAAACACTATGATCCATACATAAATTAATACACAATGAAAATGCAGACTGGCTGAACACAGCCCTTCATGTACACGTCCCAAATAGGAATCTGAGATCAGCCAACAAAGCACTCCTCACTATTCCATCAGTCAAAACAGCCAGACTCACACAAGTAAGAGAAAGAGCTCTATCCTTGGCAGGACCCACTCTTTGGAACACCATGCCCACAGAGTTGAGACTACAAAGCAACAACAAAACCTTTAGAAAAAATCTAAAAACCTGGCTTTTTAAACTAGCTTACCGAAAAGAGAAAGGAGAATAGCACTCAAGGGAAAGCAGGTACAAACAATTGAACTACAAACAATTGAACAACAAACACATAACCAAAATCAATATGTGTGTAACTTTTAAGCAGATTAAGTTTCATTCTTTAAAGCTCAGCAAAAGAGTTAAAGTACAGTGTTAAAGGTATTCTAGTAACCTAATCTGTTACAATGTGAATTGGAAATGAATCATTACACTTACCAATTAATATTATTTACAAACTATGTTACCCCTCAAATGGCACCTATGTAACTTAAGATACGTTAGCTTCTTTTTATGTGCCTTAATGTAAACCATTGTGACGGTTCCCACCAAACAACGGTATAGAAAAATGTTAAAATAAATAAATAAATAAAATACTGATTGGTCTTCTGGGGAAGTTGGTAGAAGCAAAAAGAGTAAATGAATTCAAGAAAGCATAGGACAGGCATAGAAGATCCTTAGTCATTAAGATGGAAGGAGAAAAGCCAGAGATGTGAATCGGTTATTTAGTCTTTCGGATAATAGAAAGACTAGGGGGCACTCCATGAAGTTAGCATGTGGCACATTTAAAACTAATAGGAGAAAGTTCTTTTTTACTCAACACACAATTAAACTCTGGAATTTGTTGCCAGAAGATGTGGTTAGTGCGGTTAGTATAGCTGTGTTTAAAAAAGGATTGGATAAGTTCTTGGAGGAGAGGTCCATTGCCTGTTATTAATTAAGTTGACTTAGAAAATAGCCACTGCTATTACTCACAACGGTAACATGGAATAGACTTAGTTTTTGGGTACTTGCCAGGTTCTTGTGGCCTGGATTGGCCACTGTTGGAAACAGGATGCTGGGCTTGATAGACCCTTGGTCAGACCCAGTATGGCATGTTCTTAGATCAATTGAAGCCTATGGCAAGATTATTTATTTTGAACTTTTATATTCCAACATTCATGTGGAAAATTACATATCAAATCGGTTTACAATGAAACGGATATTGCATAAAGCATTACATAGAACAGGGGTTACATTGAACTGGGACCCAGAGGATAAATCTAGGAAAAATATAACTAAAAGCTGATCAAAAATGTGAATCACGTAAGGAGCGGAACCTAGATTGAACAAATCAAACACCATAAATTAGAATGAACATATCAAACACAATAAATTATTTGAGAATAAATATAAAATAAGCCAATATAAAATAATAAAATAATAAGCCAATATAAGATAGTATGGCCAGTCCTGTCAAGAGAGAATGTTTGACCTTTAAGGCGGGAGATCGTACTTCCATTAGTGGGTAAAAAGATTCATTTGGAGAGCCGGGATAGATCATTCCTGAGTGAGAGAAACGTTCATCCGATTAGGGAAAAGCTTGTTTGAATAGCCACGTTTTGAATTCTTTTTTGAAAGTTAATGGGCATGGTTCTTGCTGGAGATCCGGGGGGAGAGCATTCCATTGTGAGGGACCAGCAGTGCATAGGGCGCGTTTCCTTAAAGCTGTCTTTGCTGGGGGGGGCTTAAAGAGTGCCTTTGTAAGCAGATCTGACAGGTCTGGAATACTCGTGGAGATGAAGAGGGATGTTAAGATCAAGAGGTGTTAGATTGTGCGTGGCTTTGTGAATTTATCGTAAGGACTTTGAAGAGAATTCTGAATTTGATGGGTAGCCAATGCAGGTTATGAAGGATGGGCGTAATGTGCTCTCTTCTGTTGGTGTTGGTCAGAATCCTAGTGGTGGAGTTCTGTACCATATGCAGGGTCTGATTGTGTTTGCTGGGAGTCCTAGAAGGAGCGAATTGCAGTAGTCGACTTTTGAAAAAATGATAGATTGAAGCACCGTGCGGTAGTCATGAAAGTGGAGGAGGGGTCTCAGCTTTTTCAGGACTTGTAATTTGAAGAAACAGTCCTATGTGGTAGTATTGACAAATTTTTTAGGTTTAGATGGTTATCCAGAATAATGCCAAGGTCTCTCACATGGGAGGAGACATTTAATTGAGAGGTGATTGGTATGTTGGTGACCCATTATTATCGTCTTGGGAGATAAGGATCCCCATCTTATTAGTGTTAAGGACTAAGTTGAGGCTGGTAAGAAGGTGGTTGATTGACTGAAGGCAACTATTCCAGAAGCTGAGGGTTTTGGGGAGGGAGTCCTTGATTGGGATGAGTACTTGCACGTTGTCAGCATAGATGTAATGAGTTAGTTTTAGATTTGCGAGAAGATGGCAGAGCGGGAGAAGGTAAATGTTGGAGAGTTGGAGAGAGAGATTATCCTTGGGGGACTCCCAGGGTAGAGTTGATGGGGTGGGATTCTTTGCTAATTTTGTTGTTAATTTTGACCTTAAAGAATCTGTTACTAAGGAATGACTTGAACCAGCTGAGTGCAGTTCCAGTAATGCCTATGTCCGTGAGACAATCTAATAGTATTGCGTGGTTCACAGTGTCGAAGGCCGCAGATAAATCTAGAAGAGCGAGAAGGTAAGGTTGTTTTTTTTCTAAGCTCAGGAGGATGGTGTCTGAGAGTGAGATTAAGAGGGATTCCGTATTTAACGACTTGCGGAAACCGAACTGTGCTGAGGCCAGGATTTTGTGGATGTCCAGGTATTCTGAGAGTTGCTTGTTGACATAAGAACATAAGAAATTGCCATGCTGGGTCAGACCAAGGGTCCATCAAGCCCAGCATCCTGTTTCCAACAGAGGCCAAAACCAGGCCACAAGAACCTGGCAGTTACCCAAACACTAAGAAGATCCCATGCTACTGATGCAATTAATAGCAGTGGCTATTCCCTAAGTAAACTTGATTAATAGCCATTAATGGACTTCTCCTCCAAGAACTTATCCAAACCTTTTTTGAACCCAGCTACACTAACTGCACTAATTACATCCTCTGGCAACAAATTCCAGAGCTTTATTGTGCGTTGAGTGAAAAAGAATTTTCTCCGATTAGTCTTAAATGTGCTACTTGCTAACTTCATGGAATGCCCCCCTAGTCCTTCTAGTATTATTTAAAACTAATGGGAGAAAGTTCTTTTTTACTCAACGCACAATTAAACTCTGGAATTTGTTGTCAGAGGATGTGGTTAGTGCAGTTAGTATAGCTGTGTTTAAAAAAGGATTGGATAAGTTCTTAGAGGAGAAGTCCATTACCTGCTATTAAGTTCACCTAGAGAATAGCCACTGCCATTAGCAATGGTAACATGGAATAGACTTAGTTTTTGGGTACTTGCTAGGTTCTTGTGGCCTGGATTGGCCACTGTTGGAAGCAGGATGCTGGGCTTGATGGACCCTTGGTCTGACCCAGTATGGCATTTTCTTATGTTCTTATGTTCTTAAAATAACAGAGTCACATCTACTCGTTCAAGACCTCTCATAATCATAAAGACCTCTATCATATCCCCCCTCAGCCGTCTCTTCTCCAAGCTGAACAGCCCTAACCTCTTCAGCTTTTCCTCATAGGGAAGCTGTTCCATCCCCTTTATCATTTTGGTTGCCCTTCTCTGTACCTTCTCCATTGCAACTATATCTTTTTTTAGATGTGGCGACCAGAATTGTACACAGTATTCAAGGTGTGGTCTCACCATGGAGCGATTTAGAGGCATTATGACATTTTCTGTTCTATTAACCATTCCCTTCCTAATAATTCCTAACATTCTATTTGCTTTTTTGACTGCTGCAGCACACTGAGCCGACAATTTTAAAGTATTATCCACTATGATGCCTAGATCTTTTTCCTGGTTGGTAGCTCCTAATATGGAACCCAACATCGTGTAACTACAGCAATGGTAATTTTTCCCTATATGCAACACCTTGCACTTGTCCACATTAAATTTCATCTGCCATTTGGATGCCCAATCTTCAAGTCTTGCAAGGTCCTCCTGTAATGTATCACAGTCTGCTTGTGATTTAACTACTCTGAATAATTTTGTATCATCCGCAAATCTGATAACCTCACTAGTCGTATTCCTTTCCAGATCATTTATATATATATTGAAAAGCACTGGTCCAAGTACAGATCCCTGAGGCACTCCACTGTTTACCCTTTTCCACTGAGAAAATTGACCATTTAATCCTACTCTCTGTTTACTGTCTTTTAACCAGCTTGTAATCCACGAAAGGACATCACCTCCTATCCCATGACTTTTTAGTTTTCGTAGAAGCCTCTCATGAGGGACTTTGTCAAACGCCTTCTGAAAATCCAAATACACTACATCTACTGGTTCACCTTTATCCACATGTTTATGAAGCAGGTTTGTTAGGCAAGACTTCCCTTGGGTAAATCCATGTTGACTATGTTCCATTAAATCATGTCTTTCTATATGCTCTACGATTTTGATCTTGAGAATAGTTTCCACTATTTTTTCCGGCACTGAAGTCAGGCTCACTGGTCTATAGTTACCCGGATCGCCCCTGGAGCCTTTTTTAAATATTGGGGTTACATTGGCCACCCTCCAGTCTTCAGGTACAATGGATGATTTTAATGATAGGTTACAAATTTTAACTAATAGATCAGAAATTTCATTTTTGAGTTCCTTCAGAACCCTAGGATGCATACCATCCCGTCCAGGTGATTTGCTACTCTTTGGTTTGTCAATCTGGCCTACTACATCTTCCAGGTTCACAGTGATTTCGTTCAGTTCGTCTGACTCATCACCCCTGAAAACCATCTCCGGAACTGGTATCTCCCCAACATCCTCATTAGTAAACACGGAGGCAAAGAATTCATTTAGTCTTTCTGCAATGGCCTTATCTTCCCTAAGAGCCCCTTTAACCCTTCTGCCATCTAATGGCCCAACCGACTCCCTCACAGGTTTCTTGCTTTGGATATATTTTAAAAAGTTTTTATTATGAGTTTTTGCCTCTATGGCCAATTTCATTTCAAATTCTCTCTTCGCCTGTCTTATCAATGTTTTACACTTAGCTTGACAATGCATATGTTTTATCCTATTTTCTTCAGATGGATCCTTCTTCCAATTTTTGAAGGATTTTTTTTGGCTAAAATAGCCTCTTTCACCTCACCTTTTAACCATGACGGTAATCGTTTTGCCTTCCTTCCACCTTTCTTAATGCGTGGAATACATATGGACTGAGCCTCTAGGATTGTATTTTTAAACAATGTCCATGCCTGTTGAACACCTTTAACCTTTGCAGCTGCACCATTCAGTTTTTTTTCTATTTTTCCTCATTTTATCAAAGTTTCCCTTTTAAAATTTAGTGTTAGAGCTGCAGATTTACTTATTGTCCCCCTTCCAGTTATTAGTTTAAATTTGATCATGTTATGATCACTGTTGCCAAGTGGCCCCACCACCATTTCTTCTCTCACCAAATCTTGCGTTCCACTAAGAATTAAATCTAAAATAGCTCCCTCTCTTGTTGGTTCCTGTTCCAATTGCTCCATGAAGCAATCATTTATTACATCCAGGAACTTTATGTCTCTAGCAAGTCCTGATGTTACATTTACCCAGTCAATATTGGGGTAATTGAAATTTCCATACATCCAGCGTGCAAGGAAATAGTAAAGCAAGTCCACCTTCAAAATTATAATAAATTTTTATTGATTAGCTGAAATTCTTCAATATTAATAGTGGCAACTCCATACGTCTTCAATAACAAATATTAAAGTCCCCCGACACGGTCCGTGTTTCGCGGTCGCTGCATCGGGAGGGACCCACAATCAGTATCATCTAGAACATAAAGATAATAAAGCTGATGGACCTAACAAAAATGGCTACACAGTTTCAATAAATTTTCAAACATACCTTGTACGTGCATCATGGAGCGCATCGGCTCACACGATTGAAAGACATCAGACTGTACCACTAAGGGCTTGGTGTATGTTATACAATGTCCGTGCTCCATGTTATATGTGGGGAAGACCTCTAGGATGATCAAAACCCGCATTATAGAACATTGTTCAAACATTCGTCTCCTTAGGATGGATGAACCTTTGGTTACACACTGGGTTCAATACCAACACACTATTGCTGAATTGCAGTTTTCAGTCTTAGAGGTGGTTTGTTCCCCCCCATTTAGGGGAGGTAATTACTCAGAAATTTTAGGTAGACCAGAACAGAAGTGGATTTTTATGCTTTCCTCCGTCCTCCATCCTAAGGGACTAAACAGGGATGTAGAATGGCATTTGTTTGGTTGAACCGTGTATAGAGAGGGCGGGGGCTTATACGAACGAATCTATCTCGATAGCTGCTGTCTTTTGGCGCCAAAATTACCTCTTTAAATCGTCTTTCAATCGTGTGAGCCGAATGCGCTCCATGATGCACGTACAAGGTATGTTTGAAAATTTATTGAAACTGTGTAGCCATTTTTGTTAGGTCCATCAGCTTTATTATCTTTATGTTCTAGATGATACTGATTGTGGGTCCCTCCCGATGCAGCGACCGCGAAACACGGACCGTGTCGGGGGACTTTAATATTTGTTATTGAAGACGTATGGAGTTGCCACTATTAATATTGAAGAATTTCAGCTAATCAATAAAAATTTATTATAATTTTGAAGGTGGACTTGCTTTACTATTTCCTTGCACGCTGGATGTATGGATATTTATTGATGTGCAAGGCTTTTGCTTCTTGCTTTTGCTTGGGTAATTGAAATTTCCCATTATTATTGCACTGCCAAATTGGTTTGCTTCCCTGATTTCTCTTAGCATTTCATCATCTGTCTGACTATTTTGTCCAGGTGGACAGTAGTATACTCCTATCACTATACACATTGGATTTCTACCCATATAGATTCTACTGAGCATTTAGTCTCTTGTATGATCTTTATCCTGTTGGACTCTATACCCTCCCGGACATAAAGGGCCACACCCCCACCAAGTTGATCCTCCCTATCATTGGGATATAATTTGTACCCTGATATAGCACTGTCCCATTGGTTATCCTCCTTCCACCAAGTCTCTGTGATGCCAATTATGTCAATCTCATCATTTGCTGCTATACACTCTAACTCTCCCATCTTACTTCTTAGACTTCTGGCATTGGCATGCAGACATTTCAAAGTGTGGTTTTTGCTTGTTTCAACAACCTGCTTTTCAGTGTTTTGGGATAATTCGGACTCATTAGCTTTGGTGACTTTTTACATAGAGGCATATGAACTATGTTTGCATTTAATGGAACCTCTCTATTGGGATGCACTAACTCTCCTATTTCATTAGTATCCTTCAAGGATACATTTCTCCGAACGAAGCACTGCTGAGTGACTGTCGGCTTTCCCCCTTGTTCTAGTTTAAAAGCTGCTCTATCACCTTTTTGAAAGTTAGTGCTAGCAGCTTGGTTCCACTCTGGTTAAGGTGGAGCCCATCCTTTCGGAAAAGTCTCCCTTTTCCCCAAAAGTTTCCCCAGTTCCTTACAAAGCTGAATCCCTCTTCCCTGCACCATCATCTCATCCACGCATTTAAACTCTGGAGCTCTGCCTGCCTCTGGGACCTGCCCGTGGAACAGGAAGCATTTCAGAGAATGCCACCCTGGAGTTTCTGGATTTCAGCTTCCTACCTAAAATCCTAAATTTGGCTTCCAGAACCTCTCTCTCCACATTTTCCTATGTCGTTGATGGTTTTTTCCAGGAGTTTGGCAATAAAGGTACGTTAGCTATAGGGTGGAATTGGCGGGATCAGCTGGTGACAAGTTCGGTTTTTTTTACAGAGGTTTGGGAATAGCGAGCTTTAGAGCGTCTGGAACTAGACCTTGTGCAAGAGAGCAATTTATGATTTCAGAAATAGGCTTAGCAATGGTTTTGGGATAGAGATGAGTAGATTTGACAGAAGGCTTTAGTCTACCATTTCCAGGAAATGGTAGACTAAAGCCTTCCATCATAGTCTATGTTTCTGTGTTTGCTAATTGTTATGCCTGTTGGTTGCAGACATCTGCGACCGCGACTCCTCATTGCTTGCACTGTGCTCCTGCCCTCCCTGGGTCTGCTCACTGTGCCGGCCTGCCTACACCGCCGCATTCCTCGGGCCTCCTCATGGCAGCATGGATGCCATTACTTCCTACTTGATGTCAGGCCTTCCTAGGCACGTGCGCATCACAGCTCCACCTTTGAAGCCTCTCGGCGGGAACCTCGGGGGCGTCCCTGATTGATGATGTCATCAGACTCCTGGACTTAAACTCACCCTTCACCCTCAGTAAGCTGACTTGGCAACAAGTTCCGTATGAGTCCTCAACTCCTGCCTCATGTTCCTGAGACACCGCTACCTGCCTAGCTCTTGGACCCTGTCTGGCACCCACTCCTCGGGGTCAATGTGCGCTCCTGCGGGGACTTGTTCCCCTGGCCTATCCCACTCCTTGGCTGGCTCCGCGCCTCTTGGGTCCTATTCAGCTACCAGCTCATACCACTCGGGCCTCCCTTGGAAACTACTGCAGCAACTAGTGAGTTTCTTGGCTGGCCTTCCCTGATCCTCGGGGTTTGCACCTGTGTTCAGCAAGACTGCGCTCTCCCACTCCTCGGACCATGCTCACCACTCTAGAGACTACCTTGAGCTCCCCTGCTCCACGGGGCCAGCTTCAGGGTATATAACTGTTGTCAGCTGTCTCGCTCCTCGGGTCTGCTTCTCTACTGGTCAGCCTGCTCTCTGATCTCTGGGTACTTGTCTACGTAAGCTGCTGAGACCGGGCTCGGGCTTTCCTGCCTTGAGGGTTGGCCTGCACCTTCCAGTCTATGCCCACTATGCTGCAGCCCCGCCCCTCGGGGCTGTCTTCCCGGAGAACCTTCTTCACGGCTTCCTGTACCTACCGCCTGGCGCCTCTCTCTCCTCAGGGTCTCACTCCAAGTACTGCTTACAGTCTGTTACCCTACGGGAGTCACCTCCTGGTCTCTAGGGATCTCCCCATTACTGTGCCCAGAGCTTCCTGCTGTATTTATATCTCGCCTCCTGACGGGGCGGACCTGTGGGTCTCTCCCCACGGGCCTGTAACAACTTGCTCCTCGGGCCAAGGGTCCACATACCCACAAACCTTAACACTAATATTTCCTAGAGGATTCAGTAATCTACTTGAAATGTGTCCTTTTCAGCTGATTGTAGAAGGCAGTCTTTAAGGGGACAATTTTGAATAGCCCACATAATTACAAGGTACACACACATATAAGTACTTGAATTCCTTGTAACTAATTTTCAAAGGGAAACTGCTTTGAAAATTTCCTGCTAAATATCTTCATACTTGTCTGCTGTACTTAAATTATGTTTTAAAACTGCTGTTTTATATAATCCACTATGACCATGATTTTAGTTTTCAATATGCAGAATATAATAATTAAATTAATTATTAAATTATTAAATTATTATTAAATTATTAAATTATTAAATTATTAAATTCCCTTTCATATCCAAGTTATTTTTCCTGCTAAATATCTTCATACTTGTCTGCTGTACTTAAATTATGTTTTAAAACTGCTGTTTTATATAATCCACTATGACCATGATTTTAGTTTTCAATATGCAGAATATAATAATTAAATTAATTATTAAATTATTAAATTATTAAATTATTATTAAATTATTAAATTATTAAATTCCCTTTCATATCCAAGTTATTTTTCCATGTTTTTTTGTAACTTTCTCACATCCAAAATAGTGTTATAATATTGTTAAGTTTCATACTATATTTGTTGTTGTATTGGGAAATGTTCTTTACTTTGTTACTCTCTGTCTTTACTCACATTGTTAATTGTAAACCGGGGTTGATGTGATTCCGATCATGAAACTCGGTATAATAAAAATAATAAATAAATAAAATAATAAATAATGTATTCCTGCAATTTAAGCAAGTGACTGATTTTTGGAAAAGAACACATTATGAACATTTAAAAACTCAAATGTATGTGAACTATTTCCTCTCCTCCTGCCTCCTGGGAAAGCATCTTTTTATCCAAATAAAATAACACATGCCATGAAAGCCCATATATAACTTTTAGCTGCTCTGAGGGTTGTAGTTTTCAAGTAGGGCAATGTATCTGAGTAAATATAGAAAAATATTCTTTAAACAATTGTCTGGAAGAGAGCAAGTCTCATGTTTATTTTCATTCAACCTACAAGAAAGCTATATAAGGAACTTCAAATTTATTTTAAACAACCAATAAGAGAATTACACAAGAACTATCCAAGTTCAGCTCTGGACCTTCTTTGAAAACCCCAAAGAATACCCCCAAAATACCACAAGGAATACCAAAAGAATTTGTCTAACCAACTCCAACTCCTTGGCAGTCCAAATCCCATACCACCCTCTTGACAGTCCAACGCCATTGTTTAGTGCCTCTACCCACCTTTAGGCTTTGTATATATTTGTATATAGTACTATTTGTATATAGTACTTTTTATGTAATCAACCCACATATTTATTTCCCAGTTATTTTCTTCCTGTTCCTTGTAAGACATTTACTTGTCACTGTTGTTATTGTTCAAATTGTAAACCGAATTGATCAGTAATTCTGTTACTGGAAAGTCGGTATAGAAAAGTTCTAAATAAATAATAAAAATGTTTCTTGTTACCATGTTGAGGCTTTCAGGAAGCATTACTTATAAGCTTGCTTTTTCTTTGCTTTATTCAATTTTTGTATATTTTATTTTCAGGTATTTCAAAACACCTCATTCTCCTAGTTGCAGCAGAAGGTGTGTTTAATGATTCTGTTGCTGTAATATTGTTTGAGCTTTTCATACACCTTTTATTAGGGACTACTAGAGATTTTGGTAAGAATATTTATAGATGATTTCCTTTACATAATGCATGGATATGAAAAAGTATACTCATAAAATATTTCTTTTATTTCTTCACAGCTTCTGAAATTATTTTGCAGCTGTTTTTTAGAATTCATTGGGAGTCCATTTCTTGGATTTATTATGGCAAAATTTACAAAGTTCTGGTTGTCTCACATTTTCAATGATGGATTAACTGAAATTACTATAACCTTCACAGCAGTATATTTAACATTCTTTTTTGGTAAGAGGTGAAAAAAATCACTACTTTTATTCATTAAACTATTATGGCTGTAATACATTTGAATGTAATTGAGTATACAAATAAAATTGATTGTAGTGTTAATGTAAAATTTCTGTTAATAAGCAGGCCATTTAGCCATGCAGCATGGGTGATGTCATCTGTGATGTCACGAGGCGGCGCTTACTCTCTCTGCTCGAAGAGCTTTGAAGTGCGCATGCACCGGCGTTCCCGCGCTCCGAGCCGTCTCCTTGGTTTTAGTTTTTCCGCCTTACCTCACGTACGGTATAGCACACTCTCTCGATCTCAAAAAAAAAAAAGGGATATTATAGAAGACTCTGAAGAACAAGAAAAAACCCCGGTCCGAGGCTCCCCAACGTGCACATTTGGCTTTGGAAGGTGCGCACCGAAAACTGCGTTGGCGTCGACACATCATGCGTCGAGCGCCACACTGAACCTGATGCATACGACGCATGCACTATCACCCTGCGTCTGCCTATCCATTTACCGCACCTAACGCATGCGTCAGCAACCTTAAAAGCATCAATTCCTACAACGCTCTCTCCGATGCATCGAAAGACCACACGATGCACACGTTGCATAAAACAAGAAAATCTTTCTCAGCAGCATACAGCAACACAGGTTTCAAAAGAAAAACGAACTGAGACACCCCGTAAGTCTTCTTCCCAGACAAAACATATTGTACCACTTTCTGGAGCAACCTCTTTATCAAGATCCGCTGCTTTACATCCCATATCTCCACAACAGAGTCGTCACTTCCCCCTGCTTGTTTTTTTTCTGATATAGCCAAAGAGGAGCCAGCGGGTAGTTGGGACTCATCACCGGATATCCAATGCCTTCCTTGCCACTCTCGAAAGAGGTCAAGCTCCCCATATTCAACTACAGCAAATGGTCCGCAGAGGTGACATGAGTACTTTTCCACCTCAGCCATCAGCCCAGGAAACAATGTCTCAAATCTCTACCCTTCTGCAGAATTTCTTGCAGGGCCTACCATCAAATCATCCTCCAGCACCCTTGGAACCACATAAAATTTCATCGCATGTTTCTCCTTCTTCTCCACAAAGAGAAACATCCCCATGGGATTCGAATTCTCCTCCATCTTTCCTTCATGTAATGTCCCCAGAACTCTCGCCACTTTCATCTCCCAGCAGTTCTATGGAATTCCATCGGACCCTCCACAAGATCAACCCCAAACTTCTCCACTGCCAGAAGATCTCACTTATGCTAAGTTTTTGGAGAAGTTGGGTTTAGCCCTTAATATAGAAACCCAAAAACTCCCAGATCTCAGATCTAAAGTTATGGGGATCCTTCAGATTTTAAAAGTGCCAGCCGAAACAACTACTCTTCCTTCCCACCACGTTTTAGAATCCCTTATGGACAAGACTTGGGATACTCCGCATCTTGTTTCTCCTACTTCTAGGAAACTGGACCTCAAGTATAGGATGCAGAAGACTTCCTATTATTCCAACATCCAGATTCCTCATAATTCAGTTGTTGTGGAATCAGCAATGAAAAGAGCTAAGAAGAACAGAACAGGCTATATTCCAACATGTCAACCAGGCAAAGATAACAAAATTTTGGATGACTTTGCTCATAAAATTTACTAGAACTCCATGCTCAGATCCTGAATACATCAACACCAATTCTATATTATCTCGTATTTGTTCAACTTTAATCGGTTTCTCTCCAACGCCCAAATCCTACAGACTCATGTGGAACATAAGAACATGCCATACTGGGTCAGACCAAGGGTCCATCAAGCCCAGCATCCTGTTTCCAACAGTGGCCAATCCAGGCCATAAGAACCTGGCAAGTACCCCAAAACTAAGTCTATTCCATGTTACTGTTGCTAGTACCAGTGTTTCCCCGATAGTAAGACACCCCTGATAGTAAGACGTAGTGGGAATTTAGGGGGGTCGGCGAATGTACACATCCCCCGAAAGTAAGACGTACCTGTCATTTCAAAAAAAAAATATTTTTAAATACCTGTCGGAGGGCCGCGTGGGTCCAGACGGCTGGCGGCGGGAGCCGGGTGGTCGCGTGTTAAATCTAGGCCGCGGGCGGGTGGGCGCGTGTTAAATCTAGGCCGGGTCGCACAGGCGCGCATTCATTCACTGCCGGTGGGGGCTGCCTCGGCAGCCCCCACCGGCAGTGAATGAATGCGCGCACAGGCCCACAGCGCCTGTGCGACCCCTGCGATTCGGCGCTGGGGGCTGCCGGTGGGGGCTGCGGCAGTGAATGAATTCATTCATCCAGGCGGAGGAGCCGGCTGCTTTCGCCGCTGCCGGCTGCTTTCGGCTGCCGCTGCCGGCTGCTTTCGGCGCTCAAGGCAGTCACATGCTACGTCACGGCATGTGACTGCCTTGAGCGCCGAAAGCAGCCGGCAGCGGCAGCCGAAAGCAGCCGGCAGCGGCGGAAAGCAGCCGGCTCCTCCGCCTGGATGAATGAATTCATTCACTGCCGCAGCCCCCACCGGCAGCCCCCAGCGCCGAATCGCAGGGGTCGCACAGGCGCTGTGGGCTTGTGCGCGCATTCATTCACTGCCGGTGGGGGCTGCCTCGGCAGCCCCCACCGGCAGTTAATGAATGCACGCCTGTGCGACCCGGCCTAGATTTAACACGCGACCACCCGCCGCCCGCCTCGAACTAACGCGCGTCCACCAGCCCCCCCCCCCCCCCGCCGCCGCCTGGAACAAGCGCCCACCCGCCCGCGGCCTAGATTTAACACGCGACCACCCGGCTCCCGCCGCCAGCCGCCTGGACCCACGCGGCCCTCCGACAGGTATTTAAAAATAATTTTTTTTTGAACACTCAGGTTTTTTTCCAATATAAGACATACCCTGAAAGTAAGACATAGTGGGACTTTTGGGGGTAAAAAGAAAGTAAGACGCTGTCTTATATTCGGGGAAACACGGTAATAGCAGTGGCTATTTTCTAAGTCAACTTAATTATAGCAGGTAATGGACTTCTCCTCCAAGAACTTATCCAATCCTTTTTTAAACACAGTATACTAACTGCACTAACCACATCCTCTGGCAACAAATTCCAGAGTTTAATTGTGCATTGAGTGAAAAAGAACTTTCTCCGATTAGTTTTAAATGTGCCCCATGCTAACTTCATGGAGTGCCCCCTAGTCTTTCTATTATCCGAAAGAGTAAATAACCGATTCACATCTACCCGTTCTAGACCTCTCATGATTTTAAGCACTTCTATCATGTCCCCCCTCAGCCGTCTCTTCTCCAAGCTGAAAAGTCCTAACCTCTTTAGTCTTTCCTCATAGGGGAGCTGTTCCATTCCCCTTATCATTTTGGTCACCCTTCTCAGTAACTTCTCCATTGCAGTTATATCTTTTTTGAGATGCAGCGACCAGAATTGTACACAGTATTCAAGGTGCGGTCTTCACCATGGAGCGATACAGAGGCATTATGACAATTTTCCGTTTTATTCACTATTCCCTTTCTAATAATTGCCAACATTCTGTTTGCTTTTTTGACTGCCGCAGCACACTGAACCGACGATTTCAATTTTTTATCCACTCTGATGCCTAGATCTCTTTCTTGGGTGGTAGCACCTAATATGGAACCTAACATTGTGTAACTATAGCATGGGTGGAAGGTGGAAGAAACAATACTCTGTCTAGAGAGTTTGGGTTGGATCATAACTATGAAAAATCCCAGCTCCATCCCTCTCAAGACATACAAATCAGAGTGAACATTCAGACTTTCATTTCCAGAGCCTATCTGTTATTGTTTGTAAGGATTTTGGGTGGACCCCTGGACTCTGTGGCAGATGACCACTCCCATGGGGGAAGGTCCCGTGAGGGGCCACAGGTCAGGCTCAGCTTAGGCACACACACAGGTTAGATCTTTTGTTAGACAGTGATGGTGAGCCACCAGAGGTGGCGGCAGTGAGCTGGAATATAGCCTGGCTGGGCTTGTAGTCCCTCAGGCTCTGGAACAACGATCCCACAATGGCTGTATTATATTGGAGAGAACTGATATCGTGAGTAGCAGCAGTGAATGCAGAGTTCAGGATTAGAACCTCGTTAGTAATGTACTCACGCAGCGGTCTCTCAGTATGGAGCACAGGAGCTGAAGTAAAGTCAGACCCTCGAGGAGTGAGTACCTGGTTCCAGGGAATAGCTCTTGAGAGAGATAGATGGTAACTCACAGATGGTATAGGCAGCAGTGTCTTCCAGGCAGAAGTGAAGTCCAGGTAGCGAGTTCAGAAACATGGGCCCTCGAGCGAATACCGGTTCCAGACAGCGACCTGAAAGAGAAAAGAGAGAAAGGCCCCAGAGGTGTGGGTACCCCAATAGAGTAGTCCAAGTGGAGGCAGAGTAGTTAGGTTTGGAGAGCGAATCCCATCCATAAGAGAAACCTTTCCTAACTCGTAAGCTAGCAATCGCATAGGCTATTTGTATCCTGGATGCATGACGTCATCACAGGGGGACGCCCCTGAGGTTCGCGCCACTGATGGTACTTGAAGCAGGGCTGCGCGGCGCGTGCGCCCTTAGGCAGCTGAACAGCATGGCAAGAGGCAGCACCCAAGCCGGTCTGGGGATGCGGAGAGGGACGACAGGAAGATGCTGCAGCAGCCAAATGTCCGTCAACCGCAGGAGGGAGTCGCCAAAGAGGTAAGGAGGGCGGAGTGGAGACGTTGGGCAGCGACGGTCACAACACTTTCTGCCACTGGACAGAATTCAGATTTTGAAGTCCCTTTGTCAATCTCTCATCATCAAAATTCACTTCTGTTCGTCAATTACTGGTCCTGTTGGGCCCACTGGCCACAGCCATTCATGTGGTTTCAAAACACATGTCTACACATAAGACGTCTCCAATGGGATCTAAAAACTCAATGGAGCCAGATTATTCAACAAATGTCCCAAAGGATTCAAGTTTCAAGATCCATGCGCAGAGACATCCTTTGGTGGCTAAGTCCTTCAGTCTTAACCGAAGGAAGTCCACTGCGGTGGCCTCCTCATCAGCTTATCGTAACAATGGATGCATCAATAAAGGGCTGGGGTTCCCATCTTCTATACCTAGAAACCCAAGGAGTCTGGTCCAAGAGCGAGCAAGGGTTTCAGGTAAACTTGCTAGAGCTCAGAGCATAAAAAACTCTCTACTAGCATTCTAGTCATGGATACAGGGCAAATCTGTGATGATTCACATAGAACATGTTTACATAGACAACCAAGTAGAAAATGAGGAGGATCAGGTTCTTGATCCTTTTGCAAGGAAGCAATTCAGATATGGAATGGGCCGAGCACAACAGAGTTCTCCTTCAGGCATCCTACCTGCCAGGTCTTGCGAACCACGAAAGCAGACAAACTCAGCAGGGTTTTCCACCCACAGGAATGGTCACTCAAGCAAACAGAAGCAGACAAGATTTTCGCACACTGGGGTACTCTCTAGTGATGGACCTGTTCGCTTCAGAAGACAAACAGAAAAGTAAGGAAGTTCTGCTCACTTCTTCCCAGCATACACAGTGTTACGCCCCCTGATAGTGGAACCAATGTAGACCGCCTTACCTTGTTCTAGTAAGATGTTCAGGAATCTGAGAGGCAGTCCGGGTTGAGGCAGGCAGTAGACAAGAGAACCAAGGCAACATAATCCAGAGGCAGGCAGGCAAGGTAAACAGGTCCCGAGAGGCAGTCTGGGTCGAGGCAGGCAGCAGACAAGAGAACCAAGGCGATGTAAATCCAGAGGCAGGCAGCAAGGTAACAGGTCTGAGAAGCAGTCCAGGTCGAGGCAGGCAGCAGACAAGAGAATCAAGGCAACGTAATCCAGAGGCAGGTAGCAAGGAGACAGGTCCAAGAGGCATTCCAGTTGAGCCAGAAAGCAGAGACAACAGGAATCCAGCAGAGCTCCAGCACAAGCAAGCCTGTAGCCTAGCACTGCTGTGCTGGAGAGCTCCCCTAAAATAGAGCTTTTTCCAGGGCTTTGCGGGAATTTCTGCCAGCAGCTGACGTGAAATTGGGGCGGGGTCAACCCGCGAGTCCGTGCAGTGCCGCGCCGAGATGGGTGCTGCTGCAGTTGGGTAGTGGCATGGGAGCCTCAGTACCTCCCCCACAAAGCCCCTCTCTCTTCTTTTTAGGTCTGGGCTTAAGGGGAAAACATTGATGGAATTCCTTGAGTAAATGGGGGGCCTGTATGTTAGAAGCTGGCTCCCAAGTGTTCTCCTCTGGTCTGTAGTTTTTCCAGGAGATCAAATATTGTGATCCTCTACATCTTCTGGAATCCAAGATCTCCTCACAAGCTCGAATTGTGTATCATTTCTACAATTGAGGTATTTGGTTTATTTCCTCTAGAGGGGCATGACAATATTGCAAGTTTGAGCAGTGAAACATGAAAACATCATGAATGCATAGTGAAGGTGGCAGATGAAGCTTAAACGTGACTCTATTGATCTGCTTCTCGATAGGGAAAGGACCAATGCAAAGTTTCCTCCAGAATTGGAGACCGTGAATTGGAGTCCTCTATCAGAAACAATACTTATAGGCAGACCATGAAAAACGAAAATATGGTGTAGAAATAACTGGGCTAATTCAGCGGTGGAAGGTAGACCAGGAAGAGGAATAAAGTGGGCCATTCTAGAAAATCAATCTATTACAACCCAAATGACAGTGTTGTTTCTCTGAAGGAGGGAGGTCGGTGATAAAATCGGTGGCTATGTGAGTCCATGATTCTTTAGGAATGGGCAGAGGCTGTAACACCTTTTAAAACATCCATTCTCCATTGGGGCCATCAATAATGTCGTGAGACAAGATTTCTGGTGTGTGGAACTCCTGAATGCCCTGATGGGTGAGAATCTGGGCCCATCGAAAGACCTTCTGTCTCAAACGTTTGGGTACCACTGTCTTACTTATGGGTACTGTGAAGGTAGCAGCAAGTCTTATTGAGCTGGGTCAATTAATGTATCGAGGTGGTTCAGGCATGACATCAGAATTGAAGGCTTCTGGAGAGGGGCATCTGCCCACAGATTCTTTTGTGCGGGTCGAAAGTGGAGGTTAAAAATTAAATCTGCTGAAAAAAAGTGCCCAATGGGCCTGCCAAGGGTTCAGGTGCTGAGCTTGTGCTAGATAAGATAAATTTTTTATGGTCAGTGTAAACAGTAATAGTATGTCTGGCTCCTTCTAAGAGATGTCGCCAATCTTCAAATGCAGACTTTATCGCCAAGAGTTCCCGATCTCCAATCGTATAATTCTTTTTCCGCCGGAGAGAACTTTTTGGAAAAAAAAGTGCACACGTCAGTAACTTCCCAGAATCTGATGGTTGTAATAAAATGGCTCCTAATCCTAAGGCAGAAGCATCTACTTCCAGGATAAAAGATCTGGTCAGATCGGGACATCTCAAACTCCTTTAAGTTATAGAATGCATGAATGGCCTTATCCAGCCAATTGTGAATAGGAGCTCCTTTCTTGGTCAGAGCGGTGAGTGGGACTACCAGTGTGGAAAATGCTTGGAATAAATTGTCTATAATAATTAGAGAATCCTAAAATTGTTGTAGGTTTTTGAGTCCTACTGGTTGGGGACATTCCAAGATGGCATTTGAGTTTTCTGGGTCCATAGATAATCCTCTTTTGGAAATAATATACCCCAAAATGGTAGTTGTTTCCTTATGAAACAACATTTCTGTAACTTAGCATTTCGTTTATTCTCTCGGAGATGTTGGAGTACTTGCCCGTATGTGATCCTGGTGTTGTTTCTCCGAGCTTGAAAAAAATTAGTATGTTATCCAGATAAACATGTATGAACCCTGCCCACGGAGCTAACCCCCGCGAGCAGGCCCTGTTTATCTCCCCACGCTGCTCTTCTCCCGACGCAGCGTGGATGCCGCCGTTGTCGGGCCTTCCGGTGTTCTGCTTCACCGCGGCAGCAGCCGCGGACTTTTCAGCATCCTCCCATGCGGCACGGAGCACTGCCGACGTCAGCTCATCTTCCGGGGCTGCAGGCCGCAAGCCCCGGGCTGGGAGTAACGGCTGGAGCCGCCCTGGGGCCTCCTGCAGCGGCTGGAGCCGCTGCAGTCATCGGGCCTGCTTCTCAGGCCAGCCCTGCTTCTTTACGCGATGACGCTGTGGCAGGCCACTGTCCACGGTCCTGCACAGTTCCTGCTTCCTTCCTCCTAGGCGCGCGGCCGTGCCTCTCTACAGAATTAAAGGCCAGACACAGGAAGTGTGCTGGCCCCACCTAAGGACTGATTTCCTGCTGCAGCCCTATAAAAGGGCTGCTCTGTCACTTCAGTTTCACCTTGCATCGGAGTTACTTCACTCTGGAGGCTCCTGCTTGCCAGAGCTCCGTCAGGTCTTCTTCGTGAAGCTCCTCTTCATTGTCTCTTCATGTTACGTCATGTCTCGTGCCTGAGATCCTCGTCCAGGTGTCCTGGTGTTTCGCCTCCTGGTGTCCTGCCCTTCTTGGTGTTTCACTTCAGCGCTCCTGAGCCTTCTGGTCCTGTCAGGCTGTGCTCTCTCAGATGATGTCTTTCCCGAGCGTGGAGTTGCCTACAGGTAGTAAGTGGGTATACTTGAACCAAAAGTCACTGAACTGATCTGACAGGGTTTGACTGATTTAGGCAATTCTGAAAACAAAACAGACTTCAACTGGCCAATTGTAAGGATGCCCAATTCAATCGAGATTGCATCAATCTTAGCCAAGGTAGGCCTAGAATCACTTGATTTACGGAGGAAGGAAGTACGTAAAATTGAATGGATTTCTGTTGTAGAATTACTACTGGAATTCATTCTAATAGGTTTAGTGATGTAGGAGATCCAGATCCCCAGTGGTTGTCTCGATACTGATGAGATCGAGAGTGGAGTTTTTAATGGATCAGTAGTAATGTGATGAAGCCCTAACCAGATTCTCTTCTATAAATTGCCGGCCACCCCTGAATCTATGAAGGCCTGGAGCTGAATAGCTTCTTTTCCAAAGAAGATAGTAACTGGAATTAATATTTGAGGAGAGGGAATGGTGGGACCCAGGGAGGCCTCTCCTACCCAACCTAGGTCCAGAGTTTCCCGATTTGTTTAGCAAACGTAAGTTTTTTATCCTCCTACGTTGTTGTTCTTCAGGTGAGAGCCGACATCTATCAGTTTGCCATAGGTTCCTCAAAGGTGGTTTGAGGTTCTACTAGCCTGGGCATTACAAGTGGTTGTTGAAATGTGGGTGCTAGGTGAAATGGTTTTCGAACGCGGCTCTCTCTCACGCCCTCTCCTGAAATTGTAAGTCCAGATTGGATTTGCTTAGACTTATTAATTCCTCTAATGATTCGGGAGGTTTTCGGGCAGCTAGCTCATCCTTATGGATTCAGACAATCCCTGTCGAAAAATTGCCATAAGACTGTCCGCTCCCCAACAGAGTTCGGCTGCCAAGGTCCAAAATTGGATAGCATAGTCTCCCACTGAACAGGACCCTTGTCTGATCTGAAGTAAGTCATTTGCTGCCGAGCTTGAATCTCCAGGCTCAAAGATTTATTTTATTTTTATTTATTTATTTAAGTTTTTTATATACCAACATGTCAAGACGGTGGTCCCATCAATGCTGGTTCACAAGAAACAGGGGTGAAATTATAATAAACTTTACCATTTAAACAATAGTGCAGAAAAGCAGTTACATATAACAAGGAAAACAATAACTTGGAATGAGAGAGGAAATGAAGATCAGATAGTTATATACAAGTATAAATAACATTGTGAAAGGTGGCTATTAACGCTAATGCTAGCGGAGCTTGTTGCATGAAGGGAGTTAGATGGAGTTGGATGGAGTTTAGATGGAGTTGGAGTTAGGGAAGGCCTGTGTGAACAGCCACGTTTTGAGTCTTTTCTTGAATGTGAAATGTTGGGTTCCATTCTAAGATCGGGGGGAATGGAGTTCCATAAGTGTTGGACCGGCTGTGGAGAATGCCCGATCTCTAAGCGTGATGTGTCTGGTAGTCTTGGCTGGAGGTACTTGAAGTGATCCTTTGTAAGCATCTCTTGTCGGTCTTGTGGAATGGTGTAATCGGAGAGGAATATGGAGATCGATTGGGGCTAATTGATGGATGTTTTTGAAAATGGTGAGAATGGCCTTGTAGATTATTCTGAAGTGGATGGGCAGCCAATGGAGGTCCATCAAGATGGGTGTTATGTGTTCTCTTCTCCTGGTGTTGGTGAGTATACGGGCGAGGCATTTTGTACCATTTGTAATGGTTTGGTATGTGATGAAGGGAGACCAAGCATGATGGTGTTACAATAGTCCAGCTTTGCGAAAATGATTGATTGTAGGATCGTTCTGAAGTCATGTGTGTGGAAGAGAGGTCGTATTCTTTTTCAGCACTTGGAGCTTATAAAAGCAGTCTCTGGTGGTTTTGTTGATGTTGGCTTTCAGGTTTAGGTGATTGTCAATTTGAACTCCAAGATCCTCACTGTTGTAGTGCTTGGTACGATAGGATGAGTGTATGTGATGGAACTGTTTTCAGGAGTGATGAGTAGAAGTTCCGTTTTTGATGAATTTATTATCAGGTTGAGACTTGTAAGCAGTTGTTTGATATTTTGGAGGCAGGATTCCCAGTACAACAGTGTTTTTGCGAGCGATTCTTCGATGGGGATCAGTACCTGAATATCGTCGGCGTATAGAAAATGTTTGAGATTGAGGTCAGTGAGAAGTTTACATAAGGGTAACAGATAAATGTTAAACAAGGTAGGAGACAGGGATGAACCCTGAGGGACTCCTACTGCTGCGGGGTGTAGAGAGGATTCTTTATTATGAATTTTGACCCTTATAACCTCTATTGCTGAGGAAGGTTCTGAACCATGATAGGGCAGTGCCTGAGATAACCTATGGCTGATAATTGGTTGATGGAAGGGAGTGATTTGACCGTATCAATGCAGACGAGAGGTCAAGTAGTATCAGAGAGGAAGGCTTGTCCTTTGTCTAAGCCTAGGATGATGTAGTCAGTCATAGAGAGTGAGGAGGGCTTCCGTGCTTAAGGTTTACGGAATCCGGATGTGATGGAATAGAAAGGTTGTTGTCCTTCAATGTGGTTTGAGAGTCGTGAATTTACAATTTTTCCATTATCTTGGCTATGAATGGGAGGTTAGCTATCGGTCTGAAATTTTTAGGATCGTTTGGGTCGAGATTTGGTTTTTTGAGAAGGGGTTTGAGTGAGGCAAGTTTGAGGTTGTCCGGGTAGAGTCCTTGTGTGAGGGAGCAATTTATGATGTCTGCCAGGGTTTTGGAGATAGATTCTGGAATTGCTAGTAGTAGTCTGGCTGGGATGTGATCCGAAGGATGAGAGGATGGTTTCAATTTTCCTTAGGATTCCTTGGATCTCAGCGGATGAAGTTGTGTCGAGTTCTTCTAAACGAGTGTAGTTGAGTTGAGAGGGTTGAGGAGTGGTTAGTGGAACAGTGGGGTTTCGTGGGGAGCTGCGATAGGAGAGTGTTGATTTTATTGTTGAAGAAAAGAGCTAGTTCTTCTGCTTTTGATTGAGCTTGGTCATGTGAGATCTCAGGTTGTTTAACTTGTGTGAGGTTGGCTACATAGCTGAAGAGGGCTTTTGCATCGAAAACAAGGTCGTGTATCTTTGAGGCGTAGTAGTCCCTCTTGGATCTTAGGGTGCTTGATTTGTATTGATGCAGAGATGCTTTGTAGATTGAAAGGGTGTTGGTTCCTGGGTTTTTGCGCCATTTAGCCTCGTTTTTGTCTTAGTTGGAGTTTGAGCTTTCTTAATTCTGCTGAGAACCATGGCTGTCTTTTGGAGGAATTCTGGTGTGGTTTTTTTGTAATAAGAGGGCATAGTTTGTTGGCTATAGTTTCGGTGATTGTGTTCCATGATCGAAGTGCTGCGTTCGGATCTGTCAGGTCCAGTTGGTGGAGTAGTGGAGATAGGTGATTATTAAGGTCTTCTGGGGAGCAGGTTTTCCTGTAATTGAAGGAGGGCAAAGGAATGTAAGCCGGGTTGGTATCTTTTATAGAGAATGAGTAGTTATGAGATAGTGATCTGACCACGGGACCTTTGTGCAATTAGGTTATAGATACTGTCTTGATTGCAGTGTTAACGAAGATCAAGTCTAACGTGTGGCCGGCTTTGTGGGTAGGTTTATTAACTATTTGAGTGAAGCCTAGCGCTGTGAGAGCTGTGAGGAGGGTTTCACAGTTAGGTGATGGGGTAGGGTTATCAACGTGCATGTTGAAATCCCCTAGAATGATGGCTGGCGAGTCAAAGTTGATGAGGGGAAGAGGTTAGTTCAACCAGTGGAGAGGCATCTGATTCCAAGAGTCCTGGGGGAGCATATACGAGGAGGATTTGAAGCTTGTCTGAGGTGAAGAAGCCGAATTCAAGTTTGAGTTGGAATTGGATTGCTGTAGCGAGAATCTGAGGTCCTTTTTAGTTGCTAAGAGAATGCCTCCTCCCTTTTTTTTATGACGAGGTAGCGAGAAGAAGTCGTACGCCTCTGTAGGTAGTTGATTAATTATTGCTGTGTCTGATGGTTTTAACCATGTTTCGGTGATTGCACATATCTCCGGTTTCACATCGATGAGGTAGTCATTCAATATTACAGACTTTTTCGTAAGGGATTGAGCATTGAAGAGGCTTAAAGAGAAAAGGGTGAGGCCTAGCAGTTGTGTGGAAGGAGTGACTAGAATTGAAGAGAGGGATTTAAGGTTGTGTTGTTGGGCAAGTCGGAGAGAAGTTCCTTTTAGGTGGAGTATTATGTTGGAGAATTGGAATTGTGAAAAATGGGGCCATTTGTGCGGTCTATGTTGGTATGAATGTTTGTGGCTTGCTGGAGCGGCTAGATGAATGCTGGACGCTTGCTGGAGCGGCTGGATGAATGCTGGACGCTTGCTGGAGCGGCTGGATGAATACTGGACGCTTGCTGGAGCGGCTGGATGAATGCTGGACGCTTGCTGGAGCGGCTGGATGAATGTTGGACGCTTGCTGGAGCGGCTGGATGAATACTGGACCTTGCTGGAGCGGGCTGGATGAATGCTGGACGCTTGCTGGAGCGGCTGATGAATACTGGACGCTTGCTGGAGCGGCTGCAGCGGCTGGAGCGGCTGGATGAATACTGGACGCTTGCTGGAGCGGCTGCAGCGGCTGGAGCGGCTGGATGAATACTGGATGCTTGCTGGAGCGGCTGGATGAATGCTGGTCGCTTGCTGGAGAGCTTGCTGGCGAGGCGGACTTTTATTCCCTATGGCTGAGGCGGTTAAATCTGTATCTTTGCTGGCTGTTGCCTTTGTTGAAGATTTGGTTATTCCGCGGGTATGGCTCGGGGCCTCCTAGGGGGCTCTACGAAGGGGCGAGACAAAGGGGCAGGCCCCTTTGTCGCGCACCTTCGGCGCGCGACGCTCGGCGCGTGGCGCCTAGCAGGGTAGGATTTAAAGCCCTGCCGGGCTCTCTCTGGTTGGCTGCCTTCAGTTGCAGGGCGGGCCTAGGCGCGTATTTGTGTTTTGTTTTAGGTTTTCCTTCGCCGGAAAAGGCCTCGGCGATCGCGGCTGGTCGTCGGGGTCCCCCGGGTGGGGGGGGCCGAAAACTGACCTGACCTTCCCCGGTGGGGCTTCCGGCGCCGGCCGCGCAGGTCTTCGGGTCGCCGCGTGGAGGAGAGAGGAAAGAAAGAGGGCGCCGAGCAGGGTAGGATTTAAAGCCCTGTCCGGGCTCTCTCTGGTTGGGCTGCCTTCAGTTGCAGGGCGGGCCTAGGCGCGTATTTTGTGTTTTGTTTTTAGGTTTTCCTTCGCCGGAAAAGGCCTCGGCGATCGCGGCTGGCGTCGGGTCCCCCGGGAGGGGGGGGCCGAAAACTGACCTGACCTTCCCCCGGTGGGGCTCCGGCGCCGGCCGCGCATGTCTTCGGTCGCCGCGTGGAGGAGAGAGGAAAGAAAGAGGGCGCCGAGCAGGGTAGGATTTAAAGCCCTGCCGGGCTCTCCTCTGGTTGGCTGCCTTCAGTTGCAGGGCGGGCCTAGGCGCGTATTTTGTGTTTTGTTTTAGGTTTTCCTTCGCCGGAAAAGGCCTCGGCGATCGCGGCTGGCGTCGGGGGTCCCCCGGGTGGGGGGGGCCGAAAACTGACCTGACCTTCCCCCGGTGGGGCCTTCCGGCGCCGGCCGCGCAGGTCTTCGGTCGCCGCGTGGAGGAGAGAGGAAAGAAAGAGGGCGCCGAGCAGGGTAGGATTAAAGCCCTGCCGGGCTCTCTCTGGTTGGGCTGCCTTCAGTTGCAGGGCGGGGCCTAGGCGCGTATTTTGTGTTTTGTTTTTAGGTTTTCTCTTCGCCGGAAAAGGCCTCGGCGATCGCAGCTGGCGTCGGGGTCCCCCGGGTGGGGGCCGAAAACTGACCTGACCTTCCCCCGGTGGGGCTCCGGCGCCGGCCGCGCAGGTCTTTCGGTCGCCGTGTGGAGGAGAGAGGAAAGCTGAGATGAAATTCTTTCAGAAATCGATCAGATTATTTAAAATGGGATAGTCCTCTCCCATAATGGTGATGCCCAGGCAAGCACTGGACCTGCTAATAAGGATAAAATGAAGGTGACTTTGGTCTTATCTGAAGAGAATAGTGAGGCTTGGAGTGAGAAATGCATCAGGCATTGGTTTATGAACCTCGACATTGCAGTGGAGCTCCATTAAAGCAAGGAGGAGGTGGGAGACATAGGATGGCGGATGGTGGTGTGGCAGCAGAAGCAGTCCCTGAAGGAGCCAGGGCTAATTTGTCCATGAGAGCGGCTAACCATTCCAGAACTCCTTTTACTTGATCAAGTACTCCTTGCTGTTGTTGGATTCAGGAGGCTAATCCTGGAATGGCTTGTAGGGCGATCAGATCTACGGGTTCCATGGCCTCGGCTAACTGTTATGCCCCTGATAGTGGAACCAATGTAGAAGACCGCCTTACCTTGTTCTAGTAAGATGTTCAGGAATCTGATAGGCAGTCCCGGTCGAGGGCAGGCAGCAGAGAGACAACAGGAATCCAGCAGAGCTCCAGTACAAGCAAACCTGTAGCCGAGGCACTGCTGTGCTGTAGAGCTCCCCTAAAATAGAGCTTTTTCCTGCACTTTGCGGGAACTTCCGCCGGCAGCTGACGTGAAAAGGGGGCAGGGTCAATCCGCGAGTCGTGCGGTGCCGCGCCGAGTCGGGTGCTGCAGTCAGGCAGTGGCACGGGAGCTTGCTGAAGCCTTGCTACAGGTAACACACAGAACATCACAGGATGCTTTCTTGATTCCGGGGACGAACAGCCTCCTATACGCCTTCCCACCAATTCCGTTGAGTTCACGCACGATTCAGAAATGTATAGCAGACAAAGTGGATTTAATTCTCATCGTGCCTGCTTGGCCGAGACAACAGTGGTATGCTTATCTCTCAATCAGTCCACCGAATCCACTAATCAACAACCCCTTTCTACTTTCTCAGGACAAGGGGAATCTCATACACCCCATGCAATCATCTCTTCACTTAACGGCATGGAGATTGAACGGGAAGTACTGAACGAACTAATTCTCCCTCCCAATATCACAGATGTTTGGAAAGCAGCCAGAAAGCCTTCTACCAGAAGGAATTATGCTTTCAAAGGGAAAAGATACTCGAATTGGTGCAACCAGCAGAGGGTTAACCCTTTTCAATGTCCTCCGCAAACACTTCTATCCTACTTGCATAGCTTATCCCTCTCAGGACTAGGAGTTACAATCAATCCATGTTCACCTCAGCACAATAGTAGCTTACCATCTCAATGAATAACGGATCTTCCATTTCTTCTCATCCTCTGATTTCAAAATTCATGAAAGGTTTAAATCACTTACACCCGCGGGATGTAAATCCCATGGGATGTAAATCTGGTCCTAGAAGCTCTGATGAAACCTCCATTTGAACACATGTCATTCTCATTGTTATTTCTGACCTGGAAAGTTCTCTTCTTGGGTGGCCATCACCTCGGTGAGAAGAATAAGTGAACACCAAGCACTAGTGATCAACTTCCCTTATCTACAGTTTCATCATGATATAGTCTTATTACGGACTCACCCTTCCTTTCTACCAAAAGTTGTCTCATCCTTTCATTTGAAAGAAGCAATCTCCTTACCAGTCTTTACTTGAAACCACACTCTTCAACCCTAGTCTATAAGAGAGCTTTAGCCTATTACAAAAACAGGACTCAGCCCATCAGGCGTAGCTCTCAATTATTTGTCTCGTTTAACCCAAATAATCCAGGACAACCAGTCTCTAAAAGGACTATATCAAACTGGCTAACGGCTTGCATCCAGTTCTTGCTACTCCCAAAGTTGATTTCTCTACCGACTCCAGTTAGAGCTCACCAGATCACAACCACAGCCACTTCAATAGCACATATCCAGGGCATGCCCATTCAAGACAGCTACAAGGCAGCAACCTGGTCTTCCATTCACATTTTCACTTTGCATTATTGCCTAGACCTTGCTGGGGTCGGCAATTCTACATAATGTTAAAAACTTGTTATGGCTGTCCACAATCCAGAGGTTGCTGTTTAAAAAAAACAAAAAACAAAAAAAAAAACCAACCTTCTGTGCTCAACCTATGTGCTTTGGACTCCCATGCTGCATAGCTAAATGCCCTGCTTATCGACGGAAAAGAGCAAGTTTGATTACAGTAAACTGTGTTTTCCGTAGATAGCAGGGAATTTAGCCATGCAATCCCTCCTGCCTCCTTGGACAGCCATTCCTTTTCAATACCTACACTCACATTTAGCTTGGAAAAACCAACTGAGGTGACGGCTCGAGGAGCACGGGAATGCCGGTGCATCCGCATGTCAAAGCTCTTCGTGCTGAGAGAGAAATCTCCGCCTCATGATATCATGGATGATATCACCCACGCTGCATGGCTAAATTCCCTGCTATCTACGGAAAACACCGTTTACGGTAAGCAAACTTGCTTTTACTTTTGTATGGTTCTGACTTGTGCAAACTAAAAAAAAAAAAGTTCTTCTAGAACAAAGTTTTATGAGACTAAATTGTATTAGCTCACTATTTTCTTTAAATAATGTGACCTGTTTTATATAGTTGCTCTGAAAGGTCTTGTGAGCAATATTGTAATAGTTCACATTTTTCTAGAATATGATTGTACAGTCTTGGGAATATCTAGTTACACTGTTTTCTCACAGGACAAGCAGGATGGTAGTCCTCACATATGGGTGACATCATCAGGATGGAGCCCAATCACGGAACACTTTTGTCAAAGTTTCTAGAACTTTGACTGGCCCCTACTGGGCATGCCCAGCATGGCACTGACCCTGCAGCCAGCAGGGGTCCCCCTTCAGTCTCTTTTTTTCTGCGCAGCTGTAGACACACAGGTTATGGAGCTCTCTTGAGATTCCAGACAGGAATTTTCCTCACGGAACTTCTTTAAAAATTTTCAAAAAATTCTACCCCATAGGGTTCTCCCTATCGATATCCGTACTCTGCGGTCGAAAGGTAAGGCTTTACCCTCATTTGTGGTCGATTTCCGTCAACTTTTTCCCTTTGGGGCCTACTGGCCATCGATTGCACCGCGGCAAAATTTTTGTTGAAGCCATGGTGTCGGGTTTTCATCGGTGCCCCGATTGTCCTCGGACAATGTCCATCACAGATCCGCATAGAGTTTGTGTATTGTGCTTGGGGTCCAACCATGATACCCTAACTTGCACCAAATGTGCACAAATGTTGCCGAAGGGCCTTAAAGCCCAATTAGAGAAGATGGAGTTTCTTTTTCATTCAAAACTCCTGACTCCATCGACCGCTTCGATTTCGTCTGAGCCGGTGCCATCGACCTCTCGCCATCAGCGAGACAACGGTGCTGCTAGATCGGCATCGACTACTCCAAAGGTGTCGATTTCTTCCTCATTGCCTCAGGAGAAGGACCGAGGAGAACATTGTGAAAAGCATTGACACCAGCATCAGAAAGCTCAGTCCGTCGAACCAGGCAAGCTCCCGGCATCAACAGAGACACCGCCAAAGAAATCCCATCCAGAGAAGGCCCCATCCTCCTCTGCGACAGGGTCACCAAGGTGTTCCCCACTTTCACCAGTGGACTCTCCGGCTATGCCAGTGCTACCTCCTACTCTGGTGCTGGTGTTCCACGCCCCAGGTTTCCGCGAGGAATTAGATCGGATGATCCAAGAGACCATCGGTATAGCACTGCAGGGCTTCCAGCCTCCATTGACGCAGATACCGGTGCCCATGCCGATCAACGATCCGATTCCCATGGTGCTCGCACCGCTACTGGTACACTGGATTTGTTGCTTGGTGCCCTTCCACCGCTGGAACTGAGGACACCGGTATGTCCTCTTCCTTCGATGCCGATACCTATGTCATCAGAAGACGAAGAAACACCGATACCCATACCACCTTCTAGAATTCTGCCACTGACTCATCCATCGATGTTGCCAGTTCCATCGGTGCCACCATCAATGCCGTCGGTGCCTCCATCGATGCCGTCTGTGCCACCTCTGATGTCGTCGATGCCTAGGCTGGGCCCTTCGGGATTAACACCATTCTGGGAGCTTGTTACCTGCATCCTCTTCTTCTTTGACTCGCACTGACCCGATCCGGCCCCCTTGCACTGTCCATCGCCGGAGTCAACCCAGGGAGGAGTCTACCGGGACAGGCCCTCCTCCGGCCGACAACGCAGACTGACGCCACCCTAGCTCAACAAAGTTGCGCCGGTGACCTCACTCCGGCACGACCTCACCAGATTTAAAGCGCTAGCAGGCTCCCAGGTGCCGCGTGCCGGCATCGTGCGCCAAAGGTGCGCGACAAAGGGGCCCGCCCCTTTGTGCGCCCCTTGGTGCTTCACCGAATTCGGGATTATTGCTTAAAATAACTTTCCTATATCAGTTTTCTCCTCCCCAGCTTCCACCCGATCGGGGTTTACCCTCTCACCCTCTCTTGCTACTCGCTCCTCACGCACCTCCAGTCGTCACAGCAGCTGGAGAACGAGATGAAAACCAGACGCCATGGCTTCAACAAAAATTTTGCCACGGTGCGATCGATGGCCAGAAAGGGGAAGACACCGCACGGACCGCGTTTTTGAGAGGCCTGCCATTCAGCGTACCCCTTATGAGCCACTCCGTTCAACCATCCAGCATTCACCTATAACAGCAACCAATGTACAATCCCCCCACCGGCAACCTCCAAGCACACCTTCTCTTCCAACAAACATACATAACTTGTGTTCCTCCAGCACTCATCTTGCACCGGTTTCTTCCCAGCGATCACCCAGCACCTGTCTCTTCCCAGCGATCAGCCAGCACTCGCCTCTTCCAGTGACCAGCCTGCTCTCATCTCTTCCTGCAATCATCCAGCACTCTCCCCTCCAGCAAACAGCCAGCAATGTCCAGCACCCTACCCTACAGCAAACATCCACTCTCCCCTTCAGCAAACATCCAGCACTCATTTTTAACAGCATTCATCCAGAAACTCTTCTATACCAGCAATCATTCAACACTCATCAATACCAGCAATCATTCAACACTAATCTTGCACCGGTTTCTTCCCAGCAATCACCCAGCACTCGCCTCTCCCAGTGATCATCCTGCTCGTCATCTCTTCCTGTGATCATCCAGCACTCTCCCATCCAGCAAACAGCCAGCAAACAGGAACACCACTTTTCTATACCAGCAATCATTCAACACTCAACTATCCATAAATCATCCAACACCCTTCTCTTCCAGCAAACATCCAACACCCTTTCCCCGCCAACAATCTCATCCAGCAAACATCCAGCACCCTTCTCCACAAGCAATCATCTAGCGCTCTTCGTCTCCTGCACTCAATCACCCTGCTATCATCACTCCCAGCAACCTTCCATCACTCATCTCCTCTAGCAACTATACTTCGCTCCACGATCCTAACCATCATCCATATTACTACAAAAAGACAACATGCTACAAACCTACCCCATCCCTATTATCCCAAGTTCACCCCTCAACAGAGCCATTCCACCCATGCTCAATCTTCGCTCAAAGAGATCACTGATTCCAATTATGATCTCCCCTTTAACCCAATTCCTAGGTCTGTCTTTAATCACTTTAACCCTTCTCAACTCTCAATCCCTCTCAAAAAAATCTCATTTGCTCAACGACCACCTCCTAGACACCCAACCGGACATCTGTGCCATTACCGAAACATGGCTGAAAAACACTGATACTGCCTTAATTAATCAACTACCAATACAATTATATGATTTCTTCTCTATCCCAAGACCTAAAAAAAGAGGGGGAGGAATAATGTTAGCAGCAAAAAAAAGAACTGAGACTATCCCAACAAGCCTTCAAATCGACGACCAAACTGGAAATCGGTCTATTCAAATCCACCCAGCTTCAAATCTGCCTTATATATGCCTCCCCCGGGGCTCTTAGAATCAGACCCCCTCTCCACTCATTGAAATTATAGCCAAACACATCAACACTAACTCCCCAGCTATCATTTTAGGAGTCTTCAACTTCCATGTTGACTCCCCTTCTCCCTCAACCAATTGCGAAGCCCTTCTCTCCTCATTCCAGGCTATGGGATTCAAACAAATTATAAACAATCCCACGCACAAGGCAGGCCATACGCTAGACCTTATATTCACGAATGAAACCATCTCGCCCACCTCCCCGCCTACTTGTACCCCTATCCCCTGGTCAGATCACTCTCTGATAGTTACAGAATTATCAATAAAACAAAAACAGACTCCCATTGTCTCCAAATCCTCTATCCAGTTCAGGAAACCATGTTCCATGGATGCTCTCAGCAATAGCCTTACCAAAGACCTAACTAACCTGGACCTCTCCGATGCCGACACTGCTATTAATTCTTGGCTAAATATCACGCATTCAATAGCAAACAAAATCTGCCCCACATCTTCCAAAGTTATCAATCCAGCCCGCTCTAACAAAAAACCCTGGTTTTCAACAGAATTAAGAAAACTCAAACAAGACTTGCAACACAAAGAATAACACTGGCGGAAGGATCCCTCCCCTATCTCACATGCGTCTTACAAAACTACAATGAACTATTATAGGACCGCCATTCTTCGCACTAAACGGGATTTCTACGCCAAAAAATTACACGGCTTCCTATACGACCCAAAAACTCTTTTCTCATATGTTGCAGCTCTTACCACCCCTGTTCCCCCCACCATCCCGGAAGAAGAAGCCCAAAACAAATCTACAGAGTTGGCAATCTTCTTCGGCAACAAAATTAAGAATTTACTTGCTCCTCTGGCATCATCCAACTCTTCTTCAAATAGCCTGCCCTCCACCTAGCCAAAATTACTCCCCAACTATCCACAGACAGAAACTAGAATCCTTCGAACCCACATCATCCTTGGAAATCGAATCGATAATCAAGAATATGAAGCCTTCATCACACCCATTGGACCAAATACCCACCAAACTCCTTCTCACCATTCCCAATACCATTGCTAAACCTCTGGCCGACATCATTAATTGCTCCCTCATTCAGGTACTGTTCCTGACTCGTTAAAAATTGCTTCTCTGAAACCTCTACTGAAAAAAACCCAACCTGGAACCCAGCCAACCCTGGAAATTTCCGCCCCCATTGCAAACTTACCTTTCATAGCCAAGCTAATGGAAAAGCTAGTTAACATCCGACTCACAGACTACCTTGACTCTCACAATATTCTCTACCCTTCTCAATTCGGATTCAGGAAACGCCTAAACACAGAATCTCTCCTTCTTTCATTAACAGACAACATCCTGATGGGCCTTGACAAAGGCCAATCCTACCTTCTAGCTCTCCTCGACATTTCAGCTGCGTCGACACTGTAAATCATTCAATCCTCATCAACTGTCTAAAGGAAATAGGCATTTTTCTGGCCTCTGCACTTCTCTGGTTCAATCCTCTTTACAACAGGTACTACAAAGTCAAAATAAATGACAAAGAATCCCACCCAGTCCCTTCTAAACAAGGAGTACCACAAGGTTCATCACTCTCTCCTACCCTGTTTAATATTTATCTACTTCCGTTATGCCAATTACTCAATAGCCTGAACAGCCCTCAACCTCACCCACTATATATATGCTGATGACGTGCAGATACTAATCCCCATTTCGGACCCCATCTCCACTACACTAACTTTTGGAACAATTTCCTGCCACTCCATCAAACCTCCTTCTCTCGAGTCTCAACCTGGTTCTCAATACGTCCAAAACAGAACTCCTTGTCATCTCCCCTAGCAACAATAACCCCGTCACCAACAACGCAACCATATCACTAGCAAGCCAGGTGAGAGACCTTGGGGCCCATCCTAGACTCCAGATTGAACTTCAAAAAGTTCATTAATACCACAACTAAAGAATGTTTCTTTAAGGCTACTCCTAACTTCCATGATTTCCGTTCAGTTCTTCAAGCTATACTGTTTCAAAGATTGACTACTGCAACGCCACTACTACTCGGTCTCCCCGCCTCTTCTACTAAACCTCTACAGATGCTGCAAAACACAGCGGCCAGGATTCTTACAAACTCATGTTGTAAGGACCACATCACACCAGTCCTAAAAATCCTACACTGACTACCCATCCACTATAGAATACTCTTCAAGACTCTTACTATCATTCACAAATCGGTCTACCAGCAATCCTCACTCCAACTCTCCATCCCTCTTGAGCTTCATGCTTCCACAAGGCTGATCAGATCCGCATACAAAGGTTCTCTCCAGGCTCCCCCAAACAAATCCTCGGTCCACAACTCCATTCATAAACTAGCACTTTCAACAGCGGGTCCGCTCCATTGGAATTCTCTTCCCCCAGATATAAGCCAGGAACAATGCCATCTATCCTTCAGAAAGAAACTGAAAACCTGGCTGTTCGCCCAAGCTTACCGTTGAAGGAGTCTCTATCAACCAATATTGACTCTCACCTTCCTACCCATTCCCTATCTCCTCCCTCCCCCCCCTGCTCCAGTCCCTGCCTTGCCACCACCCCCCGTTTACCTCCCCTGTTCCTCCTTCCTCAGGAAATGTTATGTTAATAACTGCCTATGATAAATCACCAGCCGAATTCAGCAACCTTGTTAACCTTTATATGTCTCGCTACTTAATTGTTTTTCGTTGACTATTTTCAGTACTCTCTAGTTGTATTAGTTTGAAATCTTTCCTTTCTTCCAAAGCCCATGTTTATGCTCCCTGTTTAATGTAACTTTATCTTCTATATAGTTGTTAATTGGTTTCCCCTAGTTTCATTGTAAACCGGTACGATAAGACTTTCTCTTGAGCATCGGTATATTAAAAGAATTTAAATAAAATAAATAAATTCTCACAGGACAAGCAGGATGGTAGTCCTCACATATGGGTGACATCACAGGATGCAGCCCAATCATGGAACACTTTGTCAAAATTTCCAGAACTTTGACTGGACCCTACTGGGCATGTCCAGCATGGCACTAACCCTGCAGCCAGCAGGGGTCCCCCTTTAGTCTTCTTTTTTCCACGCAGCAGTAGCCTCGTGGTAAAGGAGCTCTGCAGAGATTCCTGACAGGAATTTTCCTCACGGAATTGCTAAAAGTTAAAGGAGGGATCCCTGTGGGGCAAATTAACTTTTTTCAGACCACGGTAATCTCCGGTAAGTTTTTACCTGTTTTCCTTCGAGTTTGGCCCTTGCAGCCTACTGGCCATCGACCGTACCGCGGCTCGATTTTTTCCATGCCCATGGCATGGGGTTTCCGTCGGTGCCCAGACTGTAATCACACCATATCCATCACAGACCCCCATAAAGTCTGTGTTATGTGTCTAGGATGCGAACACGATGTCTTGACCTGCACCAAATGTGCCCTGACGACACCAAAAGGTCGCAAGGCCAGAATGGAGAAGATGGAACTTCTCCTTCCGTGCTCAAAACCCCGACTCCGTCCATTGCATCGACGTTGTCGGAACTGGCACCGTCAACTTTGCGCCAGCATCGACCATCGACAGGTGACAGTCCAGCCTCGACGATATTTCGGCCTGCGACATCCTCTACTCCCCCTCAGGACAGAGGGGATCGTAGAGACAAACATCGCCATCAACACCGTAAGTCTCAGACCATCGAGGGAGTGAAATCATCGACCCTCACCATCGTCCGAGCCGCCGAAGAAACCCCGTCCAGAAAAGGAACCGACTTTTTGGTGACCGGGGATCGGGAGCCGCGACTCTGCCTTTAATGGTGGTCCCTCCGGCTATGCCTCTGCCTCGTTTCTTCTGTTCCGGAGCCAGGGCTGCTTGCTCCAAGGTCTCCGAGAAGAACAGGCTGCCATTGACAAGGCGATGCAATGACTCCAGGTTCCTCCGGCACCGACACCCTGGTACCGATTGCGGAACCATCCCCTGACCCGATTCCGGCAGCGTTGGCACCGCTGCTCTCCAGGATGGAAGTGCTCATTGCTGCTTTTCCACCGATGGACCCCGGGTCTCCGATGGCTCCGGTGCACTCCCCGCTTTCATTGTCATTGGGAGGAGAAAACACCGTTCCGCATCCCTCCATCAGGAGTTTCTGCCTCAGCCATCGATGCCGATACGTTCCTCACCACCGATCCAACCATCGGTGCCAATACTTCCGTCTGCGCCCACCGAGCCATCCATCGATGCCTCCGATAATTCCTCCGATTCCTTCAGAGCCTAGATCAGGACCTTCAGGTAGCCAACCACCCCCATCCCCCTCTAGTTCCTAGAGGAGCAGGTGCTGATCCCTACAACACCTGGTCTGATGATTCCTCCCCAGACACCGATGATTTACCTTCACCCACTGAAAGTAGGAAGTGTTCTCCTCCAGAGGACCTCTCCTTTATAAATTTTGTTAAGGAAACTTCTGAATTGGTTCCCTTCCAATTGCAGACTGAACAGGATGACAGACACCAGATGTTGGAGTTGCTCCAATTCTTAAAAAACATAGAAACATAGAAATGACAGCAGAAGAAGACCAAACGGCCCAACCAGTCTGCCCAGCAAGCTTCACACATTTTTTTTCTCTTACTTATCTGTTTCTCTTAGCTCTTTGGTTCTATTTCCCTTCCACCCCCACCATTAATGTAGAGAGCAGTGATGGAGCTGCATCCTAGTGAAATATCAAGCTTGATTAGTTAGGGATAGTAGGGGTAGTAACCGCTGCAATAAGCAAGCTACACCCATGCTTATTTGTTTTGCCCAGACTATGTTATTCAGCCCTTATTGGTTGTTTTTCTTCTCCCCTGCAGTTGCGCAGAGAGCTATGCTGGATATGCGTGATGTATCAGTTTTTCTTCTCCCCTGCCGTTGAAGCAGAGAGCTATGCTGGATATGCGTGATGTATCAGTTTTTCTTCTCCCCTGCCGTTGAGGCAGAGAGCTATGCTGGATATGCGTGAAGTATCAGTTTTTCTTCTCCCCTGCCATTGAAGCAGAGAGCTATGCTGGATATGCGTGAAGTATTAGTTTTTCTTCTCCCCTGCTGTTGAAGCAGAGAGCTATGCTGGATATTTGGTTTGGGGTAGTAACCACCGTAACAAGCCAGCTACTCCCTGCTTTGTGAGTGCAAATCCTTTTTTCCACATTTCCTCTTGCTGTTGAATCTTAGAGCGATGTTGGAGTCACAGTAACCATGTGTATGTTTATTGAATAAGGGTATTATCTCCAGGCAGTAGTTGTCGTTCTGGCAAGCCACCCACTCTTCATTGACAGCCTCTTGACTTTATGAATCCACAGTGTTTATCCCACGCCCCTTTGAAGTCCTTCACAGTTCTGGTCTTCACTACTTCCTCCGGAAGGGCATTCCAGGCATCCACCACCCTCTCCGTGAAGAAATACTTCCTGACATTGGTTCTGAGTCTTCCTCCCTGGAGCTTCAAATCGTGAGCCCTGGTTCTGCTGATTTTTTCCTACGGAAAAGGTTTGTTGTTGTCTTTGGATCATTAAAACCTTTCAAGTATCTGAAAGGCTGTATCATATCACCTCTGCTCCTCCTTTCCTCCAGGGTATACATATTTAGATTCTTCAATCTCTCCTCATAAGTCATTTGATGAAGACCTTCCACCTTTTTGGTCGCCCTTCTCTGGACCGCCTCCATCTTGTCTCTGTCTCTTTGGAGATACGGTCTCCAGAACTGAATACAATACTCCAGGTGAGGTCTCACCAAGGACCTGTACAAGGGGATAATCACTTCCCTTTTCTTACTCTATATTCCTCTCTCTATGCAGCCCAGCATTCTTCTGGCTTTAGCTATCGCCTTGTCACATTGTTTCGCCGACTTCAGATCATTAGACACCCTCACCCCAAGGTCTCTTTCCTGCTCCGTGCATATCAGCCTTTCTCCCCCCATCGAATACAGTTCATTTGGATTTCCACTCCCCATATGCATGACTCTGCACTTCTTGGCATTGAATCTCAGCTGCCATATCTTCGACCACTCTTCCAGCTTCCTTAAATCCCGTCTCATTCTCTCCATTCCTTCCGGCGTGTCCATTTTGTTGCAGATCTTAGTGTCATCTGCAAAAAGACATACCTTACCTTCTATCCCTTCCGCAATGTCGCTCCCAAGGAAATAACCTCCATCCCTAGCCACCAGGTTCTTCTGGGTCTCCTCAAGAAGAACTGGGAACATCCTGGCTCCATTACTCCAGTGCATAGAAAAGCTGACACAACCTATTTGGTGCAGTCAGCTCCAGGCTTTCAGAAAACTCAATTGGATCACCAATCTGTAGTTGTTGAATCTGCACAAAAAAGAGCAAAGAGATCAAAGCCCCACACTTCTTTTCCCCCTGGTAAGGAACAGAAGTTTCTAGATGCTATTGGCCGCCGAGTATTCCAAGGCTCAATGCTCATCTCCCGGATTGCAGCTTATCAGCTCTATATGACCCAATATAATCATTTTTAAGCAGATACAAGATTTGACAGATACCCTGCCTCAACAATTCCAAGATCAGCTTCAAACCCTAGTAAATAAGGTTTTGAAGCAGGCACGCATGAGATCAGATCATCCTATGATATCTTTGATACTGCTACCAGAGTATCTGCAGCAGCTATTTTGACAAGGAGATGGGCCTGGCTCAAGTCTTCTGACCTTCGCCCTGAGGTACAAGACAGGTTTTCTGACCTACCCTGTGTAGGATATAATCTACTAGGAGAAAAATTTCAATGGACAGTGGCAGAAATTAAGGACCATCATGAGACTCTCAGACAGCTCTCTCTGATACCTTCTGACTACTCTTCAAAACAGCCCTTCCGAAAGGACTCTAAGAAGTCCTTCTTTCGGCCCGAAGAAGTCCTACCCGCCACTAACCCTTTTCAAAAAGCCCAGTCTCGTCAGACACGGAAACAAAAGCCGCAAGCAGCTTCTCAACCAGGTCCTGCTTCAGGTTTTTGACTTCCACCTAGACAGCAGCAGCCAGCCACCATTGCCTCACATATCAATGGAAGTCCGACTGTGCCATTTCAACAACATATGGCACTCAATTACCTCAGACCAATGGGTACTAGTGATAATTGCCCAGGGTTACCATCTGAACTTTCTCTCCATGCCACCGGACTCCCCACCTCTGCTGACGTGGAGAACATCCGATCACTCCATCCTTCTGGATCAGAGGCCTCCCTCCTTCTCCAATCCAAGGCACTAGAACCCGTACCCTACTCTCAGCACGGCCTATGGTTCTATTCCCGGTACTTTCTAATCCCCCCAAAAATCGGGAGGCGTTAGTCCTATTCTGGACCTACGGGCCCTGAACAAGTACCTCCAGCAGGAGAAATTCAAGATGGTAACCTTAGGCTCGCTTCTTCCTCTCCTACAAAGAGGAGACTGGCTCTGCTCTCTAGACCTCCAGGATGCAGACACTCATATTGCGATAACTCCATCTCATCGCAAATACCTAAGATTTCTAGTAGGCTCAAAGCACTATCAATACTGAGTGCTTCCATTCGGCCTAGCCTCTGCGCCACAAGTCTTCACGAAATGCCTCGTAGTGGTTGCAGCCTTCCTAAGAACTCAGGGTGTTCACGTCTACCCCTATCTAGACGATTAGACTGCCATCGACGTCTCCACGGCCATCGACTCCCGTTCCCTCCCCCGATGATCAAGGGGATCGGAGGAAGAAGCATCGTCATTGACATCGCAAGTCTCGGACCGTCGAGGAATCGAAGTCATCGACCTCGGTACCGTCCGAGCCGCCATCGAAGTCTCGACCAGAAGTGGCACCGTCCACTCCTGTCTCTGAGACACCGAGGCAACCCTCACCCAATCGGGGTTTGGGAGCCGCGATTCCACCGGTGACGGTGGTCCCTCCGGCTCAGCCTCAGCCTCCCTCTTCCGCGGAGCCGGGTCTTGTTACCCCAGGTCTCCGGGAAGAACTGAACTGGCTGGTCCAGGAGGCCATCAACAAGGCGATACAATGGTTCCAGATTCCATCGGCACCGACTCCGGCACCAAGAGTGGAACTGGTCACCGACCCGATTCCAGCAGCGCTGGCACCGCTGCTAGCCCGGATGGAAGCGCTCATGACTGCCCTTCCACCGGTGTGAAACCTGGGTCACCGACGGCACCGATACGCTCCCCGATGGCAGCCTCATCGGGTGGAGAAACACCGTATCAAATTCCTCCTTCAGGAGTTGTCCCATCGATGCCGTGTCGTCCCTCGCCACCGATACATTCTTCGGGGGCAATACGCACATCAGCGCCACCAATGCCTTCGATGCCGGCACCGATGCCTCCGAAGGTATTCTCGATGACCCCGGTGATTCCTTCGAGTTTCTCGGAGCCTCAACCGGGGCCTTCCGGTATCCAACCCCCTCGTGGTCCTACTGGTCAGTTGCCTGATCCTTATGACACCTGGGGTGATGATACCTCCACAGACACCGATGATTTGCCTTCACCACCTTCTCCTGCTGAAAGTAGAAAGCGTTCTCCCCCCAGAGGACCTCTCTTTCATAAATTTTGTGAAGGAAATATCTGAATTGGTCCCTTTTCAGCTTCAGTCTGAGCAAGATGACAGGCACCAAATGATGGAGTTACTCCAGTTTCTGGATGCCCCTAAAGTCATCACTTCCATTCCAATTCATCAGGTTTTTCTGGACCTTCTAAAGAAGAATTGGGAAACTCCTGGATCTGTTGCTCCAGTAAACAAAAAAGCTGACTCTACTTACCTTGTACAGTCAGCACCTGGCTTTCAGAAACCTCAGCTAGACCACCACTCTGTAGTGGTAGAGTCAGCTCAAAGAAAGCTAAAAGGGTGAAGCCATATTCCTCTATACCTCCTACTAAAGAAAACAAGTTCTTAGATAGTATAGGTAGGAAAGTATACCAAGGGGCCATGCTTATTTCCAGAATAGCTTCCTATCAGCTGTACATGACCCAATACAATAGGGTCATTTTCAAGCAGATACAGGAATTCTCAGATACCCTACCAGAACAATTCCAACAACAACTTCAAACCCTGGTAACTAAGGGATTTGAAGCTGGGAAGCATGAGATCAGAACAGCTTATGATATCTTTGATGCTTCCACTAGAGTATCTGCTGCGGCCATCTCGGCACGACGTTGGGCTTGGCTTAAGTCTTCTGACCTCCGCCCAGAAGTTCAGGACAGGCTCTCCGACCTGCCTTGTTTAGGGGATAATTTGTTTGGTGAGCAAATCCAGCAAATAGTTGCTGAATTAAAGGACCATCATGAGACCCTTAAGCAGCTCTCATCAATCCCTTCTGACTTCCCTTCTAAGCAGCCATTTAAAAAGGACTCTAAAAAGTCATTCTTCCGTCCACGGAAGTACTATCCCCCACCAACTAAATCTAGGTCAGCGAGGCCTTACCAAAAACCTCAGCCTCGCCAACCTCGAAAACAAAAACCCGCAGCAGCTCCACAGCCAGGTCTTGTGTCGGGGTTTTGACTTCCAATTAGAGAGCAGATGCTTAATCCCTCTACCAAGTACAAATTAGAAAATACTCGTGATGTCAGCTGAAAACTAGAATCAATACAAAACACAAAAATTCAGCTGAAACGGAACTCTGGTGAAGTAGCGTTGAGCAACCTTCATAAATAGCCTCAGTATATTTGTGGCTTATTGGTTGAAGCCTGTAACATTCCGGGCAAGTATAATCATAGGTTGCAACACGCTTTAGTGGCACCAGTAGGTGCTGAAACTGACACTGACACTGTGCAATTTTAAGAACACTAGTGTGTGTGCACTTATCTTTGTTCGAACGCAGGAGAAGGGCAAGAAAGTCCTGAAGCGTGGCCTCCGACACCGTGGTGTTTCGGAGTCTGTTACTCCTTCATCAGGGACCTTCAGGAAGAGATGAGCCTTCAAATATTTCTGCGTGTAAAGATAAAATAATCAGAGTTCTTATATGCTTTACTGCTAAAGATGCAAGGGCTCGGTTTGGAAATTGAAACTTACTCCGCTGTGTCCCGGTCAGTATGCAAATTCTGAGACGGCGATTATCTGTGCGCTGGAACGAGTGAATATCTTTTAAGAATAAAGCTGAAAAATGCTATAGTTTCTCAATAGTGGTTAAAAATTAACCTGACTTACGTGCACTATACCGTTGTCACCTGCCAACATGCCGTTCAGATACTGACAGCTTGCACGCCCGAGAGGACTTTCTTGCCCTTCTCCTGCGTTCGAACAAAGATAAGTGCACACACACTAGTGTTCTTAAAATTGCACAGTGTCAGTGTCACAGTTTCAGCACCTACTGGTGCCACTAAAGCGTGTTGCAACCTATGATTATACTTGCCCGGAATGTTACAGGCTTCAACCAATAAGCCACAAATATACTGAGGCTATTTATGAAGGTTGCTCAACGCTACTTCACCAGAGTTCCGTTTCAGCTGAATTTTTGTGTTTTGTATTAATCCCTCTACCAAGCATACCAGTAGGAGGTCGATTAAGCCACTTTACAGAGGAATGGCATCAGATCACCACAGATCAGTGGGTGCTAGCGATAATCGCACACGGTTACCACCTAAACTTCCTAACTCTTCCCTCGGACTCTCCACCTCTGCAAGCGTGGAGACTTACCGACCACTCTGTTCTTCTAGAGCAGGAAGTTTCCCTTCTCCTCCAGTCAAACGCTATAGAACCCGTTCCTCTCTTTCAACAAGGACTAGGGTTCTATTCCAGGTACTTTCTGATCCCAAAAAAGTCAGGAGGACTTCGGCCAATCCTGGACCTACGGGCCCTCAACAAGTACCTTCACAGAGAGAAGTTCAAGATGGTAACCCTGGGCTCGCTTCTCCCTCTGCTGCAAAGAAAGGACTGGCTCCGCTCTCTAGATCTAAAAGACGCTTATACCCACATTGCGATAGCTCAAGCTCATCGCAAATACCTCCGGTTTCTAGTAGGCCAAAACCACTATCAATACCGAGTGCTTCCTTTGGCCTAGCATCCGCACCACGAGTTTTCACCAAATGTCTCGTGGTGGTTGCAGCGTTTCTCAGGAAGGAAGGTGTCCACATCTACCCCTACTTGGACGATTGGTTAATCAGGGCCCCAACCCATCAAATTGCTCGGTCCTCCCTGACCCTGACTATTCAAACTCTAATTTCTCTAGGGTTTCTTGTCAATTACGAGAAATCCTCCTTAGTCCCATCTCAAACCTTATCCTTCATTGGGGCAGACTTGGACACTTTACAGGCAAAAGCCTTCCTTCCTCATCAACGACTCCAAACCCTTGTGTCCCTAGCTTGCCAGCTGCAGTCTCAACGCACAGCAACAGCTCGTCAATTTCTAATTCTGCTGGGACACATGGCGTCTTCAGTTTATGTGACTCCAATGGCCCGTCTGGCCATGAGAGTCATGCAATGGACTCTGAAATCACAATGGATTCAAGCCACTCAACCTCTGTCGACCATTGTCCGCATCACCGACGCCCTCCGTCTGTCTCTTGCCTGGTGGAAAAATCAATCCAACCTCCTACAAGGCTTGCCCTTTCACCCACCAGATCCTCAAATAATTCTCACCACCGACGCTTCCAACGTCGGCTGGGGAGCCCATGTAAACGGTCTATAAACTCAAGGATTCTGGTCTCCAGAGGAAGCCAAACACCAGATAAATTTCCTGGAGCTTCGAGCAATCCGATATGCTCTCAGAGCCTTTCAAGATTGCCTCTCAAATCACATCATCTTGATTCAGACGGACAACCAGGTGGCCATGTGGTACATCAACAAACAGGGAGGCACAGGCTCCTTCCTTCTCTGTCAGGAAGCTGCGCAGATTTGGGCAGAAGCCCTCTCCTGGTCGATGTACCTCAGAGCCACCTACTGTTGCGATCCCGGGGCGGTCCCGGGATCGTTGCCTACCCGGTCGCGGCCTCGGTGCCTTCCCGCGTCCCCCAGGCCTCCGGGGACCTCCTCCGCGTCAGCCCCGACATCGGGCAGCTTCGCCCGGGCCTGCAGGGCCCTCTTCTGCTCCGTTTCCGCCCCGCCGGAGCAGCCGGCGTCCTTCGGCGGCTGGCCCCGCCCCCTAGACGTGCGCGCGCGTCTCAGCCTTCAATTTAAAGGGGCCAGCACGGGAAACACTCAGGACTGCCTCCGATGACGTCAGACGCTGCAGGGCTACTTAAGCCCTGCAGCTGCTCTCCTCCAGTGCCTTGCAACGAGGTTCCCAGGTTTACCCTGTCTCCAGTTGCTGCGTTCCTGATCCTCTTGCTTCCCTGTGCTTCCTGATCTCGGACTGGCTTACGGTGACTCTCGGCTCCTGACTCTGGACTGGATTACGACGACTCTTGGCTTCTGACCCGGCGCGGCTTACGGTGTTCCCTCTGGCTCTAGACCTCGGACTGGCTTACGACGACTCCCGGCTCTCGGACCCTGGTGTGGCTTACAGCGATCCTTTGGCTTCTGATCCCGGACTGGCAAGCGACGATTCCCTGGCACACGACTCTGGACTGGTGAGCGACTACCTCGGACTCCATCTGACTCTGCCCCCGCGGGCTCTCCTAAGTCCCAGCGGCCGGGTCCCTACGGGCTCCTCCTGGGGGGACGCCGGCTTCCAGGGTGAATCTCCTAAGTCCCAGCGGCCGAACTCCTACGAGCTCCTCTCGGGGGAGGCCCGGCTTCCAGGCGAAGATCTTCTCACCATCGTACCAGCTTCACCGTTTCGTCCTTCCTTGCCACAGCCCTTGGTCGCATAGGGCTTTCCGGGATCCCACTTCAGCCACTCCGAACTCGGTCCTTGCCGCCTTCCGATCGGGACTTCCGCTGCCACCTCACTCAGCGGCTCGTCATCTGATTCCGATCGGTCCAAGGGTCCACGAATCCAACACCTACTTGCCGGGAGTGGACAATGTCTTGGCAGACAAACTGAGTCGTGTCTTCCAACCACACGAGTGGTCGCTCAATCCATTGGTAGCGACATCTCTTTTCCAGCAATGGGGTCATCCCTACATTGACCTCTTTGCGTCCCCTCAGAACCACAGAGTGGACAATTACTGCTCGCTCATTCGGAGCCAACACTCTCGGCCCCGAGATGCATTCTCCCTAACGTGGACAACCGGTCTGCTGTATGCATTCCCTCCACTTCCTCTTCTGTCGAGGACTCTCGTGAAGCTACGTCAGGACAAGGGAACCATGATCCTGATAGCACCACACTGGCCACACCAAGTATGGTTTCCCATACTTCAGGATCTCTCCATCCGCAGGTACATTCCCTTGGGAACGGACCCGCATCTGATCACTCAAAACGACGGATGCCTCCTCCATCCCAACCTCCAAGCCTTGTCCCTGACGGCATGGATGTTGAAAGGTTAATCCTACAACCACTTAACCTTTCGGATTCAGTTTCTCGTGTCCTGATCGCTTCGCGAAAGCCTTCCACAAGAAAATCTTATTCCTATAAATGGAAAAGGTACACATCATGGTGCACTTCTCAGTCCCTTGATCCCTTTTCCTGTCCAATCCCAAAATTCTTGGACTATCTTTGGCATTTATCAGAATCAGGTCTAAAGACTTCTTCTATAAGAATGCATATCAGTGCGGTAGCCGCCTTCCATAAAGGAATCGGGGATGTCCCTATATCGGTACAACCCCTAGTAACAAGTTTTCTTAAAGGCTTGCTCCATATCAAGCCACCTTTACGTTCTCCGGCCCCTTCTTGGGACCTTAATCGGGTTCTCGGTCGGCTTATGAAACCACCTTTCGAACCTCTTCACTCCTGTGACCTAAAGTACCTCACATGGAAAGTATTATTTCTTTTAGCTGTCACTTCTGCTTGCAGAGTTAGTGAGTTACAGGCCCTAGTCACCTATCCGCCTTACACTAAACTCCTGCAGGACCGGGCGGTACTCCGCACTCACCCTAAGTTTTTACCTAAGGTAGTTTCGGAGTTTCATATTAATCAATCCATCATACTACCTATTTTCTTTCCCAGGCCCCACTTCAACTCTGGGGAACAGACTCTCCATACCCTCGACTGTAAACGGGCTCTAGCATTCTATCTAGACCGTACAGTTGCCCACAGGAAGAGCACTCAATTATTCGTCTCTTTCCATCCCAACAAGTTAGGGCAACCTGTGGGTAAGCAGGCTCTTTCCTCCTGGTTGGCGGACTGCATTGCTTTTTGCTATCAGCAAGCAGGCATTCCTTTTCAAGATCGTGTTAAAGCACACTCTGTAAGGGCCATGGCGACTTCAGTAGCACACCTTCGCTCGGTGCCGCTTCCTGACATCTGCAAAGCTGCCACCTGGAGTTCTCTCCATACATTTGCAGCCCACTACTGCCTGGACAAAGCCGGAAGACAGGATTCCATCTTCGGCCAATCTGTCCTGCGTAACCTTTTTCCAACATGACGTACCAACACCCTTCCGCCTACCTGGTGGGGTGCGGATGTCCTTCCCAAATTCCACCCCAGTTGTTGTGCCTGTTGCACGCCGTTGGGTACATTTGGTGCACTTTCAGACATCCTCAGCTCGGTACTCACCCATTTGTGAGGACTACCATCCTGCTTGTCCTGTGAGAAAGCAAATGTTGCTTACCTGATGTAACAGGTGTTCTCACAGGACAGCAGGATGTTAGTCCTCACGAAACCCGCCCGCCACCCCGCGGTGTTGGGTTCGTTTTCTTATTTTATTTTTCGGCACTGCCTGTAGCTTTGAAACAAGACTGAAGGGGGACCCCTGCTGGCTGCAGGGTTAGTGCCATGCTGGGCATGCACAGTAGGGGCCAGTCAAAGTTCTGGAAACTTTGACAGAAGTTTTCCGTGATTGGGCTCCATCCTGATGATGTCACCCATTTGTGAAGACTAACATCCTGCTGTCCTGTGAGAACACCTGTTACATCAGGTAAGCAACATTTGCTTTCTGTATGCTGGTCTATGCTTTCCTTCAACATACATATAGGCAAAGCTGGTTTAATACAACAGTAACTCCTAATTCTCCCAGATATAAAGTAGTACTGGAAAAACCCCATTAAAAGACGGGCTCCCTAGGCCAGCTACATGGCCCTAATTACCATTCTCAACAGCTGCCATAGTTTAATACAACAACCCTTTTTGCACAGCTACTAGCTCATAGTTTTGTTAACCCCCAAAACATTTCCTTTTCTTCATAGTAATTCCTACTTGGTTCCCAACCACAAAAATAAGTGTTCTCAACATTTAAATAAATCCTTCTACCTTTGCTTCTTCAGTAATAGACCTAGCCACTCTTAATTAACCCATAAAAGTGCTAGACACTCTTATTCAACAAACTTATGTTCTTATGCTGCACAGAAGTGAAAAGGGAAAGAGATATCTTAGAGCTGACTTAGCTTTAGAATAAAGGTATGCCAGGGCACTGTTCTTCCACCTCAGCCTCCTCACCTTCCATTAAGCTCTCCTGAATTGCCTGTCCCTTTCTGGAAGGCTACTCTCTTTATGTGAGATAGACTACCCCTCCATAGGAAGGCCCCGCCTCTTTGTTTCCCTGCCCCCAACCCTTCCTGGGGCTGACTACCAGGGCATCTGGAAATGTAGTTTCCTTTTACTTCCTGCAAAGTCACCCTCCCAGCTGTTGTCTGGAGGCTGCTGGCTCAAGCTCTCTCTCTCGTCGGAGAGAGCTGCTTGCTTTTCCGTCCCTTCAGGGGAACTTTTCCCCTGGTTCCTTCTCCCCAAGGCAGGGGAGAATCTCCCTCTTTCCCCCGAGGAAGCTGGACTTGCTGCAGCTGCTTCTGCCTCACCCCAGGTAAGCCACTTTTAACCTTCTTTGCTGAGGTTCCAGGGCAAGGCACCTGGGTGTGGCAGGAGCAACTACAGTTTGTTGCTTCTCCCTTCCCCATTTTCTTTTCTTTCTTTGTTCCTATTTCTTTAGAGTTTAATTTGGTAGGTTTGTTCTGGTTTGTTCATCTGTTTGTTCCTGGTTTGTTTGCAAGTCTGTTTGTTTGATTGTTCCTTACTTCTTTTATTGAATTGTTTGTCGTGGTTTATCCTTTTGTGTGTTCCTAAGATAATAGTTCCCCCCCCCCCCCCCCCATTTCTTCCTTTTTGTTTGAGTTTCCCTTCCCCCATATCGGCTTTTTTCATCGTGCACAGAACCATAAGAACATGCCATACTGGGTCAAACCAAGGGTCCATCAAGGCCAGCATCCTGTTTCCAACAGTGGCCATTCTAGGTCATAAGAACCTGGCAAGAACCCACAAACTAAGTCTATTCCATGTTACCATTGCTAGTAATTGCAGTGGCTATTTTCTAAGTCAACTTAATTAATAGCAGGTAATGGACTTCTCCTCCAAGAACTTATCCAATCCTTTTTTAAACACAGCTATAATAACTGCACTAACCACATCTTCTGGCAACAAATTCCAGAGTTTAATTGTGCATTGAGTAAAAAAGAACTTTCTATGATTAGTTTTAAATGTGCCATATGCTAACTTCATGGAGTGCCCCCTAGTCTTTCTATTATCCGAAAGAGTAAATAACAGATTCACATCTACCCGTTCTAGACCTCTCATTATTTTAAACACCTCTATCATGTCCCCCCTCAGCCGTCTCTTCTCCAAGCTGAAAAGTCTTAACCTCTTTAGTCTTTCCTCATAGGGGAGCTGTTCCATTCCCCTTATCATTTTGGTAGCCCTTCTCTGTACCTTCTCCATCTCAATTATATCTTTTTTGAGTTGCGGCGACCAGAATTGTACACAGTATTCAAGGTGCGGTCTCACCATGGAACGATACAGAGGCATTATGACATTTTCCGTTTTATTCACCATTCCCTTTCTAATAATTCCCAACATTCTGTTTGCTTTTTTGACTGCCGCAGCACACTGAACTGATGATTTCAATGTGTTATCCACTATGACGCCTAAATCTCTTTCTTGGATTGTAGCACCTAATATGGAACCTAACATTGTTTAACTATAGCATGGGTTATTTTTCCCTATATGCATCACCTTGCACTTATCCACATTAAATTTCATCTGCCATTTTGATGCCCAATTTTCCAGTCTTACAAGGTCTTCCTGCAATTTATCACAATCTGCTTGCGATTTAACTACTCTGAACAATTTTGTATCATCTGCAAATTTGATTATCTCACTCGTCGTATTTCTTTCCAGATCATTTATAAATATATTGAAAAGTAAGGGTCCCAATTCAGATCCCTGAGGCACTCCACTGCCCACTCCCTTCCACTGAGAAAATTGTCCATTTAATCCTACTCTCTGTTAGAAACATAGAAACATAGAAATGACGGCAGAAGAAGACCAAATGGCCCTTCCAGTCTGCCCAGCAAGCTTCACACATTTTTTTCTCTCATACTTATCTGTTTCTCTTAGCTCTTGGTTCTATTTCCCTTCCACCCCCACCTTTAATGTAGAGAGCAGTGATGGAGCTGCATCCAAGTGAAATATCTAGCTTGATTAGTTAGGGGTAGTAGCCGCCACAATAAGCAAGCTACACCCATGCTTATTTGTTTTACCCAGACTATGTTATACAGCCCTTATTGGTTGTTTTTCTTCTCCCATGATGTTGAAGCAGAGAGCCATGCTGGATATGCATCGAAAGTGAAGTATCAGGCACATTTGGTTTGGGGTAGTAACCGCCGTAACAAGCCAGCTACTCCCCGCTTTGTGAGTGCGAACCCTCATTTCTTCTCCCCTGCCGTTGAAGCAGAGAGCTCTGCTGGATGTGTGAAGTATCAGTTTTTCTTCTCCCCTGCCATTGAAGCAGAGAACTATGCTGTATATACATTGAAAGTGACTGTTTCCTGTCTTTTAGCCAGTTTGCAATCCACGAAAGGACATCACCACCTATCCCATGACTTTTTACTTTTCCTAGAAGCCTCTCATGAGGAACTTTGTCAAATGCCTTCTGAAAATCCAAGTATACTACACCTACCGGTTCACCTTTATCCACATGTTTATTAACTCCTTCAAAAACGTGAAGCAGATTTGTGAGACAGGACTTGCCTTGGGTAAAGCCATGCTGACTTTGTCCCATTAAACCATGTCTTTCTATATGTTCTGTGATTTTGGTGTTTAGAACACTTTCCACTATTTTTCCTGACACTGAAGTCAGGTTAACCGGTCTGTAGTTTCCCGGATCGCCCCTGGAGCCCTTTTTAAATATTGGGGTTACATTAGCTATCCTCCAGTCTTCAGGTACAATGGATGATTTTAATGATAGGTTACAAATTTTTACCAATAGGTCTGAAATTTCATTTTTTAGTTCTTTCAGAACTCTGGGGTGCATACCATCCGGTCCAGGTGATTTACTACTCTTCAGTTTGTCAATCTGTTCTATCACATCTTCTAGGTTCACCATGATTTGATTCACTCCATCTGAATCATTGCCCATGAAAACCTTCTCCAGTATGGGTACCTCCCCAATATCCTCTTCAGTAAACACCAAAGCAAAGAAATCATTTAATCTTTCTGCGATGGCCTTATCTTCTCTAAGTGCCCCTTTAACTCTTCGATCATCTAACGGTCCAACTGACTCCCTCACAGGCTTTCTGCTTCGGATATATTTTAAAATGTTTTTACTGTGAGTTTTTGCCTCTATGGCCAACTTCTTTTCAAATTCTCTCTTAGCCTGTCTTATCAATGTCTTACATTTAACTTGCCAATGTTTATGTATTATCCTATTTTCTTCTGTTGGATCCTTCTTCCAATTTTTGAATGAAGATCTTTTGGCTAAAATAGCTTCTTTCACCTCCCCTTTTAACCATGCCGGTAATCGTTTTGCCTTCTTTCCACCTTTCTTAATGTGTGGAATACATCTGGACTGTGCTTCTAGAATGGTGCACATCCTTCATCTATTAAGCCTTAATTGGCCCCTCCGACGTCCCAGGTCTCCTGATCTTCCTTCCCTTTCCTTGTCTACCCACCTCCCCCTTCCCCCTCCCCATCCTTTTGTTATTTTAGTTTTTTCCACATAGTAAAACCCAGGAAGGCTGCGGGTACCAGCGGAGGCCCATTCAGCAGCAACATTAAGGCTATCATAATGAAGAGAGGCCCCCCCTTTTGTCACCACCGGCGGCGGCACCAGTGCCTAGGGACCACCCGGAAAGTCATCATGCCCCGAAAGGGTCCAGCAAGGTGGCGGAACAAAAACTCTACAAAACCCAAGCTCCGGAAGGTAGAGGAGCCTGGGAAGCCAGCTGGGGGACCCTGTGACGAGCTAGGACCCAGGAGTCCAGGTGAAGGGCCTTCTGAAACTTTCCAAAGACCAGCAGATACCGGCGTTGCACAGCTAGTTAAGAAAGTGCAATGGGCCCATTGCCTGGGGCAGTTTGAAGCAGAAGGAACTCCCTCTGCTCCACACACAAGCAGGGCACCCGCTGTGGAGGAGCCCCCTCCCGTGAAGGAGGGCTTCACGGGTGAAGACACATCCCGGCACAGTTCCAGGCTGAGCCAGCAAAACCTGCATGCGATACCCAGGCCGGGGCGGACACCACAACCCATGGCATTACCAGCGAGAGTGGGTCAGCCAATAGACTCCCCTCAGCCAGTGACAATCATAACCACAAGGGGCCTCTCCACCAACCGACCCCCGTACAAGTTCCTGTACTTCCCTTACCGCTGGCCACCGACACCCCGGCGAGACACACAAAGGCTGGAGGTGGGCCTATCCCTCCCCCCACTGCATCCCATGGCACAAGTAGCGGGAACACCAAGGGTACCGGGGATGAAGCTCAAGGAGGGAGGAAGAAAAAGGGGAAGACAAATTGGGTAGAACCGGATCCAGGTACACCTCCCGTTGCTGCCCGGTCGTATGCAGCCGTCGCAACTGGTCCCCTCCCCCACCCCTCCTGTTGGAAACGAGATGAGTAGGCCATGCCCCCCACCCTCAAGTGTCATCACAAAGGGACGTTGCAGCCTCAGCCGGAAACATGCCATCAGGTGCGAGATGCTGGCCACAAACTGCACTAACCTCATCCTCTGGCAACAAATTCCAGAGCTTAATTGTGCGTTGAGTGAAAAAGAATTTCCTCCGATTAGCCTTAGATGTGCTATTTGGTAACTTCATGGAATTCCCCCTGGTCCTTCTATTATCTGAAAGTGTAAATAACCAATTCACATCTATTTACCACCGGTAAATAAAAGGACTGTTGCCACATATCTAGTCCAACACATCGCAGGCTTCCATAAGACTCAATTACCTCATCATTCAGTAGTAGTTGAGTCAGCTCAAAAGATATAAGAATTGTCCACCCTTCTGAGAGCCAGGGCCGTGGAACCAGTTCCCCGACCTCAGCAGGGCAGAGGATTCTACTCCTGTTATTTCCTCATTCCAAAGAAAACAGGAGGCCTACATCTCATACTGGACCTCCGGAACCTCAACAAATACCTGAAAAAAGAGAAGTTCAGTAAGAGGGCACCATGCTACCTTTACTTCAAAAAGGAGATTGTCTCTGTTCTCTGGATCTTCAAGACACTTACGCTCACATTCCCATATTCCCTCCTCATCACAAGTATCTGCGATTCCTAGTAGGAACTCAACATTTCCAGTACAAGATGCTTCCATTCGGTCTTGCCTCAGCACCTCGAGTGTTCACAAAGTACCTAGCGGTGGCAGCTGCCCACTTGCACAAGGAAGGCATGCACGTTTTTCCTTACCTGGACGATTGGCTCATCAGAAGCCAAACAAGACAAGGAGCTCTCAACTCTCTCAAGCTCACAATAACTCTACTCCATTCGTTTGGATTCCTCATCAACTACCAGAAATCCCACTTTACACCATCTCACCTGTTACAATTCATCGGAGCAGAATTAAACACCATAACGTCAAAAGCTTTCCTTCCAAAAGACCATGCACAGACACTTGCCTCGTTATTTTTTTTATTTATTTATTTATTTGTGTTTTTCTATACCGGCATTCACGGGAGTACGTATCATGTCTGTTTACATAAAACAAGGGGTGATCAATACATTATAACTACATAACTAAAACATAAGAGTATACATTACAGGAGTATAAACAAGTGCATGGAAGAGAAAGTTACAATAAAACAGGGGTTATTCTAACTGGGATTAGAGTTAAAGGAAAGATAAACAAGTTTAACAAGAAGTAAAACATTGTAGTGATTGGTTTGTAGTGTCTGATTCAGTTAGAAGAGAATCAGGCTCTCTCCGCGCACGCAAGCAAATAACAGCTCATCAATGTCTCACTCTTTTGGGTCACATGGCATCCACAGTTCACGTCATTCCTATGGCCAGATTAGCCATGAAAGTTACTCAATGGACACTCAGAAACCAATGGATACAAGCCATTCAACCACTGTCCTATACAGTTCAAGTAACTCAGCAACTACGGTCCTCTCTCCTGTGGTGGACAAACATGGACAACTTGCTCAACAGGTCTACCTTTCCAACAACCGATTACGCAAGTGACATTAACTACAGATGCATCCACCTTAGGGTGGGGAGCAAATATTGGCCATTTGCAGACTCAGGGTACTTGGACAAAACTCGAAGCTATGTTTCAGATAAATTTCCTAGAGCTTTGAGCTATATGTTATGCGCTGCATGCGTTCAATGACTGCCTTTCCCACAAGACTGTTCTGATACAAACAGACAAGACAGTTGCATTGTGGTACATCAACAAACAGGGAGGTACGGGCTCGTAGCTCTTTTGTCAAGAAGCCACACAGATTTGGGACTGGGCCCTAACACACTCAGTGCTTCTACAGGCCACTTATCTAGCAGGCATTCCCAACGTAGTGGTGGATCGCCTCAGTCGTCAATTCCAACCACACGAGTGGTCTCTGGATCCAGAAGTGGCGACCAAGATCTGTCAACATTGGGGCCATCCAACAGTAGACCTCTTTGCATCACAACTGAATTACAAAGTTTATTTATTTATTTATTATTTTTATATACCGATATCACACTGGTTTACATTCAGGTACTGTAGGTATTTCCCTATCCCCAGAGGGCTTACAATCTAAGTTTTGTACCTGAGGCAATGGAGGGTAAAGTGACTTGCCCAAGGTCACAAGGAGCAACAGCAGGACTTGAATGCTGGTCTCCTGGTTCATAGTCCACTGCTCTAACCACTAGGCTATTCCTCCTCCCTCAGGCTATTCCTCCTCCCTCAAAGTGGACAATTTTTGCTCCCTGTACAAGCAGAGAAATCGCTTACCCAGGGACGCCTTTGCTAGCCACTGGAACTCAGGCCTTCTATACGCGTATTCCCCGATACCGCTAATAACCAAAACTCTAGTGAAGCTACATCAGGACAACGGGTCCATGATACTCATAGCCTCGTTTTGGCCTCGACAAGTATGGTTCCCCATACTTCTAGACCTCTCGAACAGAGAACCAATTCGTCTGGGCATAGCACCCACTCTCATAACTCAGGATCAGGGCAGGTTGCGTCATCCCAACCTTCAATTCCTATCCCTGACAGCATGGATGTTGAAAGCTTGATTTTACAACCTCTCAATCTTTCAACTAATGTCTCTCAAGTGCTTGTAGCTTCACGTAATCCCTCTACACAAAAGAACTATCGTGCTAAATGGAAAAGGTTTACCACATAGTGCACACAAAACAATATTGACCCTTTTTCCTGCACTACATCATCTTTATTAGGCTATCTATGGCATCTCTCAGACTCTGGTCTCCAGACCTCATCTGTAAGAGTACATTTAAGTGCAATCTCAGCTTATCACAATACCATCGGAGATGCACCAATATCAGTGCAACCCCTCGTTAGCAGATTAATGAGAGGTTTAATTCAACTTAAACCTCCACACTGACCACCAGTCACAGAATGGGACCTTAATGTAGTCTTAACACGGCTCATGCGTTCTCCTTTTGAACCCATGGATTCCTGTGATGTTAAATTTCTCACTTGGAAGTCTGTTTTCTTAATAGCCATTACATCTGCTAGAAGGGTTAGCGAGTTACAAGCACTTGTCACATACTCACCCTACACAAAATTCCTACATGATTGAGTGGTACTCCAAAATTTCTTCCCAAGGTAGTTACGGAATTCCACTTGAATCAAGCCATCATCTTGCCTACTTAAGAACATTAGAACATAAGAAATTGCCATGCTGGGTCAGACCAAGGGTCCATCAAGCCCAGCATCCTGTTTCCAACAGAGGCCAAAACCAGGCCACAAGAACCTGGCAATTACCCAAACACTAAGAAGATCCCATGCTACTGATGCAATTAATAGCAGTGGCTATTCCCTAAGTAAAATTGATAAATAGCCATTAATGGACTTCTCCTCCAAAACTTATCCAAACCTTTTCTGAACCCAGCTACACTAACTGCACTAACCACATCCTCTGGCAACAAATTCCAGAGCTTTATTGTGCGTTGAGTGAAAAAGAATTTTCTCCGATTAGTCTTAATTGCGCTACTTGCTAACTTCATGGAATGCCCCCTAATCCTTCTATTATTCGAAAGTGAAAATAACCGAGTCACATCTACTCGTTCAAGACCTCTCATGATCTTAAAGACCTCTATCATATCCCCCCTCAGCCGTCTCTTCTCCAAGCTGAAAAGTTCTAACCTCTTTAGTCTTTCCTCATAGGGGAGCTGTTCCATTCCCCTTATCATTTTGGTCACCCTTCTCAGTAACTTCTCCATTGCAGTTATATCTTTTTTGAGATGCAGCGACCAGAATTGTACACAGTATTCAAGGTGTGGTCTCAGCATGGAGCGATATAGAGGCATTATGACATTTTCCGTTCTATTAACCATTCCCTTCCTAATAATTCCTAACATTCTATTTACTTTTTTGACTGCTGCAGCACACTGAACTGACGATTTTAAAGTATTATCCACTATGATGCCTAGATCTTTTTCCTGGGTTGTAGCTCCTAATATGGAACCTAACATTGGGTAACTACAGCAACGGTTATTTTTCCCTATATGCAACACCTTGCACTTGTCCACATTAAATTTCATCTGCCATTTGGATGCCCAATCTTCAAGTCTTGCAAGGTCCTCCTGCAATGTATCACAGTCTGCTTGTGATTTAACTACTCTATGTGGAGTACCTCAGGGATCTGTATTGGGACCGGTGCTTTTCAATATATATATATAAATGATCTGGAAAGGAATACGACGAGTGAGGTTATCAAATTTGCGGATGATACAAAATTATTCAGAGTAGTTAAATCACAGGCAGACTGTGATACATTACAGGAGGACCTTGCAAGACTGGAAGATTGGGCATCCAAATGGCAGATGAAATTTAATGTGGACAAGTGCAAGGTGATGCACATAGGGAAAAATAACCCTTGCTGTAGTTACACGATGTTAGGTTCCATGTTAGGAGCTACCACCCAGGAAAAAGATCTAGGCATCATAGTGGATAATACTTTAAAATCGTCGGCTCAGTGTGCTGCAGCACTCAAAAAAGCAAATAGAATGTTAGGAATTATTAGGAAGGGAATGGTTAATAGAACGGAAAATGTCATAATGCCTCTGTATCGCTCCATGGTGAGACCACACCTTGAATACTGTGCACAATTCTGGTCATCGCATCTCAAAAAAGATATAGTTGCGATGGAGAAGGTACAGAGAAGGGCAACCAAAATGATAAAGGGGATGGAACAGCTCCCCTATGAGGAAAGGCTGAAGGGGTTAGGGCTGTTCAGCTTGGAGAAGAGACGGCTGAGTGGGGATATGATAGAGGTCTTTAAGATCATGAGAGGTCTTGAACGAGTTGATGTGACTCGGTTATTTACACTTTTGAATAATAGAAGGACTAGGGGCATTCCATGAAGTTAGCAAGTAACACATTTAAGACTAATCGGAGAAAATTCTTTTTCACTCAACGCACAATAAAGCTCTGGAATTTGTTGCCAGAGAAGGTAGTTAGTGCAGTTAGTGTAGCTGGGTTCAAAAAAGGTTTGGATAAGTTCTTGGAGGAGAAGTCCATTAATGGCTCTTAATCAATTATACTTAGGGAATAGCCACTGCTATTAATTGCATCAGTAGCATGGGTTCTTCTTAGTGTTTGGGTAATTGCCAGGTTCTTGTGGCCTGGTTTTTGGCCTCTGTTGGAAACAGGATGCTGGGCTTGATGGACCCTTGGTCTGACCCAGCATGGCAATTTCTTATGTTCTTATGTTCTTAATAATTTTGTATCATCTGCAAATTTGATAACCTCACTCGTTGTATTCCTTTCCAGATCATTTATATATATATATTGAAAAGCACCGGTCCCAATACAGATCCCTGAGGCACTCCACTGTTTACCCTTTTCCACTGAGAAAATTGACCATTTAATCCTACTCTCTGTTTCCTGTCTTTTAACCAGCTTGTAATCCACGAAAGGACATCGCCTCCTATCCCATGACTTTTTAGTTTTCGTAGAAGCCTCTCATGAGGGACTTTGTCAAACGCCTTCTGAAAATCCAAATACACTACATATACCGGTTCACCTTTATCCACATGTTTATTAACCCTTTCAAATAAAATGAAGCAGATTTGATAGGCAAGACTTCCCTTGGGTAAATTCATGTTGACTATGTTCCATTAAATCATGTCTTTCTATATGCTTTACAATTTTGTTCTTGAGAATAGTTTCCACTATTTTTCCCGGCACTGAAGTCAGGCTCACTGGTCTATAGTTACCTGGATCACCCTTGGAGCCTTTTTTAAATATTGGGGTTACATTGGCCACCCTCCAGTCTTCAGGTACAATGGATGATTTTAATGATAGGTTACAAATTTTAACTAATAGATCAGAAATTTCATTTTTTAGTTCCTTCAGGACCCTAGGATGCATACCATCCGGTCCAGGTGATTTGCTACTCTTTAGTTTGTCAATCTGGCCTACTACATCTTCCAGGTAAACAGTGATTTCGTTCAGTTCGTCTGACTCATCACTCCTCCTGAAAACCATCTCCGGAACTGGTATCTCTCCAACATCCTCATTTGTAAACACGGAGGCAAAGAATTAATTTAGTCTTTCTGCAATGGCCTTATCTTCCCTAAGAGCCCCTTTAACCCCTCTGTCATCTAATAGTCCAACCGACTCCCTCACAGGTTTCTTGCTTTGGATATATTTTAAAAAGTTTTTATTATGAGTTTTTGCCTCTATGGACAATTTCATTTCAAATTCTCTCTTCGCCTGTCTTATCAATATTTTACACTTAGCTTGACAATGCTTATGTTTTATCCTATTTTCTTCAGATGGATCCTTCTTCCAGTTTTTGAAGGATGTTTTTTTGGCTAATATAGCCTCTTTCATGTCACCTTTTAACCATGATGGTAATCGTTTTTCTTTCTTTCCACCTTTCTTAATGCGTGGAATACATATGGACTGCGCCTCTAGGATTGTATTTTTAAACAATGTCCATGCCTGTTGAACACTTTTAACCTTTGCAGCTGCACCTTTCAGTTTTTTTCTAACATTATTTTACTTTCTTCCCAAAGCCGCACTCTCATCAAGGAGAGAGGGCTTTACACACCTTGGACTGTAAACGTGCGCTTGCATACTACTTAGATCGCACTGCAGCCCATAGGACATCCACCCAGCTTTTTGTTTCTTTTGATCCAAACAAACCTGGAAAAGCGGTGGGCAAGCAAACTCTATCAAACTGGCTTGCAGATTGAATACAATTTTATTATGAAAAAGCAGGCCTTCCTCTCCAAGGGCGAGTAAATGCTCACTCAGTAAGAGCAATGTAGTAGTACACTATCGTTCAGTGCCAATAGCTGACATATGTAAAGCTGCAACATGGAGTTCTCTTCATACCTTTGCAGTTCACTACTGTCTCGACAAGGAAGGACGACAAGATTCAGCCTATGGACAATCTGTCTTAAAGGACTTGTTTCCAGCATAATCCAACTCCTTCCACATCCAACCTTTCATGATTTCAGGCTGCCTCATTTTTCCCAACAGTACACCAGTTGTTGTGCCTGTTGCACAAGTTGTACACTGTTGGTCCATTACAAAGATGACTCAGCCTGTAGCTTGCTAATCACCCATATGTGAGGACTAGCATCCTGCTTGTCCTGGGATAAAGCAAAATTGCTTACCTTGTAATAGATGTTCTCACAGGACAAGCAGGATGGTAGTCCTCACAAATGGGTGACATCATCAGGATGGAGCCCTGTACGGAAAACTTTTCTGTCAAAGTTTCAACAAGCTTTGACTGACACTGGCATACTGGGTGCACTGAGCATGCCCAGCCTGCAATTATCCCTGTGAGCCACAGGTGTCTCCCTCAGTCTTCTTTTTTCCGCTCTGCAGTCAGCATAGCGGTTGGAGCTCTGTGAGGATTTTTTTTTAACTAATTACCTCATGGAAACACTTAACTTTTCACTTCAAAAAACACTTTTCCCTGCACAGGTCTCCCTCCGCATACGTTTTTACGACGCTCGGTGAGTACTAATTCTTATTTTTTCGGTCGGTTCCTGTCACTATCTTAAGGCTGTTAACTGACTGAAGCCTTCCCTTCCCCCATTTTTCAGTTAGCTTTAAACAGCTTGCGAGTATCTCTGTGACACTCTGCTTGCTTATGCTAGTGGGGTAGGGATTTTTTCCTTAACTTTAGGACCTCTGTAGCTTCAAGTCCTTCGTTCCCTGGTACCCTCACGCAGTCAATACCCTATCGCTACACCGGTACCCTCCTAAACCGCCCTGGGCTTTTATATGTCATCAGCGCCCCTCCCCCCATGGTGCCCTGATGCCTTTATCCATGTTTTTTGCTTTTCAGTGCTACCAGGCTTTTTTCCTCCTACGCACTGTTTTTTTCCTTGGGCTTCCTCGGTGCCGTCCCTACCCGGATGCATGCCATTGACGCACACGCTGTTAGTCACTGCCATGCATACTCGGGTCGCCGCCACCGTTGCCCGAGACACTTTTTAATGATCCCAGGGTCACTTCATCGATGCCACCCCCCCTTTTGGGGATGCCATCGATGCCCCATCCTCCCCACCAATGTCCAGCCCTTTTCCATCGGTGGGCATCGGTGCCACATCGATTTCGTCGGTGGGCATCGATGCCGGATGGTCCCCATCGATGGACATCGATGCCGGATGGTCCCCATCAATGGACATCGATGCCGGATGGCTTGTCCGTCGATGGCATCGGTGCCGGATGGCCGTCCGTCGATGGCATCGGTGCCAGGTCCTTTTCCATCGATGGACACCGATGCCCAGGTGTTTCATCCATGGGCATCTATGTTAGAATGCATCCATCGAGGGCAGTCTATGCCAGGCTGCTCCCATCGGTGAAATTCGATGCCCAAGTGGGTCCCATCGGTGGGTATCCATGCCGGCTCGATTCCGTGGATGGGCGTCGATGCCAATGCCAGCCTTATGGCTGGCATCGATGCCCATGCCGATTCTATGGCTGGCGTTGATGCCGGGATGGAAGTCATCGACTGGGAGATCCATGCCATCGATTCCATACGTGCCCATATCGATGCCACCGACACACATGTCTGGGGCACCGATGCCATGTACACTTGGAAATCTGAGTCTGTCCAAATCGATACCGTCAACGTCTGTGACCCTATAGTTGATGTCCGTGGCCATGCCACAAAAGGCATAAATGCCCGCCTCCATGCATCGATGCCCTCGACACCTACGTTTTCCTTCGGTGTCCTTGACGCCCTATCGATTCGACTTCGACTCAGTCGATGCCGGTATCTTTTTCAATAACGGCAATGTTTTTCGATTATTCGATTCCACATCGTTTCAAAGATACCTATGCCAGTGCTGTCAGTGCCCGTCACTGTCATCATTCTCCTGGCCAGTCATCGACGATTTTTCATACCCATTTTGATGATATCCTCGAAGCCCCTTAGGTTGCCTTCAATATCGTCAATACCGACATAGCACCGCCGCATAATATCCTCGCCTCCTCACATTGCTCCACGCTTTGGGTTCTTTTTTAAGCCCCGTATTAGCTTAAGACACTCCATTGTGTCAGGAGCAGAGCAGGCGTGCTGACAGTTCGTCATCGATCGCCTTCCAGGACGACGAGGGCTTCCATCTCGGCGCTGGGGAAAGACTGGGCCGAGCACCGTGGCACCCATCATCGCCAACATCGTGATCGTCCGCCGCTGACGCCATCCAGCACGTCGGTGCCATCCTTCTCCAGGCTGGACAACGCTCGGGCAGAGCAACATCACCACTGCCATCAGCACTGTTCCTACAGTTTTGGCAGTCCTTGGTGATCCAGAACTTCCGGATCCAGGTCTGACGGCTTCTGCATTGGCGTCACGACACATCGAGCCGCTGCGACGAGGGAAGGGAACATGAGTTCCGTAATGGGCTCCCCTGTTCCTGGCGTGCCCCACCGTCAAGTGGTGTGGGACTGTGGCCATCTGTTACACTTAGCAGTCTAAGCGCCAATCACGCCTGGCCTGTCTCCTCTGTTCCTGTGCCACCATACCGGGTTTCAGTGTGAGATGGACGTTTACGTCCCCGGCCTTCCCCTCGAGGACTCCGGAGACTGACGGAGTCAACAGTCTTTACCGGCTCGTCTTGCGGCGATCCACGTCGGATGGTAAGTACCCGCTTCGGCGGCATTCCCATAGAGTTGTGTTCTCCCATTCGGACCGTGGTTCGAAAAGTTCTGGGTCATGTGCCTTAGGAGCTGTATTAGTGTCACATATCGCTATGTTAGCTATGTTAGCCACAATACCAGGAGAACCCCTCTATCTTCTTGGGATTGCAGCAGGGCTTCTTCTCTTGTCAGTAACAAGTCCCTGTGCCGACCAATGCTCTGACTCTTGGTTCCCTCCCAACCAAAGTTCCAGATGCATTGGCTGATCTGCTAAACATGAGATTCAGTAACCATTGCCCCATGTACAAGTCCACCTTGAAGCCTGGCCACAGGTCTCAGTGTCTCCTTGTACAGCATACAGAAATGCGGGTACCACTTACCGCTCACACTCCTGCGGGAGCCTACATGATATCCTCCATTGGGACACCTCCTGGTCTCCCATCTGGTCAGATATCAGAGCGGCCACCCCACCTTGTACCAAAGTCCCGGTACACTCCCCCAGGCGCTACGAAGTGCAGAGGGGAGAAGAAAGGGGGGGTTGGGGAGTTTTAATTGCACTATTTTTTTTTTTTAACAGAAAATAGTTACTCTCCGCACATCCTGGACCTAAGAAACTCCAACTTTCTTTAGAAGTCACAGGTACAATGGTATCTTTGGTTACCATCACTCCATATTGCAGTAAGTACATTATTTTAATGTTTCTATGTGCTTTATGGTGAGTCAACATTACAACCCCAAGCTCTGCCGTTGGCACCAGCTTCGGTAAGTGAACTGTCTCTTGCATCATGGTGAATGCTGTTTTCTCTGCGGAGTGTAACATCATTCACTTTCCTTGCATAGACTACTGCTAACCACTTTCAGTACATGCAATGAGCTCTCACTTTTTTCATGACTCACTATACATTTACTAACTGGGATTACTGTCACTGCCATAAATCCCTTCTGTAACACTTCTGGACACCACAGTCTTAAGACCCTCTTGTCCAGCATGCGCACAGACATTCTGATACATTCGTATATGTCCCTGTGCATATTTTCCATAACCTCAGCCCTTCAACTTTTCATGGTTGGGCTATGGGGTTTCTTCCCACTATGCATTTTTCTCATAATTCAAAACTGCTATGGGTTCTATTCAGTGACATTCTATACTCAATGGACCTAAGTGGTTTCATTGCTTTCGTCCCTGATTCTTATCCCAGTTCGAACTAGGACCTAGTCTCTTTCGACTCATGCTCGCAATTCCTTAGGGTTATAAAGTTTCTCCTGAAAGCTTTCAACCCATTATGCGTCTATTGCACTCCAGCATAGTTTCTCATAAACGTCCTGGACGTTGCACCCATGAGTTATGCCCTTATGCCTTCCAATACTGCTTTTGCAACAATTCTTTGTGCATACAGACAGACAGCATAGGGACAATGTGCTTTCCAACTCATAAGCACGCATTACCTCTTAGCTGCTCTGCTAGACAGCTGCGCAGCTTTACCCTTGGCCCTTGTTCACTTCATGCGTCCTTGGGCCACATATCTAAGAGATTTAATGAACGCTCTATTAGACCTTCTCCATGTAGGTTCTATCCTCTCGAATGGTCTCAATTACATGTGTACAGGGAAAATCTTTTAACGCTGAGTTAATTAAACTTTCCTCTGCGTCTGCATCATTCCATTCGATGCACAGGTTCTGCTCCCTACACATGTTTCCTATGCGTTCCCTTAGATGCCTTTTCTTCCATCAAAGGCCTCTTCAATATATCTCTTCTGCTGCCTCTCGTAGCCAGCATTTTTTCTAATGTTGAACTGGGATGGGGTTCAGTATTCTTTTCCCCACTCCCTGACTGAGATCAGTATGCTTCCCATACCTCTCAATCCATCATATCAGTAACCTTTTATTCTCTCACCAGTCAGTCCCAAATCATAGACTTACTGATGTTCTTAGGTTCTGGTAGCGTCACAAAACCTTCTAAACATAAATCTTGCCGTTTAATATGGCAGGCTTTACCTCCTGACGCTAAAAAAAAAAAAAAAAAAAGAGAGGTATTACTCCTTTTACTTTTCCACCATTTTTTCTTACTCCCTCGGATTCTGTTCTCCAGACATCCTCCACATAGTTACACCTTTCTCTTAGTAGGTGTATCGTTTTGGGAGTTGGGTTCCCGTTTTCGGTAATCCTCTCTGAGTCGGCTTACCATGGATTATCCACTGATCAAGCCGCCTCTATTTCTCTAATCACGGAATGAACATATATATTCTCCTTATAAGTCTCATACATTCTACGTTTGAGCCTTTCCATTCCTCTCTTCCACAGTTTGGCAAGGGAACTTCTTTCCCTCTTAATGTCATTCCTGCCAGCAGGGTCCGTGAGTTATGCACTCTTTCCATACTCACCTGACTCGTTCCTCCGTCACTGAGTGGTTCTATGCATTCATCTTTCTATCCTTTTCAGGTAGATGTTGCATCTCTCTTTACTCAGGAAATACTCTGCCAATTTTTCCTAGCCTCTCTCTCTCGCCCTAGGGAGAGAGTGGGTTTTCCACATTCCTGGACAGTAATGCTGCGCTTACATTCTATCTACATTGCACTGCATTCCATGTGAATTCCACTTGACTCTTTCCTCCATGCAAGAGTCAAGCTGCGACTTCCAGTGGCCACACAGATCTAATCCTTCTAAGTGGTCTGTATTTCCTTTGCTACCAACAAGCAGACATTTCACTACAACACTGTGGGTATCCACATACTGTTGTTTCCGTCCTAGCTTTAACAGCTTCCCTTTGGTTACTGCTGCTTGTACTTTTTTATCAGGCTGCAGCCTGGAGTCCTCTCCATACCTTCGCAGCCTATTATTGCTTACATTGACTAGCCGGCATGCTCCATGTTTGGCCAGTCCGCCTACTCTTACCTTTTTCAATTCACTACCCAACATCCTTCCACGAACCCATTATGGTGTTGCGGATACCTTCCGTTCCCATTTCCACCTCCGTCATTACGCTTTCGCGTGTCTGCGGTGTATCTGGTGCATTCTCGGGCATCCTCAGCTCGGTACTCACCCATTTGTGAGGACTACCATCCTGCTTGTCCTGTGAGAAAGCAAATGTTGCTTACCTGGTGTAACAGGTGTTCTCACAGGACAGCAGGATGTTAGTCCTCACGAAACCCGCCCGCCACCCCGCGGAGTTGGGTCTGTATACTTTTATTTTAGTTTCGCTTGCGCTTTTTAGCTATAAGACGAGACTGAGGGAGACACCTGTGGCTCACAGGGATAATTGCAGGCTGGGCATGCTCAGTGCACCCAGTATGCCAGTGTCAGTCAAAGCTTGTTGAAACTTTGACAGAAAGGTTTTCCGTACAGGGCTCCATCCTGATGATGTCACCCATTCGTGAGGACTAACATCCTGCTGTCCTGTGAGAACACCTGTTACACCAGGTAAGCAACATTTGCTTTATCCCAGGACAGCAGGATGTAGTCCTCACGAAACCCACCCGCCACCCCGCGGAGTTGGGTCCGATACGTTTTATTATTTTATTTTTGGCTAACGTTCATTGCTACCAACGAGACTGAAGGGAAACCCCTGTGGCTCGAGGGATCAGGGCATGCTGGGCATGCTCAGTAGCCTCAGGATGCCAGTCAAAAGTTTCCAGAAACTTTGACAGAAAGTTTTCCGGAATTGGGATAACACCTATTACAAGGTAAGCAATTTTGCTTTTTTTAAATTTCCCATTGACTAGATTACTATCTTCGAGAGAACTCTTTAGGAAATACATGACTGAGATCTTGTCCTTTGAGGAGGACAGGATACCAGCCCTGTCAAAAATTGATTATATTCCTAATGAAAATAAAGTTGTAAGGGGGAATGGATGTCTTAGTTAGCCCAGGTGTTTCAACTTTCTTAGAAGATTCTATTGATAATGTTGCTACTAGAGCCACTTTGATAGTAACATTTTCGTTGACATTTATTTTATTTTATTTATTTATATATACCGACATTCGATCTCAATTGAGATATCACACCGGTTTACATTTAGGTACTGTAGGTATTTTTCTATCCCCAGAGGGCTTACAATCTAAGTTTGTACCTGAGGCAATGGAGGGTAAAGTGACTTGCCCAAGGTCACAAGGAGCAACAGCAGGACTCGAACCCTGGTCTCCTGGTTCATAGTCCACTGCTCTAACCACTGGGCTATTCCTCAGTGTTTCATAAATATTTCCTAAATATTCCTAAATATTTCCTAAATATTCCTCACTAACTCCAATAAAAGAGATCACATCACCCCTATCTTAGAACTCTTCACTGGCTGCCCGTCAAATACAGGATTCTATTCAAAGTGCTCACAATCATACATAAAGCAACGCACAACCTCTCGCCACTCATTTTAAGCACCCAACTTAGACCTCACACGTCATCCAGACCCATCAGAAGTGCATACAAAGGCACACTTTATGCCCCGCCAGCGAAAACCACAAGAAAAAAGTGGGCTCTATCTACAGCTGGCCCTCACCAATGGAATGCTCTCCTTCCTGACCTACGACTGGAACCATGCCACTCGACCTTCAAAAAAAATCTTAAGACTTGGCTCTTCCTCCAAGCTTTCCCTGACACTTAATCTTTGCCTTGGTTTTTAACAAGAGTCTCGCCCTTCCCATTTCTTCCATCCCTCTCCTTATGTTCTCGATGCTTATCCCTTCCTATTCCATGAAGCATATTTATTTTTCCCGCATTTGTCTCCTGTTTCTTGTTGATTGTACATCAATTATACGAGGCAGTCATCCAGACCAGTTTCACTGTTTCTTCCTGTACTTTTCCTCCAACTCCTCTGCCTGCTCCCAGCTCCTTTTCCACAAGTTTTATACACCTATTGTATCAGCTCTAATTTTCTAGGTACCGTTTGTACCAGTTGTACCTGTTGTACCAGTTGCACCAGTTGTACCATTTTTAGTATTCTACTGTTTTATGTACTGCCTTTGAGCGAAGTTTTTTGTTTATTGTAAACCAAGGCGATCTATATCTCATATAGGAACCGCGGTATATAAAAATAAAAAATAAATAAGCATCTGATCTTTTGTGGTCAGAGAGTACAGATTTTCCCAGATGTTTCCCGAGCCACTTAGGCACGAAGAAAGCTTTTCTTAGAGTTTAAGCAAAGGGTTCTAAGTTTGGGAGCCAGTTTTTTTCTTAAATATCCCTGCAAATGCCTAATAATGTATCGTAATAATAAATTTGTGTTTTATGATCCTCTACATTTAGATCAATTTATAAGGGATAAAACTGTAGTGTAGCAATGTTGTGTTGAAGATAGGAAGCAAATGTAATTAGGATACTGCTCACAGGAGTGTTCTCTTTCCCCCCTCTGGACGTGGACTAAATGATCACATATGTGGTTGTATTTTGGTTTTCCTTCTTTTGATCGATTTTCATTTAAATGCGTAAGTATTTCATTGTAAACAATGTTATAAATTTAATAAATAGAAATAAAAAAAAATATTTCCAAATAGCAGACACAATACATAATACTCACTAATGAAAACAAATAAGGATTTTTTAAAATCCTCTGCTCTCCATATCTGTGAACTTTTGATTTCCAGTCACCCTGAGATTATCATGGATTAGTGGGCCATGATTTTGGTGACTGACCTCTGTCTGAGCTCTCCTCCTTCAAAGGCCAGAGTGGTCAAGCCTGTTCCATCAGAGCAGAGAGGATGAGGATTCTATGTCCTGATTCTAAAGAAAACTGCAAGAGTCTGTTCCATTCTAGACCTAAAAGCCTTGAATACATTTCTAAAATAAGAAATGTTCAAGCTGGTTTCCATGGGCACAGTGATTTCTTTTCTGCAGAAAGGGGATTGGCTCTGCTCTCTTGATCTAAAAGAAACATTCACTCACATTCGAGGGAAGGCAGAACTGATAGGAAAAGTAAAAAGTCATGGAATAGATGGCGGGCCTTTCGTGGATTACAAACTGGCAAAAAGACAGGAAACAGAGAGTAAGATTAAATGGAAAATTTTCTCAGTGGAAGGGAGTGGACAGTGGAGTGCCTCAGGGATCTATATTGGGACCCATACTTTTCAATATATTTTTAAATGATCTGGAAAGAAATACGACAAGTGAGGTAATCAAATTTGCAGATGATACAAAATTATTCAGAGTAGTTAAATCACATGAAGATTGTGATAAATTGCAGGAAGACCTTGTGAGACAGGAAAACTGGACATCCAAATGGCAGATGAAATTTAATGTGGATAAGTGCAAGGTGATGCATATAGGGAAAAATAACCCATGCTATAGTTACACAATAAAAACATAAGAAATTGCCATGCTGGGTCAGACCAAGGGTCCATCAAGCCCAGCATCCTGTTGCCAACAGAGGCCAAACCAGGCCACAAGAACCTGGCAATTATCCAAACACTAAGAAGATCCCATTCTACTGATGCAATGAATAGCAGTGGCTATTCCCTAAGTAAACTTGATTAATAGCCGTTAATGGACTTCTCCTCCAAGAACTTATCCAAACCTTTTTTGAACCCAGCTACACTAACTGCACTAATCACATCTTCTGGCAGCAAATTCCAGAGCTTTATTGTGCGTTGAGTGAAAAATAATTTTCTCCGATTAGTCTTAAATGTGCTACTTGCTAACTTCATGGAATGCCCCCTAGTCTTTCTATTATTCGAAAGTGTAAATAACCGATTCGCATCTACTCGTTCAAGAACTCTCATGATCTTAAAGACCTCTATCATATCCTCCCTCTGCCGTCTCTTCACATAAGAACATAAGAACATAAGAAATTGCCATGCTGGGTCAAACCAAGGGTCCATCAAGCCCAGCATCCTGTTTCCAACAGAGGCCAAACCAGGCCACAAGAACCTGGCAATTACCCAAACACCTAGAAGATCCCATGCTACTGATGCAATTAATAGCAGTGACTATTCCCTAAGTAAACTTGATTAATAGCAGTTAATGGACTTCTCTTCCAAGAACTTATCCAAACCTTTTTTGAACCCAGCTACACTAACTGCACTAACCACATCCTCTGGCAACAAATTCCAGAGATTTATTGTGCGTTGAGTGAAAAAGAATTTTCTCCGATTAGTCTTAAATGTGCTACTTGCTAACTTCATGGAATGCCCCCTAGTCCTTCTATTATTCGAAAGTGTAAATAACCGAGTCACATCTACTCGTTCAAGACCTCTCATGATCTTAAAGACCTCTATGATATCCCCCCTCAGCCGTCTCTTCTCCAAGCTGAACAGCCCTAACCTCTTCAGCCTTTCCTCATAGGGGAGCTGTTCCATCCCCTTTATCATTTTGGTTGCCCTTCTCTGTACCTTCTCCATTGCAACTATATCTTTTTTGAGATACGGCGACCAGAATTGTACACAGTATTCAAGGTGTGGTCTCACCATGGAGCGATATAGAGGCATTATGACATTTTCCGTTTTATTAACCATTCCCTTCCTAATAATTCCTAACATTTTATTTGCTTTTTTGACTGCTGCAGCACACTGAGCTGACGATTTCAATGTATTATCTACTATGACGCCTAGATCTCTTTCTTGGGTGGTAGTTCCTAATATGGAACCTAACATCGTGTAACTACAGCTAGGGTTATTTTTCCCTATATGCAACACCTTGCACTTGTCCACATTAAATTTCATCTGCCATTTGGATGCCCAATCTTCCAGTCTTGCAAGGTCCTCCTGTAATGTATCACAGTCTGCTTGTGATTTAACTACTCTGAATAATTTTGTATCATCTGCAAATTTGATAACGTCACTCATTGTATTCCTTTCCAGATCATTGATATATATATTGAAAAGCACCGGTCCAAGTACAGATCCCTGAGGCACTCCACTGTTTACCCTTTTCCACTGAGAAAATTGACCATTTAGTCCTACTCTCTGTTTCCTGTCTTTTAACCAGTTTGTAATCCACGAAAGGACATCGCCTCCTATCCCATGACTTTTTAGTTTTCGTAGAAGCCTCTCATGAGGGACTTTGTCAAACGCCTTCTGAAAATCCAAATACACTACATCTACCGGTTCACCTTTATCCACATGTTTATTAACCCCTTCAAAAAAATGAAGCAGGTTTGTTAGGCAAGACTTCCCTTGGGTAAATCCATGTTGACTGTGTCCCATTAAATCATGTCTTTCTATATGCTCTACAATTTTGATCTTGAGGATAGTTTCCACTATTTTTCCCGGCACTGAAGTTAGGCTCACTGGTCTATAGTCACCAAGCTGAACAGCCCTAACCTCTTCAGCCTTTCCTCATAGGGGAGCTGTTCCATCCCCTTTATCATTTTGGTTGCCCTTCTCTGTACCTTCTCCATCGCAATTATATCTTTTTTGAGATACGGTGACCAGAATTGTACACAGTATTCAAGATGCTGTCTCACCATGGAGCAATATAAAGGCATTATGACATTTTCTGTTTTATTAATCATTCCCTTCCTAATAATTCCTAAAATTCTGTTTGCTTTTCTGACTGCTGCAGCACACTGAGCTGATGATTTTAAAGTATTATCCACTATGATGCCTAGATCTTTTTCCTGGGTGGTAGCTCCTAATATGGAACCTAACATCGTGTAACTACAGCAAGGGTTATTTTTCCCTATATGCAAACCTTGCACTTGTCCACATTAAATTTCATCTGCCATTTGGATGCCCAATCTTCCAGTCTTGCAAGGTCCTCCTGTAATGTATCATAGTCCGCTTGTGATTTAACTACTCTGAATAATTTTGTATCATCCGCAAATTTGATAACCTCACTCTTCGTATTCCTTTCCAGATCATTTATATATATATTGAAAAGCATCAGTCCAAGTACAGATCCCTGAGGCACTCCACTGTTTATCCTTTTCCACTGAGAAAATTTACCATTTAATCCTACTCTCTGTTTCCTGTCTTTTAACCAGTTTGTAATCCACGAAAAGCCATCGCCTCCTATCATAGAAACATAGAAATGACGGCAGAAGACGACCAATAGGGGTGTGCATCCATTTTGCACGTATTTGTAATCCGCAACTTATTTTTTGCAATCTGAAAAATACGTGGGGAGGCGAAACGCATCGCGACTCCCCACGTATTCAACAGATATCTGTTGTATTCGGCCTCCTAAATAAACATTTAAACCCCCCCACCCTCCTGACCCCCCCAAGACTTACCAAAACTCCCTGGTGGTCCAGCGGGGAGTCAGGAAGCCATCCCTGCACTCGTTTGCGGTTTCCTCACGGCGCCGATAGCCTGTGTCAAAGGGGCTGCCGGTGCCGTTGGTCAGCCCCTGTCGCTAAAGGCGATCGGCGCCATTTTGAGTATTGGCGGGACGGCGATTTAGAGTCTCAAAATGGTGGCGATCGGCGCCATTTTGAGTATTGGGATCGGACGGACGGCGTGAAAGGAGGTCGCTCCCGGACCCCCGCTGGACTTTTGGCAAGTCTTGTGGGGGTCAGGAGGCCCCCCCAAGCTGGCCAAAAGTTCCGGTTGGGTCCAACGAGGGTCCCGGAGCGACCTCCTGCCACATGACCTACCTGTCACGTGGTAGGAGCACAAGATGGTGCCGGTGACCATGTGACAGGGGCTGACCAACGGCACCGGCAGCCCCTATGACACAGGCTATCGGCGCTGTGAGGAAACCGCAAACGAGTGCAGGGATGGCTTCCTGACTCCCCGCTGGACCACCAGGGAGTTTTGGTAAGTCTTGGGGGGGGGTTTGTAGTTAATTTAGTAGTAACGTATTTACAGATCGACAACTTATTGAATTCGCCATACGTTCGCATGGAACGGAATTGACCCCCCACGAATACGTATCGCGTACGCAACGAAAACTTTTTGCCTGCACATCTCTAACGACCAAATGGCCCATCCAGTCTGCCCAGCAAGCTTTCACGCTTTTTTTCCCCTTACATACATATTTGTTGCTCTTGGCTCTTAGTAACCTTTTTTATTCTATTTCCCTTCCACCCCTGCCATTAATGTACAGAGCAGTGTTGGAACTGCATCTAAGTGAAATAGCTTAATTAGTTAGGGGTATTAACCACTGCAATAAGCAAGCTACACTCATGCTTATCTGTTTATCCAGACTATGTAATTCAGTCCTTGTTGGTTGTTGCCTGAATATAGATCCACGTTTCTTCATTCCCCCCTGCCGTTGAAGCAGAGAGCTTTGCTTTATATGCATTGAAAGTGAAGTATCAGGCTTATTTGGTTTGGGGTAGTAACCGCCGTAACAAGCAAGCTACTACCAGCTTTTTTGTGAATGCAAATCCTTTTTTCCACATTTCCTCATTGCCGCTGAAGCTTAGAGCAATGTTGGAATCGCATTAACCGTGTGCATGTTTATTGAATAAGGGTATTATCACCAGGTAGTAGCCGTCGTTCCCATGAGCCACCCACTCTTCATTTCACATCCTCTAGACTTTATGGATCCACAGTGTTTATCCCACGCCCCTTTGAAGTCCTTTACAGTTTTGGTCTTCACCACTTCCTCTGGAAGGTCATTCCAGGCATCCACTACTTCTCGTAAAGAAATACTTCCTGACATTGGTTCTGAGTCTTCCTCCCTGGAGTTTTAAATCGTGATCCCTGGTTCTGCTGATTTTTTTTTCCCAACGGAAAAGGTTTGCCGTTATCCCAGGACAAGCAGGATGCTAGTCCTCACATATGGGTGACGTCATCCACGGAGCCCTTAAGCGGGAAAAACTTCTGGCAAGTTTCTAGAAGCTTTTAACTGGCTGCCTGAGGCTACTGAGCATGCCCGGCATGCCATGATATTCCCTGCCACAGGGGTCTCACTCCAGTCTTCTTTTTTCCGCGCTGCTAACCGCATCGCAGTTCCTAGGAGCCCTGTGAGTTACCTCACTACTAGAAAAGTTTTTATAACTTTTTTGCCCTTTACGGGTCTCACTCGATTTGTCACCGGCTGGTGACAAACACCATACGTTTTTTCGCCAAAAAGAAAGACCGGATTCATCGACGGATGTCGACTGAAAAGACTTCGGGCTTCAAAAAATGTCCGGCCTGCAACCGGACTATGTCGATTACGGACCCGCATGTCGAGTGCGTTCGCTGTCTTGGTGGAGACCATGACATCGCGGCTTGTGCCCAATGGCAAGAAATGACGGTGAAAGGTAGGAAACTTCGTCATGAGAAGATGGCTCAAATTTTTCAAATTCAGACAACGCCATCGCCGACGACTTCCACTAAATCCTCACCGGTGGGCATAACAAAAAAGATATTAATAAAGAAAAGAATCCCGGAGGGTTCGGGGGATGCCTCCTCGCCAACAC